>NW_024080763.1:614155-1214155 GCF_003009895.1 Hyaena hyaena
AGAGAGAGAGAGACCAGCAACTCGAGAGAAACGGAGTCAAGAGACAGGTACAGACTCTTCCCCCAAGAGAATATTCAAGTGGCCAATATTAAAACATATGAAAAGATGCTCAACCTATACAGGCATCATGGAAATTCTAAGTCAATGAGATACTACTACATGCCCAACAGAATGACTAAATTAAAAACACATTTAAAGCTGACACAATAGGCAGCATTGGGAAGGATGGGAAACAACTGATCTATTCATACACCAGTTGTGGAAGTATGAACTGATATAACCAGTGTGGGGAAATTTTAGCAATGTCTCCTAAAGCTGACAGCAAACATACTCCGCAAAACAGCACTTCTACTCCCAGGCACATAGCCAATAGAAGTATACACATGTGCACCAAAAGAGATGTGCAAGAAGGTTCACAGCAGTATTGCTTATAATAGACCCAAATTGGAAACAACCAAATCTCTACCACCAGCAGAGCAATTATGGAATATCACTAAAATGGAATTTATACAACAATGAACCCCAACGAACCACTGCTATGAACAGCACCGTGAATGGGTCTCACAAAGTTAATGCTGACAGAAAGAAGATGAAGTTCCATTCATAAAATGCAAAAAGGGGCAAAACTATTCTCTAGTGTAAAAAGTCAGGATGGGAAATTTGGGGGGGGGGGAGAGGGGAATATAAAAGGCTTGTGGGGGTGCTGGTCATGTTCCATTTCTTTTATATTAACTATGTAAAAATTCACTCAGTTGTACTTTTGTCATCTTAATTGTATGTTTCTTATACCTGTATGCACTTGCCTATATATAGCTTATATTTCAATTAAAAAGTTCCTTTAAACAGTGTGGAGGTTCCTCAAAAAATGAACAACAGAACTCCCCTATGACCCAGCAGTAGCACTGCTAGGAATTGACCCAAGGGATACAGGGGTGCTGATGCATAGGAGCACATGTACCCCAATGTTCATAGTAGCACTCTCAACAATAGCCAAAACATGGAAAGAGCCTAAATGTCCATCGCTAATGAATGGATCAAGAAGATGTGGTTTATCTATACGATGGAATACTGCATGGCAATGAGAAAGAATGAAATCTGGCCATGAGTAGCAACATGGATGGACCTTGAGGGTGTTATGCTGAGAGAAATAAGTCAGGCAGAGAAGGACAAATACCATATGTTTGCACATATAGGAGGATTAGGAGGAACTTAATGGAGGACCATGGGGGAAAAGAAGGGGGAAAAGAGTTGGGGAGAGGGAGGGAGGCAAACCATGAGAGACTCTTGAATGCTGAGAACAAACTGAGGGCTGATGGGGGGAGGGGAGGGGGGAGATGGGCATGGAGGGGGGCACATGTGGGGATGAGCACTGGGTGTTATATGGAAACCAACTTGACAATAAACTATTAAAAAAAAGTTCCTTTTAAAAAAAATACAAGAACGAAATAAAGACCACTTACAAGACACAGAAAGGGAGTTTGCCCCAGGAGACCATTATGAAACTAAATACTAAAGGATGTATTTCAGGCAGGAAGAAAGGGATCCCAGGTGATTTGAAAAGAAATGAAGAACAGGGTAAAAAAAATAGTGATTTTGTGGCTAAAAGTAAATATGAAGTGTATACAATAAAAGTAGTTTTCCATGAAATATAAAAACAAAAATGGTAAAATTAAAATCTATCATAACAACTTGAATGAATCTCAAGAGAATTAGGCTGAATATAAAAGTCAATTTCAAAAGGTTAAATATTATATGGTTTCATTTCTATCAAGTTCTTGAAATGACAAGATTAGTAATGAAGAACGGGTTAGTGGTTGTCAGGAGTTACAGAAGCAAGGGTCTGCGGCTAAAGGACAGCACAAAGGATCTTTCTGAGGAAACGGTTCTCAATCTGGACAATAGTCACGTATACGTAACACAGGAGCAGAGAACGAGGTACACCCACACCCATGTGCACATAAACCTGGTAAAAACCTATAGAAAAATCAGTGGATTGCATTCATGTCCGTTTCCTGCCTGTGATACTATGTTTCTGTTTTCAAAGAGGTTACCATTGGGAGAAACAGAGTAAAGAGTGCATGGGATCTCTCTGTATTATTTCTTTACAACTGAATGTGAATCTCAGAATAATGAGGTAAAAATGAAGAAATAAATTTAGATAGGCTATACTAGCATAACTCAAGAGGAATTAAAGCATTCTAAAGTTCTTGTATCACCCAGGAGGTGACTAAACTTTAGACTTTCAGAACTTAAATATGCAAGTTTAAGATTAGTAGGGTAGCCACTGAAAAAATATAAACAAAGACTTCCAAATGACTAGAGAAGAAAAAACAGCCCAGCAGTCCAAAGAGGGCAGGAAAGCAGGGGAGAAGGAAAACAAGTAGAAAACATCAAATAAGATGATCAAACACATACCATACGCATTGAACATGCAACCATAGACAGGATCCCAAAACATCAGCATAGGTAATAAATGCAAACTGACTAAATGATTCAGTTAAAAATTGTTAAATTGCTAAATCCAATCCCATGCTGTTTACAAAAGTCCGATCTAAAATATAAAGATACATGGGGCACTTGAGTGGCTCAATCGGTTAAGCGTCCGACGTCAGCTCAGGTCATGATCTCACAGTCCATGGGTTCGAGCCCCGCACCAGGCTCTGTGCTGACAGCTTGGAGCCTGGAGCCTGCTTTGGATTCTGTGTCTCCCTCTCTCTCTACCCCTCCACCACTTGTGCTCAGTCTCTCACTCTCTCAAATATAAATAAACATTAAAAAAATTAAAATATAAAGGGTTGAAGGATATTATACACGTAACACACACATACACACAGCGGAATGTAGCTGAAGCCACTATAGCTATCTCAATCATTTGCACAGTTGAGAGCACACATAAATGAGGAAAACATTTAAATATAAATTCAAATTACAAAGCAGATACATATAATTTGAAATCCTATGCCCCAAATACAGTCCCAAAATTGACAGAGTAGGAAGAGATAGACAAATCCATAATCCTAGTGGGAGATTTAACATCTCCTAGGCAATAGAAAAAGTAAAAACTAGGATACTGAAGAGTTTAACAAAATTATGGGAAAAAAATTCAATGGACATGTATAGAATACCATATCTTAACAACAGCAGAAATAGACTTCCTTTCATGTAAACGTGAAACAATTTTTAAAAATTCACCAATATATCAGTGTTACAGGAAGAAACAAATTTTAAAGAAGTGGAATACAAATCATAACCTCTAACAATAAAATAATTAAGCTAACAATGAGAAATAAATGTTGAGAAAGTCCACATTTTAGAAAATAGAGACACACACTCCTGAATAACCCATAGCTCAAAAATAAAATTACAAGGAAAAGTCATAATCATCAGTTCTACATATCAAAACCTGTGGAATACAGCTGAATCTATTCTTAAAGGTAAATTTATAGTTTTAAATGTGTGCTTTAGAAAAACACTGAAAAGTAAAATCAACAAACTCAGTATTATAATGAGTAAAAGAACAAGATAAATTTCCAAAGAAACAGGAAAGACACAACAAAAGTGAACAAAATATGAAAGGAAATCATAATAGAATCAACAAACCTAAAACTCGGTTCTTTAAAAAGCATAATAAAATTCACAAACCTTTAGCAAGAGTCAGCAAGGAAAAAAAATTAACAGATAGCACAAAAAGGATTATACTATAGATCTGAAGACGTCCAAAATATGCAATTCTTATACCAATAGATTTTATAGATGAAAAACAATTTCTCCAGCAAAAAGCCAACCTCAAAGTGGACTCAAGAAGTAGAAAAGTGATAAACTTTCTAACACACCAAACACATGGAATCAGGAATCAAAATATTCCCTGAAAATTTCCAGGTTCCTATGGCTTGACCAAGATGGTCCATGAAGCATACAAGTTAAAAAAAAAAAAAAAAAAAAAAGATCTAACAAACTCTCTCAGAGAATAGAAAAAGAAGAAACACTCCCCAGTTTGTTTTATCAGGTTAAAATAAAAATAACCTTGACACCAAAACCCAACAAGGCAAGTGCAAGAAAAGATATTTATAGGCTGGTGTTTTTCAATGTGGATGAAAAGGTATTTTTAAAATGTGTTGACAGTTTACGTTGTTGGCCAAGATGCAGTATTCACGTGATAGCCTCTCCTCCCTGATTGCAGTGAGAGACTCTGGACAAAATGTAAGTGGCAATGGCTTAAGGACCTGAAAAGTAAATAAATAGCAAGCAAATTGAGACAAAGTCAAAACTTGGAAGAATTATCAATATGGCAGGACACAACATAAAACCAACCCTAACAATGTTAAAGAGCTGAAATCAAGCAAAGCACATTTTCTGCTAACAGAATTAAACCAGAAATCAACAAGTATTTCTGGAACTTTCCCAAGTACATGGGGGGCAGGAGAGAGGAAGTACATTATTTAAAGTGTTTATTCAGGGGCACCTGGGTGGCTCAGTCGTTTGAGCGACCGACTTTGGTTCAGGTCATGATCTTGCAATTCGTTGCACTTTGTGAGTTCGAGCCCCACATCAGGCTCTGTGCTGACCACTCAGAGAGCAGAGCCGGGAGCCTGGAGCCTGCTTCAAATTTGGGGTCTCCCTCTCACTCTAGCCCTTGCCTACTCGCCCTTTGTCTCTTTCTCAAACGTAAACATGAAAAAAATTTCTTATAATGACTAGTCAATTATTTTGAGAGAGACAGTGAGCAAGCACAGGCAGGGGGAGGGGGGACAGAGAGAGAGAGAGAGAGAGAGAGAGAGAGAGAACTCCAAGCAGGCTCCATGCTTTCAGTGCAGAGCCCAATGCAGGTCTTGATCTCACTAATCGGGAGATCATAATCAGAGCCAAAATCAAGAGCCAGATGCTTAACCGACTAAGCCACCCAGGTGCCCCCCCACACCTTTTTTTTTCTCCTTTTCCAAGATAGGCTTCACACCCAGCATGGAGCCCAAAACAGAGCTTGAACTCACAACCCTGAGATCAAGACCTAAGCTGAACTCAAGAGCCAGGTGCTTCCTCCCCCCACATATGTTCATCTGTTTTGTTTCTTAAATTCCACGTGAGTGAAATCACGTGAGATTTGTCTTTCTCTAACTTCTTTCACTTCGCATAACACACTTTAGTTCCATCCACATCATTGCAAATGGCAAATTTTCATTTTTTTTGATTGCTGAGTAATATTCCATTGTGTGTGTGGGGGGGTGCGTATGTCTATGTATGTGTGTGCGCACCACATATTCTTTATCCATTCATCAGTCAATGGACATTTGGGCTCTTTCCATACTTTGGCTATTGTACACGATACTGCTATAAACACTGGGTGCACGTATCCCTTCAAATCTGTATTTTTGTATCCTTTGGGTAAATACCTACTAGTTCAATTACTGAATCATTTGAGGAATGATTGATGAACTTTTTGAGGAACTTCCATACGGTCTTCCAGAGTGGCTACACCAGTCTGCATCCCTACCAACAGTGCAAGAGTGTTCCCCTTTCTCCACATCCTCACCAACACCTGTTGTTTGTGTTGTTAATTTTAGCCATTATGACAAGTGTGAGGTGGTATCTCATCGTGGTTTTAGATTTCCCCGATGATGAGTGATGTTGAACATCTTTTCATGTGTCTGGTAGCCATCTAGAGGTCTTCTTAGGAAAGCACCTATTCATGTCTTCTGCCCATTTCTTAACTGGATGGTTTTTTGGGTATTGAGTGTGCTAAGTTCTTCATAGATTTTGGATACTAATCCTTATCAAATATGCCATTTGCAATATCTTCTCCTATTCTGTAGGCTACCTCTTAGTTTTGTTGATTGTTTCCTTTCCTGTTCAGAAGCTTTTTACCTTGATGAGATCCTAATAGTTCATTTTTGCTTTTGTTTCCCTTATCTTTAGAGACACATCAAGTAAGAAGTTTCTGCAGCCAAGGTCAAAGAGGTTACTGTCTGTGTTCTCCTTATAACATTGTGTCTAGTGGGGGTGGGGGGGAGAGAGAGACTGAATGATGGAGATAAATTGAACAATGATGGACGGAAGTGGGCGGGGCATGAGCTAGATGGGGGATGGGCCTTAAGGAAACCACTTGTGATGAGCACTGGGTGTTATATGAAGTGATGAATCACTGAATTCTACTAGTGAAGCCAATATTGCACTGTAGGTTAACTAACTAGAATTTAAATTAAAAATTGGGGTGGAAAAAGTCAGACACTTAACCAACTGAGCCACCCAGGCACCCCAAAACAATGTACTTGTAAATGCTGTGTGGGTCAAAGAGGAGATCTCAGGGAAAACTGGAAAGTATTTTGAACTGAACAAACATAATCAACTTATCCAAGTTCGTGCTAAGAGGAAAATTTATAGCACAAAGTTATTATATCAGAAAAGTATCAAGTCAATCATCTAAGTATCTACTTCAAGCAGAGAAAAGCAGAATAAACCCAAGTCAAGCAGAAGACTGAATATAAGAAACTAAGTCAATAAAATTTAGAACCAAAAGATAGAAAAGTCAACGAAATCCAAAGCTGCTCTTTGAAGAAATAAAATGGTTAAAGCTCTAGGCAGATGGACCAAAAAGCGAGAAACACAAATTACCAATATCCAGAAGAAAGGGGGTGTGTTCCAGCCCCTACAGACATTAAGCTAGTAAAAGATACTACTAAAAAGAACTTTGTTTAGAAATTCTACAAATTAGATGAAATGGATCAACCCCTTGAAAGACAAATTACTGGGGATGCCTGGGTGGCTCAGTTGGCTGAGTGTTCGACTCTTGATTTTGGCTCAGGTCATGATCTCATGGTTCGGGAGATCCAGCCCCATGTCAGGCTCCGTGCTGACAGCCCAGAGCCTGCTTGAGATTCTCTCTCCCTCTGTGTGCCCCACCCCCTGCTCTTGCTTTATCTTAAAAATAAACATTTAAGGGACACCTGTGTGGCTCAGTCGGTTGAGCGTCCAACTTCGGCTCAGGTCATGACCTCAAGGTTTGTGGGTTCAAGCTCCGTGTCAGGCTCTGTGCTGACTGCCAGCTCAGAGCCCGGAGCCTGCTTCAGATTCTGTGTCTCCCTCTCTCTCTCTGACCATCTCCAGCTCATGCTGCCTCTCTCAGAAATAAGTAAAACATTAAAAATTAAAAAAAAAAATTTAAAAAAAGACAAATTACTGAAGGAACCAGAATGTCACCCCAAAATATGCCTCTTTTACAGAAGAATAATTTTGAGCTGGAGGCAATTAAGCAGCAGCAAACAGGAAAAGGTTTATGCTCCATCTTTTAGGTCTCTAGTCAGGATGTAGATTTTTCTTTTACTGGAAAAAGATTTTCCACCCCAGAGATGGCACCAGAGGAATCTGCAACCAAGCTTTCCTTCATCAGTTTCATATATATACATATGTATGCATAGATTTTTTTTTTTTTTTTTTTTTACTTTGAGTTTATGGTCTTTGGAAGCCTAAAACTGCTTTCCTTTCTCCTGCCATTTCTCTACAAACATATTACGCTTTGCTAAAGATGCTATATCAGCAGGCTATTCTAAGCCACCACTCTGAATTGCTTTTCATTGAGGGACATAAGTGCACACCCCACCCTTCCCACACCCACACAGGTTCATCTCTCCCCCCCGGCCCCCACTTATTAATCTTTCTGTTACAGAGCTCCAGCTGCAAACAGAAGATGGGTCAGATCAAGCCTCCTGTACACCAGCAAATTCAAGAAAAAATAGATAGCTCAAATATTCCTAGCTCAAAGAAACTGAAATGTTACATCCACTTTGGAAAACAATTCGGCAGTTTCTTACAAAGTCAAACGTATACTGACAATGTGACCCAGCAATCCTACTCGTAGGTTATTTCCTGAAGTGAAAACCTATGTTCAAAAACCAGTTTGTAGCCATACATAGCAAATTCATGTACAACACACCAATCAGTGAAAATATTCCATGTTCCCCAATGGTGAATAAACGATGCCATATTCATACAATGTAATACTAAGTATAAATAAAAAGGAATGAACTGTTAATACATTGGGTGAGTAGATAAACCGTGCTATATTCATACAATGTAATACTAAGTAGAAGTAAAAAAACAAAAAAGGAATAAACCGTTGACACCATAGGTAAATCTCAAATGCATTATGCTAATAACATTCTGAAAAAGACAACACTAGAGGGACACAGGTCAGTGGTTGTCAAGGGCTAAAGGGGGAGGAGTTCCTATAAAGGGGCAGCACAGGTAATTCTTAGAGTGATAGCCAGCTATAGATAGTCATCGTGGAGGTGGTTACACGACTCTTTGTCAACATCACAGGGCTATAAGCTCAAAAGAATGAAGTGTACTGCATCCAAGTATGCAAAGTCTACAGACGAATTTGCAAACTAAAGCCAGCAACATATTAAAAGGATAATGTAAGTTTTGTTGATTCCAAGAATGCTAGATTTTAACATAAAAAACCAAAATCTTTAAAAAAAATTTTTCAATCTTTATTTTTGAGAGACAGAGCATTAGCAAGGAAAGGGCAGAGAAAGAGACACAGAATCTGAAGCAGGCTCCAGGCTCCAGGCTGTCAGCACAGAGCCCGATGCGGGGTTCAAACCCACAAACTGGGAGATCAGAACCTGAGCTGAAGTCAGATGCTCAACCGACTGAGCCACCCTGGTGCCCCCCAAAAACCAAGATCTTAAATCAACACATCAGCAGATGAAAGGAGGAAAAGAATACTCATCTCAGATGCAGAAGTATTTGTTCACACTCAAAATCCATCCCATGTTTTAAAATAAGCAAATTAGGAATAG
Organism: Hyaena hyaena; assembly: GCF_003009895.1. NCBI lineage: Eukaryota > Metazoa > Chordata > Mammalia > Carnivora > Hyaenidae > Hyaena > Hyaena hyaena. The sequence continues at coordinate 622,951 of NW_024080763.1, forward strand.
AGGGGAACTTTATTCTGATTAAAGGATACCTATCAGAAATAAAAGATATTCTTGATATGAAATATTGAAAGCTTTGTCTGAAATTAGAAAGAAAACAAGGATGACCAACATCAGCACTTCTGTTCAACATTCTCCTGTAGGTCCTCATCAGTGCAATATGGAAAATAAGTAAAAGGCCATTGGTAAAAAAAAAAAAAAAAAAGCACTGGTAATAGATGGAGAAAAAACATATAGATGATTTGGTTAACATATATTGAAAATTTTAAAGAAATCTATATATGTAATGAGCAAGTTAGCTACTCATACACACAACAATTAAAAGTTAAATTTGGGGGGCACTGGGCAGCTCACTATGTTAACCAACTCTTTATTTACTTTGAGGAGAGTGCAAGAGGGAGGGGCAGAGAGGGCGACAGACTACCCCAGTAGGGCTCTGTGCTGACAGTAGTGAGTCTCATGTGAGGATCAAACTCACGAACCGTAAGATCATAACCTGAGCTGACGTCAGATGCTCAACACACTGAGCCACCCAGGCACCTCAAGTGTCTGACTCTCGATTTCAGCTCAGGTCATGATCTCACGGTTCAGGAGATTGAGCCCCATCTCATGCTCTGTGCTGACAGTACAAGCCTGCCTGGGATTCTCTCTCTCTCCTTCTCTGCCCCTCACCAGTTTGCATGCACGTGCACGAGCTCTCTCAAGATAAAGTTAAATTTTTAAGAAATGTTAATTAACGAAAGAGCCTAAGTGTCCATCAATGGATGAATGGATCAAGAAGATGTGGTTTATCTATACGATGGAATACTACATGGCAATGAGAAAAAATGAAATCTGGCCATGAGTAGCAACATGGATGGACCTTGAGGGTGTTATGCTGAGCGAAGTAAGTCAGGCAGAGAAGGACAAATATCATATGTTTGCACATATAGAAGGATTAGGAGGAACTTAACGGAGGACCACGGGGGAGAAGGGGGGAAATAGTGGGGGAGAGGGAGAGAGGCAAACCATGAGAGACTCTTGAATGCTGAGAACAAACGGAGGACTGATGGGGGGAGGGGAAGGGGGGAGATGGGCATGGAGGGGGGCACATGTGGGGATGAGCACTGGGTGTTATATGGAAACCAACTTGACAATAAACTATTTGTATAAATAAATAAAAATTAAAAATTAAACTTTAACAATTCGAATAATTTACAATAGCACTGAAAATGCAATGAAACTAGTAATCAACCTACAAACTGTGTAAGGTCTTAATGGAGAAAATCCTAGCATTTTAGAGTGTACCAAAGACATAAGAAATGGGGAGATAAATGAAGCTCATAGATTGGAAAATTCGATACTGTAACGTTCTCCCCCATCAACTTAATCCCAATGGAAATCTCAACTTTTGTGAAACATACAGATTTTACAATTGACTTACCAGGTAAGTGCAAAAGGCCAAGAAGAGCCAAGATCAAGAGAGGGGAAGCAGGAGATTGACACAAAGATTTTCTGAGTAATGGATGATGGCCATCCAGTAAACGATCAGATGGCCAGCATAGTTCATAGGTAGCACCACAAAAAAATACCAGTGGACATATGTAAGCATCCTCCAAATTTGCTTTAAAATGAACAGGGTCCTTTAATACATTGAAAGCTGATTTTTAACTGGATACAAACCCATAGACACCTTCGCTGAAAAGCCTCACCGAATATCAAAGCCTTGGTCTGCTGATAGATTGGAGTTCTGGTAAGCAGTTTGCAAACCCCCTGCTAGAAGTTTTGTGCCACCGCTGGAGGATCTGCTTCCCAGTGCTCGCTCTGGGCTAACGACACCCACAGTGGCCGAGCCCAACTCGGACACATTCGCTATTTATGCTGATGGTCGCAATAGTGCTTGTTGGCTCTACTCATAAATCACATGGAAAAAACACAAGTGTTTATGTGGCCTGCCAAAAACCAGTCATTCCACAGCACCTGCATTTATTACTAGGACTATTCTAGGAGACACGAAAAATTAGAAAGTTTTACCCATGAAAACATTTTTCAGGAAAAAAAAAAACTTTCCTGAAATTTTCTACTTAATAGATCTAGGGATTAGGGAGGGATAACACCATAATTCATCTGGGTACCTTATGAAAATGGCTATCAGGACACATTTCATCCAAAGTCACATCTCACTTTTATCAACGAGCTAAAAGTGCCACCAATGTTCTGAGACTCAGAGGCCAGAGATTTTAAGGTTCAGGCTGCACCTGAATTCCAGCAACACAAAAAAGAAAAACAGGCTAAATGACTGCAGCTTTCTTCTCCTGTAGAGAAGTGTCTCCTGTGTAGACACTGTGTTCAGTGTCTGATATTACTTGTCATGGTCGCCAGTGCCCCTCAGCAAGGGGATGAAACACAGGGAATTAGAAAAAAATTTTTTGAATATCCAAAGTTTTAGTAATTCTGGACTGTCTGGTCAATTACAGATAGTAATTTTAGAGATTGTTAAATAATCTTCTCATTTAAGAATGAAGATGCTGGTGCACCTGGATGATTCAGTCAGTTAAGCGTCCGAATTCAGCTCAGGTCATGATCTCATGGTTTGTGGGTTCAAGCCCCATGTCTGGCTCTGTGCTGACAGCTCAGAGCCTGGAACCTGTTTTAGATTCTGTGTCTCCGTCTCTCTCTGCCCTTCCCCCACTTGTGCTCTGTCTTTCAAATAAATAAATAGAAAAAAAAGAATATAGATGCTAAACATTACTTAGCTTAAATTTTCCCATTATGTGTGTAAAAAAACTTGCCACTTTTTCATGATTGTTATATAAAAAATGGGGAATTAAATTTTTTTTAAAAAGCACAGTTCTGTTCAAGAGGCGGCAGTTACCACCTGAGTCTATATGCTTCCCCTGCACTCTGTTGACCAGATCAGTTGAGAAATCTAAACTCTAAGTCATCGACAGGGTGCCTAAGTGGCACGGTCAGTTAGGCTCGGTTTTGGCTCAGGTCATGAGAGAGAGACTCTTAAGTAGACTCCACGCTCAGTGTAGAAGCCAACATGGGGCTCGATCCCATGACGCTAGATCATGACTTAAGCCGAAATCAACAGTCAGGCACTCAGCTGACTAAGCCACTCAGGCGCCCCTGTTTTAACCATCTGTAGGTGCACAATTTAGAGGTATTCAGGACACTCACGTTATTATATAACTATCAGTACTACCCACCTCCAGAACTTTTTTAATCTTAAACTAAAATCCTGTGTTCATCCACTAAACAACACCCCTCCCATTTTCCCGAGCTGCTGGCAAGCTCTGTTCTAGGTCCTGTGTCCATGGATTTGACTACTCTAGGGAAGTGGAGAACTAAATTTCTCCGCCCATGTTAGAGGCACTCCAGCCCCAGGTGCCAGATCAGCAAACCAAACCTTCAAGTTCCAGTAGATGCTCCCACTCAACCAGAAACGCCCTGTATCCAGTCAGCCGATCCCCAAATGCTGAGCCAGCTCTGGGCTCTACTTATCTCCTCCTTGAGCTTTCTAAATGAGGTCACATATGCACCCCCGGCCAATCACGCCCTGTCTCTGCATTGTTCTCCTCAAGCTCAATAAAACTCACCCCTGCCCAAAATTCCTCAGGAAGAGTGTCCCATTGCTCAGAAGCCCCCTCTCCGTGGCTTACTTTCTCTTAAACAAAGGACAAGAGTTCAATCATTTTTGTCCTTCGACAGTAGAATCACACAGTATTTGTCCTTTTACGGCTGGCTTATTTCACTTGCATATAGTCTACCAGGTCCATCCATTTGGTAGCTGGTATCAGAATGCTGGCCTTTTTAAGGCTGAATGGAATCCGATCGTACGCATAAACATTTTGTTTGCTTATCTGTTCATCTGACCATGGACACCTGCATGGTTTCCATCTTTGCTGTTATAAATAATGCAGTGCCAAGTTTTGTGGGTTTTTTTTTTATTTTTTTTATGTTTTATTTCTAGGAGAGAGAGAGAAAGAGAGCGTGAGCAGGGGAGGGTCAGAGAGAGAGGGAGTCACAGACTGAAACAGGCTCCAGGCTCTGAGCTGGCAGTCAGCACAGAGCCCGACGCGGGGCTCGATCCCACGAACCGCGAGATCATGACCTAAGCGAAAATCGGACGCTCAACCGACTAAGCCACCCAGGCGCCCCATTTTTTTTTAACTATAGATTTTCCCCCCCAAATATACACATTACACAATCAATATAGTTTGCCCCAGGTCCATAAAGTTTGTCTTTTTAAACTACCTTCTCCACGAACCTAGGTGAGGGAAATGCAGACGGCTCATATTTTCCATTGATAGAAATCAGATTCATAAACCTCGCGTTTCTTTTTCATGCCCAGAACAAAATAGTTCAACTGTGAGGAGAGAAACAGCTAATCACAGTTATTACAAACTGTGAAGTTGATAGAGAGCAATTAAATTTGAAAATGCCAGTCACTTATAAATTAGAGAAAAAGAATCTGTGCTTTGGTGGGAAAATATATGCAATGGTCACATCACACCCTTTCCAGTTTTCCAGTCTGGTCTTGCACAGCCTAGTTCACGCCAGGTTGAACAAAACCAGTGGCAGCAAAGGATGTACGTGAACCCGTCCTGCGGAGGGGCGAGTCTCCCCACACAGGGCAGAGCCACTTTTGCCTCACTGTCAAGTTTACGATTCCTGGATTGATTCCTGGCAGAACTGGATCTACCAGTCTTGCCCAAGGTTTTGCCACTTCTTTCATTCTCCCTGGCTCCTTCTCACCAAACCTCCCTCAGATGGGCTACAGGGTCATTGCCAGAAATTCTCTCATTTCCCCACCCAACCCAGGAGCTCCCAAACTGCATTTTTTTTAAGTGTTTTTTATTTATAGGGGAGGGAGAGAGAGAGAGAGAGAGAGAGAGAGAGAGAGAGACAGCGTGAGCAGGGGAGGGTCAGAGAGAGAGGGAGATACAGACTCTGAAATAGGCTCCAGGCTCCGAGCTGGCAGTCAGCACAGAGCCCGACGCGGGGCTCGAACCCACAAACCGTGAGATCATGACCTAAGCGAAAGTCGGACGCTTAACCGACTAAGCCACCCAGGCGCCCCCCAAACTGCACTTCTGAGGACACCCGCCCTCATCCCCTCCCCTTCTAGGGTCAATCAAGTCTTCAGGAAGTAAAGGTAAGCCCACAAATAGGACACCAGGCCTCAAATCATAGACCTTCCACTTGAACAGTATGCCCCCAAATTAATTCCTGAAGGTGGGGGAGGGGTGGGGGTGGGGATCTTAGCTATTACAGTGATCTTTCAAAGTTCAACCATATCTGAATATTTAATTTCCTTCAATGTATTTTTCTTGAGGAGAATTCAACTTTTCTCCCTGGGGAAAAATAATGAAAATACAGTAAAGAAACACTGCCTTGGGTCGACATTTCTTTATCCATAGCACTATAGGTTTCCTCTCATCTGGGAAGTTTTCCATCCTGCCCACACCTCCACTTACTTATTCAATCTTTGAGACTAAGTGTCCACACAGTGAAAATGCTGGTGACACAGTGACTAGGCAGGTGTGTGGTTCTTGTGCTTCTGGGGCTTACCACCGAGCTGGGGCAGGGAATGCGGTGTTAGGGGAAAAATACGTCCATAGGAAGCTGATTTTTTAAGGGAGAAGAGTAGTGTCCCACACTGTGATGGGGAGGTAGGGAGTTTAGAAATACTAGTTCTGATGAGAATTTAAACACCCTTGGTATGATCACAGCTCTGTAGTTTTTCCATTTTTTAAAATACAACTTATCATTGAATTGGCTTACATACAACACCCAGTGCTCATCCCAACGTTAGTTCATTTTTATCTAAAATTCACTCCAAGTAAAGAGGTGCTATTTGGAAGCAGTGCTGGCCAGGACTATTACCAGAAAGCTCTGGCAGAAACACCCGGGACAAACTGACCTGACTCAGGCTAACAGCCTCCTGCGTAATCAAGTTCCCCTCCTGCGTACGTTGGGTTACAGTCCCGTGTCATCCAGTCACTACCCCACAACTGTTAGTAAATCCGCACACAAAGCACCAGGCCCCTGGACATTGTGCTTCACAAACACACCCTCCTTTTGGCAGACCACGAAATGACTCAGGGTTAGGTCTCACATGGAATGAGAGACCATCAAACTATGGGCACATGATCAGAAAAGGCTGGAGAAGCACCAGTCTATCTCCAGAGTCTTCACTGGGTATTAACCACCACCAATTCAGAAGAGCAAGCAGACAGAAGTCATGCGTTTTTCGGGGCGCCTGGGTGGCTTAGTCGGTTAAGCGTCCGACTTTCGCTTAGGTCATGATCTCGAGGTTCATGGGTTAGAGCCCCGTGTCGGGCTCTGTGCTGACTGCCAGCTCAGAGCCTGGAGCCTGTTTCAGTCTGTGACTCCCTCTCTCTCTCTGACCCTCCCCTACTCACGCTGTCTCTCTCTCTCTCTCTCCTAGAAATAAATAAAATATTAAAAAAAAAAAAAAAAGAAGTCATGCGTTTTCCTTAAAAGGCTTCATCATGTTGTACCCTCATCAGTAATCAAAGAGTTTTTGTAATTAGGCTCATTGTCAATAGATTGGTTTTGTATTTCCAGGACTTACTATACATAAGTTTTGGGGCACCTGAGTGGCTCAGTAGGCTAAGGGTCTGATTTTCGGCTCAGGTCATGATCTCACAGTCCAGGAGTTTGAGTCCAGCGTGAATCTCTGTGCTGACAGCTCAGAGCCTGGAGCCTGCTTCAGATCCTATCTCCCTGTCTCTCTCTCTGCCCCTCCCCCACTCGCACTGTGTCCCTCTCTCAAAAATAAACAAACAAACAAAAAAAAATACTTAGGCTTTGTGGTTTCTTAAAAGTTTTGAAAACTCTGAATGTATACATGGGTTCACATTGAGGCTAAGCGCTATGCAGTAAATAAGCTTCAGCTAACATCTCAAGTGATTAACCAGGATATTTTTCGGGTCAGAACTTTTACCAAACATTTTTTTAAATTAAATTTCAAACCAACCAGGTTACATGGTAAACAAAAGAAACTAATTTTTTTAAAAAATTAAAATTCTCCAGTGGTTTTAGGAAAAGGGACAGCTTCTTCTTTCCGTGAAGTTTTAAGATCTCAGAAAAAGGAAAGATGTGGGCAGCAAAAATAGGAAGAAAACATAAGGAACGGACAGAGGTAGACCCACCCCCGAGCCAAGAGAAGGAAGGTGGTAGAAGCTTCTCTAGGTTTCATTCTTTACTGGAAAAGCAGAAGGTTACAGTTCGGGGTGCAGCTGTGAGTCCTTAAATAGGGCACAAACAAGTTTTAGCTGTTGTGCAAATAATCAATAAGGCTTGGCTCCCTCCAGGAGCCTGGATCCTGGTCCTCTTAAAGGAGAAAGGTCTGCGGTAGCTGTCTGGGGCACAGAGGCAAGGGGAGGCCACAAGTTGGAGATCCCACCTTACAGCCCTCAGTCAAACATCAAAAAACCAAGGGGGGGGGTGGCGGGGCACAATCAGGGCAGGGCAGGCAACCATTTCTTAACTCTGCACTCATCAATGATTACAATGAAGGATGTGTTTGTCCAAAACAGAGGAAACGGGTTTTTTAATAAATGAGATTTGTTGGATATAAAGAAGGGTAAAATGGATTCTATGTAACATTTCTTGCCCACTATTGTAGAACGGATGCATTTGGAAACACGCCCTTTTGCCATTCTATGGGGAGAACACATTCTCTGTAAGGTAGTGGGAGGGACACCGGCAAACAGCATGGAATGAAATAGAAAAAAAGGACTTAGTCCTAACTCTGAAGGACATTCTAAATATGGTGTGCAGGTGAGGAACATGTAGTCATAATTAGCTTGTTCAAAGAAATTAGGGTTTTTCAACTGCCGTACGATAAAAATCCAAAAGTTTGACTATGCACTCTTAGGAGAGTTCTTGTGGGAGAAGTTCTAATGAATATTACCATTGGAGGTAGGACTGAGCCAAACTGGCCCTGTCTTTGGGCAATTCCACATCTAGACCTTTCTTTTGTAAGTATGCTTGTGCAAGATGCAAAATGCCCAATGTACGAGATAATTTAACGCAACTCTGTTTATAATTGGAAGAGTAACTGCATTTCCTGTGGCCGCTGTAGCCACCTCCTATAAACATAGAGGCTTAAAACAACACAAGGTCATTATCTTACAGTTCTGGAGGTCAGAAGTCCACAATGGGTCTTGCCCAGGTAAAATCAAAGGCTTATTCTTTCCGGAAGTTCTAGGGGAGAGGACATTTCTGAGCCTTCGCCAGCTTCTGCTGAAGTCCCCCATTCTTTGGGTCCAACCTTCTATCACTCCAACCTCCGCTCAACCTCCTTCCTGATGCTAACACTAACGCGTCTGCCTCCCTCTTAAAACAAGGACTCTGGTGATTGATTACATGGGGGCCACCTGGATAATACAGGCTAATCTCCCCTTTTCACGACCCTTAACTTAATCACAGCTGCAAAGCCCATTTTGCCTTGGAAGGTGACACATTCACAGGTTCAGGGGATTAAGATGTTGACACCTTTTACTCACCCTTTCACAGTAGCAAAGGAGTGAAGACAAACTGCCTATCAGTAGTGGACTGGTTAAATAAATTATGGCAAATTTATACAATGGAATATTATACAGTGGTTTAAAATAAGAGAAATCATGATAATAAAAAGAAAGCAAAATATAATGTTAGGTGAAAAAAAGCAAAGTACAGAACAGAGAAAGGAATGTAGTATATATAATATGCTTATTTATATGATTATAGAGCATATGTATATGATTTTACATATGAATATATATAATGTTCATAGAAATAAATTTATTTGTATATGTAAGTATATATTGTATATATAATATTTAAACTGTCCCTGGAATGATACATCAGAAATGAATGAGTGGTTGTCTGCAAGGCAGGAACTAGGTGGCAGTGTTACAAGAATGAGGAGATTTTCCACTATATGTTGTATAATTTATTTTTTATATTTTCTAAACATTTTATTTTAGTTTTTGAGAGACAGAGACAGAGCATGAACGGGGAAGAGGGCAGAGGGAGAGGGAGACACAGAATCCGAAGGAGGCTCCAGGCTCTGAGCTGTCAGCCCAGAGCCCGAAGTGGGGCTGGAACCCACAACAGTGAGATCATGACCTGAGCTGAAGTCAGGCACTCAACCAACTAAGCCACCCAGGCACCCCTATAATTTTTTATTTTTGAAATTTGTAACTATATTACCTGTCCAAAACCACAAAGTAATAAAATCTAGAAAGATTAGAAAGAAGCGCAAAAGGAGGTATAGGAGGGGGAGATCAGTGTAGACTGGGGTCAAAAGTTCAGGTTTCCACAGTAACAGATACAAAATGGCGTCTGATTCCAACGCTACGTGGCAAATTATCGCAAAACTTAGTGGCTTAAAACAACAAGTACCTATTGTCTCACAGTTTTTGAGGGTCTGGATCTGGGATGCCTTAGCTGGGTGGGTCTGGCTCAGAGTCTCTTTAGAGATTAAGATCAAGTTGACAGCTGGGGCTGCCACCATCTCAAGGCTTGGCTGAGGCTGGAGAATCTGCCCGGAAGCTCACTCACTGAGCTCTTGGCAAGAGCCAATCCTCGCTGGTACCTGGCCCCCGTTCCTCACCATGTAGGGCTTTCCATGGAATGCTTGAGTGTGTTCATGACATGACAATTGGTAGGTACTCAAGAAAGAGAGAGAGAGAGAGAGAGAGGGAGATAGGCAGGGAGGGAGAAAGAGAGAGACTGAAGACCAGCCCAAGACAAAGCCCCAGTCTTTTATAATCTAATCCTGGAAGTGACATACCACTTCTGCCATAGGTCGTTGGTCACGCAGACCAACTTCGGTACAGGGAAGCAGGGCACAGGTAGAACACCAGGAGGCAGGAAGGTTCATAGGGAGCCATCGTGGGGGCAGGTACCACAGGGGAGTGGAGGGTGGGGCCCTGGTGAGTCAACATGAGCGAGGGAATAAAAATGGGAACGACTACAGTGAGTGTGGAAGGCAAGGAGGAAGTAGCTCTCATTAGAGTCGTGAGTCCATCCTGGGAAGCAGTGAAAATAAAAGTATGGAGAGGGGGGTTTGCCCCAGTTACTGAGCCCGAGTCCCGCTTCTTGCCACGTTCTCATCTGTGTTCTAGCCCTAAGCTGAAAAATATTCTGTCCCATCACACTGGAAAATTCTTACATACGTGCCAGCTTCTCTCTCGTGCTGGGAGCTGTCTCCGTGGCAGGGGCGTGTCCTTCATTTTCACACTCCCGCCACCCTCCCCCTCAAGCAGAAGGACCAAGCTGCGGCTTGCGCTTCCTGCAGCCTTGAGAAACCAGTCTTTGTCTTCTTAACTGATTCCCCAGCTCTTAAGCACATTTCATTCCAGAACATCCGTGTCTTCTTTTTCAGGGGCAGCAGTGACATTGTATCAAGTTACAGAACTGACATCATGAGCCTCCTGATAACGACCCAACGAAAGAGACAAAACATCGTCTGTGTAACATCACATTTCTTGTACACGTATTTGACTCAAAACACCGTGAGGTAACAATCAGACAAATCCAGCACGGAAACTTCTATAAGGTAACTGGCCTGGCCACTTCAAAAATACCAGGGTCAGGAAAGGAAAAATAAATACGGAGACTGCTCTGCACTAAACAAGACTGAAGGACTAAAATGACTAAATGCTAAGTGTAATCTTGAAATGGGTCCTAACCATTGAAAAAGAAAAAAAAAAAAACCCACAACAACCATAAAACACATTATTAAGATAACTGGGAAAATATGAATAGGGACTGCACATCAGATAATATTATTGTATCAATGTTAAATTTTGGGGTGTGTTAGTGGTACTGTGGTTGCGGAAGAAAATATCCTGGTTCTTAGGAGAAACACGCCAAAGTATTTAGTAGGACGGAAGTGTTCTGGTGTGCGCATCTTTCAAATGATTCAAAAAGTATGCATGTGTATGTTCGTGTGTGTGTGTGTGTGTGTGTGTCTGGGAAGAGAAATCAACTCTGGCAAAATGTAAACAATCAAATCCATGTGAAGAGTATGGAAGTGTTCATTGTAGGACTTTGAACTATTCTATGGCTACGTTTTCAAAGGCTGTATAAATATACACACACACAACGGAAAGCAGGAGCATAAGTTAGGACAAGGTGCATATTCATGTAGCTACAGTGCCCAAGGGGGCTACGTCCAGTCTGAAAAGCCCACCTCACAATTCACAGAGGGGACAAACCCTGAAATATCCTGTCATTACGAGTATCTGAGCCACAGAAATCAGGATATAGATCTTTTCATTGCTTTTATTTTTAAGTTTATTTATTTTATTTTGAGAGAGAGACAGAGAGACAGAGAGGGGCATTCAAGCAGGGGAGGGGCAGAGAGAGAATCCCAAGCAGGCTCTGCAATGTCAACTCATACTGAAGCTGGTCGGACATCCCCCTCCGTTGGCCCTCTGGCATTTGCTGATTCATCGCTGGGTCATGGAGGACACGCACAAAATAGTATCATAGAGCTTTCAGCGGGCGTGCTGAGCTGGGAGACGAAAACATTGGGTTGAATTCCACCCAAACAACCCAGGCTTAAAGGGCCAAGACCCTAAGAAAAGGGAGCACAGACATTGAGCCACCTGAGACCAGCTGACCACAGATGAGCAGAGGTCTGGGTGGGGTCACGGTGCTGGGGATGAGAATGAAATAGAGGACCTGCGGAAAGGGAAGGGCACTAATAAAGGCCCCGAGTTTGCAGCGCACATCCCTGAAATGGCTACATCCTAAGAATAAATGCAAACTGAAAATAGACCACCCTCAGCTAAATTAACTGATGACCAAAGTACATAAAATCCTCTATGGATAACATCTACCAAAACCTCTATGATTTTCACAAAGAATGTTGAGCGCTGAATAAAAAAAAGAAAATAAATCCAGGAATGACAAGATACGTGACCAAATGACTGAAAAACAGAAAAGAGAGACAAACCTATGTGATTCAAGTGTTGGAATGATCAGACATGAACTTTAAAGGAACAGGCAATATAATGAGACCCAAGCTTTGAAATAACTAATAAGTTGTCTGTCTCTTGATCTGGGTTACAAGTGTGGTTTTAAAGCAGGTTAAGTGTGTTTACTTTGGGATAATTCATCAACCTGTATATTTAATACTGTGGACTTTCTTTACTACAACTTCACACACACACACACACACACACACACACACACAAAACTTGGGGACTTCAGTGAAATCTGGGCTTAGAGGGAAATTCATAGTCTTCAGTGCACATATTTGAAAGAGTAGGCTGAAAAACGATGTTAGTATCATCTCAAAAAAATTTTTTTAGTGTTTATTTCTGAGAGAAAGAGAGTGGGGGAAGGGTAGAGAGAAAGGGAGACAGAGGATCTGACGCAGGCTCTGTGCTGACAGCGGGGTTTGAACTAACAAACTGAGTGAGATCTGAAGCCAGACACTGACCTGATTGACCCACCCAAGGACCCCTTAAAAACTTTTTTAAAAAACAACAGAAAACCTGGGACACCTGGATGGCTCAGTTGGTTAAGCATCTGATTTTTGTTCAGGTCATGATCTCATGGTTTGTGGGTTCGAGCCCCATGTTGGGCTCTGTGCTGACAGCTCAGAGCCAGGAGCCTACTTTGGATTCTGTGTCTCCCCCTCTCTCCGCCCCTCCCCCCACTCACACTCTGTTTTTCTCTCCTTCAAAGATAAATAAACATTAAAATTTTTTTTTTAAAGAACAGAAAATTTAAAGATGGAAACAATGAGGGTGAAAGCAGAAGTCAGTGAAATAGAATACAAATACATTGCATTTTTAACAATACCCAAAGTATGGAAGGAGCGTAAATGTCCATCAACTGATGAATGGACCAAGAAGGTGTGGGTTATATAAACAATGGAATACTCCATGGCAATGAGAAAGAATGAAATCCTGCAATTTGCAGCAACATGGATGCAACTGGAGGTTATTATGCTGAATGATAGAAGTCTGTCAGAGAAAGACAGATATCATATGTTTTCACTCATAGTGGAGCTTGAGAAACTTAACAGAAGAGGATGGGGGAAGGGAAGGGGAAAAAATAGTTACAAACAGAGAGGGAGGGAGGCGAACCATAAGAGATTAAATACAGAGAACAAACTGAGGGTTGCTGGTGGGGGAGGTGGCTGTGGGGAAGAGGGGAAAACGGGTGATGGGCATTGAGGAGGGCACTTGTCAGGATGAGCACTGGGGGTTTATACAAGCAATGAATCACAAGAATCTATGCCCAAAAGAGGGGCGCCTGGGTGGCTTAGTCGGTTAAGCGTCCGACTTTCGCTTGGGTCATGATCTCGCGGTTCGTGGGTTCGAGCCCCGCGTCGGGCTCTGTGCTGACTGCCAGCTCAGAGCCTGGCGCCTGTTTCAGTCTGTGACTCCCTCTCTCTCTGACCCTCTCCTGCTCACGCTGTCTCTCTCTCTCCTAGAAATAAATAAAAACATTAAAAAAAAATTAAAAAAAAAAATCTATGCCCAAAAGAAAGAACACAGAGTACACACTGTATGTTAGCCAACTTGACAATAAATTATATTATATTATAAATAAACAAATAAATAAAGCAAATGCATAATGGAGAAATACAAGGAGCCAAAAACTGGCTATTTGAATGGCACCATTGATAATTTCTGTAGTGTCTAGCCTGCAGCAGTTCTCACCTCCTGCCATTCACAGCCTTGTACACAAGCCCTCTCTCAGGCTCTTTTGTAGTGAGTAGGGCTGGCCTGTGTTATTAAGACGATAATGCAAATGACAGAGTGTGACACCCAAGGCCAGATTATAAAAGACATTGCAGCTTTCACCTTCCTCTCTCAAAGATCATTCACTCTGGATAAAATGAACTACCGGGGTACCTGGTTGGCTCAGTCAGTTAAGCGTCCAACTTCAGCTCAGGTCATGATCTCACGATTTGTGAGTTCAAGTCCCAGTTGGGCTCTGTGCTGACAGCTCAAAGCCTGGAGTCTGCTTCAGATTCTGTGTCTCCCTCTCTCTCTTCCCCTCCACAGCTCATGCTCTGTCTCTCTCTCTCTGTCTCTCAAAAATGAATAGATGTAAAAAATATATTTTAAAAAAATGAACTACCAAGTTTAAGGACCCTCAAGCAATCCTACTGAGAAATTAATGTGCTAAATTACTAAGATCTACTAACAGCCAACATGAACTTGCCGCCATGTTGAGTGTGCCACCTTCAAATCAGACCTTCCAGCTTCAGTCAAGCTTTGAGATGGCTGCAGCCCTGGCCCACCTGCTGACTATAACACAAAACAAAACCATCCACCTAAAGTATTCCTGAAATCTTGACCCACAGAAACTATATGAGACAATATATTTGTTTTCCATTGCTGCATAACAAATTACCACAAATGAAGAGTTTATGAAAACACATATTTAGCAATCCCTATCAAAATAACCCCAGCATTGTCCACAGAGCTCGAACAAACAATCCTAAAATTTGTATGGAACCAGAAAAGGCCTCAAATAGCCAAAGCAACCCAGAAAAAGTAAACAAGAGCTGGAAGCATCACAATCCCAGACTTCAAGATACATTACAAAGCTGTAATCATCAAGGCAGTATGGTACTGGTCCAAGAACAGACACTCAGATCAATGGGACAGAATAGAAAACCCAGAAATGGACCCATAAACATATGGCCAACTAATATTTGACAAAGCAGGAAAGAATATCCTATGGAAAAAATGTCTTCAGTAAATGGTGTTGGGAAAACTGGACAGTGACATGCAGAAGAATGAACTTGGACCACTTTCTAATGCACAAAAATACACAAAAATAAACTCAAAATGGATGAAAAACCTAAAAGTAAGACAGGAAGCCATCAAAATCCTAGAGAAAGCAGGCAACAACCTCTTTGACCTCAGCTGTGGCAACTTCTTACTTAACATGTCTCCAGAGGCAAGGGAAACAAAAGAAAAAATGAACATTAGGACATCATCAAGATAAAAAGCTTCTGGGGGCGCCTGGGTGGCTCAGTGGGTTAAGCGTCTGGCTTTGGCTCAGGTCATGATCTCGCGGTTCATGGGTTCGAGCCCCGTGTCGGGCTCTGTACTGACAGCTAACCTGGAGCCTGTTTCAGGTTCTGTGTGTGTGTCTCTCTCTCTGACCCTCCCCTGCTCACACTGTCTCTGTCAGAAATAAATAAAAACATTTTTTAAAAAATGATAAAAAGCTTCTGCATAGTGAAGGAAACCATCAGCAAAACTAAAAGACAACCAACGAAATGGGAGAAGATATTTGCAAATGACATAGCAGATAAAGGGTTAGTATCCAAAATCTATAAAGAACTTACCAACTCAACACCCAAAAAAACAAATAATCCAGTGAAGAAATGGGGAGAAGACAGGAATAGACACTCTTCTGAAGAAGATATCCAGATGGCTAGCAGACACATGAAAAGACGCTCAACATCACTCATCATCAGGGAAATATAAATCAAAGTCACTATGAGATACCACCTCATACCTGTCAGAATGACTAAAATTAACAACTCAGGCAACAACAGATGTTGGAGAGGATGCAAAGAAAGAGGAACCCTTGTCCACTGCTGATGGGAACGCAAACTGGTGTAGCCACTCTGGAAAACTATGGAGGTGCCTCAAAAAATTAAAAATGGAACTACCCTACGATCTAGCAACTCCACTACTAGGAATTTATCCAAAGGATACAGCAGTGCTGATTCAAAGGGGCACATGCACCCCAATGTTTATAGCAGCACTATTGACAATAGCCAAAGTATCAGAAGAGCCCAAGTGTCCATCGACTGGTTAAAGGATGGAGAAGATGTGATATATAGTACAATGGAGTATTACTTAACAATCAAAAAGAATGAAATATTGCCATTTGCAACAAGATGAATGGAACTGGAGTGTGTTACGCTGTGTGAAATCAGTCAGTCAGAGAAAGACAGATATCATATGACTTCTTTCATATGTGGAATTCAAGATACAATACAGATGAATATAAGGCAAGGGAAGCCAAAATAATATAAAAACAGGGAGACAACCATAAGAGATTCTTTTCTTTTTTAATTTATTTTTGAGAGAGAGAGAGACAGAGAGATAGAGCATGAGTGGGGATGAGGCAGAGAGAGAGAGAAAGAGAGAGAGAGAGAGGGAGAGAGAGAGAGAGAGAATCTGAAGCAGTCCAGGCTCTGAGCTGTCAGCACAGAGCCCGGTGCAGGGCCCAGGCTCACCAGCCACAAGATCCTGACCTGGGCCGAAGTTGGACGCTTAACCGACTGAACCACCCAGGCACTGCCATAAGAGTCTCTTAATTACAGAGAACAAACTGAGGGTTGTTGGTGGCGTATTTGGTGGGGGGATGGGCCAAATGGACAATGGGCATTAAGGAGGGCACTTGTTGGGATAAGCACTAGGTATTATCTATAAGTGATGAATCACTAGATTCTATTCCTGAAATCATTATGACACTATAGGATGATTAACTTGGATTTAAATTTTTAAAAATAATAACAATAAAACACATACTTAGTATCTTACATTTTCCGTGGGCCGGGAACCTGGGCACAGCTCAAGGAACTTCTCTGCCTGGGGCGTCTTGCAGGGCTGCAGCCAGGGTGTCTGCTGGACTAAGCTCTTACCTGGAGGTGTTTCTGGGGAAGAAGCCACTTTCAAGCCCATTGAGGCTGTTGACAGAATTCATTTCCTTATGTTTGCACGATTGAGTACCTGGGTTTTTGATTGGCCATGAGCTAGGGGCCAACCTTAGGTCCTGGATGCTACGGGCAGTTGGGTTTCCTCAGCATGGATTCTCACCCCACCAGACCAGCACGGAGACGATCTCCAGTGCAGGCTTGCAAGAGGAAGTCTAATTTATACTATCATGCCCAAAGACAGGCTATTATACAGAGTAAAACACAACACATAGATTCGGGGGCCCATTTTAGAAGACTGCCTACCACAGACAACAAGTATTGTTTAACAGAAGACATTAAATTCTGGGCAATTCGTCACGCAGTAACCGACAACAAATACAAACCTCTAGCAAGAAAGGTCAAGAAAGAGACACAGCATAAATTAGTAATGTAAGGAAAGAAAAAAGTTATCACTTCAGATCCTACCGACATTGCAAAGACACAAGTTTATTATAAGAAAATCTATAACAACAAATTAGATAATTTAGGTAAAAAGGACTAATTCATTGACAGACACAACTTAGCAAAAACTAAATAGATGAAGGTATATATACCACTATATCTATTAAGTAAATTAGAGGCCATAATTTAAAACTTTCCCACAAAGAAAACTCTTGTTCCAGATGGCTTCACCAGTGTGTTTTATAACATAAAGGAGAAATAACACCAACATTCCAAAACCCTTTTTTAAATGTTTTTGTTTTTTTTTTTTTTTTCTGAGAGAGAGACAGCGTTAGCAGGGGAATGTCAGAGAGAGAGACACACACAGAATCTGAAACAGGCTCCAGGCTCTGAGCTGTCAGCACAGAGCCCGATGCGGGGCTCATACCCACAAATCGTGAGATCATGACCTGAGCTGAAGTTGGACGCTTAACTGACTGAGCCACCCAGGTGCCCCTCCAAAAACTTTTAAGGGAACAAAAATAGTGGGAATAGAGGCAAGCTCATGCTTTGAGAGTAAGATAAGCCTGACACTGAAACTAGACTAAGAGATTACAAAATATAAAGTCATAGGCCACTCACATGAATACAAACTCAGAAGTCCTCTTCAAAATTAGGACATTAAATTCAGCAATCTGTAAGAAATATAATATACCACAACCACATGCAGTTTATCACATTAATGCAAGGTCAGTTTGACATTTCAAAGTCAATCAAAGTAGAGGCACCGGGGTGGCTCAGTGGGTTGAGCAGGTGACTCTTAGTTTTGGCTCAGGTCATGATCTCAGGGTTCATGGGTTTGACCCCTGTGTCAGTCAGGCTCTGCGCTGACAGCACGGAGCCTTCTTGGGATTTCTCTCTCCTCCCCCCACCTCAAAACATAAATAAATATTAAAAATTACCAAAAAAAGAAAATCATTGTAAATCACATTAATAAGGATCAAGGTGACCATCTCAATAGATGCAGAAACAGCATGTGATGAAATTCAACATTCCTATGTGATTAAAATAAAAATACCTTAGCAACTTAGGAGTAGAAGGGAACTTCTTATACACGTAATAAAGGGTTTGGTGGGTCTGCGCTGTGCCAACTTAGCGACACTGAAGAAATCCCTCAGAATTCCCTTCCCTGCTCAGTCCTGAGTTAGGGGTCATCCCATGAGAAACTGTGAGCTTTCATAGGGAGAGTGAAGCAGTGTTTCCCATTTCCTGTTACCCTCTTCAGAATGGTACCGGGCGGCACACGGCACCAGGCACGTGGCAGTCTGGACTCAAGACTGTTCACCTGTTTGGTGTGGGGACAGCCGTGGACACGTGTCTGCCTCCTTTGGGTTCTCAAAGTGCCGAGTCAGGCATGTGTCCGCTGCGGGGTTAAGGTCAGCAGTTTCCCTTGCAGATCACACACATCACTGACATTGGAGCTGATGAGAGACAGGCGTGGGCTCCAGTTTATCCTCGCGGGTTCCGGTTTTTCTTGGTGCCCCGACTTCATATCCAGCTTTCCTTCCAACTGCTGGCCCGGCTGACTTAGAGCAACACTGGGCCCCGACTCAAGTTGCAGAGACCAACAGTCATATGTGGACTTCTGCACCATCTCAGACAGTCGTATAAAGTCTAATCCCTCTAAGAAACCCCCTACTCAGTATCACTCACCATCGTTCCGCTTTTCTAATTGAGCCCTAATTGATACAAATATTAATACAGAGTCTGAACAGAGAACAGAACCTTTAGGATGAGCTTTCTGAATGAGTACTGGGTTATCTGGAATTGTTCTCCAATCTGATTACTGACCCCCAGTGATAAATGACACTGGGAGTCCATTACTTACAAAACTGACTTAAAACTTTCTTAAAATATAAACTCAACACCGGGGCGCCTGGGTGGCTTAGTCGGTTAAGCATCCGACTTTCGCTTAGGTCATGATCTCACGGTTCGTGGGT
The DNA here is from genome assembly GCF_003009895.1 of Hyaena hyaena. NCBI lineage: Eukaryota > Metazoa > Chordata > Mammalia > Carnivora > Hyaenidae > Hyaena > Hyaena hyaena. The sequence goes on from NW_024080763.1 coordinate 642,025, forward strand.
TCGAGCCCCGCGTCGGGCTGTGTGCTGACTGCCAGCTCAGAGCCTGGAGCCTGTTTCAGAGTCTGTCACTCCCTCTCTCTCTGACCCTCCCCTACTCATGCTGTCTCTCTCCTAGAAATAAATAAAACATTAAAAAAAATTTAAAAAAATATATAAACTCAACACCTAACATCAAATCCCATACAAGGCAAGGGATAACCATCACTTGCTGTCTTAGAACTCTTTAGCAAAAGTAATTAGTATAATAGGGTTAGTTGGTTTCTTCCAAGCGCTCTAGAGAAGCTTCAGGAAAGACCATGATGCGCTCATGGCTTCCTGTCCCCACCCCCAGCTTTATTGAGATATTGACACATAGCACTGAGTAGATTTAAGGTGTAGGACCTGATGACTTGATACACTTATATATTGAAAAATGATTACAACAGGTTGACTAACACCTCTATCAGTTTACAAAAAAATTTTTACGTGTATGCTGAGAACATTTAAGAGCTATTCTCTCAGTAACTTCAAATATATGATACAGTAGTGTTAACTGTAATCCCCATGTACATTAGAGCCCCAGAATTTACTCGTCTTCTAACTCAAAGTTTGTACCCATGTTCCCCATCTTCCAGTCCCTGGCAGCCACCATTCCACTCACTGTCTCTGTGAGTCCTACTCATTCAGATTCTTCATATAAGAGAGATCATGCAGTGTTTGTCTCTCTGTTTGACTTATTTCACTTAGCATAATGCCCTCCTTCCTCGTGGCTGAATAATATTCCATCATATGTGTGTGTATATATCTGGTCCTTTTGATAATGGCAATTATCAAAAACAGGTGGGAGGTGATAGCTCATTGTGGTTCTGATTTGCATCTCCCTCATGAGGAGTGATGTTGAGCATAGTTTTGTGTAACTTTGGGGCATTCGTATACCAGTTTCCCCAGCTACCTAGAAGTAAAACATTCTTTTTATAATTAAAGATATTTTTTAAGTACTTATTTATATTTGAGAGAGAGAGAGAGAGAGAGAGAGAGAGCATGCATGCACGTGAGCAAGTGGGGGGCGGGGCAGAGAGACTGAGATAGAATCCGAAGCAGGCTCCGGGCTCTGAGCTGTAAGCACCGAGCCTGTCGCAGGGCTCAAACTCATGAAGCATGAGATCATGACCCGAGCCAATGTTGGACACTTTAACCGACCGAGCCACCCAGGTACCATTCTCTCCAGGAATTTTCAAATTTCAGGTCTTATGTTTAATCTCTCAATCCATTTCAAGCTAACTTATAATGGGAGAGTTGAACAGGTAAATATATATCAATTACAACATGTTAGAATAAATAAAAGTATTAATGAAATGCAGACACAGAACCCAAGAGGGAGAAAGTCACTCTCATTTAGGTTGGGGGATGGGAAATAGACAGGCAAAGTTTCTGAGAGACAGTGATGTCCAAGACTTCTTTTACTTTTTTTATAATTTTTTATTTTTGGGAGAGAGTGGGGGGAGGGGTAGCCAGAGGGGAGGACAGAGGAGCACCGAGCCCAATGAGGGGCTCAAACTCCTGAACCATGAATCATGACCTGAGCCGAAGTTGGAGGCTTAACCAACTGAGCCGCCCAGGGTACCTGCAAGACTAGTTTTTAACCAACTGGGTGGGCAGTGAGCGCGTTCCAGACGGAGACAGGAGGCAGGGGAGGAGAATGAGCGGCCACTCCCAAGAGGCCAAGACCAGAGAGGGTCCCAGACAACTAGCAAGGGGGACGGGGCACAGCCCCAGGACCTGGGGTCTACTAGAAAGGAATGCCTCCTCCCTTCCTTCCGGCTCCCAGGAGAGAAAAGCCCCCGGAATGTAGGCTGGAGGGTCTTTGCCCCTGGCTTGCCAGCCAGCCCTTCGAGCACAGAAATGCAAGAGCACTGGGGTGAGTTGTTTACTCGGGGAGGAGTTCGCACCACCTTCTGTACTTAATGAGTCATTCGGGCCATTCCAGGATGGTGCGCGTGTGCACAAACCCCTCCTGGAACCTGGTTGGCTGGCTCAGCTCTGGGGTGCGACCGGGCGGGACCTCCAGGGAGGAGGCACGTCCTAACAGAGCTTCCTTTTCCCCTCCGGAGGAGGTAAAATCCAAGTTAGCAGGAATCGACTTGGCCTAGGGAAAATGCTGAGGTGAACTTGAGCGTCTGGTGAGACACAGCGGCCACCATCAAGTCGTTCTGCCCCTTTCCGGGGCTGGCAGAGCATCCGAGGTCAGGACTGCAATGAATTTTAGTATTTTGATGGGGATTTGAAACTACGGCTATTTAAAAGATGTTGCTTTGAAGTTTCTTCTAAGTTTTGAACTTGATTTATATAAGTATTTATGTCTTTATAATATTTAAATTATAACCTAATTGATAGAATTAATATTCTTTAGGGGTCAAGACTACTCGAGTAAACAACTGCTGAACAGTCTTTTAAAACACATTGCTGGGCTTACGTAATTACGGTTAAATTCTTACCAGTCTCTCAGGTAATTAACACACCAGTGTCCTGTGGCAACGCGAAGGTTTTGTTGGATCTGGTGAGCCTTTGGTCTCAAAAATAAGATGACTTGCCTATTTCCTTCATTTTATTGGATAAAATGAGATTCCTTTTTTTTAATAACATGAGGTCACACTTTTTTTTTTTAAGTTTATTTTTGAGAGAGACAGAGTGTGAGCAGTAGAAGGTCAGAGAGAGAGGGAGACACAGAATCCAAAGCAGGCTCCAGGCTCTGAGCTGTCAGCACAGAGCCCAACATGGGGCTTGAACTCACAGACTGTGAGATCATGACCTGAGCTGATGTCGGACGCTTAACCGACTGAGCCACCCTGGCGTCCCTAAAATGAGATTCTTAAAATGCCTCATGGAGACCCGTGAAAAGGAGTGTCATGTTTGTAACCAAGCTAACATTTATGCGCACCTGAGTTGAATGAACTTTACTGAAGCCTCCTCCACGAGAGGCACTTCAGATTTCACTGGAGCAAAGCCCTTTATGCTCTAGAGCAAAATGGCTTTCGTTTTTAACTACACCACACTCGTCAGGAAATAAAATTAGACAAGGCATTCAGCCGTTAACCGTGGTGCCATCCATTCAATAAATGCTGCTTCGGGGCTTGCTTCTCATCAGGCACCAGGGCCAGAATGGGAGACAGGGCCCTTTTCCACAACCCTACAATCTGGTGGAGAAAACAGATTTTTTTTTAAGTTAGCACAAGAATGAAGAATTGTGATCGGGAAGAGAAAAACGCAAAGGTAGGAATAACATGAGAAAGGGGGGGCACTACCTACTTGAGGGTGTGCGGGAGGGATTCAGTGAGGGGACAGTTAGAGAGCGCCTGGCTGGCTCAGTCAGTAAAGCCTGTGACTCTTGATCTCAGGATTGTGGGTTTGAGCCCCACGCTGGGTGTAAAGATTACTTAAAAAAAAAATTCTTAAAAAAAAAAAGAAAGAAAGAAAGGAGGAGACAGTTAAGCTAAGAGCAGATAGTGAGTCAGACCTGTCAGAATACCCTCAGAACAGGAGGGGGAAAAGGCTGTGCAAAGACTCATCGCCCCAAAAGGGAGTTGATATGCTTAACGGACTAAAAGACCCATACACTTGAAGCATAATTATTATACACCCGATAAGTTTGAAGAAACGACTAGATCATTACAAGAACCTGGTAATGGTGGCTTTTGGCAGAAGAGTGACATGAGGTCATATGTTATTGTGAAGAGGTCACTCTGGCTTTCAGGGGGAGCACAGACAGGGTGGGGGGGAGGAGCTGCATATCTCAGGGGAGCCTCCATTCATGGCTTTAGCAAGATGGTGGCTTGGAATCCTGGCGATTATAACAGGGAGGGGAAGGTGCACGTTCGGGGTGTATTTGAAAGGCGGAATAAACAGGCATGCTGGTGGGTGGGGTGGGGTGGATAGTGAGTGGGACCGAGGAGGGATGACTCTTGGGTTTCCAGCTGGAATGACTGGGAAGATGGTGGAATCCTAACAACGATGAGTAGACCCGTAGAAAAACAGGTTTGGAGAAAGGCTTCGGCCCTTCAAGCGAATGCCTCCGTCTCTTAGTCATTGGAAGAACTCAGATCCGCATTTAGCATTTCTTTCAAAGGGCAGGTGTGCTGCCTGGCCTAAAAGAGGCCCAGGTTTTTTCTAGAGAGAGTAGGCAGTTCAACAGGGTTCTAAGTGGAAGCTGGGGGGCTTATCTTGATGTTGCATTTGATAAACACGGATTGTGTCTCTACTTAGGGTGATTTGGTGGGCTAGGAAAGATCGTGAAAGGCAGGATAAAGACCCCAAAGCTACCCTTTGGTATTGTCATTCACTAAGAAATTAGGGAAGAGAGAGAACTATTGAACTTAAATATTTTCTAAAAATAAAACCAAAAAAAATTTGATGTATATTTTCCATGTTATTTCATCTGTGGGTTATCTTTCCAACAGTGCAGTTAGCTTAGGAAGGGAATAATTAAAGATGTAAATGTGTAAGCCAGGAGCCAAAACCACTCCGAACAGCCCAAGGTTGTGAACTTACTTAATTTACCGTTTCCCCAGGGAGCCATTTCTTGGCTCATTGATTTATTATTATTCTGTAAAATCATGGGAGCCCCTGTCCTCCTCTGCCCATGGCTAGAGTATGAACCAGCTGTGAGGTCTGAAGAGTTTATGTTTATTGTATTTTAATGATCCAGTTAATAAAGGTCATTCTGAAAAGTAATAGAAACCTAAATGTGTGGACACAGAATGGAGAAGACAGTCTCTAGCAGTTCCTTGGTGTTGTCCTTAAGAAGGATCCTTCCTTTCAATCAATTTACTGATGCGATCGATATTCAACTACAGTTGTAAAACGTTCTTTGAAACCCATCACTAACAAAAGGTGTCATGTAAACACAAGGCTTAAAGTTTCTTAGAGAATGACAATATATTGTTAGCATAATATTGATAACAGTTTAATTGTAGTTATAGATAATTATAACACTTGTTAATACTGCATCTATAGTGCTCTCCAATATCTTTGGGAGAATGAAATATTGTGAGTTTCAGGTAAAATCTGCATTTTGAAAGTTAGGTCTGAACTTTGAAGTTAAAAGGAACCTTAAAAATTCATTTAATGGCAGGGCACCTGGGTGGCTCAATCGGTTAAGCATCCAACTCTTGATTTTGGCTCAGGTCATGATCTCACGGGGCTTCGTGGGTTCAAGCCCCACATCAGGCTCTCTACTGACAGTGCAGAACCTACTTGGGATTCTCTTTCTCTCTCTCTCTGCCCCTCCTCCACTTGTATACTGTCTCTCTGCCCCTTCCTCTCTCTCTCAAAATAAATACACTTAAAAAAACAAAAATCATTTAATGGTGTCCTTTAAATATTTACTGACAGTAAATGATTTAGTAAATTTGTCCAAAATGGTGCTCGGTATACTGAAAGAGTTTCCTGGGGCGCCTGACTGGCTCAGCCAGTGGAGCATGCGACTCTTGATCTCGCAGTTGTAAGTCAGAGCCCCAACTTCGGTGTACTTAAAAATAAAATCTTAAAAAAAAAAAAAAAAAAGAATTTCCTAAGGTAAATGGTGATTGTTTGGATTATAACATTAAATTGACAAAAGCATTATATCGATACAAGCATTTAAGAATATGCGGAAAGGAATAAACGCACAGTTATTCCCCAAGTATGGATTAGTTAACAAAATTTTCCACCCACCTCGAAACTCAGTGCGACAGGATATAAGTGTGTAATTCATACACCTAATACATTCCTTATGTAATTTTATAAAGCCTTCATGGCTCCTGTTGACTTTTCCAGACTTGTCTTTTTTCTACCCCACGCTCCCCCTCCCCCTCCCCCTCAGACTTCCTAGCTATAGCTTTACTCATCTTCCCACTCTTGAGTCTCAAACCCACACTGCCCTTCGTCAGGGCCTATGTATCAGGGGTTCCCTCTGCGTGGACCCCTCTCCCTTCCTCTTCACTGGGTCATTCTGCAGGTCCATTACTTCCTCCCAGAAGCCTTCTGTCGACTCCTCTCCCCCAGCCTCAGACCCAGGGAGGCGTGGTCTCCCCGGGGCCTTCCTGCCCTGCTCACTGTCCCACCCCTGGTCTCTAGAGCCGAGTTGGGAACAGAATAGAGAACTATGAAAGATGAGTGAGTGGATAAAGACAGTGAGCACTGAATTCGGTGAAATTAAACTTCACACATATTAAATAACATAAATCTGAAGGAATAAAGTTGCTGTTTCTAAAAGACAGAGTTCACTTCATTTCTTCCCTAGACAGAGAACGTACCCAGCCCTGCATCAGTCTGACCCGAGACAAGCATTTTACTACTGTTGTGCGTTCAGTATCTTCATCTCTTTAGATAAGATGCAGCATCCAGTGAGATAAATGCAAACCGCACAACAGTGTATACGTTCTCGTCCAGCAACTGTAACTCACAATCTGTAAGCTTTGCCTCAGCAAATGAGTGAAAAGCAAGGAAACCTTTAAAACTTTCTGGCTGGAAACCAAAGGCTTTTCTCAATGCCAGCACTGCTCCCAGAGAATGGATTTGGTCTGATTGCGTGCGTTTCTCAAATTGTCCAAGAAAAGGCGACTTGGGTTTTGCGAGGCAAACTGAATGTATCCTTCTATAAAGGTTTAAGGTCTCCCAAGTCTCCACAGAAAACACTGTTCTTGCTTTAAGAGCAAAAGGAGCAATAATACAACTTGGAAAAGAAGGACAGAGCCCGACAGCCCCAGAGAGGTTTGGGGGGCGGGGAGCCCAGTTAAGTAAGAGCCCATATTACATCACTGCAGACTGCCCGCCTTTTGCCAAACAATGTAGGAAAAGGATTTTTTTGTTTGTTTGTTTTTTGGAGTGTCCTACCTCGTAGGACCTCTAGCAATGAATCAAAAGCTCAATTTTTTTTTCTCCTTTAAATCAGCGACAGTGGAGGGGGCGGGGGAGGACGGGGTCCCTCTCGTAAATGCAAGACCCGGCCTCGGTGCATGGTCGCCTGCCCACGGTTTGGAGGCAGGGGAACGAACGCCACTAAAGTGCCCCCAGGGAGAGGGGTCGTGAGGACGCACGGCTCCGCCTGGTTGCAGTTTCCGGGAAGCCCGCCGCGGGGCGCTGCCCCCTCCGGCCTCGGGGCTGCGCACCCCGCCCGGCCCGCGCCGCCGCCTTCGCCCCTCTCCTCCCTCCAGGAGAGGAAAACGCGAGGGCGAACCCGTGTTTCCGTGTCGAAGGCCGGCGGACCGCGCCCGGGCGCCCGCCCTCGCTCCCGGGGGGCCCCCTTACTCTGGGGCTCCATGCTCAGCTGCTCCCGGGCCCCCACGGGCCGAGCCCCCGGCGCCGCCGCCGCCGGTGCTAACGACTCCGCTCCGCGGCCGGCGTCGCTCGGGTTGCCTTGACAACGCGGAGGGCGGGGAGGCGGGGCCAGAAGGACGGCGAGAGGGAGGGACCAAAACCGCCCCGAAACGCGGGCGAGCGCGAGGGCCCGCGCGTCGCCGGGGGCACCGAGCGAGGGTGACGACCCGGTCGTCGGCCGGAGACCCTGCCCCCCGAGGCCCGGTCGGACGGCCGCGCCCCCAGGAGCCCTCGCAGCCCCGGCGGGGTCTGTGCCCGGGCCTTCGGGGCGGGGGCCGGCGGGCCCCCAGTCTGCTTCCCGAGGCGTCCGTCGGTCCGTCGGTCCGTGCGTCCGGCGAGCTCGGCCTGCCCGGCTGGGCAGGGCGACCGGGCCCGGGCCTCCGTCCCCGGACTCGGGAGCCGCCGCCGCAGGTAAAGGCCGGGCGGGCGGCGGGAGGGGCGGGCGGGCGGCCGCGGCGCACCTGTTGCGGCCGCCGGGCTTCGGGGGGCCCCCCGCCCGTTGGCCCCGGACGACCGCGCCCCGACTCCCGGAACCGCCCGGGCGACGGCCGCCTCCCCCGTGCCTTCCCGCAGCCCGCGAGGCAGCGGCAGGAGCGGCCCCTGCACCCCAGCCCTCGCACCAGGGGCTCCCTCGGCAGCCGGGGCGTCGGCCGGGCCGGGGGTGGGGGGGTGGTCCCTCGGGGCCGCATTTCTGGGCGGCATAAAGCACACGAGAGCCTTGTGTGGTCGGCAGGGGGCCGAGTGTGTCCCAGGAGCCCTGGAGCCCGGGAGAATTCCGTTGCCCACATTGCACTGTCATCCCTAGGATCGCGTTGCAGGCAGTGGGCCTGGATTGGAGCCTTGTGGTTGGATTGGGTCTGTGTGTCTGTGTGTCTGTGTGCGTGTTGTTTATTTCAGGCCTCCCCGTGGTCCGTTGAGCTGTGGACTCAGTCCGCGTATTTTGTACCAAACTTCGTAGGGCTGTTAAGCAAACGTCACAGTATCGCACACAATAGCATCCCAGTCATTGGGGTTTTTTTGTTTGTTTTTGTTTTACAAATAGTTTATTGTCAAGTTGGTTTCCGTGTCACACCCAGTGCTCATCCCCACAAGTGCCCCCCTCCAGCCATTGGGGTTTGAAGTGCTGGCGCCGGTTGCGCGGTCAGGACGCTTTGCAGCGCACGGCGTTGGGCCTGGTAGGCTGTACATATGCCAACAGCCGGGACAGAGTCAAAGATGAAGAAGAACGAGCCTTGAAGAGGAAAGAAAAATGGAGGAGGGGGAAGAGACAAGATCGAGAAGGCAAGAGCGGGCGTGTGGAAGCTGCGTGATTGATGCAGTGCTGGGGTCGCTGCGCTCTGAGTTCCTGAAGAGCCCTTTTTGGGTCGTGGGAGCCATTGCTCATTCTTTGCCACTAGAGAGATTTCCACTCCGTAGGTGACAAGGAAACCAAGGTAAATTACTTTCCTCTTAGAGAATCGTTCAGAGGTTAATTGAACCTGAGAAGCACATATTCTATGATGGGATTGGATATTTATTATGTTCCACCAAACTAGGCTCCCCTCTCAGACTGTATTGGGTCTTTTTCAGATGAATTGTCAAAGCAAGAAGGTTTATGCGTGGATATTGACAAGCAGTGTGATATATACAGAACCCTTAACTCATAAGCTAAAATATTGGAGTAATAAATTCAGGTTGGAAAGTAAACACTTCGTGGCACCATAATGACCTGTCCCCGAAGCTTAGACACAGGGATGTGTTTTTAGACAGCATCTAAGCGCTTCTGTAGTACCAGTGTTTTCAAATGCTAGTTTTCATACCATTAGCAAAATTGCGAGTTGGTCTTTTCATCCAAGAAACCAACATAATGGTGGTAGTCATTGGTAATATCGTAATCAAAGGGACAAGAGAGTGATAAAAACCTGGACTTTATGAACACATAAACGAGGTAGGATTGTATTTTCTCTCTCTTTTTTAAAAAATGTTTTATTTATTTCTGAGTGAGTGAGAGAGAGAGAGAGAGAGAGAGAGACAGCGTGAACAGGGGAGGGTCAGAGAGAGAGGGAGACACAGAATCTGAAGCAGCTCCAGGCTCTGAGCTGTCAGCACAGAGCCTGACGTGGGGCTTGAACCCAAGAACCATAAGATCATGACCTGAGCCGAAGTCAGGCGATTAACCAACTGAGCCACCCAGGCGCCCCAGGATTGTATTTTCTCAAACAGGAAAGGATTTGGCATTTGAGTGTAAAAAGAATAACAAAGAAACAATATTGTAGCTCTCCATTCGGAAGTAACAAGGACTCAAGCATTTGGTGGTTGCAAGCAGATTTTAAGGTTGGAAAAATGGAGATGTGTGTTGGGAAGGCACTTTATGCTTAGCAGTATGGAAAAATGATTTTATCAGTAGCTATGAACTTGACATTGAGGAAGCCTTGCATTGAAATATTTCAGGTAATAGGTGGCTGGCAACTGTGAAAAGCCACATTTTACTTTGGGGGATAGTGTGTTTAGGGAAGAAGTAACCGGTTGAGGGGGTGGGAGTGGAGGAGGGAAAGGTATGAAAATGTTTAAAAAGGACATTCGTTTCTTTCTCCCTCCAGCACCTAATCCAGTATACTTGTTATTTGTTCAATGAGTGAAAAGAGTATTTTAGAGAAATTGCTTTAGATAAAGGGATATGCTTTATTGTGGAGGAACCATTCTGAGGTCAGAAAGTTGCTAATGGGCGGGGTTGAGATGAAGGGTAAAGGTATTGGTTGCCCTTTTTGGGGGATTTTCTGCCACGTGTTTTCTGTTTGTTTCCATTGGCATGTTCAGGATGTTAATTGGTGGCCAGGTGGAAAACAATAAAGTCCTGATTTCTGATGAAGTTGCCAAGCTCGTCAAATTAGACAGAATTGTTACATTATTAACTTTGCTGATGCTTAACTAAATGTAGCAAACCAAAGCACTGTCACCAGGGAATAAGGTAGGAATGAAGGGACAGACATAGCCTTTGTTTTTCGTACTTAAATCTCTTAGCTGCAATAATTCAAAGCAAAAATAATTGTTGTAGAAAGTTAACATCATTTAATGCAGATAGGATGATTTTTTTTTTTTAAAGAAAAGAAGTTCAGAGGAAGTTTTCGTTTTTGTTACTGGATTTTTGTTTTTTGTTTTGCTAGAATGAGGGTACTTTTTTCTCTTTTTCTCTGCTACTTTCTTTTTTTAAAAAAATTTTTAATGTCTATTTATTTTTGAGACACACACAGAGTGTGAGTGGGGGATGGGCAGAGAGAGAGGGAGACAGAATCCGAGGCAGGCTCCGAGCTGTCAGCGCAGAGCCTGATGCGGGGGTCGAACCCCTAAACTAACTGTGAGATCAGGATCTGAGCCCAAGTTGGATTCTCAACCGACTGAGCCTCCCAGGCGCCCCATCTCCACTGGTTTGTGAAACTTGCAAAAGTTCAGTCAAGGAAGAAAACAAATTCCAGTCTGCTTGCTTCCTCTTTGCCCTTCAGACCTGTAGAGGTCTGCACTCAAATAGTTGGGTTCCAGTAATGCTCTTTCAGCATTGACTCATTCTTCATATAATTGGGCAGCAGAACCATGCTGCCCCTGCATCTGGAAAGTCTTCCAGGATTAGGCCAATGCCCACAACATGCACTCCTCTGTTGCCTCCTGGGGGCACTAGCCAGTTTGGCTTCCGGCCCTGGGCTGTACTCCCTGGTAGAGTTTCTCCCGCGTGATGTGCTTGGGGCTATGCCTCTGGTTAAACATTTGAGGAGCCGAGTCCAGTACCGCTTTCAGCTCGTGCGGGGTTTTCAGTGTAAACCTGCTCGTTTAGGATAATACTAAAAAGAGGACTCACTAAAAGTGAGATCAGCGATTGTCCAGCAGTCCGGCTGTGAAATCGAAGTCCATTAAATGTGATGATTACAGATATGAGTGCAAACATCTTGTACATTGTAAAGGACTCCTTAAACATAAATGGTTGTCTTTGTAGGCGTATAGCAAACATTTATTGAACATCCGTGATGTGCTGGCAACTTCCTGCGGGTTGCTCTTCATAAAGGGGGTAGGAAATGACCGACGGGTGTGTGGGCGGGCTTCCTGGGCAGAGGAACGGCTTGGGCAAAGGTGCAGAAGCTCGGGAAAGCAACTCTAAGCAGGCGTTCGCTGTGGCTGGAGTAGAGAGAACTTACTAGAAGAGCATAGAAGGAAGTAGAGCTGAAAGGCAGATAGGCATTAAATCAGAAAGAACCAAAAGAGTGAGATTTTTATCTTGATGGTAATGAGAAGGATTTGGGTCAGTGACGTGATTGCTTCTCCATTTGAAAGGGGCCACTGGCCGCACGTGAAGGACAGATTGGTGGAGAGCCAGAACCGGAGGCAGAAAAAAACAAAATTGGAGGTTTTGTAGTAATTCCATGAAGAAACGAGCAAACGACAATGGCGGTCGGGGGGGTTGGGGGTGGGTAGGGAGGAGGGCCCTCTGAGAGCGATCCGATTAGCCAGTTTTGGTGGTTTTGGTGCCGCAGGATGTGAAGCGGCAGAAGAAGGCAGGGATGATGCCCAGGTGACAGGGGGAATTGTTCTGCTCATTGTTAAAATCCAGAACACAGAAGAAGGAAAGAGGGCTTTTCTCTTTTTAAGGAAAAAACTCTTTTAAGGAGTTCGGTTCCTTTGAATTCCCATCTAATAAATTGGGACGTCCCTTAAGTAGTAGTTGGATTTGAAGGTCAGGACCTAAAGAAAGAAGTCTGAGATTAAGGTAGAACTTGAAGCATTCAGTAATTGAAGTAAAAATATGAATGATTTTCTCCCAAGAAGAGGATGTGGGATGAGAAGAGACAGTCAAGGATGGAACCCTGGGGTCCACGGTTATTTGACGTGGGGGGAGGGGCAGCGGAAGATCCCAAGGGGATGAAAGACGCTTGGCCAAAAGAGGCTGAAAATGTGGAAAGGTTAATAAAACAGAATCAAACTATTATTGGCTTATTAAAGTTACTGCAAAATGACTATCTGTTACCTTGTTAGCAAGAAAAGAAAATCTCCTGATTTTTGTGGTTTTTCACAATCTCCATTTGGAACAACAGTTTGAGGAAAACGTGGCTTCAGGAGTCAGAGTGATGCCCCAAACAAATTCTGCCTCTACAAAAAGGTGGATAAATGTTCCTTTTGTATTTGTTGGAGGTAAAATAGCTGTGTTAACTTCCTAGTGAAGACTGGCAATAACCTATTCTTAAGATTTCAGCTTTTGCTAGATCTCACCCATTTGCTCAGATATCTAACTAGGCTGCACAAATAAGCCAGATTAATATTTTAGCAAACTTTTAGTCAGGTATTATCTTTTAGAGCCTTGCTCAGTAAAACAAAACAATATTGAAAGCACTGAATGGCCTAGTCATTTGAAATTCTAATGAAACTCTTGCCTAATTTACATATAAGAAGTTATAGGTTATGATACAGAAGTACTGATTGAGCTTGGGATACCTTCCTATATAGAAGTCTAAAAACTCTTAAATTACCAGTGGAATATAGGATTCTTACATTAATTGTGCAGGACTGGTTATTCAGGCTGTATTTGGAATGAACCAAGATTGAGTTCAAAGTGAATCATTTTTAAAATTTCTGTGTTTTGAAAAAGCCAATCGATTTAATTTGCTTACTTAAAACAAAGTCAATTTGTTAGAAGTCTGGAGATAAAGTTGGGTTTTTGTTTTTTTTTAAATAAATTCTGAACTTTTTTTTTTACTTTTTTTTTTTTTTTACAAATAGTTTATTGTCAAATTAGTTTCCACATAACACTCAGTGCTCATCCCCACAAGTGCCCTCCTCCATGCCCATCCCCCCTCCCCCCCACATCCATCAGTCCTCAGTTTTTGTCAGCATTCAAGAGTCTCTCATGGTTTGCCTCTCTCCCTTTCCCCCACCATTTCCCCCCTTCTTCTCCCCCTTGTTCCTCCGTTAAGTTCCTCCTAATCCTCCTATACGTGCAAGCATATGATATTTGTCCTTCTCTGCCTGACTTATTTCGCTCAACATAACACCCTCAAGGTCCATCCATGTTGCTACACATGGCCAGATTTCATTATTTCTCAATGCCATGTAGTATTCCATGGTATAGATAAACCACATCTTCTTGATCCATTCGTCGGTTGATGGACACTTAGGCTGTTTCCATGTTTTAGCTATTGTGGAGAGTGCTGCTATGAACAATAAATTCTGAACTTCTATCTTGTTCAAGAAAGGTTTGAAGTAGATACTAGAAACCAAAAGGGATGTGCATTGGGGAGCTCTGAGCCAATTAAAAGAAAGGCAAACAATGGGGTAACCTTCTAAAAGTCATAGTAATGATAAGCCCATTGTTTCCATTAAAGTATAACGTGCCTGGGAGATAAACTTTACATATTAAATATTTGACTGTAACTCCGCGTGGGTGATTACAACCATGTTTTCAAATATTTTTTGACGGTTTTCTTTCCATGAGAGAACTACACATTTTCTGTGTATGGTATTTCTTCCAGACCACTCTGCCTGACATTCCCCCGTAGCGTCAAGTATTTCTTCAGCCCGCGCTGTTTCAGCGTGAGCCCGCATTCTTGTGTGCAGTCAGGAGGCGGCGTGGCACAGCGTGGTCAGGCATCCACTGTACACTTAACCAAGGTTACGCAGAGATCAGACTGCCTGACTCCAAGCACCTGCTGTATCACAGACGAGTTATTAGGAGCTGGAGAAATTAACTAACGCTCTGAAGGCTTAAATTTCCCCATTTGAAAAATGGAAATAATAAAGCAAACCCTCATGGGGTCTTTAAGAATTTCAGTGAAAGAATCCGTACACGGTGTTTAAGTACCTAGAACGTCTGGCACCCAGTAAGCACACTCTGTAAAGGCTGATTGGTAATCATCATTGCCGTTATTGTTATGGGTCCAACTTTAACGGCAGGATAGAACCATGCTTCTCAAAGTGTGGTCTGCAGTCCGGCCTCTGTGCACAGAGCGTTCCTGGTCTGACGTGAGACAAAGGGCTTGTGCTAGATGTCCATAGGCTGTGGCCCTGATCATGTCGTTTTGTTGAGCTGACATTTTTAGTAGCAAGACTTCTCAATGAAGGAAGCAACGCATTGATTTACATTCAGTGCAAGCTCCTGGTATTGCCACAAATAAGCATTTTGAACAGAATTGGCACGGAATGTTGGGTCAGTGATCCTGTTCTCTAAAAAATAATAGCCTTTTACCCTGAAGACAGTCACTAGTCACTCGTAATGCCTCGTTACCCTTCTCTGTTCTGAACCTTATGATTAGGGGTTATAAGGATATTGTTTATTTCAGCACGTATTTATTGATCACGCAGTCTGTACAAAGCCTTGTATCTTATTTCATAGAAGTAGTAAAGAGGGCTCGGAAATGGATCTTGGCTTTAGGAAGTCGGCCGTGAGCCCAGAGCCAGAGGACAAAGTGAAAACGTGAATAATCATGTTGGTGGATGTGTATCGAGTGTGTTCATATTACAGCTTGGGGCCAGAGGTTCCACACACAGATGTGTCCTTTTACGAAGTTGCTCCCAAAAATGGCCAGAATTATTTTTATTTTTCAGCACTTAAGACTATAATAGAGATCAGAGCTCACTTTATTGAGGGCGGTGTTTCTCCTAGGAGATTCGGAAATCTGAGATACTAGGGAATATCTGAGTTTTGGGATACAAATGACAAAAAGTACAGCTTATTAAGTTTAGTATTTATAGAAGATTCATCCTTACTTTTTTTTTAATGACTGGTTCTGTTTGATCCTGTATGCAGGTATATTAGTAATAGAAAATTTACTGCAGTATAGAATACAAAAAGACATTGCATAGATCCTAAAATATTTTTAAAGTTTCAATACCTATTAGCACTGATTCTTCAAGAAAAATTTGTGGGTCAGATAGTGTCAGGACAGATTGGGGAGTCCTATACAAATAATAATTTTTTGAAAGGTAAGGTAGGTGTGTGTGCGTGCGTGTTCGTTTGTTTTCTCCCACAACCCTTTTTCTAAAGAGTGGAGATGGATGGCTGTAAATTAGATGACAGAACAGACTATTTTCATAGACCTGTGGGAAAATGATTTAAAATGCTCAAGAAATGTTACTTAGTTTTTAATCTTAAAAATTTTTTTAAGTGAAAATGACTTATTGGCCTGCTGGGATAAGCCAGATCATAACCCCATTGTCTGTTCCATCCTGCCTTTTGCCTTGAACTGTTACCAGCTCTCCTACAACGGGATTCACTAATGACTTTAAGAAAATTATAAGTTTTAGGGGCGCCTGAGTGGCTCAGTCGGTTAAGTGTCCGACTTTGGCTCAGGTCACAATCTCACGGTTCTTGAGCTTGACCCCCGCGTCGGGCTCTGTGCTGACAGCTCAGAGCCTGGAGCCTGCTTCGGATTCTGTGCCTCCCTCTCTCTCTGCCCCTCCCCTGCTCACACTCTGTCTCTCTCTGTCTCAAAAATGAACAAACATTAAAAAAATTTTTTAAAGAAAATTCTAATTTTTAGTATTAAAAAATAGAGTAATACGTCAAATTTAGGAGGAGAATTATAAAGAAAGTCAGAAGCATAAAAAATAAAAGTTTGGATTAAGAAATGACCGGGTGAGTTATACCCCTGGCACTTAAAACACCAAAACTTCAGCACATCAGGTCTTTTGTGATGTGGCCCCGTCTCCCCCTGTGAACCCCTGTGTACGAGAGTCTCTCTCCCTCCTTTGACGTACCAGCCACATCTTCCTTCTTTTAGTTACTGGACCATAAGACTAAGTCCGTATGTCCCAGATCATCTCTGTGTCACATCCTGTGCTCTTCCTGGCGGGACAGTAAGCTCCCTGAGGGCAGGAACCAGACCCGCCTGTTCGCTCTGCGGCACCATCATGTCCGCAAGGCCGACACTTGGTGGACACTCAGGTCCTGGCTGAGGCAGCGAATGAAAGACCAGAAACCTGGGTGTGGAAGATGAGAAAACTTGAGAACAGAGAGAACCTCTTAGATCATGAATACCTGTAATAAAACAGACCGATGTTAATCTTAAAAGTGGAAAATCCCTGAAGAACAGAAAGCGACTCAGTCATAATCTGCTCAGCCTCTAAGTGCTAACTGAGCACCTACTGTGCTTGGGCTCAGACCGTGGAAGTTACCCAAGAGGTTATCGCTCCACCAACAGTCTGAGTACAGAGGCTCCAGACGCGGGGAAAGGATAGTAAGTAGTGCAGATGGTTGAGTAGTTTCCTGATGCGTTAGGACGTTGCTCCCCAGGAACGGTCAGCCCCGGGGAGCTGTGACAGCCGAGGGCCTGCAGCAAGCATGCTGCGCACCTCCGTCACCTCTCCGTGCAGCTCGGCGACTCTGCAGAAAGGCGCGAGAGAAACGAGAGTTCGCTGCGGTTTGGGTGTATGGTTCGAGGGAAAACCGAGAGCCCGTACCGGCCTTTCAGTTGTGGATCCGGGAATTCACCAGCATTTCAGGCCGTAGCCTTTAGGAATCCAGAAGCCTGGGGACAGCAGGTTGTCACCAGCACCCCGGCATGACATGAAGGCCCAGGGACATGGGAGGAGCCAAATCCTGAGGAGCTGTAAAGGACTTCGTCACTGACACAACGTAGGGCAACTTGGGAAGTCGAGTACAAGTATGTCTGAGGTGCTGACAGCCTTCCCTCAACGAATATTCCCAAAGGCCTCGTACGTGGCGGGCCTTGCCATGGCTGCAGTGAGCGAGAGACCCAACTCTGTCCCTTGCGGCGCTTGCCTTCAACCAGAAACAGGGTGAACAGGTAAAAATGCTTACTTTGTTAGACCGCGGTGAGCATTAAGGGGAGAAAAGCAAAGCAGGAAAAGAGGCTGGGGTGGGTCTGGGCCATGGGGTGTGAGTCAAAGTTAGGGTGGCCAGTATGTCACCGAGCGGACATTTGATACAAATCTTTACAAAGAAAGGGTCCTCGCCTTGGGGACACCTGAGGAAAGGACATCTCTGAGAGAGGAGCGAGCATGACCTCCCAAGGCCACGGGGCTAGAAGTGGGAGGAGCGGGGGCGGGGGGGGGGGGGGGGGGGAGGGATGGACCGGTCTGCGGCCCTTCTCTGGACCCAGAGCCACCAGGCCCATCGGTCCTGGTAAGGGCTTGGGGTTTTCCTTGGAGCGAGAGGAGCTGGGAAGCCGGTAGAGACTTTCGAGCAGAGGAAACATGAGCTGACTTTAACGGGGTCACGGCGACTGGGTTGAGGAGTGACAGTGGGGCCGAGAGCGCAAGCCGAAGGCCAGTCACGAGGCTGCTGCGGCCGTCCAGGTGACCAGCCGCTCCCAGTGCTTGGTGCATTTGGGAAGTAGAACTGACACGATCCAGCCGTTTTCTTCTCCTAAAGCAAATCACTGCAGTTGGTGGTAAGTTACTGTGGCACGGTTGTCTAGGAAGAAGTCCATCAAGATCCTCACTGGGTTAAGGGGCGCCTTGGGTGGCTCAGTTGGTTAAGCGTCCAACTTTGGCTTAGGTCATGATCTCACAATTCGTGGGTTCGAGCCCCACGTTGGGCTCTGTGCTGACAGCTCAGAGTCTGGAGCCTGTATCAGATTCTCTGTCTCCCTCTCTCTCTGACCCTCCGCTGCTCTCTCTCTCTCTCTCAGAAATTAAAAAAAAAAAAAATTCTCACTGGGTTAAGATTGAGGGCTCAGGGGCACCTGGGTGGCTCAGTTGGCTAAGCATCCGACTTTGGCTCAGGTCATGATCTCACGGTTCGTGAGTTTGAGCCCCACATCAGGCTGTGTGCTGTGCATGGAGCCTGCTTTCGACTCTGTGTCTCCTTCCCTCTCTGCCCCGCCCCTGCTCATATACGCACATATTCTCTCTCTCTCAAAAATAAACATTAAAAAAAAAAAAAAGACCGAGGGGTCAGCAGGGCTGTGTTCCTTTCTGGAGACTCTAGGAGAGAATCCATTTCCTTGTCAGCTTTTAGAGCCTACCCACGCCGTTCCCTGGCTCGTGGCTCTCCGTCCATCTTCAAAGCCAGCAGCACTGCATCCCTCTGACCCTTCTTCCATAGTCCTGCCTCCTTCCGACTATACCTGGGAAAGGTCTTCTGGTTTCAGAACTCACGATTAGATTGGGCTCCCCAGGATAGGTGCCCTATTTTGAGGTCTGTAACTTTGACATCTACAGTCCCCTTTTGGCACACAAGTACAGATTTATAGGTTCCGCGGATTAGGATGTGCACGTCTTTGTAGGCAGGGGAATTTGAGATAAAGAGAAATCAAGAATAACTCCAAAATTTTGAGTCTGAGCAATTGAAAAGGAGGAAGTAATCACGAAGGAGAGGACCAGGTTTGTGGCTTTGGGGAAAACATCAGGAGCTCGGTTTAGGACGTGTTGAAATGCCTGTCACATATCCAAGTTGGAGGTGACGAGTCGATAGTTGGACACAGGAGACTGAAGTTTAAGAGCCAGGATGGACAGGGCCTGTAAGTGGAAGTCCTCCATGTACGGATGGCTTTGAAGCCTTGAGACTGGATGAGACCGCCCTGGCCCTGTTAGATTTCTGCAAAGTCCGAAAGTTGTACATTTGAGAATTTGATGGGTGTGAGGAATGTATATTTACAGCGAATGGAACATGGAGGAAAATGAAGAAGAGGAGCATTGAACTGTGAAACCTAAACCAGACTTCCTCAGGACAGATTTCACAACCTTGTTTTACTTAACCCCTTGCAAACTTTATCTTTCCTGTTCTGTGAACCGTATTTCTAGAATTACTGCACCAGCGCCAAGCATCTGAATGACTAAGGTGTAGCTCATCTTACATCAACTTCGGATTCTTTGTTGTTGAGGTGGTTTCGTGTTACATTAGGTCTGTATTATTTTATAAACGCTCGTTTAAAAGTTGGAATAGACTCACTTCAAAGGCCAGTCCTCAACAAATTATGCAGTCCCCAGTTTGTAGGTAAGATAGCTTTGAAAAAGGAGCAAATCCCTAATCTTGCAGACTCTCGGAGTACAATGTAGTTTCTACGGCTAGCAGAACAATATTAAGTTTTATTTTGGGTGGCATGTCACCTACCATTTTTGTTTCCCTTACTTAGGCTGGTATTATTTGCCGATGGCCGAAGCATGGGTCTTTTGTATGTACATTTAATTATATCCAAGAAAACATTGGCATGGCTCACGTCAGTTGCAGGATCAATGCAGAGAGGTGTTGGACATCATGAAAAGTCAGCCACTGCCCGTCTAAACCTGGAGCTCCAAACTATCGAGCTGCAAGAAGTCCATCTGAGTGGTGAAAATAGAGGTCACAGACTTCCCAGCTTTGCTCAGACTCCTTGGATTCGATATAGAACTTGCTGAGGACTCAGCCTTTACATGCCTTTCTGTCAAACAAGTTTAACTGGTTTCTAACATGCTGGGTAGGAGGGCAGGTTAGAAACAGAGAGGCGCCTCACCGGGCAAGCACGTGAACCACAGTAGGAAGTAGGTACTGAATCCTTGCAGAAAAGCCGGTCTTTAGACCAGCAGTCTGGCCTCTGACCCCTGGACGCTTAAGGGAAGTCTGAGGACATTCTCTTTAGGAATTGATGTCATGGTGACTCTGAGTCATGAAGAGAAAGTTAGATCATTTCAGTAGGCAGAGCTTTGGTTATCTGTTGCTGCAAAACAAACTACCCTGGTAGGTTCCGGAAACAGTGACGCTGTGTTCTTTGGGTTGACTGGGTTCCTGTGGGTGCTGCTTTTGCTGGCTGTTGTGTTGGCTGAGCCTGTGGTCATCTGGACATGGCATGTCTGTGCTTTCTGTCAGCAGACGGCCAGCTTTGGTCTCTTCCCAGTGGCCTCTTGAAGTGGCTTGGGCGTCTCACACACTAACAGTTGGCTCCAACAGGGGTGTTTCAGGCATGCGAATACCTTGGAAGTGGTTCAGCATCACTTGACTGCATTCTTTTGATCGCAGAGATTCACAGGGCCAGCTCAGACTGAAGGGTAAGGAAATAGACTCCACCTTTCCAGGGGAGCAGGGGCAGAGCGTCTGCCGCCATCTTGAATCCGCCATGGCAGAGAAGTGGGTGATGTACCGGTACAGCGTGTGTGCGCTGAAGGGGCGAGGGGACCCTGAGATTTCTAGAAAGATGCCTGTTCAGAAAACTTGACTGTTGCCCGAGGGTCCAAAGTGCTCCATCCTTTGTAAATAAGATGTTACTTTAATTACAAGATAATTGCACCTTTAAGGAGTATTGTAAAACTAAGAGAAGCCTTTCAAGGGTGTATATTTGGTTAAAATAATAGATGTGCTTTTTTTTTTTTCTTTTTTTGATAAAGCCGTTGAGAAATAGTGCCTACAGCAGTCATTGGTCATAGTAACAATTTAGTTTACGTGTAGAATGAGAACCCTTAGAAGGGATTCTAATCAGAATCAAGAAAAAGTTGAATATAAAACTAAATGTTAACGTCCCCTCAGCAGTGGGATTTTCTGATTCCTAGATACCTGCTCAAAGTTAGCTTGTCCTTTGATCTCAAGTCACCTTGTTTCTTGCACTGTTCTATGGCCCTGGTCTCACCCATGGGGACGGCAAAGAGCTTGGACGTTAATCCATGTTACATTGGTGTTATTACATCACTGTAATTCCGTTTTAATTTTGAAACAATGGCTTCCAGATGAACTTTGAAGAACTCCACCTTTGAGGAGCTCCACCATCCTTCCCCGCCCCCTACCCCCACCTCTGGTTATTAGTTTCTCCCTCATTTGGCCTATTTGTGTGGGAGTTTTAAAACTCTTGGTCCTGACCTCAAAAGTATCCTTATGTGTGTGTGTCATGACTACTTTATTAACTGAGGCCCTGAGGAGGCACTGAGCAAGTGTTTCTAGAGTGTTTGACTGTTTCCCTGGAGCCTGGCCTGACCAGTAGGGAAGCCTTTTTTATGATCTGGGATGAGGAGTTAGCCCTTTGAACCCCAACGGTCCAAAGCAATAGTTAGGATAAATGGAGGGCTGTAAAAAGAGGAATTTAACTGACAGTATCATGAATGGCATTTTATGCTTTGTTCTTTTTTGCTTGAGTTTTTCTGCCTTTTTAGTGTTCACCTGCTTAATGTGAAACGAGGCTTATTTTCAGCAATATTGAAATAATATTTTTAAAATATTTTAAAAAACCACTCCTGACTAGGAAGATCGCTAGGGAACAAGTTACTGGTGTCGATTTGCCCTGGCTGGGGGAGTGTCTCTTCTCCGTTTAAAATAAATGTTTCTTTTATTGCCTCTTGAATCTGACATTTCGGGCTCAGGACCCTGGAACCTCAAGAAACATGCTTGAGATTTCTGGTTTAATTACACACACACACGACCTTATTAATAAAAGCTAGTGATAGCCTCAAGTGGAAAAAAAATAAATCCACTTCCCTCGCCTGACGTTGTAAACTGGCACAGCCACATGTAAAATGAAGTTTTAAAAAATACTCTCTTTTAAACGAGAGGATTTCTTAATTAAAAAAAAAAATACATAGACTGTCTTGTAACCAGTATTGGGGGAACCCCTACTGGACCCTCAGAGCCTTCCTTGTTCCAGGGTCTACCATTTCCAATAGTGGGATTAGAGCCTTCCAGCTCCCCCCCCCCCCCCCCCCCCCCCCCCCCCAGTTGTTGCTTGCGGTCAGGGCCTGCGATCGGGGCCGGGCCGAGAGCACCAGGTCCCATGTGGAACCGTCTCCATGCTGGCCGGGAGAAAACTGCAGCTGCGCAAACTTGAAGGGCTCCTCGGAATTATCCCTTTACAGGCTTTCAAATGGGCAGCAGAAATGACAGACCGTAGCCCGTTCACAGAAAAAAAAACAAAAAAAAAACCCAGTTAACACTTTTGTTTTGAACACCTGTGCTTTTCCTCTTGCACCTCTTGTATGTGTATCTGATTTTCCTTCTTTGTTTGTTTGCAGCATGGTTTATTGACAGTCATTTAACGTGCAAAAGAGCACTCAGTGAGCCAGCACCGTAGGGGACACGGCAGAGACGACCAGATGCAGTCTTGAGGAGCTCAACTCGCTGCAAGACTGTGATCTTGGCAATTAAGACACCTGAGTCTGTGTCCGTAGATTTCCAGCCCCGTTGGCGGTGGGCGGTGGGTGGCCGTAGGAGGAACCTGAATGTCGGAGGCCAGCTGCTGAAGCTCCCCCTCGGACACGATGGAAGAAGAGCTAGACGGTCCAAACTCTGCGTCTGAGAAGCGCTATTTCCCAGAATCGCTCGATTCCAGCGATGGGGACGAGGAGGGCATTTTGGCCTGCGAGGACTTGGAGCTGAACCCTTTTGATGGATTGCCTTACTCATCACGTTATTATAAACTTCTAAAAGAAAGAGAAGATCTTCCGATATGGAAAGAAAAATACTCCTTTATGGAGAATCTGCTTCAGAATCAAATTGTGATCGTTTCAGGAGACGCTAAATGTGGCAAGAGCTCTCAGGTGAGTAGCCACGAGGAAATTCCATGTGTGGCCCTTTGTGTTACTTAAATATTTAACAGCGTTCAGTTTTAATAATGATATGGTCGTTTAGGAATTTGTCCATTTCTTCCAGGTTGTCGAGTTCGTTGGCGTATAATTTTTCAGAGTAGTCTCTGATAATTGCTTGTATTTCTGAGGGATTGGTTGTGACAAATCCATTTTCATTCATGATTTTATCTATTTGGGTCCACTCTCTTTCCTTTTTGAGAAGCCTGGCTAGAGGTTTGTCAATTTCATTTATTTTTTCAAACAACCAACTCTTCGTTTCATCGATCTGTTCTACTGCTTTTTGGGATTCTGTATTGTTTATTTCTGCTCTCATCTTTCTTATTTCTCTTCTTCTGCTGGGTTTGGGGATAGATAAAAATCTATTCAAGTTATTTCATGGCACGTATTACACATTCTAAAAGATGTGATCAGTTGTTTGCTTGCCATAGATACAGGGATTAATTGCTCTATTTACCTGCCCAGCAGTCTGATGATCAGGGTGTTTGCACGTGCTGGGTGGTGAAGCCAGTTAAGCTCTAGAAATTCAACGGCACAAGAAAATTTTTATTTTCCAGACCACACGAAATAAGTCCATGGTCCTATATCATCCTTGCCTGAGGTCATACATTTCTAGTTTGGGGGATAGAATTCAGGTAGGTAGTTCATGAAAAATGTATTGTCCGGGCTGCGGTTCTACTTGAACTTCCAGAATTATTTTTGTGGTATCCCTATCTTACTTTTCAATTATAAAGCAAGTAGTAAGTATGTTTATTACAAAATTCATGTATGGATTCTTATGAAGTGAGAATTGGAATAGACCATAAAGATAATCTGACAGAACCCTGTCATTGAGCAGATGGTAAAGCTGTGGCCCAGAGGGATTGGATAATTTGTCTAACAAAAGTCACATACTTTCCCGAGTTGGAATTATAAGAATACTTTCTACTGTACATTGCCACATTCGGGTGGTTTGTTACCTTTGAGGCTTCCTTGTTCTAACTTGGAGAGAGGAAGGATGGACAATAGGTGGTTTTTCTTTAACTTAGAGCAGCCAATGTCAAGGCTTTGCTAGGAACTGTTTCTTGTTAGGGTGAGTTATTGCTACAGTGAGTGCTTTTGGTTTGTCGGCAAGAAGCTACTGATGAAAACTAAATATTCCTGGTTTCTGTGGACAAATGGCAAGTTAAAAATTACTTAAAATTGGGGGCACCTGGGTGGCTCCGTTGGTTAAGCGGCCGACTCTTGGTTTTGGTTCAAGTCATGGTCTCCTGGTTCTCACGGTGAGTTTGACTCCCGCGTCGGACTCTGTGCAGAGCCTGCTTCAGATCCTGTGTCTCCCTCTATTTGGCCCTCCTGCTCTTGAGCTCTCGCTCGCTCGCGCGCTCTCTCTCTCTCTCTCTCTCTCTCTCAAAAACAAATAAATATTAAAAAGATTTTTTAATTATTTAAAGTTGTTATTTTGCAATAATTCGGACTTCTAGAATAAGTTTGCAAAAATAGGGCAAGGATTTTCCGTATGTTGTTTACCCAGCTTCCCCAGATGTTAATGTTTTACCACATTTGCTTTATCATTTTCTCTCTTTCCATACTTGACTGCACCCACACACACGTTCACAGACACACAAACGTGCACATGTTTTTATTCTGAACCCTTTAAAAGTCGATGATCTGGTGCCCTTTGCATCCAAACCCTTCAGCAAGTATTTGCCAAAAACAGAGCACGGCCACACTGTAATTATCCCAGTCAGGAATGTAAAATTGACATTTCATGATTATCTAATTTACAAACATTCAAACTTCATCAATTTTCCCACTAACGTCCTTTATAATAAACATTTTTCTGGTCTAGAATCCAAAGTACATTGTGCTTAATGGTCATTTCTCTTTAATCACCTATAGTCTGAAACAGCTCAGTGTTTCCTTGTCCTCCTTGACCTTGACATTTTGGAAGAGTGTCTTGTAGGACGTCCCTCAGCTGGCGTCTGTCTAATGTTTCCTTAGGATTAAATTCCGGGTGCACTTGCCTTTGCGGCAAGACCAGAGCCGTGCTGGGCGGCCTCCTCAGTGCCTCCTTGCAGGGGCATGGCATGGTTTTCCCCGATGTTAATTAAATGTGATGACTTGGTAACGTGGTGACTGTCTTGTTCTTTGTAAAGTTACCATCATCCCCCATCATTTAGGACATGGTGGGGGTTGGGCGCCTGGGGGCTCCGTAGGTTGGGTGTCTGTCTTCAGCTTAGGTCACAATCTCACAGCTGGTGAGTTTGAGCCCCACATCGGGCTCTCTGCTGTCAGCGCGGAGCCCGCTTCAGATCCTCTGTCCTCCTCTCTCTCTCTCTCTCTCTCTCTCTCTCTGCCACTCCCCTGCTTTGCACTCTCTCTCAAAAATAAATAAAACATTAAAAAAGAGAGAGAGAGAAAGAGATGAAAAGATTCTCGTACCCCCTGCCTGATGAAAGAAGTAAAGCACCGTCGTTCTCAGAGACCACCTTCCACATACTTTACCCTCTTTCCTCCATGGAGTAACTTGGATTAATCATTTCTTGCTTTTCTTTTTATAGCTTTACCGTATTTTTAGTTATGAGCACTGTTATTCTGGTTAGTCAGGTTTTCACTTAAAAATTTTTTTTAATGTTTTATGTATTCTTAAGAGAGAGAGAGAGAGAGAGAGAGATGGAACATGAGTGGGGGAGGGACAGAGCGAGAAAGGGACACAGAATCTAAAGCAGGCCCCAGGCTCTGAGCTGTCAGCACAGAGCCTGACACGGGGCTTGAACTCATGAGAGGTGAGATCATGACCTGAGCTGGAGTTGGGACGCTCAACCAACTGAGCCACCCAGGCACCCCCAGGTGGCTTAAAAAAAATTTTTTTTTAATGTTTTTATTTATTTTGGAGGAGGGAGGAGGGGCAGAGAGAGAGGGAGACACAGAATCCGAAGCAGGATCCAGGTTCTGAGCTGTCAGCAGAGAGCCCGACGCAGGGCTTGAACTCACGAACTGCGAGATCATGACCTGAGCTGAAGTCAGATGCTTAACTGACTGAGCCAGCCAGGTGCCCCTTCGACTTTTAAAGGAAGGGGCTATTGTACTCAGCGACCAGCCCGTCTTTTTTTTTTTTTTTTAAGGTTTTTTTATTTATTTCTGAGAGAGAGAGACAGCGTGAGCAGGGGAGGGCCGGAGAGAGAGGGAGACACAGAATCTGAAACAGGCTCCAGGCTCTGAACTGTCAGCACAGAGCCCGATGTGGGGCTCGAACCCACGAACCGTGAGATTATGACCTGAGCCAAAGTTGGATGCTCAACTGATTAGGCCACCCAGGCGCCCCTCAGCCCGTCTTGCCCAGGTGCTTGTGACATCCATCCACAACAGTAGCTCTCTAACTTGAGCCTATCAGATTCACCTGGAGGCCTTCTAAAACTGACCTACTGTACTCCCCGCCCTCCACCCCCCTGCCTGGCCTCAGTTTCTAGTCCAGTAGGTAATGGGGAGTTGGGGTAGCATGGTTAATAAGCCTGCAGGTGATACTGATGGTCTCGAAACCAAGCTTCGAGATGCACAGATGATCTCGATGCTTTATAGCTGGGCTTCGTTTGTTTGTCCCTTTGATGGTATCTCCTTGCATGAACCTAGCACGGTTTATATACCCATTCTCCTGACGCTGGGCCTTCGGGTTGCTTCCAGTGTTTGCTATTCAAACAGGGTTGTGACGACCATTTTTGTGTAAGTCTTATGTGAAATATTTTTAAGAGTTTTTACTCAATGGAATAAAAAATATCAATGTTTCACTTAAAAAATGAAAATGAAAGTAAGGGGTGCCTGGGTGGCACAGTCAATTAAGCACCGACTTTGGCTCAGGTCATGATCTCACAGTTCATGGGTTTGAGCCCCGTGTCGAGCTCTGTGCTGACAGCTCAGAGCATGGAGCCTGCTTTGGATTCTGTCTCTCCTCTCTCTGCCCCTCCCCTGCTCATGCTCTGTCTCTCTCTGTCTCTCAAAAATAAATAAATGTTAAAAAAATTTTTTAAAATGAAAGTACAAGATATGGGGAGATACTTTGAGACTATGTAAAGTATGCTTCTCATCATGCATGCACCTGCTCATGTTAGCGTCCTCAGATCACTGTCTGACATTCTGACACTGGTGCCAACCAAATTGGTGATTTTTCTAATTCTGACATTTCTTCCATGTTTACTATTCAGAAGTCTTCTGTAAAACGAAACTTCCTCTTCATGACTTATTTGTCCATTTATTCATTTCGATGTGGGCTCATACATTCCTTCTTTATTTGTTATTAAGCCCGTTAATTTTGTTGCTTAGACTGTCCCCGATGTGGCCTGCAGGATGACTTCTATGTCCTTTTGACATTCTCCATCATTTGAGCACTTCTTTGCTCTCTGGCCCAGTAAGACATGACAGGCTCATCTCATTGCTCCCCGTTTCAGTCTTAGAACTAACCATTTTCCTCGAGGAGCCCTGATTCCTTTCGGTGGAGAACTGTACTTAGAAACCAAGGTCTGGGGGTGCCTGGGTGGCTTAGTCGGTTAAGCGTCCGACTTTCGCTTAGGTCATGATCTCGCAGTTCGTGGGTTCGGGCCCCGCGGCGGGCTCTGTGCTGACTACCAGCTCAGAGCCTGGAGCCTGTTTCAGTCTGTGACTCCCTCTCTCTCTGACCCTCCCCTGCTCAAGCTGTCTCTCTCTCTCTCCTAGAAATAAATTAAAAAAAAAAAAAAAAAAAAAAAAGAAAGCAAGGTCTGGGCACCACGTGGCATTGCCATCAGCTTGTCTTGCTTGCAGGCCCTGTCAGTTAACAGCTAGGAAGCAGGTGTGTGTGTGTGGTGGTGGGGGGGAGGGTGCCACCTCTCTCTCTCTCCCCCTGGAACCCTGTTTCTCTCTCTGTAGCTCTATTTCTCTGTATTTCTCTCTATATATTTCTGTCTCTCTGTGTCTTAAAAACCATGAATTCATGCTGACATCTCTGTTCCCATTTCCACAGCACAGGGTTCCCTGTGGCCTGCCCTGTTCTCTCTGAGTAAATCCCTTCCCTAACTGTGAGGAACCCGCCATTCATCATACGGGTGTCTTTACTTGTTCAGTCCTAGAATGCATACTCATACTGTAGTCTCAGAATTGCTTTAGCCCACTCTTTCGGTTAGGAAAAAATTAAATATATACTCTCTGAGCTTCGTTTTAGAATCTGTGACCGTTCTTTAAAGGCAGGAATTGTTCTCACACATTGTGGAATATATCATGCTGATATGTGGCAATGATTTCTCTGGCTGTCTTTGACTTCTCCATCCTTTTCATAATGATGCTTGTTCTCTGTTAATTGGGAAGTCAGTATGTATCTTCGGGGCGGGGGAGATCTGAGTAGTGCCCAAATGGTGGGAAAATGGGCCTCTTCTAAACTGAATGACATTTTGGGCGCATTGGCTGTTTGCTCGGTTCTGGAAACAACCTGCTTATTTTTGTCAGAGAGCTTCCAGGACAATCTTCTGCTTCCTCAGAGTTTCAGACCTTTCAAACAAGAGTCTGTCTTTAGACCCAAGCCTTCTTAAGAGGACCGCAGGATCCTAAAAATTCCATCTCTCTGGCGTGGCTGGCATTTTCTGACCGCCCTAGGGAAAAATAAGACAAGCTTGCATACATTTATAGGGCCTCTTCCTATTGCCTTTGCAGGGGGCAGCTTCATGAAAAAGCCTGAAAGAGAATGGAATATTTTTAGAACCGTCTGTTCTCTTTGCTTTTCCTTCTCTATCTTTTGTCCTGAAATCTCCCAGGAAATGGCTGAGTTAGTGAGGAGAATAAGCGTCACGTACCTGAGATGTAACCCAAATTACGAAACCGCGTGGGGTAGAACATCCGCCGCCTAGCAGCTGGTAAACTTGCCCACCACCTGCTGCTGGTAGATTCTACCTGTGGTCACTCAAGGTCAAGATATGTACAAATCAGGATATCCAGGGATGTGACCCGTTTAGTCCGGAAGGGGACCCACTCCTCAGTGATGTATCCCGACATGGTGCCCCCCGCCCCCTCCCCGTAGCCTCAGGAGCCTGCCCAGGCCCGGCCGCTTTGCAGGAACGTTGTAGGGATGCGCACCTTTGGCCGAGCCGGAAGTCCTCCAGGGGCCTTACAACCTCGGGACGCCCGGTGGCTCTGGCACGGGAGCGAGAGTGAGCGAGGGGAGCCGTGGCCCTGGCTCTGGCCCCCGGGGTCCCACGCAGAGGAAGGGGAACGGGGCTGGAGGGCTCGGGGGCCCTTGGGACCAGGCTGTGGTAACAGGAGTAGAGTTGTGTCTCGCAGACGCCTTTCTGTCTCACCTCCTTTATGCACGTGTCCATTCGATGGGGTGAGGCCACCTCGGGCAGAGGGTGGGGTGTAACTTGCATGGCCACAGCGGCGGCCGTGGGCCGCACAGGGAGGCCGCTGCCGTCCGGCCCCTGCCGGATCAGGCCACCTGCGGACCCTGGCCCGGCTCTCCCAGGCCCAGCCCCCGGCCTCCGCGCCTGCTGCCCGGAGAACAGGGCATCTCTTCTCCCCTTGGTGACTTCGTACAACACACAAGTCCCGCTACTAACTTGACTTGACGGAGCCTCGAGGTTGATTGGACTCTGGTTACCGAGAGGACGCCCGGCACCTAATCTCGTGCCGCACGCGGGCCGGCGGGCCGGCGATCTCCTTCCAGGCAGGAGCCGAGAGCCCGGGACGCACGTTCTCACCGCGCACTGCGGCACCGGTGGCCCCCCTCCCGCGGCCCAGGGGCGGCCCCGCCGGGCTTTGGGACGGAGCTGAGACACTTCCCGGCTGCGGCTTTCACACATTTGGCACATCAGGCAGGCCGGGCGGTGGCATTCACACAGTGGGTTGAGGGAGTTGGAAACAACTGGTGGGTGAGTTCAGAATGAAAATATTTGCAGTCGTGATTTCCAGTAGGGAGAGTTTCTAGACCAAATAGGTAACTCGGGGTGTTGTCTATTGCCCAGACCCCCAGGTAAATTTGTAAGTGGGTCTGTTTTTATTTTTTCACGTGTTAAAAGGGCAGTTTCGTATTTTGTTCACCAGATTGCACAACGTTTGCCAAGCCCTGAAGGGTCATTTAAGGTACACAGTGGCCTAGAACTCAGTGTTTCTCTCTGGAAAGAGCAAAGCCAAGTGCTTGATCGAAGGGCACAGGTACTCAGCGTCCAGGTTCTGGCCCTGCTGCCTTCTGATCTGTTCTCAATACCGGGGGCAGGGGGACTCTCTCCCACAGAGAAATAATGGACGAGAGAAATGAAATCTCAAACAGGTGCATCATTCATTGGTAAGAGGCTAAGGTTTATTAGGACAAAGTCAAAGCCACTTCCCGAGGAGAATCAGAATCCGGGCAGGCACGGCACGGGGTGAACTGCAGCCAGGCGGCATGTGGATGTGCCCTGGGAAGCTATACTCCTGGTGTCCCTTGAAATCATGAAATGTCCACATTTCTAGCAGTTGCTGAATCACACTCCTTTTTTCAGCCAGTACTTTGAATTTGCTAAGGCACCAACCTTAACGATGGGCCTTTGCTGGCTTGGAGTGATCCAGAAAGTGTGTACAGCCAGAGAAACGATACGGAAGAGGATCTGAAACAGGCTCCATGCTGACAGCAGAGAGCCCGATGCAGGGCTCGAACCTGCGAACTGCAAGATAATGACCTGAGCCAAAGTCGAATGCTCAACAGACTGAGCACCCGCCCCCCCCAGGCGCCCCGACTATTTATTTCTTCTCAGGCATAGTCAGCCCACTAGTGAGTGCTGCTCATGCTTCCTTTGCAGTTACTGTCCCTTGGTTTTATTTCTTCTTCCCCGTGCTGAGTTCTGAGTCCAAGCCTTTCCCGTCCTTCTTTTGATTATATGATGATATCCTTAACCATCCATCCATCCAAATATTTATGATCCCTATTAAGTGTCAGGTCCTCTGCTATGTATGAGGGAAAGTAGGAGCCACACGTGGCCCGCTCAAGGGTTCTCCAGTCCAGTGGGGAGACAAAAAGCCAAACCAATGGTCTTAATACAGTTTTCACAAGAATGCTGTGTGAAATCTCTGCTAGAGACCTGGAGACTGGATCCTGACATGAAGGGAATCGGATTAAAAAAGTAAGAGTTTGGCAAGAATTTAAAAATCATTTAAATGGTGAGGAATGAGGGAGACAGAAGATTTTATGTGAATTCCCTTTTAGGTGACCTGTGATGGTGAAGGAGTTGAGATAGAGCATACAGAACCAGGGGCTTTAAAAATATTTGGGGGGCGCCCGGGGGGCTCAGTCAGTTAAGCATCCGACTCTTGATTTCAGCTCAGGTCGTGATCTCACGGTTCATGAGATCGAGCCCCACCTCAGGCTCTGTGCTGACAGCGTCGAGCCCACTTGGGATTCTCCCTCCTTCTCTCTCTCTCTGCCCCTGCTTCCCTCAGGCTCTGTTTTTTTTTTTTTAATTAAACATTTAAAAAATAAAAATAAAGTATTTTTGGAAAGTATAAGGAATTGTTCATGCATCAGATATTTGTTGAGTAAAATTACTTGCAATTATCTGGTGAACAAGAGAGACCGCCTCTGGTGTCCCGGAGCTCTGGTGTCACGGTCTAGCTGGGTGGGTGGATGCCTGGAACAGACCAGCAGCCGCAGGACGCGTGAGCCGTGTGTGGTCGTTGGGTGGTGCCCTCCGGGGCAGTTGTGGAGAAAAGGTCCCGGGAGCTGAGGTTTGAAGGGTGACTCATCTATTCAACCCACTTTACGGAGAGGAAACTGAAGCTTAGAGAAATTGTGATTTACAAATAACCAACTAGCCGGGGCCCCTGGCCGGCTCAGTGGGAAGAGCACACGACTCTAGATCTTGGGGTCATGAGTTTGAGCCCCACGGTGGATGTAGAGATTACAAGACAAAAACAAAAACATAACAAACTAGGAGCAAACCAGACCTGGGACTCTGGACTTTGGTCCCGATAGTGCCTGGTTGTTGCCTGGCATGACTTGATTCCAGATTCCCTGAGGGTAGTACCTTAAACGTTCATCTTTCATAGGACAAAGTGGGCACTGAATAAATTAATGAATAGTTTTTCAACCTGTTGACAAGGCTGACACCTATCTTAAAATGGAGGAATTACGTTTGCACGATTGATCGTTGGGGATTGGCATTCCACAGCTGCGGCTCATTTTGGAGTTACGATTTCTGGCTAAGTGTCAAATTATAGTGAGGATTAAAATCTAAGAGTTCTATGATGGGTCTAGTAAATAGCAAATCTCAAAATAATTAAACACGTGAAAACCTCTAAATATCTTACCTGTTAAAAGTTTATTATCTAATTAAAATATGATCTATTTAAAAATACTCTTAGAGAGGTGCCCAGGTGGCTCAGTCAGTTGAGCATCCGACTTTAGCTCAGGTCATGATCTTGCAAGTCCGTGAGTTTGAGCCCCGTGTCGGACTCTGTGCTGACAGCTCAGAGCCTGGAGCCTGTTTCAGATTCTGTGTCTCCCTCTCTCCCTGCCCCTCCCCCACTCGTGCTGTCTCTCTCTGTCTCAAAAATAAATAAACGTTAAAAAAATTAAAAACACTCTTAGAATGATCTATTTCAAAAACACATGTAACGGGGCACCTGGATGGCTCAGTCGGTTAAGCATCCAACTCTTGGGTTTTCAGCTCGGGTCGTGGTCTCATGGTTCAGGAGTTTTGAGCCCTATGTTGGACTGACAGTGGGGAACCTCCCTGGGATTCTCTCTCTGCTCTTCCGCCTGCTCATTCGTGCTCAACTTGCTCTCAAAGAAATAAACATTAAAAAAACACCCACATGTAACAAAGTATTATTTATTGGTAGTACCTAAGGTTATAGCATACAAATGAGACAGGTACTTTCTAGTATACTAATTCTTGCACAAATGAACTAGATAAAACCAATTGCTCTGTAATGTTTTCAGTAAAAGGATTTTAGTATAAATGACGCAGGAGCAGCCTTGGAAGCGACTCTCTCCAAACCTGGATGGAGTGCTTGCGCCCTGGGCTCATTTCACATTGTATTATGATAAATGCTAGTGTATGTTAGCTTCTCTTACCAGGGATAAGTTGAGGAGGCTTATTTGGTTATTTTGTTCCGATCATCTAGGCTTATATATAAATGCTTTAATTTGGAGTCACGAAATGCTGTTTCATATTTACATCGCTTAAAACACAGTAGTTAATACCAGAGGCCATAGTTCCGATCGAGTTTCTTGCAACTGGAAGAAAATAACAGTCTGTAAATACATTAGTCTTTTCAGAAACATAGCTGAGGTTAAAAGAAATTTTTTTAACTTGCCTTTTATTTTTATGCCTTTTATTTTTATCTGCTTTTTGTTTGTTTGTTTGTTTTCCAACTGGAAGAAGTCGAACTTTCACAGTCCCTGCTAACTCATGTTTGGTCTTAATTTTATTTAGTAATTTGCTAGGAATAACCCTGTAGGTTTACTTAGTAATTTACTAGGAATAACCAGTAACTTTATTTAGTAATTTACTAGAAATAACCAGTAACTTTACTTAGTAATTTACCAGGAATAACGCTGTGCAGAAGCGGAGACTGTTCAGAGGTTCCCTAACGGGTGTATCGCAGCCGTGCTGCACGGCCAGCGATTTCAGTGGTGGGAGAGCGCGTGAGTTCCCGGAGGAGGCTGACCCCGTGTCCTTTTCCCTGAAGGTTCCTCAGTGGTGTGCCGAGTACTGCCTGTCCGTCCGCTACCAGCACGGGGGCGTGGTGTGCACGCAGGTCCACGCGCAGAGTGCCGTGCAGCTCGCCCTCCGGGTGGCAGACGAGATGGATGTTAACATTGGGCACGAAGTCGGCTACGTGATCCCCTTTGAAAACTGCTGCGCCAGTGAAACCATCCTGAGGTCGGTCTGGGGTGGGGGGGGCGGGGTATCTGCCCCGGGTGCCTGGTGACTCTCACCCTGTGGTCTCGGGTCCCACAGGAGCGCGTCCCTGGATGTCTGTAATGTGTCCTAGCACCTGGCCTGGCTGTCACCAGCCAGACATTCCCCACCCTGGCGTCACCGGGCTTCCTCGTCTAGGCTCCTCCCACGTCCCCCCGTAGCCCTCAGGGAGCAGTCACGACCTGGTTAGTTTGGACCCAGAGACCGTCAAGCTTAGGCTCCCCGAGCTCCTCCACGTGACCGTACAAGGTGCCTGGGCAGCCGCCAGGGTGACACACCCACGTGGTTCTTTGTGCCCACGCGCCTTCCGCTTGGCGTGCCCGGTTCAATCTAGGCAGGAAGGGTCACCTACTCCAGGAAGGCTTCCCTCACCCCCGAGAGCGTCAGTTAGAAGGCGTGGTGCTGGGCCTCTGTGCGATGGCGGCCGTCTTCACGGCGGGTTAGACCAGCGGTTGTCAGAGTCTTCCAGGCGCCGAGGAGCCCCCCGGGAGCTGCCACAAGCTGAGACACAGGGGCTTCTTTTTATCGCTATGTTTAGCTTCATCATGAGAGTCCCTCTGCGCAGAGGGAAAGAGACCAGAGAAAGGATACTCGGGGACGCGCCCTCCTCTGAGGCAGTGGAGATCCTAGGCCACATCGAAAGTGGGGATCTTTACACCTCAAGGAGGTGGTTCAGGCTGCCTGGCCGCCCCGGGTACAGCCTGGTCACTCCGGGGGCCCAGGGCACAGGTATCTCGGGAGCAGTGTCTCGGCACGCCTGTAACCCCTCTGTGGGGCACACCGCGGGGGCGGATCCAGCCAGGGCGACAGGGACGGTGTCTGCTGTGCAGCGCTGTGGGCGTAGGACCCCCATCCACGTCCCCCCACCACCTGACATGCTGCTTTCGTAGAGGGTGTTCAGCACATTTCCCACTGGACGGGAGGAACGGCGCCCTCCCCCAGGCAGCCACAGAGCCTGGAGCCCCTAGCGGAAACGTCTGGGGCCTTCTCCCACTCAGAGAGCCCGTGTGACTCATTTGGTTTGTACGAAGCTGCTTTCCCTCAAATGTTCATCTTCACAAATAGAAGACACGGGTCTTGGGGCCGGTGCTAAACCGTAAGGGATCTTTCCATCACCAGCGCCATGGCTTGAACTTCTTGAAGAGACGTGTGAGACCTTCTGCTTTCATAGCCATGGTGTCCCCAAGGCGTCGGATTAGTATATATGCTCACACTGTGTTATGCAAATGGTCTGTAAATGATACAGCTGACACAGGTAAAGACCTACCTGCTGGTGACGGAGTCCAGCTGCAGCCGGTCCAGGGGTGGAAGGTGTCGGCCCGGGAGGGGTGAGAGAGGCCCGAGGTTCTTTCTGGTCACCAGGCAGGCATCTCCGCTCTGACTGGGGCTCAACTCTATTTTATGATTAAGTGTTTGGGGGGCGGCATTCTGATGATAAATTTTTTGATCAGTAAAAACTTTCCAGAACATTGATATGCATAACCTTACTATTATGATTTAGATACGGGTACTTGAGGGAAGGTGTCTTTAGCATCCAAATACAAACAGGATAATGTTTTTAACATAGTAAAGGCAAATTTAGTTCTTTGTGAGCAGGGGTCAATAGCCTATTTACTGCTTAATGGGAGGTATTAAGAAAAACAGGTTTTTCAGGAAACACAATGTTTGCTCCCATAACACAAAAGAAAAAGTCTTCGGGCTCTGTGCTGAGAGCTAGCTCAGAGCCTGGAGCCTGTTTTTGGATTCTGTGTCTCCCTCTGTCTCTGACCCTCTCCTGCTCACGCGGTCTCTCTCAGAAATAAATAAAACATTAAAAAACTAAGAAAAAAAAAAAGGAAACATCTAAACATTAGCCACAGAGCTTATAGCTCCTATAACGTCATCCATGCCCAAGAATAGTACAGTCAGTACTTTTGGTACAATCAGTCTGTACCAAAGTTATTATTAATGTAAACCCGAAGGCAATAGCTGACCTTTTTGTGTCACTGATTACTCAGTCCTGATCACTATTTCCAGATTACTGAGCATCAGCGTTTTTCCAAGCTATAACAAATTCCTTCACAAGGTGCAATCATCATACCAGGGCCATAATAAGTCACTCCCAGGAGCCAATCAACAGGGCGCGTTGGAGGGGTCGGTGCTCAAGCAGAAACAATTGAGTGGGGGTAGATATCCAGCCTCTCCTGACGCTAAGAGACCCGGCAAACCTGTCTTAACCTCACAAGGAGTTTTCTCAACTAGTGAGTTCAGAAATGGCTCCCGACAGTGAAGGGTCCCTAACCTTCAGAGTCATTCTGTGTCCTTCCCACTTTCAAGTGGCCTTTCACAATCTCACGGTATGAATGAAAGGACAGCTCTGACTATATTCTAAAGTTCATGCATGTATTTTTAGATCTTTAATGCCATCTGCACTTTGGGAACCTTTTGGCCGGGACTCTCGGTTGTAGTTATTTTCCAAATGAAATATTACAGTGTTTTGATCTTAATAGCGATCAAGTGTAAATTTAATTGATTAATTTTCTTAGAAAGCCATGGAGATAAACAATTGTGGAGAAATCTAGCCATGTGGTCAGAGCAGGTTGAAGACCCATCTCACCCTTTAAACATCTATTATGTGTTGGTATGTAGCTTCCGTGTGATTTTTTAAAAGAATTTTTTACTGTTTTATTTTTGAGAGACAGAGTGTGACAGGGGCAGAGAGAGAGAGGGTGACACAGACTCTGAAGCAGGTTCTAGGGTCCGAGCTGTCAGCACAGAGTCCAATGTGGGACTCGAACCCACGAATCATGAGATCATGACCTGAGCCAAAGTCAGATGCTTAACCAACTGAGCCACCAAGGCGCCTCCCATGTGGTTATTTTATGGCAAAACCCCCACCCCCTCACCCCCTAAGCATTCGATCCTGGCGGCCACAGGCAGGGCTCCACTTGATGTTGACATTTGTTTCATTCTTATGTGCGTGTAGCATTCTTTCTTAATATGGAAAGGAGCTCTCAGTGGTGGGGGCTGAACTGCAGGTACAGCTCCAGAGGCGGATGGGAGTTGGGGCCCCACTTTGGCCCCGTTTTGCCGCCTTGGCTGAGGGGCCCGGCCCTCGCATGGCCTTTTTCTCCTCACTTGGCAGCTTTTCTTGTCTCTGGGAGACCGCTCTTTCTTTCCACCCTGACAGCCCCCCATCCCGTGTGGCATCCGCAGATGCTCCGATTTGTGGCTAACAGAGTGGGAGTCACAGCAAAGAGGCCACAGCTAGTGAAAAGCCCCCTCTGATCAAAGAAAGTGTTCCCCCATTTTCCTCCTGGTTTCCGCGCTCTGAAGAGGCGGCAACGTGGCTACCGAATGCGTGTCTCCGCCACTTGCTCACCTGAGCCCCACACAAGCCACCCAGCCTCTCTGTGCTCAAGCTTCCTCGTCCGTAGGATGGGGTGTCTGCTCTCCCTGCTAGCGGGGTGGGTGTCGGGGCAAAATGAGTTCATGCGTGTGACCGACGCGTGTAAGCACCTTGTCCCTGTTAGCGACCTTTTCATTATAAACGTAAATTGGAACCAGATTCATTTTCTTGGAGATGTAATTCTAGCCATAATTTTTAATAACCTGAGAGTGAATAGCTATTTAAATGAGAGGATTTAAGGTTAACTACTGATTATGGAAGGCAATGTTCTGTATTTGGTAGCCTCTTTTTCATTTTCTTTGTAATCCCTTAGTATCTAATCTATTAGGTACATAATAGACACTTAGTAAATACAATCTTTTACATCTTTACATCTGCCATTTTTTCGGATGTTACATGTAACAACCTAGTTCTTTAAGCTTTTTTTGTGGCCTTTTTCAAAACCATGGATGCCTAAATATTATATGCTTGTAATAGTCTTTCTGAACTGTGTATGAGGATGTTTTGTAGAATGACACATAAATTTCAAATATGGACCCTTCTAGAACACAGGGTTGTGGTTTTTAAAAATTTTTTTTAATATCTTTATTTTGAGAGACAGAGAGCGAGCGGGGGAGGGGCAGAGAGAGAGGGAGACACAGAATCTGAAACAGGCTCCGGGCTCTGAGCTGTCAGCACCTAGCCCGATGCAGGGCTTGAACCCATGGACTGTGAGATCATGACCTGAGCCGAAGTCGCACGCTTAACCGACTGAGCCATCCAGGCGCCCCTAGAACACAGGTTTTAAAAGAATTACTCAAACTTTTATTCAAGGTCAAATTCAATATATTTAATTTCAGAAACTACTAATAAGACTTTCCTATATTTCATTTTTAGCCTCCAGGAACTTTGTATTAGGAATTTGAAATATAAACTGCATTTCCCGAAACTTTAACAATGTCTAAATGTATATATATTTTTACACAGTTATCGGGAACAGTGCTTTTTTAAACACTGTATATACATGATGTTTCTAACACAGAGGTAGGAAGTAGATCTTTGTGTTCTAGGGAAAATTGAAGGTTTGTATAGTTTTAGGATTGAGCCTTAGTGTTCCTTTAGCATTATCGGATCACCTGGAAGGCCAGGCTTTGCTGAGTCAAGTGGAGTTCTAAATAAATCCCCATCTTCCTCTTTTTAATTAAGCCTCGATACATTTACAAAACGCACACACGCTGCCTCCCCCTGGCGGGGCACATTTCTCCCTAGAAGATCGGTGCTTAGATGAGTTTGCTGAGAAGGGGTAATTAATCTAACACGAAGGGAGTGGCATGGATTGAAATGACTCGCTTTTAGATGAGAGTCAGTAGTAATAACGTGTGATCTATCACACGAGCTCCTGAGGTAGAGAGAGGGGACCGCAAAGGCGTCGGCGCTCGTGTCCGGAGCCCGTCTGCTGTCCCCTGGGAGCCTCTCACTTGGCTGCCCCTTCTCTGTAGGTACTGCACTGACTCCATGTTGCAGAGAGAGATGATGTCCAGCCCGTTTTTGGGTAGCTATGGGGTCATCATCTTGGACGACGTGCACGAAAGAAGCATTGCCACGGACGTGTTACTTGGACTTCTTAAGGACGTTTTGATGGCAAGACCGGAACTGAAGCTTATAATCAACTCGTCGCCCCACCTGATCGGCAAGCTCACTTCCTACTACGGAAACGTGCCTCTCATAGAAGTGAGGAAGCAGCAGCCTGTGGAGGTGGTGTACCTGAGCGGGGCTCACAGGGAGTCTTTCGAGTCCATTTTACGCCTTATCTTTGAAATTCACCAGTCGGGTGAGAAGGGCGACATTGTGGTCTTCCTGGCCTGTGAACAAGTAAGTAAGTAATATTCTGCCCTAACCGAGGAACAGAGTTACCTGGGGGGGTGGGGGTGGGGGGTGGGAGGGGGTGGAGGCGTCCTTCTGACCTTGTTGGGAAGCTTTTAATAATTCACGTACAGGTTTCAGTTTGCTGATTCACTGTTTAAATGTTTGCTTCCATCACGCCCTTTCTTTAAATACTCGAGAAGACACGCAGGCAGGGTAAATAAAACGAGTTCTGAAAGGAAAACACGAAAGCGCTTCTGAAACCACAGGCGGGGAGAACCCAGGACCCCGGGAGGCGGCTCGGGGGGTCCCCGGCCCTGGTCTCCAGAGCGGATGTGACGCCGCCAGCCTCAGGCCGCGTGTCTGGGGGCCCCAGATGCTCAGCCGGGGCTGCCCCTGTGTCCTCAGAGGGACTCTGGAGGGAAGAGGCGAGGTCTCCTGTCACACTCTCACTGTGTCCTGTGCGGCCAGGAGCGTTTGCTGGAGGCGAGGGCTCTACCCGAACGCCGCACTTGACATGTCCCACAGATGCCCCTGCAGCCGTCACTGGAGTGTTAGGCGGAGAAATAGGATTTGTAGCACAGCGAGAAGGCGCTCTCCCTACACTGGGGCTCCTTTTCTTAAGCAGGATGAGAAAGCTCTTGCATGGATTCTGGAAAGTGTGGTTTCAAAAGAACAGTTAGAAATGTATCACCAAGGGGCGCCTGCGTGGCTCAGTCGGTTAAGTGTCCGACTCTTGGTTTCGGACCAAGTCGTGATCTCACGGTTTCATGAGTTCGAGTCCCAAGTGGGGCTCTGTGCTGGCACCGCAGAGCCTGCTTGGGATTCTCTCTCTGCTCCTCCCCCACTCATGCTGTGTGTGTCTCTCTCTCAAAATAAATAAACCTGGTTTTTAAAAAATTTTTAACTGTTTATTTTTGAAAGAGAGAGCATGAGCAGGGGAGGGGCAGAGGGAGAAAGGGAGATGCAGAATCCATAGCAGTTCCAGGCTCTGAGCTGTCAGCACAGAGCCCCACGTGGGACTCAAACTCATGACCCAAGCTGAAGTCAGACACTTAACTGACTGTGCCACCCAGGCGCCACAAATAAATAAACTTAAAAAAAATAAATAAATAAATAAAGAAAAGTATAGCTGAGCACTTACTACTGCTTTTATGGTCCAGGTGCCATTTGGGCTTGCATTGGATTTTGGTTTCCTTTTTATTTGTGACTGTTCACTGGCCCTACTTCCCTCCAGTACTTTGTCATCTGAATCTAGAAGCCCCCACAACCGCAAGGATTCAATCTTTCTTCTTAGAGGCTAATTTCCTGATCTTTTTTTCCTGCCCATCATCTTACTCAGTAAAAGTACTAGTTTTTAGTAGACCGTAACCCTAATAGGTAGTAATTCCAGTGAGGGAGCAGAAACCAGAAAGGAAAAAGGAAATTGTCTGATGTTGGCTGAGGCACCAGCTGAGCAAAGACGGGTATCTCAGCCCTCTCTCAGAGCCTGAAGCACACACGTCTTTCAGAAGCACTTGCGAAGTATTTATGTGGCTTTATACTCCGAGCACAAAGGATAGCCGGCC
Organism: Hyaena hyaena; assembly: GCF_003009895.1. NCBI lineage: Eukaryota > Metazoa > Chordata > Mammalia > Carnivora > Hyaenidae > Hyaena > Hyaena hyaena. Next base: position 682,509 of record NW_024080763.1, read on the forward strand.
CTCCCAGCATTGGGAGCATCAGACGGTCTTCTCAAAACTTAGATTTTACCTGCTTCCATTAAGGCAGTAATTCAGAATCTCAGATATATGACAATTACCATAGATTTAGCGATTTTTCACGTATGGCTTATACAGTTTCACCAATAGATCTTCTACCTATTATAGCAATTTATTCTGTTATTTCCTAAGCCTGCATGATTCAAGAAAATCCTGAGGAAAATAGTAAGATGATTAGGCAGCCAGGGGAAGGAGTCCTGAAGATGATTATGGGTTCTCAATGTAACTAGGTGAAGCCTCAGGAAGGGAAGATTGGCAGAAGGAACGGTCACTCACCAGGTGAAGAAGAAGATAGAAGTTTTTCGGGGGGCAGTGGGGAGAAAGCATAATTAAGACTGACAGCGAGAGTAGTCTTCTTTCAAGTCAGAGTTGATAGGAATTCCAAAATGGATTTTTGAAAAATAAAGTTCATAACAGAACTGGGGAGATGGTCTTTAAAAAAGGTATTTTTTAACCTTTTAAAGGTTAAAAGCTTAACGTAAGCTATGATTATTGACATGGTGCCTTGTGAATAGTCAGACTTTAGAAGATGCATTTTTACCCAGGCTGGTGGTAGAAGCAATAAAATCCCAGCACTTAGAAAGGCTTATAATCGGGGCGCCTGGGGGCTTAGCCGATGAAGTGTCCGACTTCGGCTCAGATCATGATCTCACGGTTCGTGGATTCAAGCCCCGCGTTGGGCTCTGTGCTGACAGCTTGGAGTCTGGAGCCTGCCTCAGGTTCTGTGTCTCCCTCTCTTTCTTCCCCTCTCCAACTTGTGCTCTGTCTCTCTCTCTAAAGAAGAAATAAACAAAAAAAACTAAAAAAAAAAAAATGCGGTGATGTATCATCATCGATATGAGGATAGCTTCTGTTTACCTGTCATTGATAAAAGATGTGAGAAATTGCATCAATCTAGAAAAAAGTAGAGTAAATGCACACAAAGGCACAGGCAGTACATTTCACAAGAGGAAGACCATTTTGGACGAACAGCAATGAAATTGTTTATAAGTTATATTTAACTTCCCCAAAGAAATGTACACATCCACTTGTGTCGTCTTTTCACGTAATGATTCACAGACACAACAACACGGGTCTTTCTTTCCCTGCGTACATTATGTGCCTTTTGCCTGTAGTTTTAGTTAATGCAGATATCTTTTTTAAAAGTGGTGAAGTTGTACCATATTCTCACGGATGATGTTAATTTTTACTTTAGGATATTGAAAAAGCCTATGAAATTGTCTGTCAAGAAGGATCTAACTTAAACCCAGATCTTGGGGAGCTGGTGGTGGTTCCTCTGTATCCAGAAGAGAAATGTGCATTGTTCAAGCCAAATGAGGAAGCAGAAAAAAGATGCCAAGTGTATCAGAGGAGAGTGGTGCTAACCGCTAGCTCCGGGGAGTCTTTGATCTGGAGCAACACCGTCAAATTTGTAATTGACGTGGGCATGGAGAGGAGGAAGGTAAGTTACCACCTGTGTGAGTCGCCTGATCAGTTTCTTGGGTTCCTGCCGTTGTGTTGAGCAGGGAGTGAGGGTGAACTCTGTGATGTGAGGAGTGTCCGAGTTACCCCTGTGCACAGAGGAAGATTATTGCGGCCAGTGGTCACTGACCAGCCTTGTTTTCCCACGACTGCCTTTCGCTGGCTTCTTGGTAGTACCCCCCCACTCTGTTGTCTGAGGTGCCTGAGGAAAAAGTTTTGAGAAAAGACAACTACTAAAGCAGAAAGGTGATGGTGTTTTTCCTTTAGCTAAGGTCCCAGCGAAATGATCAGACTCCTAGCCCGGTCATTTCCTGTGTATGTCCTCTGAGTGTTTGGGGGACCCCCTTTCTCGAAGCAATTAGCATCTTCCCTGGGGTGATTTACCAGAAATTCGTTTCAAGTACACTGACTTTATCAGATTTTGGCCTTGTTGTTGATGGGATGAAATTCTATCCTGAATTTTTAAAAATATTTTTTTATAACTACCTTTAAATTAAAAAATGAGGAAAATGAAGTAGGAGATCTCAAACTCTCAAAGACACTGGAACTTAAGGAACCATAGCATTTAAGAACTTGAGGGGCGCCTGGGTAGCTCAGTCGGTGAAGCGTTCAACTTCGAATCAGGTTTGTGGGTTCGAGCCCCATGTCAAGCTCTGTGCTGACAGCTCAGAGCCTGAGACTACTTCGGATTCTGTGTCTCCCTCTCTCTCCACCCCTTCCCCCCTTCCTTGCACTCCGTCTCTCTTAAAAAAGTAAACATTACAAAAAAATTTAAGAGCTTGAAAAGAACCTACCAGTGTCTTGATCCATTTCACCATCACTCAGGGTTGATGTAGCTCTTACCCGTCTAGGACACAGGGTCCCCTCAGTGCCCTACTGCGACATAGCAGTTCCAGCCATCCTGAAGGTTCCCTGGGAAGCAGCTTGGGCTCTTCCTGAATTAGTCCACCGTTCAGAGAACCCAGGGCTCTCACCTTCCCCTCGAACTGCCCGTAGCAAAAACCCCTGTTGGCGCCATTGCCGTTTTTGTCTGAGCTCGTAGACCGGGAAGGCTCGGCCTGTGTGGTCAAGGTCAGACCGCAGGGATCAGAATTTGAATGGAACCTTGAAACGACGCAGCCCTGGCAGATGATAAGCCTTTCCTCCGGCAGCTTATGATGATCTGTCGTCATTCACAGCGTCTGGGAGAAGTGACACCACCAGTATTTCAGGAGACGGTGCCACGGTCCCATATTTATTGAACTTGCACTGGAAGCAGACAGCCTCTGAATCCATTTATCGAGGCACAAGCCGTTTCTGTCACAAGGCAAGAGAAACAGTAACAAATGGTGTCCAGAGAAAATGAGCCTGGGGCCGAGCATCCCGCAGAGCGCCGCAGACCAGCAGCCCCGAGGTGCAGCGAGCCTGCACGATGTGATACTAACGAGGCTGTCTCTCCGTTTGCAGGTGTACAACCCTAGGATCCGGGCGAACTCCCTCGTCACGCAGCCCATCAGCCAAAGCCAGGCAGAGATTCGCAAGCAGATTCTCGGTTCATCCTCTTCAGGTAGCCCCCCGGCGGCGAAAACCGGTGGAAGTTGCCCGATGAAGGCAACCTGGAGACATTAAAACCATCTCACTTGGTGTCTTCCAGGAAAACTTTTCTGTCTGTACTCGGAGGAATTAGCCTCCAAAGACATGCGGCCGCTTAAGCCGGCCGAGATGCAGGAGGCCAACCTGACGGGCATGGTGCTTTTCATGAAGAGGATAGACATCGCGGGCTTAGGCCACTGCGACTTCATGAACAGACCAGGTAGCTCTGGGCTCCGCGTTCTCGGGCGCGTGGCCGAGGCGTGGCTGAGACGTGTGCCCTTGCCCCCGGCCCGGGCCCAGGCCTGAGAGCAGGTGGCATTTGGTGGTGCAGGTGGGGATTTAATCACACTGAAGAAGTGTTCCCGTTAGAGGGAAACGTTCAGGGGAAGTCATTTTCTGATAAACCTCTAGGAACTACTTGGCCTGACACTGGAGAATGATCTGGACCCTGGAGCCTGGGCGGCTGGGCAGGGCAGGGGTGGGAGTGTGAGGCGGCCTTCAGCTGATGGGGTGGGTGTGGGGGAGGTTCCTGTGGCCTCACGGGTTGCCTGTGGCACGTTTGTAAGTCCACAGCCCTTCCTCCCTCACTGCTGTCACCCCGGGGGGAGGGGGAGGGCGGGGGAGGGGGGCTCCGATGGACGTTCCTGCCTTTGTAATTAACCCGCTTCTCTGTGCAGGGGTGAGGTTTTTAGGCTTAGGGCTAAGACTTTGTAGTTACGGGCCGACCAGCTTTCTCCAAGGGGAGTCTCTCCTCTGGGGGGCTCCTGAGAAAGCCCCCCGTCACTCGAGAGGTGCTGGCTTTCTTCCACCCCCCACCACACCCCCGGTGCCGCCCTTCACCTTGGGCAGCTCAGTGGAAAAACCAGCCGGGGCTGTGGAAAGGCCTAGGAAGCAAAGGGCCAGGCGGCCTCAGCGGCATGCGGGGCTGTCACACCACACACTCCGCTCAGGAAAGGAAGCCTGGGGCACCTAGGGGGCTCACAGCTGGTTAAGCGTCTGACTTTGGCTCAGGTCATGATCTCATGGTTCGAGAATTCGAGCCCTGTGTTGGGCTCTGTGCTGACAGCCCAGAGCCTGGAACCTGCTTCAGATTCCGTGTCTCCCTCTCTGTGCCCCTCCCCCTCCCTCCCCCCCCCCCCATAAAATGAGTAAACATTAAGAAGAAGGAGGAAAGGAAGTCAAGACTGGCTCTTCTTAGCCTCCTACCTTCTGGTACATTCCGTTAGCTTATCCTACCCGGTGGGCAAACATTTCTTCCAGTCTGCCTGTCATTCTAACATGAGGGAGATGATCTTCAGTATTTAGTTTAAATGTCAACAATCAGCTGGCGAAGAAAGGTTAGAAGAGCAAATGCTCTGCTTATTCTTGTCTATTTTTAAATTTTTTTTTAAAGTTTATTTATCTTGAGAGAGAGAATCCTAAGCAGGCTCTGCACCGCCAGCACAGAGCCCGATGTGGGGCTCGAACTTACACACCGCAAGGTCATGACCTCAGCCAAAACGAAGAGTCAGACACTTAACCGCCTGAGCCGTCCAGGTGCCCCTGATTCTTGTCCATTTAAACACCTCCCTGTCCCGTGGGGAGAACAGCAAGGACGCGTGTGGTCTGTGCCAACACAGTAGGTCGTTTAAAGCTGCAACAACCCTCTGGGGTAAACACCGTGATTCGATCCATCTCACAGATGAGAAAACTGAGTCACAGAAGTCGGGCAACACACACAGATGGAGGTGAACTCTGCCTGGGTGTCTCCTCAGAGCACACCAGAGCCCCGTGAGCCTGCACGTGTGTCCTCGCCGTCAGGGCCCTTTTCCGGCGGAACGTGCGCTGGCCGTCTCCACGTCACCCCCAGAGCTGGTGGGAGCAGGTCACGGTCACCTGGCACTTCCTGAGCGCAGTCTGCACGTGGCAGGACCGCGACTGGACCGGGAAGCAGTGCCTGTCCCCTGGCCTCACGCCGCCGCCCGCCCTCCCTGCCCGAGGCCGCCCCTCCCACTGCCCCCCTGCCCGCGTCCAGGCGTCTTCACCTTGGGAACCGCCGCTTTGTCCGCGGGCCCGCAGCTTGACGTCGGCCGAACGGAGAGGGTGCGTGAGGCCCGTTCAGGTCCTGACAGCGCTGATGGCCCTTCGCTGGCACTGCCGTCCACTCGTGCTTTGGTGAAAAGGGCTTCCTTCGTTTCTTCGGGCTCCAGGCCAGTGGGTGAGATTCTCAGAATGTTCCTCACAGGCTGAGTGACTAACGCACCGTTGAGTCCCCAGCCCAGAGGCCTCGTGAGCAGAGAGCATCCTTGGAAATGGTGGAATTTCTCCTTTTTTGTGATGCTTTCTCCCAGTTCCTGCGTTTTTCGGTCATCTTGCCCAGCAGCGCCGTTACGGTTTACGAGCACTTGAGAAGTCCGGTATTTTAGAGCGACTCATTCTCAAATATTTCCGAAAACGGCTAGTAGCATTGGAGTAGGTGAAGTAAGAGGAAGGTCCTCTAAAGATGCCACACTTGGAAATGAAAAGGTGCAAAGGAAAGCCGACAGTGGAGAAGGCTTGTCGTCCTAAGCGGCGCACCCCTGCGGAGGGTGCGAGGCGTGGGCGGGGCTCGCGGCACCCACCGACCCAGGAGCGTCCCCAGAGCTTTCCTCACCCGGAGGGCCCACAGGTGCACCTCGCTCTGACCTGGGGTCGCGTCCTTCCCCGGGGCCGTTCGGAGTTTTACAACGAAACTCTCCCAGTAAACACTTTGGAAAATGAGTTATTCCGGGGAACCCCTTGGGGTCTTGGACGTTCAGCGCGAACTTTCTCACCTGAGGAGCAGGGTGGGGGATCTCCTTATCCCTTCTAGAATCCGTCTCCTTCCTCTGCAGCCATTTCCTCCCGGGAGCTCTCTGTCCTTCCGGAAGGACTGTGGACGGTCTCCTGCAGTGTCCGTGCCCCTCCCCATCTGGCTGCGGGGCCGAGCCTGCAGGAAGCCACTGAAACCCAGGGGGGGCATGGAGCCCCCCCGGGGAGGCTGTCCTTGGGCGGGAGACTCTGGCCTCCCTGAGGCACAGAGGAGCTGAGACACAGACGGGACAGAGGAGAAGCCAGAGCAGAGTGCACGTCGAGACTGTGGCATTTGGGCGCCCGGGAAAATGGGCTCGCACCTGGGTGGCGACCCTCCTGCAGGACTCGGGGGACGTGAGCCGGTGTTGCTGGGCTCCCGGCTTCCCTGCCGGACAGTGTTCCTGGGGCCCGGCTCCTTGGTGCCCGGCCGAAGTGATGAATACATGCGCGCGTGTGTGCTGACCTAGGAAGGAGCAGCTCTGGGCAGAGCAGTAGCCTGACAGTGGGACGATGTAAAGTTGTAGAGTGTGTGGCAACCTCGGCTCAGTGCATCTGTCTTACTGGAAGCGTGGGGTCATGGGAATCATGGGGGTCCGACGGGCCAGGGCTGGGGACCCTGGCGGCCCATGGAGCTGGTGACAATATCCCGGTAGCCTCCACCCCGTGACTTTCAAACGACCTCCCCCACTTCTCCTGGCTTTTCCTCTGGTCACTGAGGAAGAAAGTGAGGGTCTCTGCCATGTGTCCCCATTTCTCAGGTTTCTCATCGGTGACCTCAGCTTCAGACGGCTGGGCTTTTGTCCGAGGCCAGTCGGCCGCAGTAAGCCCTGCAGAGACCTTGCAGAGAGCGAGTTCGCAGAGACACGGCTCATGTCTGAGAATTCCCTTCCAGTTCCACAGCTCATTGCTCCGGCCCCGGGATCACCATGTGTCGGTTCCCCGGGTATCTTCCTGTTCCCGACAGTAGGTGTCTGGCGGCCTTGCCAGGAAGGGAGAAGAAAAGCAGGCTTTGTGACCTCAGAGATCCCGAGAGCAAACAGCAAACCTCCCGCGGCCTCCCGCTGCGCTGCCCGGAGCTGAGAACTGGGGACAGAGGGTCAGGGTGGCGGCCTCTTTTTGTCTCCTGACAATACGCACACACCCGGGTTCTGCTGCGCTCGGGACAAAGAGGACTGTGGACTAAGTCTGACTCATCGTTTTAGAAGGAAATAAAGATGATGCTCGCAGCTGCTGCATTAATCCAACTTCTAACTGAAATCCACAAGTGCAGCAAACGTGTTCCCCTTTTCAGGGTCCATGAGCCGTGTGCAAATGAACTTGGCATAACTAGGCTACAGGCTATTCACTGAATTCTCCTGATATCAATCTTCTAAAAAAGAAAAAGGGATCCATTGTTTTTCCTGCCTGGTGCTGAAGCCTGGCCTGCATCGTGGGCGACGCCCTCACTGCGGATCTGGATCCCGAGGCTTCGGACCAACGGACCACGCCTCCTCCGGGACGGCGACGGCGCCCGCACAGAGCCGGAGACACACTAGCTGCGGTGCACTGGACTACCCCAGAGCCCGCCTGTGTATCTAGGGGCAGGTGGCCAGACCCCTGGCTTTGGAGTGGTCTATGAGACAAACCCCCACACAGACATGTCGCCAGGCGTCGTGTGCAGGACGGGAGCTCAGGAAAGCAGGAGAGGACGCAGGGCAAAGTCGGCAGCGGGAGGGGTTAAAGAGGCCGCGGTGGGTTGAGCTGCGCTGAGGAGTCAGGCGTCAGCAATCGGCATCTTCTGGAATCCTGGCCGCCACAGGAAAGCCTAGTTTGTGCGGGCGCTGGAGAAGCATGCGCGGGTCTGCACGTCACCGGAAACGTGGGTTTACAGAAAGGTCTTTAAACAGGACAGTCTGTGCCAGGAGGAGAGCAGAGGGAGGGCGGGCTGAGGCTCCCCGCTCGGGCAGTGGCGCTCACAGCCTCGCCCAGGACGCCTCCGGCCGCCGCCCCAAACAGGCCCGGGCTGAGCAGGTGGTCTGGCGCCGCCCTGGCAGGAAGGCCCCACGTGGGTTTCGTGGGTCTCTGTGAAGGCCACGTAGTCTCTTGCGGTGTTCAGGTGGCCGGTCAGGAGTGTGAGAAAGAGGCACAGATCCGCTAGAACAACCCAGGAGTGGCCAAGTGAGGATCTTGGAAGATTCTGGAAGCGACAAAGTAATTTTTCAGAAAGCGAAGAGGAGAACGGGAGAGATTTTAGAAGGCACAGAATGGAAGTGTTTTCAGCTCTCGTTACACTTTAGGCTCTTCATAGGTCCCGTGAGCATGTGACCAGTTAGCCAGGCCGGGGTGCTCCAGGGGGAAAGGGGACGCTGTGCATGATTAAGCAGGGGTGAGACATGGGGACGGGTCGTCCTTGGCAAGCCAGGGCAGAGGGGCACCAGAAAGCTCGGGCTCCAGAGCAGACTGCCAGGGCGCCGGTCCCAGCCCCCTGGCTCGCTGTGTCACATCTGGCATTATGACGCCTTCTCAGGGTCTGTTTCTTCATCTGAATGGAGTGTAATCAGAGTAATTGGTTCGCAGAACTGTCAAGATATATTAGTTATCATACGTGGGCCCCGTAGAAACGCAGCTGGCACAGGGGTGCCTGGGTGGCTCAGGGGGTTAAGCGTCTGACTTCAGCTCAGGTCATGATCTCACAGTTTGTGGGTTCGAGCCGCACATTGGGCTCTGTGATGACAGCTCAGAGCCTGGAACCTGCTTCAGCTTCTGTCTCCCTGCCCCTCCCCTGCTCATGCTCTCTCTCTCTCTCTCAAAAATATGCATTAAAAACAATTTAAAGGAACGCACGGGCATGTAGTAAACACCGTGGCTGTCACCGCCTGTGTGACCCCTCCCCACGCTCTGGGACAGGTGTGTGGGCCCCGAGCTGTGCAAGGGCCTACACGATACGGTTTTCATGGTGGGAAGCAGATACCGGACAGGCGTTGGGAAGCAGCACGAGGGGCCTCGGGATGGCGGTGGCTCACAGCAGCGCTTGGACGTGGAGCCAGGAGGCGCGCTGCGGGGGGCGGGGGCCCGGGCTCAGGTCCGCGTTTTGCTGAGGAGACACTTAGGCCCGTGCCTTTGGCAAGTCACTTAACCTTTTCCTCACCTGTAGCATGTGATACGGTGTCTGCCCTCTTGTGTCAGGGGGTCACTAAGAGGTTCAAATGCGGGGGCGCTGGTGTGGCTCAGTCGGTTGTGTCTGACTCTTGATCTCAGCTCAGGTCATAATCTCGCAGTTTGTGGGTTCGAGCCCCGCGTCAGGGCCTGCACTGGTGGTGCGGAGCCCACTTGGGATTCTCTCCTTCCTGCCCCCATTTTTGTGCTCTTGCACACTCTCTCTCTCTCTTTCTCTCAAAATAAATGAACTTAGAAGAATAAAGGTTCAAATGAGATTATGCAGAAGTGCTGCGCACAGTGTTGGGTGGGAGTTAGGCACGCGCCAGGCTTTGTGAGCACGTCCTGTGAGATTCAGGGAAGCCGAAGCCTTTGCTTCCCCTCCTTTCGGACTCAGACTCTTAAACTCCTTCCCTAAAAGTCCTGGTTTAGAGTTTACACTTCAACCCAAAGCCGCCTCTGACCCCTCAGTCTCTTCCTTCTGGGGACTTCGCAGTGCACGCAAGGCCCAAGTCTCAGTCCCAAAACCAGTTGGGACCAGAAACTTCATTTGTTTTTTTTTTGTTTTTTTGTTTTTTTTTAACATTTATTTATTTTACTTTGAGAGAAACAGAGAATGCGAGCAAGGAAGAGGCCGAGGGAGACAGAGAGAGACCCCCGGGCAGGCTTTGCGCTGTCTGCAGCTCCCCCCCGCCCCCCCCCCCCACCATGGCTCCTGCGAACCGTGTCCGTATCTCTTGACTCTTCTCCTCTGCTCTCTCTTCAGTCCACAGAGCACAGCCTTGGCTGTGTTCCGCCTCAAGCCCCGTGACGTCCTGAGTCAGCCCCTGGAAGGTCCTGTTTCTCTGGGTCCGAACCCCAACACAGAAGCATGGGTTCCGTTTGAGAGGGGGCCCGCCCTGAACAAGCCCGCCGGGCCTGGCGGCCGGTGGTAGTGCAGGAGGTGGTCACGTGGCACCGCAAACATGCCTCTCGGGGAGCCGAGGTGCAGCTCCTAGAAGAGGCCAGCTGGGCGAAGCTGCGCGCCCAGGACACTGGAAACCGGTTGTTGGTCTGTACGTGGCTGTCCCTCCGAGGACCCCCCCCCAGAAGGCCAAGGTTGAGCCCGTCCACGTCCACGTGTGCACCTGCCCCCAGGGCCTTGCAAGTGCCAGCCGCCAAGACAGTCATGAGTGGCTTGAGGGGAAGTGAGTGAATGATTGAATGTTAGCCTTATGGGGAAGTACGGTAACCAGCAAACCTCCCCCCCAGGCAGCCTCAGCTCCTTCCCACCCTAAGGCTTAGTCCCCTCCTCGGCCTGCGCAGGGTGGGAGTGAGGGGAGGGGCCCCTGGCTCTCGGGTCTGGGGCTCCTTCCACGGCACAGTTAGGAGCAGAGCTGGCGTGCGGCAGGTCTGAGCGCACAGCTAGGGGAGCTCGGAGGGGCCGGGCCGGGAGTGTCTTCCATTTACCAGCGGAGGCCACCCGATCTCGAAAATCCTTTCCAGTTCTGGGGACTCAGACTGAACTTTGATGCTATATCCTTAGCGGTTAGAAAGCAGGTTAAGGAGTACGGCGGGAGGAGAGGGGCCGGCCCTGGCGTTGGGGGCCGCGTAACGGGAGAGGCTCCTTGCCCTGCTCTGCTCCTGCAGGTTCCTGTCTGCCCGGACGCCTGTCACATTATTTCCCACGGAGCACACTGGAGCGACCCTGCCGTAGAGAGCCTTTTCGCAGCCTGATCTTAGCTAAGACCGTTTTAGGAGCCACACTGGGGAGAGGTCTTCAGGCGTGGAATGTAATATTAGCAAATTCTATCCAGTTCGTTATTAGTTCCTTTGCCTGTATAACCTACATTCGTTAACTTGTTCCTTCTAATAGAATTGAGCCCCGGGAGCAGCCTCTTTTTTTTTCTTGCATGAGGCCGAGAACAGAATTAGGAAGTCGTTTCTGCGACAAAAATGGGGACAGAGCCAGGCCGTGAGGCCAGATGCTGACGGACAGTTGCCAAAGGGCCTGTAACTTACAGCGCAGCAGCTTTGCTGATTTATAGAAACGGGTTCCTAAACACTTTACAGTAATCAAGCGCGTGCTCCTCACACCTGCTGCGTTTCACCTGCGATGCTTGCTTCCGTTCCTGCCTCTCGTACCTTCTCTGGCAGGACAGAACTCTCAGACTTTTTCCTTCCACAGCCCATCCGCTTCCTTCCCAGGACTGTCTTCTCCAGGTCTCCTCTCTGCCCGGGGGCCCCCAAGAACAGATGAGGAATGCGCCAGGGCCCCGCGCCGGCACGCAGGCGGGACCGAGGGGTCGGGGCCCAGCGAGGGATGCGACCCTCCTGGGCAGCCCGGCCGTGCTCCGGGGTCCATCTCAGTGAGACCGTTCACAGCCACCGGGGAGGTTAAACTTTTCTTCCAGCCGCGAATGAAAGCTGTGCCCCAGGACGTCCAGCCTGGGTCCCGTCCGGGCACGTTCGCTGGGCGTGCTTTTGCTCGCGGCCCACATGGCGCAGGCCGAGCAGGCCGTCACCTGTCCTGCTCTGCAGCGAAGGGACTGGAGACCTCACGAAGCGCGTGCAGCTCCGGCGAGCGGTTTCCCAGCCCACCGTAGCGTCATCTCCCGGTGCTTTCGTCGTGTCCAGTTAGGAAGGAGGGGACGCTTCCTGAGTTGGTGACAGACTGGCTTGTGAGTTATGCAAGTTGCCTGATGTCCTGACAAGTGGCTTGGCAGGGTCTGAACAGCAAATAAGGAAACTCCCAGATGCCAGGAGGTTAAATTGCTTCTTAGGTCCCCAGGGTCTTTATCTCCGGCTCAGCGTGCACGTGCTGGAGTTCAGACAAGGAAAGCTCATAAATCCTCTGGTTTCTGGGATAGAACATGAAAGCAGCTTAATACTGTGTGATTTGCTTCTTTCTGCAGCTTTTTGCTCTCTCACCTTCTAGACAGGTGAAAAACACGTGTATTTAGTAATACAATTTTATCCTACAAGAGCAAGAATACGTTGCTTTGAATAAATGGGTTATGTTTTTTGGTGGAGATTAAGCATATATAATGAACACACTGTTACTGGGGTTCTATAAACCTAAAGGGGAAACAGAAAATCAGGCTTCTGTCCTTCTTTGCACGCAACATCCTTGTCACGGTTTCCGCCATCCGAGTCCCGGAGCAGTTTCATTTGGTTAACTTTTCCTCTTTATCATGGGACTGTATTTTCCTGTTTTTCATGCCTCGTAATTTTTATTGGATGCTAGACATTGTACATTTTGCCGTGCTGGGTGTTGGATATTTTGTTTTCCTATAAATATTCTTGAACTTTATCCTGGGCTGCAGTAGGATGCTTCCAGATCCTGGTCTTCATCTTTTCGGTGGAGCGGGCATGTCTGGGGGGGTGGTTCGTCCCTTCTGCATCTCCTTCCCCGGGCCCTTGAGTTGTGAGGGTCCCCAGCCCGGTGGGTAGACGGGGGCAGTATCCTAGCTCCCGTGGGAGCACCAGGCACCGTCCCTCCAGTCCTCTGCGTGGTTCTGGTTGCGGCCTGACGTAGCTCCTTACACATGCTCAGCAGACGCGTCGAGGGGGCTTTCCATAGAGCTGGAGTCCTGTCTCTATGGGCCTCTCCCGGTCGGGCGCTCCCCGGCCTGCGAGCTCTGGCCTCCTGGGTGTCCCTGAATCCTCAGAACCACCTTCATAACTCGGAGTCTGGTAGGCCCCGCCTGGGTCCCCGTCAGGCTCTGCAGCCAGAAAACTCTTTCCAGGCCGTAAGCTGGGCAGCCGTGAGGCTCACTTCATTAGGGGCCCCCTCTCGGGATTCACTGTCCCTCACGGCCTGAAGTTTTGTCGTTTCACGTATTTTGCCCACTGTTTGGCTGTTGCACGTGGGAAGGGAGGTCCAGTGCTTGCTCCTCCCTCTTGGTGTAGGCGGCTGATGACGGTTTTGTCCTCGCCAGCACCGGAGAGTCTGATGCAGGCGCTGGAAGACTTGGATTATCTGGCGGCCCTGGACAATGACGGGAACCTCTCTGAGTTTGGGATCATCATGTCGGAGTTTCCTCTTGACCCCCAGCTCTCAAAGTCTATCTTAGCGTCCTGTGAATTTGACTGCGTGGAGGAGATGCTGACGATCGCTGCCATGGTGACAGGTACTCCCTGAAGGGCTGTTCTTCCGTGTGTGAGGCTGACCGGCCATAGAGTGAAATGAGGTCCGTTTGAAAGGTTTTAAGAAGTACCTAACAGAGGCGGTAACCCATTCACCCTTTGAAGTGATAATGAAGTATTTTACTGGCTTTAAGAAGGTAGAAAGTTATAATTATCTTAATATGAAAAAATCCATCAAAAGCCAGTGAATTTCTTAAGCAGACCAATCATTGAAGGAAAAATGTGTCACTAGAGGTGTTCTTCCCCAAAGAATTAGGTGTTTATTTATTGCCTATCGCCTCATTCTTGGTTTATGATGTTTTAGTTTATTCTCTTACTGGCAGAAGAGGCCGAAGGCTGTGCTGCATTAGAACTCTAAGCTCCCCTCCTGTTCTAGCCACTGGCCTTGAGGGGTCCAGGTCCCCCCCCTCCGCCAGCCAACTCTGACGGTAACACCAGCGGGCTGTTAACTGCTACGCAGGCCTGAGAGAAGCAAACATAAGGGAGAGAAATATTCACGACCACTCCCCCCCACGCCTCTCTGATTTGTAAGCAAGCAAGAATAGTCTTTATTCAGAGAATCAGACAGGAGCAGTCTACGCAGTGGCGAGCCCTCCATTTGCGCCGTGCTAAGGTGAAGCGGCTTCCCCATTGCTGACCTTGTGACCTCCTGCATCTTGAAGCTCCCAGTTGCTTCTCCAGTCCGCCACGTGGAGCCGAGGAGGCTGCCTTGACTTGCTGGAAGACCTTCTTACATCCTGAAGGAGATCACTTTACCCTCATCAACGTTTACAAGGCGTACCAGGACACGGCTCTGAACTCCACCAGTGAACGTAAGTGAATGCCCGCGATTCTGAGAAACTCACTCGTGTCCACCCCTCCCTCCCCAGATAAAGGCGCACTGGTCTAAGTCACCTGTCTGCGGCCCTGCTGGTCACCTAGGGGAGTGGCACCCAGGGCCCTAAACGCACTGGCTGGCTGTGCCTGTGCAAGTCCAGTGCTCGGCCCAGCCAGCCTTCAGCGAGCAAGCCTGGGCGCGACGACATGGGGACAGAGACCCGCACAGCATAGCTCTGTCCTCCCGGGTCCTGGAAGGAAAGAAAGGCACTGCCACCTCTCAGTGCCCTGGGGTCAGAGCTGCGCTTTGTGTGTTCCCTAAGTCACATGCACATTCACCAGATGGAGACAGAAGGCAGACACGGAGGACAGAGCCAAACCAACAGACCCCCGCCCCCTGGCTCCAGATAACGGAAGAGCAGGCGGGTGTGCTGTGGGGGGGAGGGGGGCGGGGGGGAAGGGAGGAGGGGAGTCCTGCAGAGTAGAAGGGCTCATGAGAAAGCTGAGGCCAACGTCCTGATGTGAAAGGATTTCCCATCCTTTCCCGAGAGAGGCCCAGCAGGAAGACCATGCTCAGCGCTGATAACGACTGGAAGGCAATCCCTAGGGGCCGACGGGACGGGGCCTCCACAGGCAGCCACCATGTTCCCTTCCTGCAAGGGGACCTTCGTTTTCCATGAAGCATCCACGAAGCATGAAAGTTGTCAGTGGCGCCAGGAGACATGGGAAGTTTGGTGGCATCTTTTGAGAGCAAGGGGGCTGGGTGACCATGGTTTGCGCATGTACGTGCTCTTGTACCTGAGCGGGCCTGAGCGCACGACGGGGCCTTCTGCCCGCTGTGCCGAGGCCAGGGGCACTGCCAGGGCAAGCCATGCCGCCACATCCACCCAGGGAAGTACAGGCGGCAAGAGCGAACAGCTTCACACTGAACGGGTGACTGAATTTACTAGAACATTTGCAGCCAGGGTAGGCAGGTGAGCTTGATCCCAGCTCAGCCTGGTAGCGGCCCCAGCCTTATAAACACAGAGACAGTGCCATGGCTCAGGGGACGTGTGCTCTCCGCCTCCCTCCTAGTTGGTTAAATGTTGTGGCCTCTTACGTCCTTGCTGCACACACGAGAGTGTCGATCGGGGATGGCTTCCCGCGCCCCCACCAGAGTTGCAGGTGAAGGGTGCTACCCTCACAGCGCTGGGAACACGCTGTTCTGAGTTCGCCGGGGTCCCCGAGCCCCCGCAGCTCCCCTCCCAGTCACTTATGTGACCAGCTCGCTAGGGGAGGACGGAGATCACGCCTTCTTCCTGGCCGGGGCTCGTACAGCTGGTGACGTCATTTCTGTTACTCCTCCTTCCCCCCCAGACGGTGTTGAGAAGTGGTGTCACGATTACTTCCTCAACTGCTGCGCACTCAGGGCGGCGGATGTTATCCGAGCTGAACTCTTAGAAATCGTCAAGCGAATCGAGCTTCCCTGTGCAGAACCTGCCTTCGGCTCGAAGGAGAACGCCCTGAACATAAAGAAAGCTCTTCTGTCCGGCTACTTCATGCAGGCAAGAACGGGGAAGGCCGTCCGGGGTGGTCTTTCCAAAGCCTAGCGTTTTCAGGACAGTCTGTTAGGAATCTGTCACTTAGGACGATTCTCTTATTGACGTTAACTTTCAAACTGAAAACCGGGGTGCCTGGGTGGCTCTGGCGGTTAAGCACACTACTCTCGATTTTGACAGAGGTCTGATCGTGGGTGCAAGGCTGGGCTCTGCACTGACAGCACCAAGCCTGCTTGGGATTCTCTCTCCCTCTCTTTGCCCCTCCCCCACACACATGCGTGCAGGCTTTCTCTCAAATACACTTTCATTTTAAAAAGTACAACAAAACCGAAAAGCTTCTAGGCTATTAAAGATTTGGTATTTAAATACACATCCCCTCAAGGGAACTGAAGGGCTGAGACAGAGTGCATTCACTTGGTCCAAAAGGACAGAAGGCCTCTCTTCATTACAGACGGAAGTTAGTAAAACAGTCTTTGGCCGAACATCAGATACAGTCCCTCATCTCACTGCAAATTTATATATTTGCGTATATAAATATGCAAATTCATATTTAACGGGTGACACTAATACCCACCAAAGAAATAAAGATGATGTCCCATTTGTTTCTTTTCCAAAATGAAGGCTGTGGAACGTGGTTGCCCTAAATTAGAGCACGGATGTAAGCATGTTCTTCACATGGTAGTAAGAGAAATATTGGGCTGTTTCTACTCAAATTCTAGTCTTCATAAAGAAAAACATGGCACTTCAACGTGGATTTCCTCATCTGCGTGGAAAAGGCCCCACATCCGTGTTACTGGATTAGATGAGCTAAAACACCTGGCATCTGAGCACGTTGCCCGTGACATGGCAGGTACCACACTGCGCGCCACCTTTACTTCATGACCCAAACGTTAACATCCTCAGTGGTGCTGCTCTCCCCGCCTGGCCTGCACGTGCTGCCGTCAGTGAATATCATCATCAGGGTCTCAAAGTTTTGGGCAAAACACGTTTTATTTTCTAGATCTGAAAACAGGAAACCTGGGTGGCAGATTTGTAATTCTTACTATTTTATATGAAAGACTTAAAAATTTTTTAATTTAAAAAAATTCCGAAGTTTATTTTGAGGGCGAGACGGGTGGAGGAGGAGGGTGGAAGAGGAGAGAAAGAAAGAGAATCCCAAGCAGGCTCCATGGTGTCAGTGCAGAGCCCAGTGCAGGGCTCGAACTCCCAAACTGTGAGATGATGAGCTGAGCTAAAACCAAGAGTAGGATGGCTCAGCCGAGCGAGTCACCCAGGTGTCCGAGTAGTTAGGAATCTTTAAAACAAAACGCTTTTTTTCTGTCGCTTTCCATATTAACACGAAATGTTTGCTCTCGAAACCCTGCGGTGTAGACGGCTCGGGATGTGGACGGCTCGGGGAACTACCTGATGCTGACACACAAGCAGGTCGCCCAGCTGCACCCGCTGTCCGCCTACTCCCTCTCCAAGAGGACGCCCGAGTGGGTTCTCTTCCACAAGTTCAGCATCGCTGAGAACAACTACATCAGGATTACCTCAGAAATCTCTCCTGAACTGTAAGTTTAACGGACAAAAAAGAGGGCTTCTTTTGAACCCCTCTTGAGTACGTGACGAACTTGGTTTTTATTACATTTTCAGGTAGAAGTTGATGCTGGTGCCAATCTAAACTTGCATGGCGAGTACTTACAAGAGCAGGTCTCTGAATGCTCTTGCCTTTGAGAACACAGCATCAAGCGTACAGGGCAGACGGGCGCCTGGCTGGCTCCGCGGTGGGGCGTGCAACTCTTGACCTTGGGTCATGAGTTTGAGTCCCACATCAGGCATAGAGATTACTTTAAAAGAAGCTAAAATAACAACCCCAAAAAAAACAAAACCAAAAAAGGATAGAGCATAGAACTAAACAAAACGCCGCAGAGCCGTGGTGTCTCCAGGCGCAGACCGTGAGGAGGAACCGCTTAGCCCCCTCCCGGAACAGACATGCCACCAAGACGGGGGCTAGTGGGGAGGGAGGGGTGAAGGGGACGTGGAAGACGGGCAGGTCCCAGAGGTGCAGGGCCTCTGGGCCACACAGGAGTCTGGAACGTAGCCTAAGTGCAGTACGAAACGATTATAGAGTATCCTCCCTGGGTGCTTCCGCAGGCGCTGGGTCTACCTGAACGAGCACTTGTACCTGGACAGAGTGACATTCAAGGCAGGAGCCGACAGTAACTAGCAGCCGGAGGTGGAGCGGCATTAGTCAGTAAGAGAAAGAGGCAAAGACAGTCCCTCTCTCACTCCCCCAGAGCTCTGCCAAACACCTGATCTGACATGTCACCATGGGCCTTAGGGGAGCTCCGGGTGTCCCCTGGGGGTTAGCGGTTGGCATCTGCCACCGTGTGGCCTAGAGAAGATACCCGAGAAGTGCAGCTCGACTGGCTCCCTGAATACCACAGGAAGGATTTACTCTACAAAGGCAGGCGGACACTGAGGCCTTAAACAGTAGCTCACAGGTAGACTCTCCAGGGGCGGCAAGTACCCACGTGTAACATCTGGTATTTCTCACCAAAAAAGTCTAATTTTTTCGTTTTCAACAGATTTATGCAACTGGCACCGCAATACTACTTCAGTAACCTGCCTCCTAGCGAGAGTAAGGACATTCTGCATCAAGTGATGGACCACCTATCACCCGTGTCAGCCATGAAAAAGGAACAGAACGTGTGTGAGAAGTGCCCGGAAACCGCGGAGCAGAGATGTGCCGTGCAGTGACTCGTGGGGACCTTCTGCTGAAAGCATGCTGTGCAGGAAGCACCCGGCTCGGCCTCGCAGCGGGTCCACTGGAGTGAGACACAGACCTTCAACTTGAATACGGACATCATACCCCCACACGACAGTCTTGAAAAGAGTTACACTTTGTGCATTATTTAAAAATAAAAAATGGAAGTTTTTATTGAGTTCCTTAAATTACTACTCCACGTTTTCCTTCTTATTGGAAAAGCTTTTCATCACCCATTCATCAATTTGACCAAATTTTTTTTTTTTTTAAAAACTATTTTGTAAATGTGTCACAGACACAGGTGCCAGAACCCTACTTTTTTGTAGAGGACCTTAATCTGAATAAAGTCATGAGTTTTCACTAAATGTGAGCTGTCTTCTGGTAATTTTACAAAAACGAAAAGTAGCCCCCCGCGGTCCATGGGAAATAACGGGTCAGAGAGAGAGATGCTTTTTCAGTTCACCCATGATTTCATCCATCTGGTCACCTGGAATCAACATCACGGTGCGCAGGGGCTTCATGGGGACGTCGTCAAAGGACCACCTGCCTCCCAGACACGTGTCGCTCTCTTCCTGCACTGAGAAGCTGAACTTCACGATCGCCTTCTAAAACAAACACATTAGTTGTAAGTTAAACCTGCAGCCAACCTAAAGGCAAAACCCGTCCCCGTGGCAGCCAGGAACAGCGTCTGGTGCATCTTTAGGGATGACCGCGACCGGAAGCAGAGCACAGAACAGAACTGCACAGACGGGGTGGGGCGGTCAGACAGAAGTTCCCAAACACCTCGCAGGTTTCTAACCCCAGGAGCAAGGAGAGGAGCATCCCACTGCCCCGAGGGGACGGCAGCGAAGTGAGGTCGCTGCTCCTACCACTTGTCAGTATTTATAATTCTGTTCATATTCATGATCTCAGTTGATTCTCAAAACAGTCTTGCAACAGACAAGTGAAATCAAGACTCCCTGACATCTGACAGTGAGCGTGGTCTTCACACACTGGTCTCTCCTCAATGTCCTGGCTGCTCCTTTGGCATAAAGCTGTCATGTGACAGGGACGTCTGTACAACCAGGCCATCTTCAAACACCCACACACGCTTCCCTGAGTCCCTACTCTACCGAAGGTGATGCTTAAGCCTAAAAACGTTAGGTATTTATTCCTGAAAAACCAGGGCAATGCTGAATCCGCTTTAATAATGTTAGTAGTGCTTCAGTATTTAGCAGGAGTCTTTTTAAAAGTAGTGACAGATACCCTCTAATCCAGGAAGGTAAGCTACCCTCAGATTTAACATCTCTGAGCTGAGGTCAGGGTGTCTGGTGGCCCACGGTGGCACACACTACCTTTACGGAAAGAACACGCTAGAAAGCCCACAAGCAGGACACCCGGGACTGGGCGCAGGGGAGTGTGGCAGCCCTCCGGGGGGGCGGGGCCGGCGCTGGCTTCCACATCTCCCGCTGCGCGGCTCAGGTAACGGCTGCAGTCTCCCTCGGATTCCAGGTCCCCACCTGTAAGCCAGAACTAATGTCTACCTCGTGGAGTGGTTCTAGAATGAAGCACCTCCTAGTCAGCATATTGCAAGTGCCAGACCACCATTCAGTGTTCGTGGCTTTTCTGCTCCCCACGCTCATCGCCGACGGGGCAGAGGAGCGGCCGCTAACCTGGTGAGAACCTACTAGGTGTGGGCACCGTGTCGCTACCAGCCGCTGGCAGCGGGGAAGAGGCGTCGTACTCCAAGGGCTCTAACGTGAATGGAGAGCAGTACATGCTGCTCATTGTCGAGAAGATAATCCTTACTGACATCTATGCAAATAGATGAAAACATAGAAAAATTACCTCATAAAAAAATTCTTCCTCTGCATTTGCAAACATTAACTCATCTTTTTCCTGGTGGCTCCATTTCCTCTTGGGATTGTTTCTTCCGGCTTCCACGAACGTCTTGCTAATCAGAAGGTAGAAGGAACACTGTCCGCATGGCTTGTTAGTCCTGTGTGCCTCCGCCAGCTCTTTCCTAAAAGGCGTAACAGAGGTTTGCCTGCTGAGTTGGGTGAAATCCACGAACCAGAGCGCAGGGAAAACCAGGGAGGCCACCTTGGTGGGCCCTGTCATGTCCGACACAGGCCTAATGGACCGACATGAGGTCCAGATGCTTCTAAAGTCCGAGTAGTATTTCTGTAGCCCAATGCACTTTCGATTAATTGAGCAGTGTTTTACAGTAAGTAGTCGGATGAGTCAGATTATGCTGAGTTGTGGATACACAGTAAACAACAGGAGTCTCAAATCCACTGGACATCAACACCTAAGAATCTGGATTTTTTAAAAACAAATGTTTAACAGGAAGACACAAAGGCACAGGGCCATAGGCAGAGCTATTGGAGCACGTGACTCCTCGTCTCCAGCACCAGAGTCTGGAACTTATTCCTGACATACTGCTGAAGGCACGACAGGACACAGGCACCCACATTCTAGAGTAGTCAGGGGAGCGGCAACGTTGCCTACATCCTTCTTCCTTCTGAAAACCATACAGTGTCCCCACGCATCTGGCTACACAAACATGTAAAGACTTCGGCTTTCTTTCCCAGAGGATGGGGAGAGACCACCCTCCTGTGAAAGCAAATAAACGAGCTCTGATCCAGCTGATCAGAAGAAAGACAAAGCAGAACAAAGAACACGTGGCAGAAGTCTGCTGAATGGTAGCTGGGGGCCACCATGGCCTGTACTTCCCTTCCCACCGAACACTGCCAGGAGCGCACGATGCCAGGGCCCCGGAGGAGGAGCGTCTGCGCGGCACGGGGCCCGGTCCGTATGTCCGTCCTGCTCTCCCTCAAAGTCCAGGTAATCCCGATCCTTAGCTCTTCTTACAGTAAAATGGCATAAACCTAATCCCCCTGCATTATAAAATACAAGAGCAGCAAACCCCGAGAAGCCACACACAGTGTCAGGGCCATGGCCTTAGTTACCAAACATCCCTGTGGAATCTAGGAGTCGCACCCAACTTTCCTGACTGCTGTTCGGTGGGCACGTCACCCCTTATAGAAATCTGGGAAGAGAGGACCCTAGTCCAACAGGGGTAACAAGTCTACATAACTCCAGTTTCTATACCCCCTCGACCTTTTAAGACCCTTCAGACTCAGGTCACAAGTAACGGAGGACTCGCAGGCCGCTGCCTCCGTCCCCCCCCCCCCCCCCCCCCCCCCCCCCCCCCCCCCCCCCCCCCCCGCCGCTCCAGCCACCCCCCCTACTGGTGACATCGCTCAGCCCAACCCACTGGGGAAGGACTGCGCGAGGCACGCGGCCCTGTCTCTTACTGGAGCTGCTGGTGCATGGGCAGCGCGATCTGAGGAGGGACGTTAATGAACCTCTCACTGAGCAGGAAGCCCACAGGCTTGGAGGGGTCGTTGAAGAGCGCGTCCAGCTGTTCAGCCGAGCCCTTTCCACAGGTCTTCTCACAGGAGCTCAGGACCAGCTCTTTAATTTGCTCCACACACGGCGTACCCTGCAAAGCAATGACAAGGCTTGCTTTCCGTCACAGGCCGCCCCTCGGAGGAGATGTGCCAGCGAGCTGGGACTTCTGTCGTGCAGCAAAGGCAGTTTCCCACCACGTCCTCTGTGCCCGCTGCTTCAGCGTAACTGCCCCGGGTTATTCACCAGCCGTGAGCAGTGGGGAGAGAGGGTCACACGAACATGCACACACTGGAATGGCAAGTCCAGGCCATCTCGCAAAGACAAGTTCATCTAAAACCCGAAGATGAAGTGTAACCTGCACCTGATTCTGAGGAGCGTAAACAGACGGTTTTCCCTTTTGATCAGAACTGCAGTTCTGGTCAATAAAGAGCTGGATGGAAACACAGCAAACATCAGGAAGGGCCTCTCCCTCCCCCGCTGCAGGGAGCCACGAAGCCTCACAATCAGAGGAAGAGCCATTGGCTCCCGTGGATAGGACACTAGGCCACCAGTCCTGGTGGTTTGTCCACGCCACAGGCAGTGAAGGACTTGGGCAACACAGATTACTTACAACACAAACACTTTCATGTTAAAAAAAAATAACAGTACGATTTCACAGGAGCACATACCCTGTGTCATTATGTTATTATCTGATATCATTGTCACTGTGCATTAAATCAAAGTAGTATTGGTCTAAGGAATTGGCCCAGGGGCCACCCAGTGAAACTAACCTTTCTTTCAGTTAAATTTAAAAGACTTATGAATCCAAAAATCTCATCTTCGTCCACATCGTCACCACTGTCTTCTGAAACGTCCGTTTGCTATTTGAAAAGAAAAAGGGATGAGAGTGGTTACGTCTGCCTGGGAAGAGGCAGAACACCAAGTCCCCTTCCGGTTCTCACAGACTCTCCTCGGCTGTCATCGCCGCAGGGCCGCATGCATGCCGAGTGCCGCGGCCGCGCCCCTACTGCCTTGCCCCCTCCACCGTGGCGGAGCCTGCCCTGCTCAGGTGTCTTTCCACTAGGTGCCCTACGCATTACAACTCCGAAGCAGGGGCGCCTCGTGGCTCAGCCGGTTAAGCGTCTGACTCTTCAGCTCAGGACATGATCTCACAGTTCGTGAGATCAAGTCCCGTGTCGGGCTTTGCTGACAGCACGGAGCCGGCGTGGGATTCCCCCTCTCCCACTCTCTCTCTGTCCCTCCCCAACCCCACCCCCAAATAAACATTAAGAAAAAACAAAACAGATGAAACATATTGAAATAAGCAACTCTGTCCTCTGAGCGAGGTCCTGCTCCTCGCCTGCTTTTTCCTCTCGGGTCCGGGACACAGGCTCACCCGCAGCCACACACCAGAGCACGGTGGAGGCAGGCCCGAGGGCCACTTACTCCCACAGCATGCGCAGGAGAGAAAGGGCCTGAAGGGAAATGAATTAAGAACAGAAAAGGAAGAAGGAAATGCCGGGCTCTACCCTGCTCCTCCAGGCTCTAGGACAGGCCTTCGCCGGGGCCCTCAGGGCATCCTCCACAGCGTGCCTCACGCTGCTTATTTGCCCGTTCAGGCTGCGAACTCTCACCGTGTCCCCAGTACCGAGCCTGGGGTCCGGCACAAACCAAGTCCCTGGGGACCATGTGCTGAACGAAATGGAAGGAGGCTGCTGCTCAACCCCGAAAGGACAGCAGGGACCCACAGCTGCCCGTATGTCCTTGAAACTGTTCTGTGGGAAGGGGCTTACAAAGCTCGACCACCCAGTGGCGAACGGAGAACAGCGGGACCTGCCTCAGTGGGGACAGGACGTCAGACCAGACCAGTGACTGAGCGGGGCCCGGCCACACTGAGCAGGGCTGCCGCCGACGGGGGTGACCAGTGACTGAGCGGGGCCCGGCCACACTGAGCAGGGCTGCCGCCGACGGGGGTGACCAGTGACTGAGCGGGGCCCGGCCACACTGAGCAGGGCTGCCGCCGACGGGGGTGACCAGTGACTGAGCGGGGCCCCGCCACACTGAGCAGGGCTGCCGCTGACGGGGGTGACCAGTGACTGAGCCGGGCCCGGCCACGCTGAGCAGGGCTGCCGCTGATGGGGGAGATCTGGCAGAGGGGCCACCTGCCAGGCTGTAAAGCCCACGCGCCTGTGGCCCCGGGCTGTAAACGACCCACGGTTTCTTCCTGCGGGAACAAGGCAGGCTGCAGTGGCTCAAGTAAGGCCTCGAAGGCCTAGGAAACAACACTGTGCGCCAAGGTGGGAGACGTTTCAGGTAATCACGCAGAGTCCCTAACGGAGACCGAGGAGGTAACTGGGACACTCACAGCCCAGTGACAGGACTGGGCACGTCTGATCCTGAAGGAGAGAAGGAAGGAAAGAAGAGAATAGGGACACCAGCCGTGGTCCCTTGAGAGCCGCATGAGACCTTTCTCCTGCACCTCCCAGGCCTCCCCGCCACCGTGGCAAAGAGAGGCAGTACCACGGAGGAAGAAAGGAACCCTCAGTGTCAGAGCCTAAGAAATCCCCAAAACTGGGGCCCCTGGCTGGCACAGTTGCAGAGGGTGCAACTCTTGCTCTTGGGGTCGTGAGTTCAAGCCCCAGAGTGAGCACAGAAATGACTTAAAACAAGTCCCCCAAATGGTCATTCCCCGGAGTGCGCTCAACGTTCCTCCATGACAGGCCATCAACCAACACGGTGACGTCACACGGGGGCTGCCTCTCATGGGGCTGGAGTCCCAATCGCATTCGGTCTCCTCCAGGATCACACGCCCCCTGCCAGCACCAGTGCCGTCTGCCTGACCCGTTCACAGCCCCCCACGGCCCCCTCACCCTTGGAGCCTCCTTAGTCCCCAGGTCCTGAGCCACTCCACCTCACCCCACACCCCCGAACCGGCGGCCACTCTACACAGCCCGCAAGTGCGGTTCATGGCCCTCCCCCACCACCACCCTCTTCCCTCCACAGCCCGACAGACGGACTGGCTTCTCTGAACGAGAGACACCCCCCACCCCCGTCCCAGAGGCTCCAGTGAAAGTTCTGGGCAGTCGCTCTCCTCACGCACAAGCCTCTGTCCCTGAGAACCTCAAGCGTCTCCGCAGGAGCCAGAGGCTACACTGTAACAGTGGAGCTTCGTGTGACCTCATCCGAGAGAGGCCGAGCCCCGCACTGACACCAAGCTGCGTCAGGGATAAAAGCGACTTCTTGTTGGAAGGGCTTAGGACCGGGTGAGAAGGTAAAGGGTCGGCAACGTGTCCTCAAGACCGAGGCGGCACCTGAGACCACAAACTGAAGCAAGCCGCTCCAAGCCACTGACACTCTTGTTCTGGGTCACTCCCCCTCGGGGGACTCGGGGACAAATGACCTGCTAGGAAGCTATTCTCCACGAAGCCGGGGCCTTGCCCTACGGCTCTTCCAGCGCTCAGGGCACGGAGGGGAGGCCACAGGGCAGTCCCCTCAGGGGGGCCTCCTGTGCGCCCTCGATGGAGGATCGGAGGCTGTCCCGCGCTGTGGCCAGGGGACCGTTAGCCTCTACGGGCCTACAGCACTCAGTCCCAAAGGCCCCGTGCGGGCACAAGCAAGGTGGGGGACCAAACGCAGAGGCGGTGTCACCAGGGCTCGGGCAGACCCCGACGATGCGCCTGGTGACGCCTGGTTACGAGCTCTGCCTGTCCCGCCGCCCTAACAAAAGGACGCCACAGGAGGCGCTGTTTCTGTCACGTTCCTGTCACTTTTATATCTGCACCATGAGGGTCAGCAACGGAGACGCGGGCGCCGCCCCAGGACGCCAGTGGAGCTGTGGCGGTGAAGGCCAGGTCCGGGTGTCTGGGAGAGGGCCAGGGAGACGCTGGGAATGCAAACTTTTTCCCGATCCCTGGCTTCGAGAACAAAGGGAGACGGCTAAAGGCGCGGTGGGTGGGGGTACGGGAGACTGGGGTGGCTGCTTTCACACCATCACCCGGACGCTAAGTGCTGGGAACGGGAAGGGCCGGTCACCGTGACGGCTGCTGCCACAGCACGTGCCACGCGCCACTGCTCTAAGCACCGCTTGCTCAGCAGCTGATGCCCTCTCACCGCCGGATGGAGGAGGCACCATCCTCGCCTCCAGAGATGGAAACGGAGGTGGGCTAAGGTCACTGTAGTGAATCTGCCTTCCACTGATGGCCACCCCAATGGCCACCCCGTCACCATTCTAGTATTCTCTTCTGACGAACAACCTAGACACTCCTCCCCCGAGGGGTGGGGCCCACACACCTCCCCCTGAACCTGTGCAGACCTTCGTGTCTGCCGATCAAGAAAACAGTGGAAACGCCGCTGTGTCCTACAACATGAGGCCCCTCTGACCGTTCTGTAGGGTTGCCTGCTCCTGGAACCCAGCCACTGTGCGGGGCGGGGGGAAGGTGCACCGGAGAGAATGGAGGCCCCTGACCTGAGGTCCCAGCTGGGCTCCCGGTGGACAGCCGGCACTAACAGTGGTCCCGAGAGTGAGTCCTCCAGCCCCACTGAGCCTCTGGGGCTAACGCGACCCAGGAGAGCTAGGTGCTGTCCTCAATGCTATTCTGAGACACTAAGCTGCGGACACTACGGTCAGGTCCACTGGCAGGATTCACCCTCCTGCTGTGCTTCCCCCAGTGTCCCCTCCCAGGCCACCCCCACCCAACCCCCACAAGAAGCGCCTAGGCAGGCTCTGCCAGTTAGTCTTCTGAGTCGTGGTGGGATCAGCAGGGCCTGTCCACGCCCTCCTGGGGACCCGTCGTTGGTCTGCTAAGAATGCCCAAGTCTCCAGCCACTGCTCACACCACCTGCGCATGCATCGCAGGCAAACCCCACATGACACATGCACTCCCGAACTCACGTTCTCTCCTCGCCTCCTCTTCCCCCACGTCTGCAACCTTGGTCACTCGAGCCGGATACTTGGGAGCCACCCTTGACTCCTGTCCCATCACTCACTGAGCCCCTTCATACCTCATCTCCCAAATATCCTCTAAATCACTGCCTTCTCTCACTGTCCATTGCCACTCTTGGGATTCCTGCATTCAATCATCTTGGAAATTACTAGAATGGCTTCCTAACCAGTCTCTCTTCCTCCAGGAACACCTCTTTCCAGTTTGAGCTCTTGGTCTGCTGGCTAAACATCAGGAGGATCTTAACAGGACAAAGAACTAATTTAATAAGAACAAACATAACTGCCCGGCGTACCTTAATCACACTCCCGATATGGTTTTGTTGAATTAAGAGGTCAGATAGTTCTGCAGTGTTCACCGGAGCCTTTAGGAAAAGCTAAAAGGAGAAAAATACGTATTTTAAATGAAGATCAGGGGCGCCTGGGTGGCTTAGTCGGTTAAGCGACCGACTTTCGCTTAGGTCATGGTCTCGCGGTTAGTGGGTTCGATCCCCACGTCGGACTCTGTGCTGACTGCCAGCTCGGAGCCTGGAGCCTGTTTCAGTCTGTGACTCCCTCTCTCTCTGACCCTCCCCTGCTCACGCTATCTTTCTCTCTCTCTCCTAGAAATAAATAAAAATCTTTAAAAAAAAATGAAGATCAAAGCAAAAAGTGTAACAGAACTTCTGATATCCATATTCAAATAATGAGATATCAGTGATGTGACCACAAAGACAACCCAGGAGGAAAGGAAAAGCCCAGGAGAATCCAAGCCAAAAGGCCCTGAAATGTAAGAGGCAGTGTTCATGCAGGAGGTGTGGAGAGGGAGACAGAAGGGAGGGAGGGGGAGGAGGACGAAGACATAAGCCAAAGCATGTGACTGCGACCCTGGAGCCACCCCACACCTCACACAGGGTGAGGAGGACAGAGCAGCAGCAGCAAGCACGGGCTGCGTAGCACCAGCTGGTGCTCAGGATGGTACTATTCTGCAGGAGTTCCTCCGCCGGGGGGGGCGCCCGGCCGCTCACTGGCTAAGGGTCCTAATTCAGCTCAGGTCGGGATCTCAAGGTTCAGGAGTTTCAGCCTCTCGTCAGGCTCTCTGCTGTCAGTGTGAATGAAGCCTGCTAGGGATTCTCTCCCTCTGCCCCTCCTCTGCTTTATTTAGTCTTTTTAAAAATAAACTTAAAAACAAACAAACAAAAAAGAGAATTCTTCTGCCCCACCAAGTTTGGATGTGAACGAGAAACAGAATTGTTCAAGTAATTAGCACATGAAAAGGAAAGGATTTTAGGACAAAAGGCACTTATTAACACACTAACCTTGGAAAAGAAGAGAAACATTTCTTCCTTCTCTGCAGGGTAGACAAGATAGGAAGGGGAATTCTAAAATAAAGGCTGGAATTTGACCTAGCTTGTGTTGGCTGAATGGCCTGGGTTTTCTCAGAAGAGCCAAGTTGTGTGTGAAGAGTATAAAGACCATACCTGCTGCAGTAACTTCTTAATTCCGTCATAATCATTATCTGAGATGGAATACGCTTCAAATTCAACATTCACTTCCTGTAAAGAACATACAAAATAGGTCACCACACATAATTCAGGAATTATTTTCTACTGTGCAGATTTTTCTTTTCCTGCTACCTCCTCGTTTGGGCTCTATCTACAGAACATGTCAGAAAAAGGACACAAAGAAAAGGTTATCTGAAGATCTGTCTAGGCTTAAATAGGCAAGAAAAGTGCCAAGACTGCCATCTGCACAGGTTACAAAGCACCTTCATACCATCTCATTTGACACAAAAGCCTGAGAAACACAAAAACTCAGAGTGCTCTAGTTTCAGTGTAGAGCACATCTGCTCTGCATAAAGTCACAGCAGCACAAAGGAGAGATTGTGTACCTGACTGCAATAAGGGTGAACAAAAAGCAAAATCACTTCAAAAGTCCCTGGCATTGCCTTGAGTTTGATTCAGGCCATGGCTCTTGAGGCTATACTTCATTTCCTTGGCAAATACTGAGTGCCACTCTGTACCAAGCACTGTGCCAGGGAGAAGGGTACAGTTTAAGGGGGAAATACAGACTTTAAGGAAATACTAATGCAAACAAATGTAAGGTTGCAATAAAACACAGGTGCACAATGCTGTTAACAGCTTGGAAAATAGGTTAAGAATGTCTTCCTTTAGAGAAGGGACACTTGGGCTGGGAGTGAGGGTGAGAGTTCCCACACAGAGAACGACACACACAAAGGCCCTGAGGCAGGAGGAAATATGGCGAGTGAGTGCAAGACACTGAAAGAAGCCGTGTGTGGCTGGGTTCCTAATCTCTCTCTGCAAAACGATGACAACCTCAGACTCTAACCTAAGGTGCTCCTGAAGTGTCCCACAAATAAATAAAGGATTACTTCATGCCAAAAACAAAGCCTTAGAGGCTTATAACTGCCACGCAAGACCTGTCCTCTATCATACCCCAGTAAGTGACACACTTATTTGGGGGCTCTGAGAAAAGAGCGTATTTACACATACTTCCAAGTTGAGCAGGTTCTGGAATTTGAGTCTTAGCTGAAGAAGACCACAGAGGAAAACTGCACGTGCTTCTGCCTAGTCATCCTGACTGCACATATTTAAGGATTCCCCTGGCTGTTCAAATTTGCCAGGGGCTGGATACCAAGGTCAGTTTACAGACCTCAAATCCTGGCTCTCGGAAGTAGGCTCAGCCAGACTCCGTGAGCAGCAAAACCCAGAGGAGGGAGGAGGGTGTTCCCAACAGGGTCAAAACTAAACCATGTAACAAATCGTCACTATTCAGGTATTTCTTATAAAGGAATAACTTCTCGAAACAATGCCCTTCCAGTGTTGTTGGTTTTTATTCTTGTCTGGACAGAAGCGTTGGACATGTGTCCTGGGCCATTACTGGCCGCACGCCCCCTACAGATGGCAGAGGGGCTAACTGGCCAGCACGGCTCTCCCTGGAACGGCCTCCCCATCCACACAGTTCAGGGGAACCAACCATCTGTGTAACACTGAGCCCTGCCCTTCTCTTCCAAGTGACAGACAGGCTTTAGAATTAACACGAACTATGGCATCTCACCTACGTGCTCTTTTGAGTGACAAATCTCAGAAGCTGTTGGTATTTTCTATTCTCTGTTCTATGGTGTAGAAACAGAAAAATAACTGAATGTTTTGAATGCAACAAAGAGCAGTAACGCAGAGAAGACAAACATGAAAGACTTTTCAAGTTCTCCAGAGCATTCCAGGCTCCCCAGCCGGTTCCTGAGGCCCAGCTACTTCCTGGCCTTGGAGGTCTAAGATACCCTTGTATCCTTACCACACTCCCCCTTCTGCTGAAGCTACCCTCCGAGGGTCTTAAGAGTCCTAACCCCATGGCCAGGAGAACTTAACTAAATACACCTAGTGCTTTTCTTCTTGTCTGTTCAGCACCCCCACCTGTTTCCCGAAGTTCTCACAGCCACTTTCTATTGCTGCTCTGCCAGCTGCCTCTAAGCCAATCACCCTGCTTTTTAAATCCGGACGGACGGACACGGACACACACACACACACACACACACACCCACACACACCCACACACACCCACACACACACACACACCCTTCCTTCTTTCCTTTTAAACAGATCCGGGGCAGATTCTGAATTTCCAAAATAATTCTCATGGATTTATTCATCCCAGTAATGAGCTGTGGAGGAGTGAACATTTCAGAAGCTAAAAGCCTCCTCCTTCAAATAAATAAAGGATTCAATATCCACCAAGTGTGCGGAGCTGCCCGTAAGGACTTAACAATTTCTCCAGAAAAGTGATACACGTCATTGGCAGACACTACACGGAGCGCAGAGATCAGGGTTTGAGCTCTTATTACCAGGCCCCCCAGCTCCTACTCTTGAGAGGTTACTATCAAGAGTATGTTAGTCTTTCAGGGAGTTTTCAACATAGAATCAAATTTATTTCCTGTTTCTTCTTTCCCCCCGCACTACATGTGCGGTGTTCAACTTGCCGTGTGTCCTCGGTCTTAAGTGGTGGGAATTCCTAACTTCAGAGGGTTGATGTAAGCATTAAATGAGTTAATACAAAGTGCACAGATCCTGGAACAGCATGATAATTATTATTATTACTGGAAGATAAATTCTTACAAGGAGACTTACTGAATCAGGGAATGTATACAATTTTAAACTTTCACAGATACTGTCAAATTACCCTCTGCAGGCAATGCAACAAACTACACTCCCCCTAACAGTATATGTTACCCTGCCATGTCAATGACGGTTACCACACTGATGGTTTTAATCACCAGAGTGCAACAGATAATCCACATTAATGCAAGAAGCACTGATTTCTAAAACCCCAAAGTTAGCAAAACAGCCAATTAAAGCTCTAAGTGAAAAAAATGTGAGACCACATTCAAGGCAAGGGGGCAAAGGGCTCATTTGTAAGAGAAAGCTCTGTTCACTCAGGATTTATCATATACCCACGCCAGTCTCAGCCCCAATCCTGAATCCACACTTCTGACTCATGTTTACCCCTGACTTGATTTCCCATCACTCTTGATTATTCTGTTGTGGCCACATGAGCTGCCTTTCTGTCCACCAACTGGGAGGACTTTGGATTTTCTCATTCATGAAATGGAAAAATCACTGGAATATTCTGAACAAGGAAAAGAGAAAAGGCCTACATTTTAAAAAGATCTCCCTGGCTGGCTCCACTGGAAGAGCATGTGACTCTTGAATTCGGGGTCATGAGTTCGAGCCCCACGTTGGCCTTAGAGATTACTAAAAAATAAATTTCAAAATATGGGACTTAGCATTCCTAGCATCTTGTAAAAATAAATAAACGATCCTTCTGGCTTCAGGTGTAGAGATGCTACAGGAACTAGAATGGGAGAAAAATGAGCTACTGAAGGAATCCAGGCAGGCGATGATGGAAGGGTGGCCTTCGACTCCAGAGAATCGATGCTGAAAAGCGTCTGGACACAAAGACAGTGCTAACAGGATTTACTGAGACACTGGATGTGGGATGACAAAGAGGGAGGAACTGAAGTTAATTACTGGGTTTTGGGTTTGAACAACAGGCGAATGTGGGGACCATTTATAGAAATCGCAAACCTGAGAAGCTGAGGCCATGAATTACAAATTCTGCTTTGGGCGCACTAAGCTTTAGGTACTTATGGGGCATTCGTGCTCTTAAGGATCATTCACTCCTAATTACTCGGTCAACAGATATTAACTACCTATAACTCCAATCAGCAGCGTAGGAGCTATTCTTGGGGGAGGGGGGGAAGGAACCCAGTTCTAGGGGAACGTATCACCCGGACGTGGCGAACGGACAAGGTCAGGTGCCCCGGAGGCAGACACTGGTCAGCTGCGACCTAAAGGATGGAACACACCGCGGGGCGAAGACCAGCTCTGGGAAGAACGAGCAGAAGGCCTTCAAGAAAAGGAAAGGGGCCGCTGTGAGTGAGGCAGGCGGGCAGGCAGAGCCGGGCGGAGTGGCTGCAGGGCCCCGGTGTAGACCGTCTACTCCGGATTTGGGGTTTTAGCCTAAGAACTAAAAAGAGCCACTGAGAAGCGTTGCGGTGCGTTTTCTTCGGGAGGTGGGAGGGGGCTGGCCCGGCGGAGTAAGACTTCTGAGAATAATTTGTGTATGCCCCGTGTAAAAAAAAAACTGAGTGCGTCGTCTCCAGTTTCCGCTGACAGACCCTCAGGTACGGCAGCCGCTGCTCCCGGCAGCTCGCAGCCACAGGGCTTTGGCGGCCGGAAAGTTGGTACCCAGCTATCAACACGCTGGGGTCGCCTGTGGGGTCTCACCTCGTCGACAGTCTCGTCGTCTTCATCCTCTTCTTCGTCACTGTCTTCATCATCTTCGTCCTCATCCTCCACTTCATCTTCGTCTTCTTCCTCGACTCGCGGGTCCGGAACACCTGGAACCCGCGGAGCCCCGCGACCCAAGGCACGCCGCTTGGGCCTGGACGCCATGATGCCGGCCTCACTGCGCCTGCGCAACTCGCTCCAACCCGCCCTTCCGGACTCACCCATGCGAGCCGC
This sequence comes from Hyaena hyaena, assembly GCF_003009895.1. NCBI lineage: Eukaryota > Metazoa > Chordata > Mammalia > Carnivora > Hyaenidae > Hyaena > Hyaena hyaena. The sequence goes on from NW_024080763.1 coordinate 715,110, forward strand.
GGGGGGGATGAGTGACCACGAAGAACCTCGGCGCTGAGTCGGCGTCAACCTCAAAGCCCCTGCTGGCGTCCACGGCCGTGGTCTCTAGGAGTCAAGTCCAGCCTGGGTCCTATTTTGGCATTTTCTTCCCCGCCGCCGTCCTCCCTCACGCCCTACAACGCTCCCCATCCCCTTTGCTCAGTGGTTCGACCCATCTCGGCCCCTCCTCCCCGGGCCTGCGCGTCGGTGCGCCTGCGCGAGCGCCAACTGGGAGCGGCTCCTGCTCCCGGACCCCGGCCGCAGTGCTGGGGCCCCGCGGGCGCGCGCGGGCCGTCTCCATGGCAGCGGCGGCCGCGCGGTGAGGGGGCCGCCCACCCGGCTCCCAGCTCCCGCCGCGGCACCGCAGGCTCGTTGGCACCGCGAGATTCCGCCCCTGACGGGGCGCCCGCCGAGTGCTCGGCACGGCCTCAGCGCCTAGCCTTTCGGGCCTGTGCAGCCCGGCGAGGTAGGTGTCGCCGCCCACGGTGCCGACGATGACACCGAGGCCTAGCGGGAGCGTGACGAGGAGCGGGCGGAGCTCCGGTCGCCGCTGGCTTGGCCGGGGGGCCCCGGCCCTGGGGGCAGCGGTCGGCCCGAGCGCAGATGCCCGCGCGGCAAGGTCAGGCCTGGCCCCGAGGGGGCCCCCCAACACCGCCAGTGGCGTAACCTTGTCAGCGTTTGAACGAATCCCACCCTAAGCCCCGCCCCCAGCCAGCGCTCTTTCAGCGCATTTCTGGACCTGAAAGTTTCTTTAACCTTCAGTGCTTCGGGTCTAGTGGGGAAATCTCAGCTGCAGAGCAGAGCCCACTCAGAACGGAGTGGAGGGGCCGTGGTGAGCGCTGCAGCGGCGGCGGGTGGTGGCCAAGTGGGGCTCCGGCCCAGTGCCGTCGGAGCGTCACCTGTCAAGATCAGGAGCACCCGGAGGTTCTGGAGTTTTACAAGATCGATCCTGGGCCGAATAAAATTCAGCTTCTCACCAGATTTCTCACCTGGGCCACCAGTAAGCAGCCATTGTAAAGATGATTTGGAAAGAAGGTCCTTAATTAAAGAAGACGGCAGCTTTCTGAAAAGAAGGTCTGTGGTTTAACCGTGTTTTCCTCTGTAAAATGAGGAAAGCGGATTGGAGAGCTGTGATTGTAAACAACGGAAGGCGCTGCCCAGAGGGTTAGGCCGACCTTTCCTCAGTGATCCTTCAGCAGCAGGAAATGGAGTCAGGGTGACATAATGGTCCCCAGAACCCAGAGTCCCCATGACTGTTTTCTGTAAGTTCCATCTTTCCTGGGAGTGTCTGCTACCAGCCCACAATATGGGTATCTGTAGACCTCCCTATCAGGGATTCACATCTGATTGGGTAGCTTAAAATGACCCCTTTGGGTCCCACAACTATGTAAAAACATCTTCCTCTAATATGGAAGAAAGGAAGCTATAAAAAAACAAAACAAAAACCTATTACAAGGCTCAAATTACAAAAAAGACTCGGAAGGCATGGTGCCAATTTATCAACAGAGGTGCGCTCAGACAGTATGGGTAATCTCTAAGTATACAGTTGAGTGGGTATCAAGTATATTCACGTTATTGTGCAAGAATCACTACCATCCATCCCCAGACCTTCTTGTAAAATCAAACTCTGTGTCCATTAAACTAGAATTCCTCATTTCCTACCCTCCCCCCAACAGGCCCTGGACACACCCCCCCCTGCTTTGTTCTCTGCCTTTATGACTGACTACTCTGGTGGAATCCTATAATGTTTATTCTTCTGTGACAACTTATTTCACTTAGTACAAGTTCACCCGAGGTTCACCCATGTAGCAGGTGTCAGAATTTCCTTTTTTTAAGGCGGAATAATACTCCGTTGTGCGTATATACCGCATTTTGTTTATCCATTTGTCCATTGGTGGGCATGTGGGTTGCCACCACCTTTTGACTCTTAGGAATATTGCGGCTGTGAATTTGGACATACAAATAACCTGTTTGAGTCCCTGCTGTTAAATTTTGCGGTGTCTGTACCCAGCAGTGGAGCTGATTGGTCATATGATAATTCTGTGTACTGTTTTTTGAGGAACTATACTTTTTGGTATTTTTTGCGAACTTTCCACAGTGATTAGGCATTGCTTTGATAAGAGATCAGGGGAAAAGCCTAACTTGTGCCCTCAGACTAGCTCCCGGGTTGAGATAACGGTCAGAGTGTAGAGTATCTTAAAAGAGCCGAGATGGTAGACGTGGATTAAATTCCACCCGCTGCCACTCACTGTGTTGTGTGACCTTGGGCCCAGTGCTCAGTCCTTCAGTCTTGGTTTCCTCTTCTGCGAATTAAGGATAATAATACCTACCTTGCTGGTTTAAATGGGGGTTGAGATCCCGCCATGTAAAATGCTTGGCCCCTTACATAACACAGGGTAAGTGCTCAATAAAAGGGCAGCTGTTGTTACTGCTGAGAGAGCAGCAGGATGCAGCCAGAAAGTGTGACTGAGGCCTGGCTCTTTCTTGCCAGGGAAGTGGTCTTCATGAAGTCGTTTCTTTCCCTTGGTTTAAGGAAAAGAGATCATTTCACCCTGCTCCGGAGATGCTGGGTAACTCTGAAGAGTTGTTTCCCCTCAGTGAGAACAAATACTTACTGAGCATCCAATATGGGGAAGAAAGTCCCTCAAAACAACCAGCAGCCCAGGGGACTCTGTCCATTGCACAACCACAGGGCCGGAGACAAGCAGACTAGACCAGAACACGGGCCTCGCCCCTCCCCCACAGTGCAAAACCCTTCCCCTCTGACGAGCCTCTTCCCTAAAGTTCTAAAGTGGCTCGTGTATGGTCCTCCTTATTTAAAAGCCTGGGGATAGCCCTGCCTGTCTCCTGTTCCTGGCTCCCTCCTCCTCCTGCTGCGAGGCAGGTAACAGGAGTGTCTTCAAGCAGGGAGCTTTCAACTTGGTCCGGGAGAAATGCAGGGATAACAGAATTCCCATGTGGACATGACAATCCAGGCTTCAACTTGAAGGAGGCTGTATTGGTTCCCAGGCTGCCGTATCGAAGGGCCACAGACTGGGTGGTGTATAGGGTAGAAATGAATTGTCTCAGCCAGTTGCAGAGGCTAGAATTCTAAGATCAAGATGTCATTAGGGTTGGGTCCTTCCGAGGGCTGTTCTGAGAAATCTGTTCTGGGCCTCTCCCCCAGTTCCGGCGGCTGGCGGGCCATCTCTGACGTCCCTCGGCTTGTTAATACATCACCCCGATCTCTGTGTTCCCTGAGTGCGTGTCTGGGTGTCCACATCTCCCCTTGTTACAAGGATACCAGCCCTATTGGATTAGGGCCCACCCTAATGACCTCATTTTAACTTGACTGCATCTGCCAGGACCCTATTTCCAAATAAGGTCACATTCTGAGGTACTGAGGGTCAGGACTTCAGCACATAAATTTTGGATTCAGAGCCTAACAGCCCAAGTGCAAGGATCTACCATTTCGCTGCTAGCTTTTCATAGCAGGCCACTGGGTGGTAGGTACATGAGCTTCTTGATGGGAACAACTGAAGGAGCTCCGTGTGCAGATGAACAGTGCCGAGAAGGGGCTTGCGCACTCGTTGAGAACCCCCTCGCCCGCCCCAAGCCCTAGAACACTCCAGGCTCTGGTCAGCAAAAGCATCTCTGCTGGCTCTACCTGTCTCCAGCCTATTCGGCATGAATCTGCTGCTGAACTCCCTTTTTTTAATTGTGCCAGACCTTCTATACAAAGTAGCTGGCAGGTGCACACATCATCCTAAACCCTCGGCCACAGAAGATGAATTCTGAATGAGCGGAGGCCTGGGCCCAAGTGCAGACTTTTAAAGCCTTTCTTCTGAATGCTGGCAGTTTGCAATAGGCAGTACTTGTGTGTGTGTGTGTGTGTGTGTGTGTGTGTGTGTGTGTGTGTCAACACTTAGCTCACAGTTCTGTGGTTGTCAGTCTCCCCCCACCAGCCCTGGAGCATCTTGAGAGTGGGTGTTAGGTGTTGTTTGTCCCTTAACCAGCACCCAGTTCTCAGCATCACACAGGAGGGATTCAGTGTTTCTTGGGTAAAGGAAGGTAGGACTGCAGAGCCCCGCCCTGTCTAGTTGACAGGCCACCTTTCTGGCCAGCTGGTCCTTTCTTACTTCTCCTTGTGATAAAATACAGGAGCTTCTGCAAGGTGAGCAAGGCAGAATGTGCTACCCCAGGAACTCCGGGGAGAGAGTGCTGCCAAAGGTCCTTGCTCAGTGCTCCCCAAGTGCATCGCACGGTTCTCTCTGACTTGCTGATAGTCCGGAACTCCAGCTCAGTGCCCGCCTTGGTTCTGGTGTCTCCTGTTTGTGTGCGTTGGGGAGTGGGGAGGTACCCCTGGGACGTCCCTTGACCCACTGCCTTCCTCGCCAGCCATGGCCTTGTTTCTCCTCTTCATAGCAAAACTGAGTCATCTTCACTTCCTGTATCTACATCATTACCTCCACTTAATTCTAGAACTTATTCTGTTATGGACTGAATTGTGTCCCCCACCCCACCCCCCCATTCGTATGTTGAAGCCCTAATCCCCAACATGACTTTATTTGGATATAGTGCCCTTAAAGAGGTAATGAAGAGGAACACTGGCTGGCTCAATGGATCTAGCATGTGACTCTTGATATCAGGGTCATGAGATCAAACCCCATTTTGGGCGTAGAGCCTACTCAAAAAAAAAAAAGAAAGAAAAGGCAGTAATGATTAGCCGAGGTCACTGGGCGGTCAAGCCCTAATACCCACTCGGAGGAGGCCTGGTCCTATAGGTCTGGTACCCTTCCCAGAAGAGGAGACACCAGAGGTCTCTCTCCGCACAAACACAGAGGAAAGACCACATGCGCACACAGCCAGGAGACGCTAGTCTCTAAGGCCGGGAAGAGAGCTCACCAGGAACCAACCACGAGGACGCCTTGATCTTGGACTTCCAACCTCCAGAACTGTGAGCAAATAAACGTCTGCTGTCTAGCCCCCTCGTCTTCGGAATTCTGGTATCGATGGAATTCTGGAATGATGAAGACTCACTGCAGTCTGCCCTCCTTCTCTTTCGCTAGGCTCTCCCCTGCCCAGCTTGACCTGGCATCACCTGGGCACTGGAGGGCTCTGTCCTGGGCCTCCTCCTCCTGTCACCAGGCCCTGGGGCCTCAGAACATACCCTGTATGCACTGACAACGCCCAAATCTTTGACCTGACACCTCCCCCCACCCCAAGCCCAGACTGCCTGCCCACTTTCTCCATTTGGGCATCTAATGCCAGGACTCTCCAACTCGTTTAACACTAGAGTGGACCTACTAAATGCTAGCATTTATCCAGCACATTGTGGCACATAGACAGGGTGTACAGTTTCCAGATCAAGGCAGCCAGCCCTGGTTGGGGCGGCCATGGTTCTGGCTGCCCGGGGCCCCACCGGCTGCCCGGGGCCGAGAGCCCTGCAGGCTGCTCGTGGCACACAGTCGGGCTGAGGCACGCGGGTGCGGGATAGGCGTCCTCAAACGTAACATGTCCCAAATGAGCCTTGATCCCCTTCCCTTCGCGTCCCCTGACCGTGCTTCCATCCTCCCTGTTGTTCGGGCTGTAAACTCAGCCCCTCTGTCCTCCACCCTGCTCCGGCCCCATTAAGTACTGTTGGCTCCACCTTGAGAGCACACCTGAGGGCATATCCGCTAACCCCTGCCCGGGCCCTGGTGTAGGAGTTAGTGCAAGAAGCCCTGAGAAGGGCAAGACTGAGAGACGGAGAGAAGTCCGGGGCAGCTGGAGTGCAGGGTGGCGTGGGGACACGGGGCTGGACAGGGCCTCACTGGGTTGTACCAGGAGTGGGAACCTTGTTTACAGATTGATTTCTCCTCACCCTGTCTCACATCTGCTTGCCCTTTCCTCTTTGGGGGGTGACAAAAGGAGGGCAGTGTGGTGTCACGGAGCAGCTCTCCCCCCCTTGGTGTGATCGTCTCCTCCTCTGTGGAGTGGCAGTCACCTCTGTGGTACCAAGCCGTCGGGTGGCCAAGTGACTCAGGACATAAAGTAACCGCTAACACTTACTGAGCACTCACCATACACCAGAGACTGAACGCTTCAGTTGCATGAAATTGATGAGGTTGGCCTGTTTCATGGGTGAGGAAGCTGCCACGAAGAAGGCAGAACTCCAGGGTCCCTGAACTGATAAGTGGCAGAGCCCGGTAGCAGTCACAGAGCTGGGTGGCGGTGTCACAGGCAGGCAGACTGGTGCTCAAGGCTGGGCCCCCAAAACCTATACTATGCCGCCTCTTCTATACTTTGCACACCCCACCCAGTGTTTGGGAGAACAGGGAGGCAGGAAGATAAAAAGTATCACTCTGGTACCAAAGCGCTTAGTTTACTAATGCAAACATTTTTCCTCACTGCCGCTGTCATTCTGATCTCAACTAAGACGTCACCTTCTCAGAGAGGTGGCCCTGGAGAGGCACCGAGCTATCAGCACCCAGTCACCTCTCCCCCATCACCTTATATAGCACTTAGTAGTACTTGAACTTATGCCCCTTCCCCAATGAATAATGCAGACCTAATCCCCAAGGCAGATTGCAGGTGTCACTGCCTGAGAACAACAGAGAAATACTTTTGTGAGAGGCTGGCTCCTGGAATTTGAAAGCAATACTAGCATAGCCTTTGAAACCTTGGGGATCCACAGCCCAGAGCCTAGAACCATGCCGGGGACATGGGGGCGCTGAGGGCTGTGGCCCAGAACGGCCTCCTTCCAACAGCATTAGGCTTCCACTTTTTAATCCCCACAATGCTTGCTTGTCCTGTGTGCTTGGACACGTGTATGCGTTAACAGAAAATGCTAAGCTTTATCTGCCACTTGGTGACCTGCAGATTCCTGGAGCCCCGGAAGGGGCTCTCAGCATCAGTCAGGGTTCAAGCAGAGAAGCAGAGCTGGTGGGCGGTAGGGATTAGGCGGCCTACTGCAAGTGACGGCCTCATGCAAGTCTGAGACCCAGGGTGCAAGCCGAGGAGGGCAGGCCGGCCCAGGCGGACCTGACGCTGTGTCACCAGGTGGGAATTCGTCCTCAGGGAAGCCTGGGTTCTGCCCGTAAGGCCTTCCACTGACTGGAGGAGGCCCTCCCAGATTCTCTAGGGTAATCTCCCAGGCTAAACGCCCCCCGGTGATGGACTCTGTCCTGTCTCCAGGGCACCTCTACCGCAATGCCTCCGTTAGCACTCGTGAATAACTGGGGACCAGATCCTAGCTGGGCTGACCCGTGAGCACGACTGTCTTAGAAAGGCAGGTTGCTGGGGTGCCTGGGGGGACCAGTCGGTTAAGCGTCCGACCTCGGCTGAGGTCATGATCTCATGGTTAGTGGGTTCGAGCTCCACGTCAGGCTCTGTGCTGAGAGCTAGCTCAGAGCCTGGAGCCTGCTTTAGATTCTGTGTCTCCCTCTCGCTCTGACCCTCCCCTGCGCACACTCTTTCTCTCTCTCCCAGAAATAAATAAAACATTTTAAAAAATTAAAAAAAAAAAAAGGCAGGTTCCTAACTTCCTAAAAGGCAGACACATGCCAAGTACCTTCAGGAAATGACAGAAATGAGACTGCCCATTTTCCCAAATCTCCAGCCTCTGTAGCTAACAGCTCGGTGGCAGCAGTAATTAGAACTTGATTTCATAATTATTATTTGTTCACCCAGGGTTGGTTGCTTAGATACAAAGCAATTCATTTTGAGCCAGATTTTCTGTAAGACGTCCCGTAGATATTATAATGTTCCAGAACCCATTCAGTCATAACTAACAAGTAATGGTGCCCGGAGTTAACACATTTCTGCTCCAAACAATATGTGCTGTTTGACTGTTATCAGCCGCTTGTGTAGTATTTAGTAAGTAAGTAACTGGTAGGTAGGTAAGTAAGTAACGGGATCGTAATCCACATCTCAGGAGGGTTTATTCACAGTTCTCCAGCAATATTCATTTTGAGGCCTTTGGGGTGGTCATATTGAATTCCACCCCGCCCACGCCATGATACAAAAGAATTTAATGTTTATTGCAAGAAAAAAAAATGTGGATAATACAGAAAGAGGAAAACAAAACAGTCACCCTAACATGCCCCCCCAGAGATAATCATTAGTGTATTTTGGTGCAGATTCTTTCACCTATATGTATATACAAAATCTATAAAGTCACACTATGTATGCATCCAGTTTTTTTTAACTTAACATTATTTGGTGATCCATGTAATTAAGTTATTAACGACTATTTTGATGATTTCACATGACTGTACCATTTTCTCACCGTTGGACATTTACTCTGTTTCCCACTGTAAATCCTACAGTCTTGCCCCTGGAAGAGGGAAAGTCCTGGAGACCCTAATGCACAACACGGTGATCACAGCCAACAACACTATATCACAGGCTTCAGAGATCCCCGGAGAGCTCATCTCAGCTCTTTCCACCACAGAAAAGAGGTCATGAGGAGGCCTGGCAGAGGTGTTAGCTAACATCACTGCTATAGTGATCACACCTCAGTATATAAATGTACCAAGTCAACAGCTGAATATCTGAAATTTACAAATTTATAGTGTCCAATGTCAATTATTTCATTAAAAGAAAAAATACCAGGATGAACAGCTTTATGTTAGTCTTTGCACACATTTATGAGTCGTGCCTTGGTATTTACTCTTAGAAGTAAAATCATAGAAACAAAGAGTATGAAATGTATGAGGCTTTTGATACATATCAACGAATTATTTTCCCGGCTGTTAGAGGAAACTTTTGAAAGGTGTCTCATAATATTTGATAACATTTATAAAACATCATCTGAGAAGTAGGAAGGTCAACCTAATTATTTCCTAAAGAGTTTATGAACTATTTAGTATGGTTACCTTGGAACAGAAGTACTTGTTTATTTCCTTAAAATAATTTCTCTACTATTTGTATTGATATACAACCCCAAATTTGTGTCACTTCTCTTTAAATGTGTGGCCAGGACACTGGCTTTCCCTAATGGCTTTCATCTGCCTTTCCAAGTGATATCAAGGGCCAGCATGCTGTCCCTTGGTGTTATCAGCGACAAGGTCTTCAGAAGGAACAAGCCCATGAACGCTAAGTCATTGTGGGCGAGGGACGGGTCACCTCAGGCAGCAGCTGATTACCTTCTTCCCCTGCTTCTGTCCCACACGGCTCAGGAAGGGTCCTTGAGATCTAATTAAGATCCATCCGTTTCCCTGCTCAGTCACAGCACCCTGTAAGGACTGCCAGGGGACAATGAAGGTTCTTCTACTAAAAGACTCTAAGGAGGATGATTGTGGCCAAGATCCATACGTCAGGGTAAGTGCCGGAGGCCCCTGGTCCTGCGAAGCCTAATGCTGTCTTACGGGGGGGGGGGGGGGGTGTGTGTCTGCCAGCCTCCTGAGGAGTTGACACCAAGCAAGTTGTTGCTGTGACCCTTTCCCTATTTTCCAAACAGCCCTGGCCAATCCAGAACTATATTCTTGTATTTGCAGGAACTAGGATTATATGGACTTGAAGCCACTCTGATCCCTGTTTTATCATTTGAGTTTTTGTCTCTTTCCAGTTTTTCTGAGAAGGTAAGTCTGTCAGTGTCTGAGTACCATAATTTCTGAGTCTCTGTAGAATCGTTGCCAACCCAAGCCGGTAGGAGCTCTGCACTACCCCCTCGTTGTACGAGCAGACTTTAAACAAGGGCAGCACATTCTCACCTGGGCCCAGTGGATGCGGCTCCTGGAGTGTCCGTGGGCCCCCAGCTGCTCCCCCAGAAAGCCACCCCTTCCCGGAGGCGGGGCCTGTGGGGCAGGGAGAGCGGGTTGTGGGGGGCTCTCAGCAGTGGGCCCTTCCAGCTAGCCCTCCCGTTCACCCGCGCCGTGGTGAACATGGTGAACACCGGCTGGCTGTCATGTCACCGTGCCCTTTGAGAGCTAGGCCCCAGGCTGGGCCACTCGGCCGAGCCCTCCAGCCAGTCAGAGCGCGGCTCCGCACGGCGTCCGCTCGCTGCCCGGTGCTGTCGTGAGGGTCCCGCCAGACACGGCCTCAGAAAGACCTCGCAAACATTTCAGATCGAAGGTTCAGCACTCAGGCCACCTCATTAGTGTGTGGCCAGCCCCAGGAGCGGGGGCTCCCCTGGACACACGGGCCCAGAGCTGCGGTGGATCCATGGGACCGGGGTGCCCAGCCCCCCTCCCAGGCCCCACGGCTGAGTGAGCGCTGACGGCACCCCTCCTGCTTCGCCCGGCACAGGCCTGCCAGCAGCTCTGTACGGAAGCATGTGTTTCCCTTAGACCCGGGCTGAATATTGCACCATTTATTCGGTAGTTTCCCCAGCAAACATCGACCGGGCATCTGTTCCGTTCCTAGGCGCTGGGTCGTGTGCTGAGGGGACTGTGTCAGCGGGGCCCCAGTAGGCACGCTCTTCCGTAAGCAGCCCTGCAAGGCGCCAAAGATCTCATCACTTGAAATCGCTTCTTAGACTCGGGCTCATAGAGATACCAGAGTTTCCACAGGCCCCTCTCTGTCTCCACCAGCCAGCGTGCCCTCCGGGGCTCTCCTGAGCCCTCTCGAAGCTCCTATGCCGTGAGGAGGGTCTCAGCACGCGCTTGAGCCCTGGCTCTGCCGCGCACTTTGGACCAGCTCCTTAGCCTCTCCAGGGCTGTGTCTTCATCTGGGAGATAATGACACCCCCACCCATCTCACATGGTACTTTCCCAGGTTTGGGGAGAAAACAGGTAAAAACGGCAATGTTCAGTAGATCTTATCATCTTTGAAAATCAGGGCTTCAGCATCGATATCACCCCTTGAGGATTGCAGTTTTATTACAGACGCAGGTCCAGTCTGCCGGCACCCCGCCCAAGCCCAGGCTGGGTCAGATGGCCCCCGTCTGCACCTGTCCTACTTACCACCCTATGGCTCCCTTCCCTGTCCCCGCGCCCCACCCCCCACCCCTGGGCTGTGAGCTGCTTGAGGGAAGTGCCATGAATGGTGAACTCACCTGCGTTCACCCGAGAGTGTGAATAGTGAATTCACATGAATAGTGCACAGTTCCAGGCATTTCGTATGCTCCCAGTTGGTGTTGAGTAGATGGATGGATGGATGGATGGATGGATGGAAGGAAGGAAGGAAGGGAGGGAGGGAGGGAGGAATTTCCTCCTGTGAAGCATTTGGAATGCTGGGAAATGTTGAACTTGGTCTTTATGTAAAACATGCCTTTGTTGCTATTTGGCATGCAGCTGTCTCATCCTGAAGGCTACGGGGGACTCATTTTTACCAGCCCCAGAGCAGTGGAAGCAGTGGAACTGTGTTTGGAGAAGGACAATAAAACTGAAGGTGAGTGGGGGTGGGGAGAGGGCGGGTCCCTGGGTGGCTCAGTCAGTTACAACCTGACTCTTGATTTTGGCTCAGGTCATGATCTTGCGGTCATGGGCTCAAGTCCCACATTGTGCCCAGTGCTGAGTGTGGAGTCTGCTTACGATTCTCTCGCTGTCTCCCTCCCCTGCTCGCTCTCGCTCTCAAAACAAAACAAAACAAAACAAAACAAAAACAAAAACAAAAAACTAAAACCTGAAGGTAGGGGAGACGCTGTTGTAAATTCCACTGGACGTTTCTTTACTCTGATTCTTCCTACTGAGGATATCAGATGCCAGAAAGAGCTGCCCTTCAGGTTTGAAAAATCTCAATGAATTTTAACTCAAAAAAGGATTCAGGTACCAAGTGTCTTCATGTTTGTGTAACCTTTGGAGGAAGCAGAAAATGGCCTTTCTTCTTATAAGCTGACTCTTAACGTCCCACACAAAGTGACACATTAACCCATTAGCCTGACTGGAGTAAGCGCCTCGTGGTGCCGTGTCACAGATACTGCCTTGGGATACAGGTGACAGGGCTGCCTCCTTAAGTCCCCAGTCCCTGAGCAGTTCACCTGCCAGGTGGTCCTCCCTGTCCTCAGCATACACTGGTGGCCGTCTCTTTCCTCAAGGGGATGAGAAGACCCAGCAGCTTTGAGAAAATGGCCGGTGCACGCCAGGCACTTAATCACAGGACCATCTCTTTAACCCTTCTTCCTGCCTCCTTCCCGCTCCATCAGAACATGTGAGCAGAGCCCAGGTTTCAGACTGAACAGCCACCTTAGGCTTTGCAGTCAGACCACTTGGTGGCTGACATTTATGGAGTGCCTAATGTATACCAGGCTCTGATACATACCTTCCATTTTTTACCTCATGTATCACTAGACTGCTGGCCGGAGCGTGCTCTGGTCCTCACTGCTGTACAGAGAAGGAAGCTGCGGCTTGGGAAGCGCTCATCTAAGGCCACAGAACCAGTCAGCGCACAGTGGGCTTCAGACCCCGGCCTGCCCTGCCCTAGTTATCAGTGGAGGCCTCAGCCAGGGGTTGTTACAGAGTGGCTTTGCAGCAAGTTAGGCCTGGCTTCAGATGGCCACACTGATCTTGGCCAGTTCCTTGACCACACTGAGCCTTGGTGTCCTTGTCTATAAAGTGGGCATAATAAATAATCCTTCCATTCCAGGATCATCACTTTTTAAGAAAATTTTTTTAACATTTTATTTTTTGAGAGACAGAGAAAGGGCACGAGCAGGGGAGGGGCAGAGAGAGAGAGAGACACACACAGAATCCAAAGCAGGCTCCAGCCTCTGAGGTGTCAGCACAGAGCCCAACACGGGGCTCAAACCCACGAATGCAAGATCATGACCTGAGCCGAAGTCAAATGCTCAACCGACTGAGCCCCCCAGGTGCCCCAGGATCATCACTTCTAACTGTCAGCTAGCTAGAACTTAGGAGTGCCCTCCCTGTGCCAAACCCCATGCTAAATGCTTTACCCTTGAGGTAGATACGACTTGCCAGAGCTTGAAGAACAAGAGGGTATGACGCATCAAGACCACAGGGTCTGTAAGTTGCAGATTTGTGATTTCAGCTACCGGTGTGAGTCCCAAAAAGAAACATTTAGGATGTTGCCTGGCTCATGGTGGGCTGGTGGGAGTAAGCAGCAGTGGTGAACAGTTATCGTCTCTCTATGTTCAATCAGGTTTCTGTTCTAGCCTAAAAAATCACCTTCTTGATGGGTTCGTATACACACTGACCTCCTGCTGAAAAGAAATGTCAGCTACGAGGCTTGGAGGATGGTTTGCCCACATGCGATAGGGTAATATTCAGATAAATATTATTTACATTGGTGGGGTAGGAAAGAAGGTGAAACTCAATCTCTGGTTACTTTTTCAAAGGAAGTTTCCCCAGGCGGGGTTGCCTGGCTGGTTCAGTCGCTGGAGCATACAACTCTTGGTAATGGGGTATAAGTTTGAGCCCCACGCTGGGTGTAGAGGTTATTTAAAAAAATAAAAATCTTTTTATAAAAAAAGTAAATAAAAGGAAATTTCCAATGGGAGTGCAAAAGGTAGTGTCACACTTAAATATAGGGGAAAGTTTTGCTCATAATCAGATTCTAAGAAGGGAGAGCTCATATTTTCCTGTCTTCTAAAAAAAGTGTTCAGTACTGAACACTGTTCAATATTGAACCCCCAGTGGCCTGATAATCTATCTGTACAACCCGTTTTCTCTTTATATTTCTTTCATCCACATTTAGAGATGTTTGTTTTTGTCATAAAATTGTGTTTGCTTATGACCCTGAAATATATTATCTTTCCTTTGACCTAATGGAAAAATAAGTCCTCTCGGCAGAGATTACAGCTCCTTGACTGCTTTCAGATTTATGTCCCAAATAAAACCAGCTGTATTGCCTAATTAGATGTTAAGTTGCCATGTTTCAATGACCAGTGACTTTTTCTCTTCAAAAGTATAGATTTTTAGGAGCGCCTGTCTGGCTCATTCAGAAGAGCGTGTGACTCTCGATCTCAGGGTCATGAGTTTGAGCCCCAAGTTGGGTGTAGAGATTACTAAAAAGATTTTTTTAAATAAATGAAAGTCTGTATTTTTTAATTAAAAAAAAATTGAGAGAAAATGTATGAGTAGGGGAGGAGCAGAAGGAGAGAAAGAGAGAATCTCAAACAGGCTCCATGCTGAGTACCCCACAACCCTGGGATCATGAGCTGAACCAAAATCAAGAGTCAATGTACGAGCCACCCAGGCACCCCTCGGTTTTAAATTTTTAATGTCACCTTGCAAATTAATTCTTCAAGTTATATTTGTTTTCTGGTACACACTAAACATGCTTCTAGTGCTGACTGTGGGAATGAGTTAATATTTTAAGCAAGGCATACTGAAACATTTACCAAAGTGATTTTTAAAACTTTGCCTGCCCGAGGGGCGCTGGATGGCCCAGTTGGTTAAGCATACGACTTCAGCTTAGGTCATGGTCTCACTGATCATGAGTTCAAGCCCCGCATCAGGCTCTGTGCTGACAACCCAGAGCCTGGAACCTGCTTCGGATTCTGTGTCTCCTTCTCTCTCTGCCACTCCCCTGCTTGCTCTCTGTTTCTGTCTCTCTCTCTCTCAAAATAAATATTTAAAAATTTTCTTTCAAATAAAAAAAATCTGCCTGCTGAATATGAACAGAATAAAAATGGAATTTTGGTTTGAGATGCTTCTCTTTACATTTGGTGATAAATAGTTTGCCTTGTTCACAAGTGTCTTAGGCTGAACGGGCACCTTTGGGCAACAGTGCAATCGGCCACTTATGGTATTTGCGGTTAACGTATCATTCCATGTTTTACAGTCTGGAAAGATTCTTTGAAAGAAAAGTGGAATGCTAAGTCGGTGTACGTGGTTGGAAATGCTACGGCTTCTCTAGGTAAGCAATAACGGTAAAGATAAAACAGCCCAGAATGATTGTGCTATTATGATTTCTAATAAGAAACATGTATTTGTTGGTCTTTCTCCCAGTACCTGGCACAAAGCTCCTAAAACCTTGGTATTTCCTAAGTGATAAGAAAGATGAAGTTATTCGTAACAGACCTCTTTCAGTTATACCTGAGTTTATGTTAATGAAGTGGCTTTTGGAAAAGCTGCAAAGGATGGGGGGTGGGTTGCCAAGGGAACCAACCCTGGGATTAGGGAGGGTGCTCTCCTGCCTCCCCCACCTCCAAGGAGAAGAGTGAGGCTGGAGGTCGAATTAATCATCAGCAACCAGTGATTTAATCCATCGTGCCTATGTAACAAAGCTTCATAAAACCCAAAAGGATGGTGCCGAGGACAGGTGCTGGGAGGGTGGTACACCTGGAGGGGTGTGGACGCCTCTGCACCCCCATCCCTGCTCTGTGCATCTCTTCCATCTGGCTGTTCTTAGATCCTTTGAAATATCCTTTGTAATAAATAGGCAATAGTAGTCATTTGCCTGAGTTCTGTGAGCAAGTGATCCAACCCAACCCACATTCGCTAACCAGAGTACTGAAGCGTGACTACGGCAGTAGCAGAGAGTACAACAGAGAAGAAAACCAAGGGTTTTCATTCCACAGTGGCTTAACATTGCTTTCTTAAAAATCGGTTGCATTTTTATATGCCAATAATGAAGCAATAGAAAAAGAAATCAAGGAACTGATCCCATTCACAATTGCACCAAAAACCATAAAATACTTAGGAATAAACCTAACCAAAGATGTAAAACCTCTGTATGCTGAAAACTATAGAAAACTTACAAAGGAAATTGAAGAAGACACAAAGAAATGGAAAAACATTCCATGCTCATGGATTGGAAGAATAAATGTTGTTAAAATGTCAATACTACCCAAAGCAATCTACAAATTCAATACAATCCCAATCAACATTGCACCAGCATTCTTCTCAAAACTAGAACAAACTGTTCTAAAATTTGTATGGAACCACTAAAGACCCCAAATAGCCAAAGTAATATTGAAGAAGAAAACCAAAATGGGAGGCATCACCATCCCAGACTTTAGCCTGTACTACAAAGCTGTAATCATCAAGACAGTATGGTATTGGCACAAAACCAGACACATAGACCAATGGAATAGAATAGAGAACCCAGAATTGGACCCACAAATGTATGGCCAGTTAATCTTTGACAAAGCAGGAAAGAGTAGCCAATGGAAAAAAGACAACCTCTTTAGCAGATGGTGCTGGGAGAACTGGACAGCAATATGCAGAAGATGAAACTAGACCACTTTCTTACACCATACACAAAAATAAACTAAAAATGGATGAAGGACCTGAATGTGAGCTAGGAAATCATCAAAACCTTAGAAGAGAAAGCAGGAAACAACCTCCTTGACCTCAGCTGCAGCAGTTTCTTACTCGACACAACTTCAAAGGCAAGGGAATCAAAAGCAACAATGAACTATTGGGACCTCATCAAGATAAAAAGCTTCTGCACTGCAAAGGAAACAATCAACAAAACTAATAGGCAACCGATGGAATAGGAAAAGATAGGTGCAGATGACTTATCGGATAAGGGGCTAGTATCCAAAATCTATAAGGAACTCACCAAACTCCATACCTGAAAAACAAATAATCCAGTGAAGAAATGGGCAGAAGACATGAACAGACACTTTTCCAAAGAGGACATCCAGATGGCCAATAGACACATGAAATGATGCTCAGCATCCCTCCTCATCAGGGAAATACAAATCAAAACCACACTGAGATACCACCTCACGCCAGTCAGAGTGGCTAAAATGAACAAATCAGGAGACTATAGATGCTGGTGAGGATGTGGAGAAACGGGCACCCTGCTACACTGTTGGTGGGCATGCAAACTGGTACAGCCCCTCTGGAAAACAATGTGGAGGTTCCTCAAAAAATTAACAATAGAACCCCCCTAGGACCCAGCAAATAGCACTGCTAGGAATTTAACCAAGGGATACAGGAGTGTTGATGCCTAGGGGCACATGTACCCCAATGTTCATAGCAGCACTCTCAACAGCAGCCAAATCATGGAAACAGCCTAAATGTCCATCAACTGACAAACGGATCAAGATGTGGTTATACAGGGGCGCCTGGGTGGCTTAGTCGGTTAAGCGTCCGACTTTTGCTTAGGTCATGATCTTGCGGTTCGTGGGTTCAAGCCCTGCGTCGGGCTCTGTGCTGACTGCCAGCTCAGAGCCTGGAGCCTATTTCAGAGTCTGTATCTCCCTCTCTCTCTGACCCTCCCCTGCTCACGCTGTCTCTCTCTCTCTCTCCTAGAAATAAAAAAAAAAAAGATGTAGTTATACACACAATGGAATACTACATGGCAATGAGAAAGAATAAAATCTGGCCATTTGTAGCAACATGGATGGAACTCGAGGATATTATGCTAAGTTAAGTCAGGCAGAGAAAGATATCATATGTTTTCACTCATGGACCAGGAGAAACTTAACAAGAGGACCATGGGGGAGGGGGAAGGAGAAAAATAGTTGGGGAGAGGGAGGGAGGCAAACCATGAGAGACTCTTAAATACTGAGAACAAACTGAGGGTTGATGGGGGTGGGGGAGAGGGGAAAATGGGTGATGAGCATGGAGGAGAGCAGTTGTTGGGATGAGCACTGGTTGTTATACGGAAACCAACTTGACAATAAACAATATTTAAAACAATACTATAGTTTAAAATATGATTTTTTGCTTATTAAATTTATAAATAATTAGTTAAGTATACAATATTGCTGATAAGGATACAGTGAAACAAATATATTCAAATATTGCTAAATGGCATTAAGTATTGGCTCATATGTTTTCAGAAATACTTAATCAGTATGTTTCAAAAACTCTATTACATTGGCAGGTGGCTGGCTCAGTAAGTTAGAGCATATGACTGTTGATCTCGGGGTTATAAGTTCAAGCCCCAAGTTGGGCATGGAGCTTACTTAAAAAAATGAAATAAAATATATTCTTTTTAAGTCATCAAATCTTTACTCAATGTAGTTCTCAAGTTCTATTACAATGGAAACTTGAAATTTTCATTGGTGCCTAAGTTATCTTATAAAGAGGCCTGGTACCTGGCTCTGGAAAACCCTGATTAGGCTTATGTAGTGGGTCCAGGGCAGGACCCTATGCACTCACACAGGGTTCTACATTGGGTTTGTCCCCATATTGAAATTGGGTTTTTTTTTTAATTTAATGTAATTTAATTTTTTTAAATTTAAATCCAAGTTAATTAACATATAATGGAATAATTTCAGGAATAGAATTCAGTGATTACACCCAGTGCTCATCCCATCAAGCACTCTCCTTAATGCCCATCACCCATTTATCTCATCCCCCCACCCATAACAGAAAATCCTTAAAAAAAAGAAAAGAATTTAAAAAGCTCTATTACAAAGTTTGTACCCTTGGGCCCACTAATCCCTTTTCTGATAAATCTAGCCAAAGGTAATAATCCAAAATAGGAGAAATGAAGGGGTTTTTATATGAGACTATATCATAGCATTAGTTATAATCATGAAAAAAAAGCCCCCAATAAGGAAAGGGTTAAATAAATTATGATACATCTGTGTGATGGTTATGTAGCTGCTTCTTTTACGTACTTTTTATTTGGAAGGAAATTTACAGAACAAAGAACTCAATCTTTTCTGGACTAGTGGAGAGTTAGTTGCCAACTTGATGCCCCATCATCCCCAAGTAGCTGAGTGTAGATTCCTCACAAACAAAGACATTTTTCTGTGTAGGCACAACTATCAAATTCAAGAAATTAACATGTGTCTATTAGTACCTCTTAATTCTCAATAACATCTGTTGTAGCAGAAGGATTAAGTTAGGAATCACGTCCCGCATCTCGTTATCAGCTCTTGTTAGTTTCCTGCAGGTTGGAATGGTGCCTCCATCTGGCTTTGGCTTTGTGACCTTGACACTTTCAGAGTACAGGCCAGCTGTTTTGTAGACCATCCCCCAATTTAGGTTTATCTGATATTTTTCTCATGATTACATCCATTCAGGTTCTGTGTCTGGCAGGAATATCCCAAGCGATGCCATTTTTCTCCTTGCCACTTACCCTGTAGCCCACCATTCTGCTTTGCCCTCTTACTGGGAATGTCCTTTGCCATCCCTTGACTTAGGTGATGTGAGGCTTCTCCACTGTGAAGCTACTGTTTTTCCCCTTGAAATTATTAAGTACTTTGTGGGGAGGTACATTTTTCTTTTAGATTTTTTTTTTTTTTACGTTTATTTATTTTTGAAAGACAAAGAGACAGAGCATGAGCAGGGGAGGGGCAGAGAGAGAGGGAGACACAGAATCTGAATCAGGTTCCAGGCTCTGAGCTGTCAGCACAGAGCCTGACACAGGACTTGAACTCACAAACCATGAGATCATTACCTGAGCCAAAGTCAGCCGCCCAACCAACTGAGCCACCCAGGCGCCCCAGATTTTATTTTTTTGAGTAGTCTCTATACCCAGTGTGGGGCTTAGGCTCACAACTCCAAGAGGAAGGGTCACATGCTCCACTCACTGAGCCAGTCAGGTACCCCTGATAACGTATTTGTCATCACACTTTTAATTTATTCAGTTATTTATATCAGTATGGATTCGTGGTTTCTTCGTTTACATTAAGTAACATTAAGGGAACAGTTCGTTACTACGTCTATTTTATTGCTCAAATTATCCCTGATGTGGCCAGCAGCAATCCCTTTAAGGTAACTTCTGTGTCCTTTTGGCATGTGCCGTCATTCTTTGAGTACTTCCTCCTTTTCTGGTACAAAAAGATGTTCCCAGTATGTTCTGTACTTTCCATGCCGCAGCCCTGAAATCCACCATTTTCCCTACGAACCAAGGTTCCTGTTAGTGGAGAGGGGTATTTAAAATTAGCCATCATGCAGCCGCTCATGCATTCACTGCCCTTGGACTTCATGCTCATGGTCACTTTCAGCACACAGAGACGGGATTCATAATCTTACACACACGCATATCTGTGTTTATATATACTTGTTTATACTGGAAACCATGAGCTCATTCCACCACCTCCACTTACAGTCCAGCACCACAGGGCTTATTCTGGGTCTTTCATTTCAATTTTTGTGGCCTGCATCTCTGGCAGGGAAAACCCTAACACGTTTAGTTGTTTGATCAGTGCCACTAAGGAATCAGTCTCCCCTGGCCCCACCCCCACAGGGCTGCCCTCTTCAGCCCGTGTGGTTCCTGACACCCAACACTGGCTGCTCCTCCATAATGACACTCCTGTTACTCTGCCCCAAGGCCTTCGATTTGGAATGCTCAAAAGGAGAGAGGGCCAGAGAGGCTGGTCTTTTTAGACGGTCTCAAAGCATCTGTATAGCATAGGGTAGATACAATTTAGAAAACATTAACATTAAGCAAAAAGCCGGATGCAATAATAGATATATCTGATACAATTTCACTTTAATTAAAAAATACAGGTATTATACTAAGCTAGATAGTCCTCCTTATCCCTAAAGGAGCCTGAAAGGAGCAGGGACTCACAGAGACACCTGTTGGAGTACGTAACGTTCGTAACCAAATCAGTCACAACAGGGAAAAGGTGGGAACACCCCAAATATCCACTGACAGATAAGGGGATAGGTAAATGTGGTATACGCCAGCCATTGAATATCATGCAGACATCAAAAGGAAGGAAGGGTGCCTGGGTGGTTCGGTTGTGTAAGTGTCCGGCTTTGGCTCAGGTTGTGATCATGGTTCGTGAGTCTGAGCCCCACACTGTGACTTTGGATCCTCTGTCTCCCTCTCTGCCCCTCCCCTGTTCGAGCTCTCTCTCTCTCAAAAATAAATATTAAAAAATTGTTTTTAAAGTGACCATTAAACCATGCTTAGCAATTTTGAGTAAATCAATGTACAACTTTGTTTCAAAACAGTTTCGTTTGTCCAAATGAATTTTGAAATACTGGAGGAAGTTGCGGTAGGAGTGAAAGTAGTTTAAAAATGAAAAGCACTCTTTCCAGAGAAGAAAATGACGTCAGGCAGACCCTAGCTGCGAGCTGCCTGCCTAATTGAGAGCTGAGGCCTAGCTTTTCAGTGCAGTGCGACTGGCGCCTGCGAGCCCTGCAGATCAGCAGAGGGGGAATCAGGCCTGGGTTGCCAAGGAAACCGCCCCCGCTCTCCCACTCCCCTCCCCAAATCAGTTAAATCAGGTGCTTGCACCTTCTTGCGCTGTTTTCTCAAGTAGAAGACAGGAGAAAATCATAGAGGCAGTTTCCGACTTGTGCATCAAACCTTCAGCCATCAAATAGGGTGTGTTCGTAAATTATCCCATTTCGATTCTGGCGCTCCCTTCAGTCTGGTCTCAGTAGCATCCCTGCGTGGTCTGCGTCTCACCATTCTGTCAGGTGAGAACATCCCACGACGGAAGTGGTGACACAGGAAGAGAAAGCCAAGGCGGAGCCTGCAGGCGTGGGCCAGCTTCCCGTGTGGCACAGGCAGTAGAGCCTGGTCCCACGGGGACCCGCTGGCCCCAGCCGGCGCCCTGTTCATTCAGCTGTGGAGGAAAAGGCTGTGTTCTAAGTGCTAGTCACGTACGACCAGAGGAGAGATGAAATTAGGAATTTTGCAACTTGAAAAAAATCTCTTGGGAGAGGAGTGCCTGGAGGGCTCTGTTGGGCCCCACACTGGGCGCAGAGATTACTTTGGGAAAAAAAGAAAAGAAAAGAAAAAAACATCTCTTGGGAGAAATCCCATTCTGTCTTAACATGGAAGTCAGTCACCAGACTTTAAAACTGTCTAAGTTCACTTTGCAGACACGTTGTCCACAAGGAGCTCTCTCTGGCGGAGACGCAGGGAAGAAGACTTCCTTGAACTTGACATTTGTGTTCACCCTGAGGCTCAGCCAAGAGCCTGGAGAGTTAGAGGGTGTCGGACACTGGCAGCCGGAGGAAACCAGGCCGGGGGGTTAGTCTTCATTGACTGTGTAACCCGCTGCCCCCAAGACTTAGTGGCTGGAAACAACAAGCATTTAATTTCTCACAGTTTCTGTGAGTCAGAAACCTGGGAATGGCCTCGTTGGGTCCCTGAGGCTCAGTGTCTCTCCCCAGGGCTGCAGGTATCTCAAGGCTTGACTAAGGGGTCTGCTTCCAAGACCCCGGGCATGGATCCTCCCCGGCCCTCATGTGGTCCTCCCTAAAGGGCTACCCCACGGCCCTACTGGGAGACAGTCTGAGAGCCAGCAAAAGACAGCATCCAAGCCAGAAGCCGATCTTTCTGTAACTGGTCGTGCGAGGGACACCCTCTCCCTCCTGCCATCTTCTTTTTGTTTGAACTCAGTCCAGCCCACACCCAAGGGGGAGGGGATGCCATGGAGGCGTGAGCACTGAGGTGACAGGGAGCCTTTCACAGGAGCCCTGTGGTCACACTGAGCACAGAGCTGCCTCTGGCTCCCCCCAGAAGCTGGGGACCAGGTCAGGAGAAGGAAAGGTAGAGATGTGTCTCACCGTGTCTCCGAGTGGAAATGGAAATCTGGGCCAGTGAGCAGCAAGTGGTCTTGATGTCAGAGTCCATCAAGGAAACATGCTTTCTTTCCTCTCTTCATAAATACCATGACTTGCCTTACAGTCTTGCAGATGTGATTAATTACTAAGAGATGGAGACTGTGTTGTAACTCTGTTGTTGATCTGCATAAAGTCTCCTGAGAACATCATGTTGGTTGGAAAGTTTATGCTTGTTTTAACAAGATTTCCGTTTGTATTGAAGAAGCGGAGCTGGTTGGCTGTGGGCTGATCCCCTGCCGCTCAGCCAGCTCCCCTGGGGGAAAGCTGCCTGTCTGGCTGCCCTGGAGTGGGGTGCCCTCGCTCCCCCATGTGACTGCTGGTCTGGTACCTGGGAGCCACTGAGTAGCTCTTATTGCTTGGCCTTGTCAACCCAGAACAGCTGCTCTGTGGAAGAGAGCTTAGCACTGAACACCTCAGGATGCAGAACGTAACCTGACTCTGGGTGTAGATTTGCACCGTCAGAACGAATTACCGTCCACAACTACTAGTGCAATTCCTGCTGCCATTTCTGAGTCCCTGTCACACTTCAGGTAATGCACCATGCACTTGACGTAGTTATTTTCCTAAGGAAGGTCTTATTAAGTCTATCTTCCAAGCCTAGGAGAGGAGGTGTGATTGACCAGTCATGCGCTTTGAAAGTGGTACAGATGGGGCGCCTGGGTGGCCCATTGATTAAGCTTCTGACTCATGATTTCGGCTCAGGTCATGATCTCACAGTTCGTGGGATCGAGCCCCGCTTTAGGCTCTATGCTGACAGTGTGGAGCCTGCTTGGGATTCTCTCTCTCTCCCTCTCTCTGCCTTTTCACTACTCATGCTCTCCCTCTCAAAATAAATAAATAAATAAACTTTAAAAACAAAAGTGAAAAGAAAAATAAAAGAAAGTGGTACAGATATTGTTTAAATCCCCAACAGCATTTTCCAAAGCTGCCATGACCCACGGGCCTAGGCATGCAGATGTCCTACCACTTCTAAACCGTATCTGTTCTCTTGGTGTTTTTCATTGCTTTGTTTTCCCACTCATTCTGGGAGAATACGGAGGTCGCCTTACCCATAACCTTGTTAAGATGTCTTCAAAGTCCATTTGTTGACTCTTACGGAGGTGCTTTTGCACTAAGAATTCTGTCTTCCCTTCACGTAACCACATGGTACCTTTTGGCCATAGGCATCTGCCAGCGGGGAGCTCACCCCTGGTTTACCAGAGCCCCTGGACTTAGAAGCCCTTGCCTTGACCTCTTAAACGTAAAGAACATGATGGCAGGTTTGTCTGGGATCAGACTGGCTTGTTCCACGCCAGTTGGGAATGCGCTGTAGCTCCACAGTCCCCATCGCCTGGGGAGGCCCCGGAGGTGGCTTGCCTGGCCCTGAGTGGGGGGCTGAAATGCGTGTACCCCTTACAGCCTTGCTGCCCCAGGGGTTGAGATCCTCCGACAAACATTCATTCCCCTAATCTTTTTTTTTTTTTTTTAAGTTCATTTGAGAGAGAGAGAGAGAGAGAGCACAGGAGGGGCACGGAGACAAGGAGAGAGAGAATTCCAAGCAGGTTCCATCCACACTGTCAGCACAGAGCCTGATGCGGGGCTCGACCCCACGAACTGTGAGATCATGACCTGAGCCAAAATCAAGAGTCGGACACTAAAGTGACAGAGCCACCCAGGCACCTGCCCACCCAGTCTTTACTGAGAGGCTCCGTGGGCTGCGGTCAGACCGCACAGCCCAGTCCCTGCGCTCGCAGACAGAGCCGACAGGCGCGGGGCAGCTCTGGGCCCCAGCTGCCTCCTCTTCGGAGCAGATGTCCCCAGGGTTGTGTGGGGACGAAATGCGTCAGGCCTCCCTCCACACAGCAAGGCAACAGGGGCGAGTCCAGGTTCTGGGCCTGGGCCTCTCATCTAGCTAACTCAGGAAGAATGCAGATGAATGTTGACATTAAGTACTTATGTCCCAGTTTGGTTCCTGGGGGCTTTTCAGGGTTTTTGGTGAGCCAAGACCTCCCCAGTCCAGTCAGAGGAGGGGCCCAGCTGGGCTGGCCGTGCAGCATACACAGGGCTTTGTTTCCGAGCAGAGTTCACCACTACGTGTGACTTTTGCCTCCTGGACTCAGTACACTTGAGATGACCTGTAAATTAAAAGCTGGTGGTGCTTCAGTCAAAGCTGCGGTCCATAGCCAGTCCTGCGTGAAGCCTAAATGGAAAGCCCACAGCACCCGCGTCTGGGAAGGTCCAGGCCCTGGGAGCCGGTCGTGAGCACTGATGGAGCTGTGCCCTTGGCCCTTCCCACATCAGCATCCTCTGTGGTGGCCGGTATTCCCCGCGTGGGGGTCTGCCTCTGCTCCCTTTGTGACAGCAGTCTCCCAAAGCAGCTGGGATGCCCCTCACCCCGGATGACCCACATTCATGGTGCCGTGGGTCCCCGTTGGCAGGTCACTATGAAGCCTCTCACACCCTCCCTTCCATCTCCGTCTGGCCACATGAGCCCACAGCACCTTTCTGGACGGGGGCTGGCCTGGTCTCCCTGACCACATGAGGGCTGCTTCGTGCCCTGTGAGGAGTAGCAAATCCTAAATGCTCGCCACCTCCTCACTGGCTGACGAGAAAGCCCCTGGGTGGCAGGCAGTTTGCTTTCACCGTGTCCTATGATCCTTAAAGCAGGTACCATGTGGCTGGTGTCTCTTCTTCTTATAGATGAGCTCAGTGAGGCGCAGAGGAATGGACGCATTACCCAAAGTCACACATCTGGGAAAGGTGGGGCCGGGACCTAACGCCCTCATTTCTGACAGCGCCCGGGAGGAGACTTTCTTTGTGTCATTCATAAAGCACGCGCCTTCGTATTTGCACGTTAACACGCAGCACAGAACAGAGGTCTTCAGTAGCCATGTGAAAACATCCTTCTCTTTGTTGTTTTCCAGTGAATAAAATTGGCCTGGATTCAGAAGGAGAAAGCTGTGGAAATGCAGAGAAGCTTGCAGAATACATTTGTTCCAGTAAGTGCAAAAATCCTCCCCCCGACCCCCAAGCAAAGCCCATCTATTTACGTTTGTTTTTTGGCCTCACACCCCCCGCCCCGGGAAGGGCCTGTGTCCTCTGTGCCTTCTCCGTGGTGACAGGGGTTGGCGCGCAGGCTCTGGGGCCCGGCGTGTGTCTCCGCTTGTGTGAGATTCAAGCCCCCCTCCATGCCCTCCAGGAGACTTGAGGCAGTTTGAACATTACACAGAACAAAACGTTTGGCGACAAATCCAGGGAGACCATCTGCGGCGACTGTAGAGGGAGCGGAGGCGGGCGGATGCCGCTGGGCACCGTCCCCTGTCTGTGTCGCCTCCTCTCTCGTAGAGGCTGCTTTCTTCTCTGAATTCCCCCGCTCAGAGCTGCCCCTGGACGGCGTGTGGACGCTGTCTGTAGGTGGCGCTGGCTGCAGACACGTGGCGTTTCCGTGGGGGTTTGTCCTTGATGGAAGGATTCTGGGGAACTCGGGGTGACAGGGGCAGGGAGGTTGAGGGGTGCCTGCAGGGCCGTCTTCCTCGCTGGTATTTCCCATCCCCCCCCCAGCCTAACCCAGCTGCAGACACTTGCCCTTGTGCCCTTGTCGCCCCCTCCCCATCGCTAAAGGGGGTCGAATAAGCACCCCCGCATCACGGGCCCAGCACGCTACTCAGACACAAGGCATGCGAGATGCCACCTTCAGCCTGGCTCCGGCTGGGCCTCTGTCCCTTTAACATCAGCAAACACCTGTTCCCACTGCTGTTCCCACCCCCTGCGGCGTGCCCAGGGCCAGTATGGCGGCCCCCCGGGGGCCACGGCGCAGGGCAGCAGGAGGGAAGGTGTGGCACCCACCACAGTGTCCCAGCCCTGCTCTTCCCTGTAGTTTGGTGAGGTCTCTCACCAAAGTTTGGAAAAGTGCTCTTCTTACTAAAGGAGTATGTTTCCAGGACACCGTCAAAAGCCCCAGGGACAGTGGACGTGACCCTAACCCAGTGACCCTCTGGGCCCAAGCCGGTGCTGGCCTGGGTGGGAGCCACGGACCGGGCACCCAGCGCCCCTGCCTCGGGGCTGGTGTCCACCACTCCACCCGAACCGTGGGGCCTTGGGGGCTCTTGACCACGACGGTCGAGGGCCCACGGCTCTAGCGGCCAGCTCCGTGGCTGCTCCAGCGCGTCCTCACGTCCAGCCCCCTGCACAACCTCTCCGTCTCTGCCAATCCCTCCCGACGGTGCCGCCTGCGGACGGCCTGCTAAGCACAGCCCCTCGTGACAGGGATGCCGTGGGCCGTGCTCCTTCCACACATACCGTCCGGAAGACCCCAGCCCTCTTTTGTCCCCCCCCCCTCCCCCATACACATGTTGCTTCTATCTCCTCTTGTCGTTTAACCCACTCCGGCCTTGTGAGGGTCGCTGGTCTGCGTGGCTTCCTCCCTGGTGACCCCCAGCCCTGCAAAGGGCGCAGCACACAGGTGTTCCCATGCGGGGTCTGCCGAACGCTGCTGGACTCTTCCAGCACGACGGGAGGGCACGCGGCGGGCGAGGCAGGGGAGGGGCTGGCCAGTGCCGGCGGCCTGTCCAGGCTGAGAGGCCCTTTAGTATCAGCACCGGTGCTGATGCCCAGCCGGGTGTTTAAACAGCAGCGAAGAAGCCACGGGCAGATATGCCAGGGAGTCCCAAGGGTGTGCACGGTCCTGGGCACCTCGGGGTCCTCCATGAGAGGGTCGCTGAGCCTCCCCTCTTCCGGGGCGAGAGGAATGTCACAATTGGGTTCTTCCCCCAGCTGCTCGTGGTGTGGGTGCCTATGTTCCAGAACAATCCAACTCCAGGCTCTTTATTTCTGATGTTTTTAGGGGATAATGGTCACCATTGAATGGTAACCGAGCCCTTCTGATGTCTTAATGGA
Source organism: Hyaena hyaena (assembly GCF_003009895.1). Lineage (NCBI taxonomy): Eukaryota > Metazoa > Chordata > Mammalia > Carnivora > Hyaenidae > Hyaena > Hyaena hyaena. Next base: position 742,310 of record NW_024080763.1, read on the forward strand.
GGAATCATTGTAAATGGTAGCTCTTGGCATTCCCCGTGGAATTCAGTGCCTTGGTTTACGAAGACGAATGATGGGTCCGTGGGTGGGACAACAGTTAGCTCCTTAATGGAGCCAGTAGCTGCCGTCTCTCTCCAGGGCAGACGGTCTGGCTATACTCACGGTGATGCACGGGTTCTGGAAGGAGGTGGAGGGAAATGGAGTCATTCCTCACTATCAGGTCCAAAGCCATCAGGCTGCTGTTCCTTGCTCTGCATACACAAGGCAGGAAGGATCCAGGTCACTTCTGAGACCTCACACTGGTGTTTCAATTAACTGCCTCAAGGCGTGGAGAGTAGATAGGAACGTGCTCTGTATACTCTGCCCTTATCTCGGCAGACACCGGTCCATGCTCTTTGCAAAGCCTTTGTTACTTCTCGTTTATCACCAGCCATGCCTGTGTGTCCTAGTAAATCTTTAATTCGCAATTAGAATACCCACATGAGAATCCTTCTCGACTGCTAATAAAGACTTTCACCTTGCTTTTACCAAAGCATTAATTATTTTCTCCCCCAGGAAGATCTGAAGCTTGATTTTAAAGGCTGAGAATCTACTTCTGGTATTTACAGTCAACAGGCCAACTCATAGTTATTGCTTATTTATTTTAATTAATGCTTTTTTACTATGTGACAGACACCATTGTGAGCTTTTAAAGCTATTAACTCATTTCATCGGATAGCTCTTTTTTTTTTTTTTTTTTGAGAGATAGAGGGAGAGGACGGGGCAGGGAGAGGGAAACAGAGAATCCCACAGAGAGTGCAGAGCCTGATGTGGGCCTTGAACCCAGGAACCACGAGATCATGACCTGTGCCGAAACCAGAGGACAGATGCTTAACCGACTGAGCCACCTATGAGCGCCAGATAGCTCACAGTTCTGATAGAAAGTTCTGCCCTCTCAAGGTATCTCCTCTAATGGAAAAGAAAGTAGCAATTAAAATGGTAAAAGGTGGAAGACAGTTCCAACATTCCACGAGAGGGTCCGCCTAGGTCAGAGGGGACTGCAGTCATCCGAAATGTTCCCTGGATCTGGGGACACTTGCTCAGCTCTTCCTTCCCTCGCCATCAGCCTCATTGTCTGGACTCCGCGCCAGGCGCATTAGCGCCTGCACAGCCTGCTTCTCACACCAGTGCCTGGAGGGCTGACACCTGGAGCTTCACAGTCACACATGTGTCCTCCAACGAAATGGCATTTTTAAACAATCAGCCATGTTACCTCAGTAACCACATACGGAGCCCCGGCCCCAGCGCACAACTGTCTCTGGGATTCCCAGCCCCTTGCTGTCCTCAGCCCCCGCAGACAATAAACTTATCCCCCAAAAAGAATGGGCTCTTTGCCTCTGACTTGAAGGTCAGGTCGCAGCAAGGATGCCTGTGGTGGACCCCGCTCCGCAGCGGCCGCAGATTCAAGCAGGATGGTTCCAGGCCTTCCTCCTTGCTAATGGTGTCTCCGGCTTTCACGAAGGCAGCTGGGCTGACTGCACCTGTGCGGCCTGGCCCTCCAGGCCCTGGTGGCACAGTGACAAAGGACAGGCAACTGTCCTGTGCCAGGACACACATGCCCAGACCCCATCTCCCTGGTTAGTGGCCAACAGAGAGTAAGCACGTGAGCAGCTCAGGACTCTACTGCTTTCAGAAGAGATGCTTCAAAGGGCAGATTCTGAAATCTTCTGAAGGCCCTTTGCACACTTCTAGGGCTAGGCTTGCTGGCAAGGCAGGCCCGTGGTTTCCCTGCTCATTCTCAAAGCCGCCCCAGAACAGGTGGTTGGGAGGGTCTGGGGGAGAGCTTCAGCCCCTACAATCCTGCCCCAGCATCTAACACCCACAGATACACCGGCACTGGAGGGACGCCTGGGCTCCAGTTAAGAAAACAGCACCTGAACATGGCTTTGAAAATATGTCTCTATGGATAGCATGTATAGTGCACGTAACATTTCTTCACACTGGAAAAAAGAAATCAGCGGGCATCTATCACCTATGTGTAAAATTTTCCCCATTCCTTATGTTCTTTTATATCGGTACTGATCTTTACAGAGCAGTTTAAATAAAACATTCACCAATATATAGTTATTTAATAACTTTAAAAAAAGAAGTCTACAGCTATTCCTGTGGTTTAGCTGGGCATTCATGGAGATGGTGCTAGGCGAGAAGAACTTGCCTCGTTCCCTCCTGTAGTCACAGTCCCCAAAGGAGAGTTCAGGGATCTTATGGATACAGAAAAACGTGTGCATAAGCAACAGCCACTAAAACTTCTTCCAACTGATGGATGGATGGATGGATGATGGATGGATGGATGGGTGGATGGATGATGGATGGATGGATAGATGATGAATAGATGATGAATTGATGATGGATGATGGATGATAGATGGATGGCTGGGTGGTGGATGATGGATGGATGGATGGAGGATGGATGATGGATGGATGGAGGATGGATGATGGATGGATAGATGGATATAGAGGGGGAAATGGTTAGTTCTATTAAAATGTTCACATTTGGGGAGGATTCTGACATGTGACAGCCCACTGGTTTGTTGGATGGTATTGTCTCAACTCGGTGTTTGGATTTCATGCCTTCTTCACGATTCTGCAGAGAGCTCAGAACCGAACACACCCTTAGGTCTTCCTAGAGTGGAAGTGGGGAGCGGAGGTGAGAGGCACAGCCATTCTCAGTAGACTGGGCCCCTGCATGGCCACCCAGCAGCTCCCTCGGCACTTGGCCGGGTGGCTGCCATCCTGACGGGGACAGTAGACATACAGCTTGTCTCTGTTGGGGGTGGCTCCTGGGCTGCATGTGGCTGCCCTATCCCCACCGCCTCGTGAACATGAGCCCTGGCTCCAGCCACCTCTGTCACCTCCAGGGCTCCTCCCAAGGTAGGAAGTGTCTGCAGTGCCAGCACCACCCAGCCTCTAGCCTTCTGAGTCCAGTGACGGGCAGAGCTCATGCCTGCTGCTCAGGCACCCCGTCAGCACCAGAGGCACTGGAGGGGCCCGCAGGTGGCAGCTCCTGGCTTGTGGGGACGCCCGTTTTCTGAATGCCTTGACCAAGTTCCCTGTGATCTTCCTACAGCTAGGTCGGAGCTTCTTCCCACTCAGACGCTGGGTGGCCCGGAGCAGCTCCCCACCCCCACCATGCCCTGGGCAGACGCACCCCCTTCTCGAAAGCGTTTACAACATCTGGTTATTTTTCTGCAGGGGAGTCACCAGCATTGCCTCTTCTGTTTCCCTGTGGAACCGTCAAAGGAGAAATCCTGCCAAAGATGCTCAAGGACAAAGGTGATGAGAATGCACGGGGGTCATGGTCACCTCCTCCCTTATCCACTTCCTCGGGTCTCCCGGGAGCCTGCAGGGTCAGTGTTTGCGGTCAGCTCTGTAGAGCGCCCCCGGGGAGAGCAGGCCGCGGGGTTGGGGGCGGGCTGTGCCTCATGGTCACACTCGGTACGGGGTGCAGTCTGCTGTCCTTACCACAGCCCTGCCCTCCTCGGCCCGCTCAGCTCCAGCTAGGAGCCCGCAGAGTGTCCCTGAGCTTTCACCAGCGGTACAGGTGGTCCTGGTGCGGGGGGACCCCAGGGGGGCCCCCGTGCAGTCGAGGGTCTCGGGGTGGAGCCCATCTCCCCTTGGCAGGCGGTGTCCTGCACAGCCACCTCCCTGTCACGGTCTAGAGACCAGACGTCGGCCCCACCCACCCACTCAGGTGCTGGGGGGTGTCACCCACACGCCTGCTGCCACGTGGTGGCTCCGGGAGCCAAGGGTCGTCAGCAGGCTGGAGTACACACTTCAGGAGACACAAAGCCAGGTCTGAACCCTCCCTGTGCCGTCCGCGAGCTGTGTGAGCAAGGGTGGGCGTCCGCACCCTCGCCTGTGGAATGGCTAACCCCGCGCCCGCCGCACGGGGCTGCGGTGACGCGAGGGGGCACCGTGCCCGGCCCTGCAGAGGCCAGAAGCGCTGGAGCCGCAGCTCTCCTGCTCCCTCTCGTCCCGAATCCCCAGAGGTTCTCAGACACCGGAACTGTCCCCCCTGCGGCAAAGCAGAGGTCGCGTCCCTTCCGTGTTACCGTCTGTCTCCTGAACGCTACTGGGAATAAAGGCAGAGGACGTTAGGCCGCAGGGTCAGGATCGCTGGCTGCCGAGGGCCAGCCGGGCGCCGGGCACAGTCGACCTCGGGAGAGCCGGGCTGTGCTGTCGCGTCTGCGCGAACCGCCCTGCGGAGCAGAGGCCCCCTGCCTTCCTCGTGTAATAAGGCCCGTTTCCCGCCCAGGGATCCCCATGGAAAGCATCGTCGTCTATCAGAAAATCCCACACCCGGGAATCCAGGTGAACCTCAACAGCTACTACTCTCAGCAGGTGCGTGCTGCCTCCCGGGAGGCCTCCGGTGGGGGCGGGGGCACCTGCGCGGCGGAGACGGGGGAGGGGGCGCGAGGCCCAGGCTGTGTGACTTCATCTCCACATCTGTGAAATGGGACCAGACCGCTCTCTTAAGGATTTGTCAGGATTAGAGGAGATAGTTTACCCGCAGCCGTGCAGGTAGCGTCCCAGACATAGTGAGCCTGGGCAGCTGGAGGCCTTGATGGGATCGTCCCGCATTGTGCGGGCGCTGGCGGAGGAGGTGCAGGGCAGAGGCTGGGAGGGGAGGCTGGGCGCATACTGGAAAGGCCCACAGTGCCCTCGGGGGAGTCTACGTTGAACTTGGGAGGCCACAGGGACCTTTGGAGGCTCCAGACAGGAGTGGGTAGCGCCTGTTTGAGTCAAGGTCCTGCACTTCTGCGCCCTTCTCCTAGGACGGGCTTCGAGATGCCTTGCTGGTTCTGGACGTCCCATTAGTGCAAACCGAAAGGCCATGTACCTGGCCCGTCTCGTGTGTCCTCAGGCCGCAGAACTGACAGGGAGCCGGGCGGGACTGCTGCCTCCTCGATCAGTGCCACTTTGGCCACATGCGCTAGAGGCACACTGGCCACTGGGCTGGGCACGTGGGTCCATGGTGCCCCTGTCCTCTGGCCAGCAGAGCCATGGGGAGCAGCACCCTGCCTCCCCAATGGCACCCTGCTCTCTAAACAGTGCCTCCCGTGAACTTGGCCTCCAGGGAGCAGAGAAGGCCATGTCCCCCAGGGACCCTCCTGCTATAGATCCTCAGGTTACCTCCTCCAGGGGACCCTTGGCCTGTGGCGACAGACTGACCTTCCTCCCTGCAGGGCATCCCAGCGAGCATCACGTTTTTCAGCCCCTCTGGCCTCACCTACAGCCTCGAGCACATCCAGGAGTTATCTGGTGACCACATGGATCAAATCAAGGTGAGGTACTCAGTGGGCTTTTGGTCTTTTCAGATTGTTAAAAATTTTTACTGATTATCCTAGAGCTTCCGTGTAAAGCTGATGCCGGCTCCGGAGCGCTGGAAAGGCAGGGCTCGGTTCCCAAGCACGACGTCCTGGCTGGCGCTCCTGGACCAGCAACCCAACCTCTCAGAGCCGGTTTCGTCATTTGTAACATGACCATTATCCCCCCGTGGCCTGCGTAGACAAGGACAGGAGTCCCCCTTCTCAGCGGGGGGTACGGTCCAGGACCTTCAAGTGGATGTCTGGAACCACAGTTAGTACCGAACCCTAATATGCTGGTGTTTTCTGTCACGTGCGTCCCGGTGGTAAAGTTTAATTTATAAATTAGGCACAGTAAGAGGTTAACAGTAACTAATACTAAAAGTGACGACAATACAGGGTAACTAAAGTCATGTCAGCTGGCGCGGTCCCTCCGATCACCTTCCTGCACCGCACTCACCCTTCTCGCGATGACGAGATGAGGAAAGGCCTGCGTGATGAGCTGAAGGGAGGTGACTGACGGAGGCGTGAGGCTACTCCTGACCTGACCACAGGGGACGAGGAGGGTCATCTGGTTCTGGACTGTGGGTAACTGAACCCGCAGAAAGTAAAATCACGACTAAGGGGGGACTCCCGTCTCTGGGCTTCCCTCAGTCTCAGGATTAGATGAGAAAATTCAAGTCGGACCTTAGCCAGAGCCTGGCGCACACGTTAGCATCCTTTCCCGTTTTCCCATCTAAACATCTTGGAATTATCTATGCAAAGAGCCATCCCCCTTCTTCCTGTCATTTAATTCATAGGATGCTTGACATTCCCACTTTGTAGGGACTTCATTTCTGAGGAGTCTACACGTAACCAGCAGGCCCCGGGGCCCCGTCATGGGAACGCCCTTGAACCCACTGCAGTGGGACTGAGCAGAGGGCGGAGGGGACCTGCAGCCCCAGGACAGGGGCCGCCAGCACCGTCCACACTCACGTGCTACAGGGCTGTCTGGGGGCACCCGCGGGGTCGGCACTGCTTCCCAGTTTTGTGGCTAGAGGTAGTTAGGCTCAGAGCTGGGGGTCTCGCCCTGGGTCTCACGGGAAGAGGGGAGAAGCCACAGTGTGAACCCAGGAAGACTGACCCCGCGTTGGGAGCCTCGGTGACGCATGAGCCATGGTCAGTTGACGGAGCGTTTCTGGGCGACATCTTGTAGGATTTTCACGCCATCGCAGGGGTAGGAATCAAGCAAAATCAGGACTCCTGTCCTTATTACACGGGAGGGACCGAGGCCCAGAGGGGGGAACTGACCTGCCAAAGTCCTCAGGCGAGTGGCTGGGACGCCCCAGCTCGCACTTAGGTCACTGGGGAAGGAGGACGTTAGCGGACTCTTGGGGTCGGAAGATTAAGAACATTAGACACTAGGGGCGCCTGGGTGGCTTAGTCGGTTAAGCGTCCGACTTTCGCTTGGGTCATGATCTCGCGGTTCGTGGGTTCGAGCCCCGCGTCGGGCTCTGTGCTGACAGCCAGCTCGGAGCCTGGAGCCTGTTTCAGACTCTGTGTCTCCCTCTCTCTCTGACCCTCCCCTGCTCACGCTGTCTCTCTCTCTCTCTCCTAGAAATAAATAAAACATTTAAAAAAAAAAGAACATTAGACACTAAAGCGCTCGGCGTCACGACTGGCACAGAGCCAGCGCTTAGAGGTCAGGATGCGCTGCGGGGCTGAGCCGCCCGGTCCCCGTCCCGTGCGGCAGTGCCCCTCCCAGACGTGGTGGCCGTGCCCAGCGGCCTGGCAGCCACTAGCCTCCTTGCCGTCTCTATGGACTTGCCTCTTCTAGGACTTCATGACTGGCTTCTTTCGCTTAGCGTAGGGGTCTCACAGCCCGCCGGCAGCCTGCTTGCTGGGGCTTCGAGCCTGGAGCCATGGTGTTCCCAGTGCCATGGGCGGCCACACGGCGACACACTCTGCCCCACATGACCCTCCCAGCAGCCCAAGGAAGCCTGTTAACCTTTCAGGTTTACAAACAAAGGGACAGAGGTCCAGAGAGGGAGGGTCACAGGCTACGGCCACAATCCTTGGAGCTGGGTGTGCACCTGACCCCTCTGGCTCCGTTTTCCTGGGGGCGTCCAGCTCGGGCCCCCGCCGCGCCCAGAGCACCTTCCAGACTTTGATCTGTGCTCCACCTGCCCCCACCCAGGGCAGAACTGTGGGCCGCAGGCCGGCAGGGAGGTTGTGACGAGGTTGTGCAGGCCAGGCGTCTCAGGGGTGAGGGACTGGGTCCACTTAGGGAGGTGTGTGCCCTCGTGTTAGGAGCTCACCCGCGAGCAGGGGTCCAGACAGGCCACCGGCCCTGCCCCACAGCCCGCCCGCTCCCGGCCCGGCCGGTTGCGGCGCTGAGCTCCCTTCTCTCTCTCCCCCTGCAGTTCGCTGCCATCGGCCCCAGCACGGCCCGTGCGCTGGCCACCCGGGGCCTGCCCGTGAGCTGCACGGCCGAGAGCCCCACGCCACCAGCCCTGGCCCGGGGCCTCCGGTTGGCGCTTCAGGCCCCCCGCTGCTGAGCCACCGGCCCTTCCAGCTGCGCTCCCGGGCCCAGGGAGACACGCCGCCACCGCGAGGAAGCCAGGCCTCATGGGGCCCCCCGGACTTATGCCTCATGCCTCCAGGAACCAGAGGACCCCCGAGGAGCAGGGCCCGCAAGGGCCCTTCCCGCAGCAGGAAGATGCCAAATAAAGCGCCCGGGCTCTTCACCCTGACTGCCGTGTCCTTTGCTGCCTGTCACTTTCCTGCAAAGCTGTGTCCGCTGAGGAGACTGCAGGGCCCATGCTCTGAGAATGCCAGGCTTGGGGGCGTGAGCAATCTGCTGTGTAGGGAGTAGCTCCGTCATCTGATCAGAGGCACCGTCAAGCTGCTGCCGTGTGCGCCGTGGACAGAGGCAGTCACCTACGAGAGACCTCTCTCTGCAGAAACCAGACGCAGAGTAGGCCAGTCCGGGCATCTGAGAGGTCGGGGGTGGGTGGGTGTTCAGTTTGCTTAGAAGGGGTTCATCCCGGGGTGCCTGGGGGGCTCCGTCGGTGAGGCGTCCGACTTTGGCTCAGGTCACGATCTTGTGGTTTGTGGGTTTGAGCCCCGTTGTCGGGCTCTGTGCTGACAGCTTGGAGCCTGGAGCCTGCTTCTGATTCTGTGTCTCCTACTCTCTGCCTCTCCCCACCCCCCTCCCTCAAAAATAAACATAAAAAAATAATTTAAGAAGGGTTTGTCTGTAGATGCAGTGCCCCACAGAGAGGCTTTGGAAATCTACCCCCACTTTATTTCTGCTTTTAAGATCTTGGCCTGGAATTTGAGCTGGGTGGAATGAAACCTCCGTCTGTCTTTAACAGCATCCGGTGGCAGGGAAGAGGGCTGTGTTACCAGCATGTTGTGGCCTCTCCAGAAGGCACGTTAGAGTGAGCAGTTCCCATGTGCCACAGCCCCACGCACGGCCTCTGCCTCTCACATCCTCGTTCCTCTGGACGCCCTGAGGAGCCCATACCACTACTATTCCCATTTCTCAGATGAAGGATCAGAGACTCAGGGCACCGTAGGACTTGCTCAGGGTCACACAGCTGGGACTTGTGTACAGAAAGCACACGGGCCCAGACCGGCAGTGTTCATAGGCCACCTCACACCGAAGTCACCTTAGTAGCAAAGTATGAACCTGGAAATACTCAGTTCTCTAAATCTGGGCGTGACCTGAACAAGAACCCCGCAGGGGCCGTGGTGACCCCACAGTTCTGGTCCATGGGCATTTCTCTAAGTAGAAGCCGGAATCTGTCCCCCCGCCCCCTTCTCTGATGTGAAAGTCAAATCTGGATTCAGGCGTTCAGAATCCCTGCCATTCTCAAGAGGCCTTTTCCTGATGGAGTTACCTTTTCTGTTCTCGGGGAAGAGCCCGGCCCCAAGCAGCACGGGCCAGGATGGGCAGTGCCCTCTGGGGACCCCCCGTGGCCAACGAGCCCCAAGACCTGGGCCCCAGCCGAAGCTGTCCCAGCCCTCCCAGGGCTGTTGCGACAACGTCCTGGGGCCAGCCTCGGCACAGAACACCACCGCCTGGACCGGGGTGGCTGAACCCGCCTTCGTGGGGGTGCACGGCTTGCGCCACACCGGGCTGCCGTGCAGGCCGGGCCAGGCGGCCCCCTGCCCGTGTGCTTGGAGGTCATGGCCGTGCCACATTGCTGTGCATTGTACCACAAAACCACCTCACTGCCTCTGAGCCATCTGCCTCCCCCCTCCCCCACACTCCTGCCGAGTCGCCACAGAGGGGCCCCCCACTCAGGGTGTTGGGGTGAGGACATGAACCAGCCTTTCCATGATGGGCCGTGCCTGGCCTTCTCTGCGGGGACAGGAAGCAAGTTAACAGTCCCGAGGGTCCAGGAAGCTTGGGTGGGAGAAGCATGGCACCTGTGGACCCGAGGGGGGGGGGGAACGGAGTGACACTCTCGGAGCCCCCGTCTCCCTGTCACCAGGAGACTCACTCGTGCCCTCTGGGCTGCAGTTCCCAGCTGTCTGGGAAATTGTATCTGGTGGAAAGTGGTGCCAGGATGGCAGACGTGGTACTCTGGTCATGGCCCCGCCCCCTGCGGCCCGAGTGCCTGCAAACACCTTGGAAGAACAGAGTCAGGAGGCCACCAAGTTCGCATAAACAGCCTGTATTTCACGCAATGGAGCTGCGGCCAGGGGATACGGGGGAGGCCACCTCTCTGGACAACCGCCATGGGACCGCTCTGAGCCTCTGTCTCTGGGGGCCGGACAGCAGGGAGCTAGGAGCCAGCCGAGAGCCCGGGTGGCCTTCTTCCAAGCCAAGCCACCTGCCTTTTATGCCGATGCCATCGTCCTATTTCCCTTCAGAGGTTCTATAATAAACATGAGATTAGATTTCTTCTTTTGAAGCCCGTTTCTTACACCTGAAGGTCGTCGGCAGGGCGCGTCGCACGGTTGATTATACGTACCTGTCTGCCTTCCTTCCTCCCGCACTCACTCCAGCGCTGTGTACACTTTGCAGCACAGACAGAGGAAACAGCACATGAGCACCAACGCGGCGATCAGCAGGCAGACGCCGATCGCGATCATAATCTCCAGGTCAATAGCCATCACGATCGCCGAGCACCTCACACACACCTGGGCGGAGAAGTGCCGGCGAGCAGTGAGTGTGGCTTCTGCCCCACGCGGCCACCTGGTGGCCTCGGCACGCGGCCTTCAGCAGGGGGACCACGAGCCCCATGCCATGGAACCCTCCGTGTGTCTAAAACGTGCATGAACCTTGGCGGGGGGTGGGACCAGCCATGGGGGAAGAAGGTTTATTTGTGATGGACATCAACGGACGCCCGGTGCAGAGAGCAGGAAAGCAGGTCGGGGAGCAGGAAGAACCTTTCTCTCCATGTCACAGGCTAAGTCACAACGGGCCTGTTGTTGCACAACTGGCCGTCCAAACCCCTGGGCCTCCTGACGGATATCCACATCTAGAGTCAGAACTGACCCCTCAACGTACATCAGGCATAAAAGCCTCCCAGAGGGCGCCTGGGCGGCTCAGTCAGTTAAGCATCCAACTTCAGCTCAGGTCATGATCTCACTGGTTCGTGGGCTTGAGCCTTGAGTCCAGGCTAGACTTTGCAAGCTCAAAGCCCAGAGCCTGCTTCAGAGTCTGTGTCCACCCCCAACTCCCCCTCCCCTGATCCCAGTCCATCTCCAACATAAACATTGAAAAAAGGTTTTTTTTTTTAAATCTCCCATGGGAATAACTAAGGGAAAGTCTCTTTCCAGACGCCCCACTGTGAGGTGCTGAGAACATGCAAAGCCATCTTGTAAGTGACATGCCTTCAGGGGGAGAAAGTTTCCAGTCCTCTCACTGACAACTGCATCAAGACATCTCCACATTTCCGAAGATTCTGGAAGCCTCCAGCCAAACCCTTCCCCAAGCTCAAGGATGAGTGCCCTGCCCCGACTGGGAACTAGCCTCCCTAGGAGCCCGTCGCTCCTGTCCGTACTGTAGACGGCACGCTTTCCCTGCAAAATCAAACTGATGTCCTCAAACTCCACTGTACCTGGAATAAGCAGTTCAGCTAATCCAACACTGGGAGCCTTGCGAAGCCAGTCAGCCGACTCAAAGGCTTTGTGAAAATCGGGGAGAGGAAGGCTCCCAGAGGAAAATGAACGATCCCTGGGTGTCGCGGCCCTGAGCTGAGTGGGGCCAGCCGCACACCACGGGGGCAAGAAATAATGTTCAGGAGCAAGACACTTGCATCACAAAGAGCTAGCGGATCCCACGGGCACCTTCCCAGATAGCTCTTGCGCACGATTTAAGACCTGACTTTCCAGGCAGCCTGGGGGGCTCAGTGGGTTAAGCGTCCGACTTCAGCTCCGTTTAGGTCATGATCTCACCGCTCGTGGGTTCGAGCCCCGTGTCGGGATCTGTGCAGACAGCTCAGAGCCTGGAGCCTGCTTCCGATTCTGTGTCTCCCTCTCTCTGCCCCTCCCCCTACCTCACACTCTCTCTCTAAAAAATGAAAAAAAATAAAAAAAAAAAAAAAAAAAGACCTGACTTTCCAACACACCGTCTCCGGCCAGAGCTTGCTGAGTGGAAGGGCCCCGACTGGTCTCTCAGACCCTGCAGACCCCAGGCTGTGTGACATCAGCCCTCACTCAGCCAAAGAGTTCTCGGTTCTGTTCCGTGTTCAGAATGTTAGCCTCCCAAGAAACATAGTGCCTAGATTATATTTAGAAAAATTTTGTTCTAAATCTTGTACCTTCACAGGTTTTATTTCCCCAAAACATTCAGGATTTATCTTCTAATTGAAACACAATTTGAGGGGAGCCTGGGTGGCTCAGTCGGTTAAGCATCTGAATTCAGCTCAGGTCACAATTTCGTGGTTCGTGAGTTCAAGCCCCGTGTTGGGCTCTGTGCTGACAGCTCAGAGCCTGGAGCCTGCTTCGGATTCTGTGTCTCCCTCTCTGTCTGCCCATCCCCTGCTCATGCTGTCCCTCTCTCAATAATGAAAACGTTAAAAAATTTTTAAAAATAAAACACAATTTGAGATTTTAATTTAAAAAAAGCAGAATAGAACCCCATTCACGTGGGAAGGTGCACAGTGCCCTTACACTTGGTTTTGGCCACACAAGACAACACTACGTGGCCACTTATTCAGACGTGTGTTCACTAATATATACGGACATGTCAAGTATATTGATAAATGTAAGTGGTGTGTATAAATGAATGTGTGATTAACATGTCACAGTTACATACAGTAAAACCATGGTGCGAGCATAGTTTGTTCCAGAAACATGCTTGGAATCCAAAGCACTTGTATATCAAAGCAAATTTCCCCAGAAGAAACAATGGAAACTCAGAAGATTAATTCCACAGCCCAAAAATACTCACATAAAAATGATTACAATGCTGTAATACAAAATAATAAAGAAAATACAAAATATAAAGAAAAATAAACAAATTAACCTGCACTGCCCTTTGAAAACCTCCCTGGCTGGGGTCAGGGGGGTGAGAGAGAGGAGGGTCATCGTCTAGGAAGACTTTCACTAACAGGATCACTGCTGTCTGTTGGCCCAATGGGATCTTTTTCTTTCTGGGCAACTTTAACAAGGAACCTGTCCAGTGACCTAGAAGGAAGCGAAGCGTTTCTAAGCTCATGCTTGTCTGGACAAAGGACTGTCCACAGGTGCTTTGAAGTGACAAAAACACTGTGGGCACCTTCCATCATTCTGAAAAATCACTGATTTCTGCCGAACTCTGTGGCCTGAGACCGAGCATCTGAGCATGGGAGACGATCACCCACAATCCCACAGAGAGAGAGAGAGAAAGAACCACCATTGGCCTAGTTGTGGCCATGTGACTCCTACTACAAGACTTCCCTCGTTTATCAAGTTAAAACTTATTAGAAACGTCAGCTCATCTTTCGGAGCATGCGCAGAACCAGTTCCACGGAACGCAAGGTTGTACCGCACATGCCTATACATACTCTGCGTGTCCCCGCACATCACTGACGAACATTCTGGCAGGGAGGCCGCACCGCGCAGCGGGAAGAAACCAGAGCGGGTACCGGGCCTGGCAGGTGTCTCTGATCACGAGGCACAGAGCAGCTCTGTGAGGGGCAGGGAGGAGCTCCACGGGCCGTTGCGGGAGTCCAGGCCCAGGAGCAGAGCCAACCTCACGGGCACAGGCGCGGGGACTGGGCGCTGTCCCCCCTGGAGCCACGTCTGTGTCGTGGGCCGCAGTCAACATGGGAAGTGCAAAGGGCCTGTGTGCCCCTTGGAGTCATTTCAACCCTTGCTTTTGTGTAACAGGCACTCAGGACGGGCCTTCCAATCCAAAGCTCACCGAGAATTCGACAAAAGAACGAGGCCGGGTTGAAAATGTGAGCGCCACCTGCATAAATCTGCTGGTAACACAGGGTTGTTGCTCAGTTCTTGTTTTTTAAATGCTTTTAATGTTTTTATTTATTTCTGGGAGAGAGAGAGAGAGACAGCATGAGCAGGGGAGGGTCAGAGAGAGGGAGACACAGAATCTGAAGCAAGCTCCAGGCTCCGAACTAGCAGTCAGCACAAAGTCCCATGCGGGGCTCGAACCCACAAACCGTGAGATCATAACCTGAGCCGAAGTTGGACACTTAACCGACTGAGCCACCCAGGCGCCCCTGTTGCTCAGTTTTAAGGCATGAGAAGGCTCCCCCCACCCCACGAGTCTATCTTGTACAGACACACTACAATATTTACGCAGAATTCTATAGGGTGCCTGGGGCTTGCTTCTGAGTGTGCAAAGTGGGTGTGAGGGCAATGATGAGAAATTCCACACCCTGAACCACCCTTGGCTCCTGACTGCTGACCCGGGCTTCCCACCCCGAGGCCAGGCTCCTCCCCCAGAGGGGTGACCACGGGGCTCTCCCACCCACATGGTGCCTGTTCAGGAGCTGGGAGATCGCGTCCATAGGAGGAGGGGAGTGGGGGGGGATCTGTGGACACAGCTGAGCGTGAGCAGCCCTTAGTGACCAGAGGGGGAAGGTCATCTAACAGATGTGACCGCAGGCTGACCTGTGAGCAGAACCGGGCACTCAGAGGCTCCCCACCCCCTCCCAGTCTCTGGAAGGTGGGTTCTGTTCCACCTGCCTTTCCAGCTCCCAGAGGCCGCTCTGAGCACACAGCTTTGAAAGGTGATGTGGTGTTGAAGACACCGGCACAGTATACAGGGCATGGATCCATTAGTCGTGTGTGTGTGTGTGTGTGTGTGTGTTTTGGGGGGGGGAGGGACAGAGGGAGAGGGAGACACAGAATCCGAAGCAGCTCCAGGCCCCGCGCCTTCAGCACAGAGCCCGACACGGGGCCCGAACTCACGGACCGTGAGATCATGACCTGCGCCCGAGTCAGACCCTTAACCGACGGAGCCGCCAGGCGCCCCAGGGATCCGTTAGTCTTGCCGCTGCCCGGGACCAACCTTGGACTTACCCTCCTCTCACTTATTAAAACCGCCGCCCACCAGCCCGGAGCGGCCTTTCTTCCACCTCTCCCTGCCACCCTCCCTCCGTGGGGTTCCGATTACACCTGGGACGCCCTGGGAGGGTTTCCAACCGACAGGCCCCCACTCCATGGCCACGCCCCCCCCCACGCTGCTCGCTCTTGTGTCCCCACCGGGGGTGTGGCCGGCCCCAGAGGTCTCCGAGCTGACAGAGCTGAGTGCGGCTGTGCAGGTCCCTTGATGGACGTCCCAGCTCCCGGTGAGCACAAGGCCCTGATGTCACAGGTGCCGGCCTCGCCGCTGCAGCCCCGGTGTGAGGCCACAGCCCTGGCCCAGGACCTCACTAGGAACGGATCCCGCTGTGTCTAGTGCCCTGCTCGGAGCCCCGGTGTCCTGGAGCCCCGTGACGGGGCTCAGGCTACAGGGCCATCAGACCAACCCGGCACAGAAGGCTGCTGGGGGTGGGGGGAGACATCAGGAGGGAGGGCCGGGCCAGGCGGTGCCGTCTACACCTCCTTTCTACCTGTCTTCCATAGAGCAGTTGGGAGGATTTTTTTTAAAAGTTTATTTATTTAGGTAATCTCTACACCCGACATCCGGCTCGAACTCCACTGTGAGATCAAGAATCGCCTGGTCCTCTGAGCCAACCAGGCACCCCAGGAAGATTCTTTAAATAATCAATCAATAAAGTCACTCTCCTGCTCAAAGGATCTCCACTGAACCGAGGGTAGAATCCAGTTTATCTGACCGCCAGGTCCTTCATCACCTTCCCATCCACTCTCTCTCCCAGCCTCATCTCGTTCCCCCTCCCCCCTCACTGACCTCCCCCCAGCCCCCTGCTACTCTGATGCAGGTGCTGGGTCCTGCCCCAGGGCCTTTGCACTTATCCTTTCCTTGGCCCACGCCTCCCATGAATCCCCAACCGCACGTGACCGTGACTCTCTTACTTTCCTCTCATTGCTTCCATTTCATCTTTACAAGAGGTCTCTCCCACCCACGTGAATACGGACCCCTGGCCTCCAAAGCATTCACTTTCCTGATTTATACTGTCAGCCGGTCCCTGTTTGAATTTTTCAGTCATTGTTCTGTTTACTGTCTGTCGCCACCCCTAAGAATAGAAGTTCCGTGATGGCAAAGAATGGGTCCACACGTTCATTTCCATGTTCCCTGTCCCTAGAACGGTAACGAGGATTTGATGAATGAATGAGTAGCTAAAGGCCGGCCCCCACCCCCGCACCCTTGCTGTTTTCAGACCTTTGACGCTGGCATTCCAAGCTCTCACCTGCAGCCAGGTGTCCTGAGGGCCTTGCTCACTTCGCCCAGGTGCCCTGGGCGTAACCAGTTACAAATCCCAGGCAGCTGAGCCTGGTCCTGCCTAATTTTTTCTTCCCCTCCCTCCACCACGTCCCTTTCCCTCCTCCAGACTCTCCTTCCTGAGGGTGAACTGAGAGGGGCAGTTCTAGAACCTCAGGTGATTCTAGTTTATCCTCATATAAAAGCCCCTGCCCCGTAGCCTAGGGCACCACACAGCCATTAACTGGGATGGTCAACACCTATATTCACCGACACAGAAGGGTGCCCGTGACATCCCACCGAGCTTTAGGTAACAGAGACTATGATTTATATAAAACCGGACACACGTACTTCCCCAAGCACGTTCACCAAAAGTCACCACCTGAATCACTGGACTTCCTCCTCCTCGATATTTTTAAATCTTACGTTTTCCTATACTGAGTAAACACCCCTTTTATAAAAAGAAACAAGAAGAGATCAGAGAAAGAGTCCCCAACCAGGAACAAAAAGGACCCAAACTGTGAGCAAACTGCGGCCAGGTGGTAAAGGTGCAGGGGGTGCAGGTGGGGCCACGCAGGCTGTCGGCGGCGACGGTTCGCACCTCTAGTAACAGGCCCCGCGGACGTGGCGACCCTTCCACCGCTCGCTGGGCGGCGAGGCTGCCCACGAGCCCGTCGCCATAGAAACGGAATCCACACGAGGCTGCCAGGGCAGATGTAATTACCTGAGGCCGCGGCAAACATTCTCACCCCCGCGAGAAGGGTGCTCCTGGGGGCTTCAAAGGGCAGCAGGGCCGGGGCCGCCCGGCGGGCACACTTCAGGCCTGGGTGCGACGGCCTCGGAGACGCGCGGCTGCCCCGGGGGCCGCTTATAAAAGCATCCCGGGCCCGCGGCTCCGGAGGGGGCGGCGCAGACGGAGCGCAAGCCGGAGGGCAGGGCGCAGGTCGGGCCATGCGCGCCGCCTCCATCCTCCGTGGGACCCTGCTGCTCTGCTGGCTCGCCGCACCCCTGCCCGCCAGCCCGGAGCCGCTTTTCCACAGCCGGGACCGCTCGGACCTGGAGCCGTCCCCGCTGCGCCGGGCCCAGCCCATCGCCGACCTCCTAGCAGCTCAGGTAGGAGGGGCCCCGGCACCGGGCGCACGCACGTGCACACGGGCGCACGTGCACAGGTGAGCGCTAGCACACGCGGGCAGGTGCATAGGCGGGCATGCGCCCAGGCGGACCCCTGCACGTGCACACACAGGCACGTGCTCCGTGCACATGCAGACCCCTGCACACGCAGGCACGTGCACCCGCCGGAAGGTACCTAGCCGGGCACGCGTCCAGGCGGACCCCTGCACACGCAGGCACGTGCACACTCAGGCACGTGCAGACATGGGCCCAGGCGCGCGCACACGCCGCCTCAGGTCGGGGGAGGGGCTCCTGCAACAACCCACAACCACGGGCTAGCTGTGCCGCACAACACCGGTGACCACGCTCCGTACAGGCAGACACTTAGCGACACACAGACCCCCGCCCCCGAGGCGGTCCATTCTGTAAGCCCAGGAGGGTCCCCGAACGCACACCCGCGCGCGCCAGCCTCGGGGTCCGTCACCCGCGCCCCACGGGTCGCCGTCTCTCTCCGCAGCGCTTCCTGTCCAAGTACGGCTGGGCCGACGCGCCCCCGGGGCCCGGCTCCCGGCCCCCCGGCCCCGCCGCGCCTCGCGCGCGCCCCCCGGCCGCCGCCCTGGCCGAGGCCGTGCGCAGGTTCCAGAAGGTCAACGCGCTGCCCGCGAGCGGGCGGCTGGACGCGGCCACGCTGGCGGCCATGAACAGGCCGCGCTGCGGCGTCCCCGACACGCGGCCGCCGGTGTCCCCGCCGCCCCGGGCGCGGCCCAAGCGCTTCGCGCGGTGGCCGCCGCCTCCATGGGGCCCGCGGCCCGGGGACGCCGCGCCCCGCGGGGACGCCCGGGCCTTCGCCAAGAGGACGCTGACGTGGCGGCTGCTGGGGGACGAGGGCGCCAGCAGCCAGCTGTCCGCGGACGAGCAGCGGCACATCCTCAGACTGGCTTTCAGGATGTGGAGCGAGGTGACGCCGCTGAACTTCCGCGAGGACGTCGCCGCCCCCGGGGCCGCAGTGGACATACAGCTGGGGTTAGGGCGAGGTGAGAGGGCGAAGGCAGCGAGCCAACCCGGGGCTCCCCGTCCCTGCCCCCCACGGCTGCAGGCAGGGCCCCGGAGCATAGGGAGCCCCGCCCTGGTCACCTGTCCCGCGGAGGTGGCCCAGGCGGCGGCGTGGGCCCTCCAGGAAACCCTGTGCGGGCGTCAGCACAGCTCACTGGGCAGGGCGTGGGCACGTCACCCTGCACAGGGCCAGGGGCGGCCCCAGGGGGACATCGGGGAAGTTCCCAGCCTCCGAGCAGGTCAGCCCAGGGGGCATGGCTGCAGAGAGCGAGCTTAGCAGGGCACGAGCCAGGCCGACCGCTCCCGGCCACCACCTCCTCGCTGGGCGGGTGTGGACAAAGTAACCTCTGCAGCCGCGTCTGGGATCTAGGGCTGCTAAGCGCTGCCCTGCTGACTGCACTGACTTCCTGCCGTGAGAAGTCCCCAGGAGTCACTAGGGGACGTGATCATCTGGCGGCACCGCCTTCGTGTTATGACGCGTTGTCAGCTGTTAGGACCCAACTCAGATCTTGCCTATTGACAACACCCCCACCCCCGCCTCTGGGCTCCCCCAACCTGTGCCGTGCAGCTCCGTTTCCAAGCGTTTAGACTTCCTAACACTGTCCAGCCGGCCGGGAGTTCTTGCTTCGGCTCCTGGCCTACAAGCTCATCAAGGCCGTGAACGTTTCGGGTGTCTGTGTTCCCTGTCCCCTTGCCAGGCCGGCACCTGGGCTGTCCTCGGGTTTTTGATGGCAGCGGGCAGGAGTTTGCACACGCCTGGCACCTGGGCGACATCCACTTTGACGACGATGAGCACTTCACACCTCCCACCAGTGATGCGGGCATCAGCCTTCTCAAAGTAAGTGGTCTCGGGCCGCGGGCAGAGGGCGGTGCGGCGACGCGGGCTGGAATCCAGGGAGGAGCCTGCAGCCTTCTGAGAAGTTTCCCCGATTTCCCCGTGGTCCCCCTGAAGCGCAGGCCCCGCCCGGCAGGTGCCCAGGAGCCCTCGCTTTGTGTTCCCTTCTAGGTGGCCGTCCATGAGATTGGCCACGTGCTCGGCCTGCCTCACACCTACAGGCCAGGATCCGTCATGCAGCCGAATTATATCCCCCGGGAGCCGGTGTTAGAGCTGGACTGGGCAGACAGAAAGGCGATTCAGAAGCTGTACGGTAAGGCTGCTCTGGGAGAGCATCCTCTGGGCTCACAGACGACCCTCAGTATTTCAGAGCCTAACTCACTCCTTACTGGGGGGCTGGGCCCCCAACTGGCATAGAACAGTACAGCTCTGACAGCACCCCACAGCCGCTGCCGTGTAACTCCGGGATACAGGCGGCCGCGCGCTGGCTGTAGCCACTAGCACAGAGCAAAGCACTGCCATGGGTGTCCCCTCCCGTGGCCTCTGTTTCACGTGCCACATTACATCTCTGGGAGGAAGGAAGCCCCTGGGGGAAGGTTCCGGCCATCCTAAGGCAAAGAGCAGCAGAGGATCAACTTCCATTTCTATTTAATTGTTCAGGCTAAGGTGTGAATGGTTACTTGATTGAAGTGACTAATGGCTTAGCATAGAGGCTGAAGGGAAAGAAAGCTATCCTCCCCTTTTCCACTGAAAACGGAGACCCCCCCCCCTTCTGTTCCACTCAGACCCTTGTGTTCTTGGCACCAGGCCTCTGCCCGGAGTAGCCGTGCCAGGGCTGCACGGGTTCCCTCAGAGGAAATCTTTCTCTGGTGTGTGCCCAGAACCAAACTGCTCGCCTCCGATGAAGTCAGACCAGCCGTCGGGGCATCGGCTGTGTTTAGGGCGATCACATAACCAGCACCCAAACCGAGATACCTAGAAGCCTGGGAGTGCTGTCAACGAAGATTAGCCGAACAGCCCACATGGGCCCGCCGTGCTGCATACCCCCTCCCCCCACCCCCAAGGCCGCTTCCAGTCTGGTGTGGCGTCTTGCTTTAAGACAGTTTAATAGAGGGGCGCCTGGGTGGCTCAGTCATTTAAGCGTCCGACTTCGGCTCAGGTCACGATCTCATGTTCGTGGGTTCGTGGGTTCGAGCCCTGTGTTGGGCTCTGTGCTGACAGCTCGGAGCCTGGAGCCTGCCTCGGATTCTGTGTCCCTGTCTCTCCCTGCCCCCGCCCGCTCATGCTTGCGCTCTCGCTCGCTCTCTGTCAAAAACAAAGAGCTTAATAGAAAACGCCAGCTTTGCAAGGGTCTCTATTCGAATCACATGTGAAGGTAGCAACAGATGGTTTTTGGCACCAGGTGACGAGCAGCTGGACTTTTTATTTTTTTTAAGGTTCGTGTAAAGGATCATTTGATACCGTATTTGACTGGATTCGCAAAGAGAGAAACCAATATGGAGCCGTGACGATGAGGTTTAGCACGTATTTTTTCCGCAACGGCTGGTACTGGCTTTACGAAAACCGCAACAACCGGACCCGCTACGGGGATCCCCTCCAGATCGCCAGGGGCTGGCACGGGATCCCCGCGCAAAACGTAGATGCTTTTGTCCACCTCTGGACGTGGAGGAGAGAAGAACGGTATTTCTTTAAAGGTAGAGGTTCCCCCGGGTGGCTCCGTTCCTGGCATCGCACAGGCACGTTCGGAACGAGGGCTCGGGGCCGAGCGGGGAATCCTCCGTTAGCGCCCCTGCATCACGGGCCTCCGTTTGCTCCGCCCGAGTGGAAGCTCCGGGAGCCCAGGGTGGGAAGGCACTGGGTGCATCAGATGAGCAGACGACCGAGTGCCCAGCTGTGCCAGGCCCTGAGGGGGCTGCCAAGGGCCCTCCCTGCCGATTTCGCTAACTCCGGAGAGGAAGAGCCTTGGAGGCCCGTGGCCAGGAGCCTGCGGTGAAGGAGGGGGAGCGGGTGGGGAGACCCCTGCCCTGGGGACTGGAGTCAGGGCTTGACGCAGCTGCGCAGGCTGTGGGGGACCCGGGAGCCCGCGAGGACACCGGGGGTGTGATGGGGGGAAGTGGACAGGGGTGAGGGGTGAGACACAGGAAGCGGAAGGCGTTAGAGTGAAGGGGGGGGAACAGGTCCGAGCGACAGCTGAGCGCATGGGGTGCGACAGGGCGCTTACACGGGACGAGAGTCAGGTGCAAAGACGGGGTCGGCCTGGGCCGTCAGCCATTGAGGAGTCGGTGGCAGTTTCTGAGCGGGGATCAGAGTGTTGCTGGAGGGCAGGAGCCGCGCCGGGGGCCCGGGGCCGGCGGCCGGCGGCCGCGCAGAGAAGACAGGCCGGGGCCGCCCTGCCCGGGGCGTCTGTGCCCGCGTCACGGAGGCCGGCTGCCCTCGCACACCAGGTGCCTGGAGTCTGCGCACAAACCAGATACTGTGGTGGCTGCTTTCTTTCCCTTCCCGGAACTTCCGCCCTAGAGGCAAGCCGTGTGGCCGCCGTGTGCCCGCGCCCCGGGACTGGGGCCCGGCCTTCCGCGGCTCAGGAGTCAGAGGCACGAGCCAAACCGAGAGGAAGCCGCGTGTAGGTTTTGCCATAAGAAAAACCTGAATTTTCTCTCCATCGCACAAAGGAAGAGTGGAGCTCAGTTACGTGAACAAACTGCCCAGGGTGGACTTTTCTAGGTCAGATCTCTCAGGCTGGGAGCACATCTCAGGGTCCTAAGTCCCGGAGAGCTGCTACAGGCAACAACACCCCGTCGTTACAGAGTGAGGTCACTCAGGTCAAGGCGGGGGCTGTGGGACACGGGGGTGTTTTATACTCGGAGCCGTAAGAACCTCTCACGTTTAACGCGCCAAGAATACTTTAAATTCAAATATCCCAGTTAGAGTGAACTGCACCACCGGCTGGCAAACGTCACTGTTTTCTCTCCACGGTAAGCCTCTCGGGATGGGGACAGAAGCGGGGTCCCAGGGGGAAGGAAGCTCCTGGGGCGGCTGCTACGGAACGGAACTGCCTGTGGGTTGTAAGAGGTGAACACGATTATTCTCTTTTATGCTGACGACATGCCAGCGTTCAGGACGAGGAACTAATAAGCAGAGTCCAGAATAGTCCCGTGGTGTTTCAGAGCATGAAATTAGCATTTGGCTCGTGACACGAAACAGGACCCGCCACGCCTTCGTAGGACCGTGGGTGGAGCCACTGGGGTGGAACTGGGGCGTCTCGGCCGCACCGGGTCCAGCCTGGGCCGTCAACCTGGATGAAGTACCTCAGCCCTGCTCCGGTCCCCTCACTTGTACAACAGAGCTGGCGGTCGAACTGCAGAATTCTAAAATCCTGAAAAAAAGTTGGGGTGCCCGGCTGGCTTAGTTGGTAGAGCATGTGACTCTTGTGACCTTGGGGTTGCACGTTTGAGTCCCACACCGCGTGTAGAGATTACTTAAAAAAACAATCCTAAAAAAAAAGACGATCATAAGGATCATGTTTTCTATAAAAAGAGAGCTTATATTATGGTGGGAAATAATTCAGGGCAACACATGGGTCCCTACTATGTAAAAGGAAGATCATGAGATTACGTAGGAAGAATGTGAAAAGACCCTATGATTTGTCATTTTGGTTTTGGGGAGTGGGGCTCGAGGGCCCTGCGAAAGGCAACCAACATTTTAATAGCAGCAATGACTGCCAGAACCGATCGACAAGTAAGTAATTCAAGACCTGGGGAATCATTCATTCGAGTGGAGGCTTCACGCAGATACTGAGGTCCTGCCTTCTGCTGGGGTCATGGCAAAATGTCAGCGGTTGACTTGAGAGCTGGAGCGAAAGCGGCCCTCTTGGTGGTTGTCTGTAATTAAACGGTAATAAACCATATAAGCATTTTCTGTTTGGCTCTCAGGAAATCAGTACTGGAGATACGACAGTGAAAAGGACCAGGCCTACACAGAAGATGAACACGGGAGAAGCTACCCCAGAAGGATTTCAGAAGGATTTCCTGGCATTCCAAGCCCCCTGGACACTGCCTTCTATGACCGAAGAAAGCAGTTAATTTACTTCTTCAAAGAGTCCCTCGTAAGTAGGCGGCTTTCCAACTTGCTATGGCTTCCGTCAGTTCTCACTGAAGCCTGTCAGAGGACTAAGTTGTTAAAAGTTGTTCTCAACTGCCTCGCCCTGGAGGATCGTGGCAGATCCCATTGTATGAAAAATTAGGAAATTCAAGCCCAGAGAATTTGGTGCAAAGCCACAGATTTGCCTATCTCATCCCTATAAATTAATCTAAAAATGATTTTCAGAAATGCCGGTCTTACTTGCTTTGCAGGTGTTTGCATTTGATGTCAACAGAAATCAAGTACTTGATTCTTATCCGATGAAGATTACTGATGCGTTTCCAGCAATAGAGCCACAAAACCATCCTCTCAGAAACATAGACTCCGCTTATTACTCCTACGCACACAACTCCGTTTTCTTGCTCAAAGGCAGCGCGTACTGGAAAGTGGCCAGCGACAAGGACAGACAACAGCATTCGTGGCTTCCTTCAAGTGGCTTGTTTCCAAAGCAGTCCATCTCCGAGAAGTGGTTTGACATTTGTGATGTCCACACCTCCACCCTAAACATGTAAGGAGAAACACCGGCACATGGAGAATGAAAGGGATTTCTAAGAGAAAGTCGGAGTTCTCTTACAAAGAAAATAAACCAGATTTTTAATAATTGAAGCAAACAGGACTAAAAATGGAAAAAGCCATTCCTGGAACTTTTAAGATATTTGATTTAAAAGTCAGTTTTTCAGGCAAAAAAAGTTACCAAATGGTTTTACAAAATTTTTAGGAAAGGTTAAAAAACAAAACAGAATCCCGAGGAATCCCTGTCCTTCCACCACCCAGCGCCCCCGTACCGATTTCAGGGCCGGGCGGGAACACAGCTGTAGCCACAGGACCCAATCAGGGAAGGAGACACAGCCCCCCCCCACAGATGTGGCGTTACTACCCTGAACACTTAGGGATTCAGGGGAAGCGCAGATTTCAAATTAACCACGCCCCACACTTCCTGTCGTCGTAATTTATCTCCTTCTCCTGGACAGTGTGCGGGCTTTCCCACGCGTTTCTCCCCTCTTCGCAGCGTCGCCGGAGTGCCAAGGCACAGACCGGGGCGCACAGCTCTAGTCGCAGGAACAAGGTCACAGCTGTGGCCCTGCCAAGGTCACCGCAGCAGCCGCCGGCAACCCTTGCCCCGGACTCCAGCCCAGGGCCCTGGCACCTTCTCTCCATCCCTGGCACGGAAATTAGCTGGAAAACAAGCCGTCTCCATGACCAGGCCACAAACAGCACAATTCCGCTCAACTAACCGCCAAAGCTCAAGCACTTTAAGCAGCGCTCCTTTAAGATCGGCAGATGACAAAACATTTAGACTTTTTCTGCCCCCGTAGGGGATGTTCATATTATTGCTTCAACAAGAGAAGACCGCTAGAACTGGGATCTTCTTGCTTAAAAACTATCCGACTAAACGGCTGTTCAGCCGAGGAGAGGCCAGAAGACGAGGCCAGGGTGACATCCCTGACACCAGCTCACTTCATTAGCTCTTCTGGGTGGAAGCGAGCAGACTATGAAGGGAGAGCAGAGGGACAGCTGTCCTGACAGGCTCCTGGTTCACAACTCAGGTAAAACTTTAAATGCCTCGGTTTCTGCGAATGGATGCAGATCTGTCCCAAGGGAATGCAAACCAGCTAAGGGGACAGAGCTAGGGCAGGGGTCAACTCACTGCCAAGGAGAACACTGACCCGCTCAGCACGTGAGAGAGCAGTTTGTAAAGATTCCGCTTTATTCCAGACAACGTTCCAGCAGGTTCAGACTCCAGAGGGCGCGGCCGCTGGGCCGGGGGGGGGGGCTGCCGGTCACGGCGCGCAAGGTCGGGGGGAGCCCACTGCCCGCACTCGGGGCCAGGCCAGTGGACTTGGGGCAGGGGCGGGCTCCGGTCTTCAAGTCCCAGCCGTCAAAGGAGAGCGCAGGCCCGGTTTCTGTTCCGTGTCCTTGAAGCGGAGGCTGTGGGCCCAGGGCAGGTGGGCGGCGCCCGGAGGGGTGGGGAGCAGAGGACACACGTGCGCCCAGGTGAGAGCCACGCAGGGCGGTGGCAAGTAGTGTCCTGTCCCCGCGACGACGCAGTGAATGGCAGAGATTTTTAGTGTTTCAATCTTTACTTCGTAAAATTAAACCAAAACCTGATTTATCAAATCAAAACTCAAAGTGCAGAATGTGAAATTCAGGAAAAATAACAAGACATTTTAAATAAATAATTTATTTATTCAAAATAGTTTTCTTACCTTATTCACAGTTTCCAGTTTACAGTGAAAGGAAGGGGGAGCAGTACCTATCCTTGATCAACTGTCCTAGCCCGTCAGAGAGAAGCGGCCGCCCTCGGCACACCCCGAACACACCACCGCAGAGCCTCACGCGCCGCGGGAGGAGGGGGGTCACCTTCCATGCGACCGAGAAGCACTGTAGACACAGGACGTTTCTTCAACCTGCCTGACTGAACACTCAGTCATCTGGGTGAAAGTTCCCGACAGAAGTATCCTCACCCAAAATAATTCTCTTAACCCCGTGGAGGCTAATAGACTTGAAACCTGTTTACGAGTGTACCTGCGTCACAGAAAGCGTGGGGACACAGGTCCCACATACGTCTCCGAGAAACAACGCCAGGGGCCTTCAGTCTGACTCTGACTTTGCTTCAAATGAAGCAAAGAACTCAACCACGAGTTGTCTGTCATGGGGAATGAGAACTGTTTCCTCTGCTGTGCCTGTTTCTAGTGGTGATTTCCCTATTTAATGACACGAAGCACCGAATGGACACACCAGCCCCCGAGAGCAGAAGGCACGGACAGCGTCCCTGCGGATGGAGCCTCAGACCCGAGTCACTGGCCGCTGCCACGAGCAAGCTGGTCCAGCAAGTGGAGGAGAACGTCGATTCTTTCCAGAAGAGTTGTGTTCCTGTTGGCGGTGGCTCTCAGAAGCTGGGAGTAAGTCTGCTTGTTGGTTTTGAGGACTGCATCTTCTTCAGTATTACTGCTGCGTTAGAAGGAAAAAAAAACAGCAGAAGAGCCCGGTGAGGTCCACCAACAAGTCAGAAAGAAACCTGAAGGCTGAACAGTGCCAGCCCATGCCGGGCACGGGAAGCGGGTGTTCTGGGGCTGCCTAGTCCGTACTCCCCCGCCCGCATCCGCTGTTCACAGGCCTGTTTTTACACATTCACTTCAAAAGGTCTATTAAAACCAAGGCTCATTCTCTTTACAGAGATCTGAGTGCCTAGCACGTGCTGGGAACCGCTCGGGGCAGTGGCCAGGACACACCGAGCAGAGCCCCTGCCCCCGTGGCGTCTGCCTACGGAAGCAGCAGCGGGGAGAAGCTGTGCAGCAGACAGGCCGGCGACCGCGTGCCCCCGAGGACACACGGGGGAGGAAACCCCGCGCGGGTGGCCTGGGGCCCGGAGAGCGGCCGGGATCTCCGCCCGCCTCTGCGGCCCGGCCCCCCCACAGCTGTTCACGAGCACACATCCAACGCGGCTGCGGGGAGGTTCTCCCTGGGGCTGGACCTGCGAGGGGCTGCAGCACGGACCCGACTGCATGGGACAGGTCAGTGTGACCTCGTGTGGAGGGCGCCCTCAGGTGCAGGGCTCGAGACGCACTCCACCTACAAACTGTTTAACCAAAACTTGAGTTGTTTGTCTTGAAAATCTGTCCCCTACAGGTCACATCAGTGGACCCTTATGTTAGAAAAGACTACTATTACGTGGCAGCTCATTTCTAGCATTTTTTTTTTTTTTTTTTTTTTTTTAAAACGGACCAGACAGAATACAGACCTCCCGGCCACGCACGACCAGGTAACTGCTGACAGGTGTCTACACCCGAGCCGTGCCGTAACCCTGGCGCCTCAGGAGGGCAAGGACTTATCTTATACATGTAAATACCAAGGCCCAGACGGGCCAAATAATCTGGACTGAGATAAAAACATTATACTCGGACTCCAAATGCTGTGCTCTTTCCACTCACCAATATGCAAACGCTCCACTTCTGCCCAAGTGCCCGCCAGGCTGGCAAGAGCAAACCAGCATCTGGAACCTCCCTCCAGTGCACATCGAGGCTCAGGCTGGGAGGCCACCTCCTCATCGTGGCTGCGCTTGCTCTTCCTCACTAGGACCCCGCTGTCCACACTGGGCTGAGCACGGGCCAGGCTGGAAATGGCGTGGGCTCCGCACGGCCCTCTGTGGAGACCGGCTCCTCCTCTCGCCCTTAGTCATACTTCCGTAATCAGGCAAATCTCTCTTCCCCTCAAAACCGCCCATGGCGCAGCCCAAGTGACTGTTCGAAATGCATCCACTATTTATAGCTGGGGCCTAAGACACTTAGGTTTTAATTCTGGGGTGCAGCTGACATTTGCAAAACCTCTGCTCTTGCAAGAAACTTAAACTCCTTTCTGACAAATCAAGGCAACAGGACTTAATCAGAACGAGTCTTCAAGGACAACGAGGCCACACCGTGGCTGGTGCCTGAAGGTACCAGACGGCCGCTGGGATCATACATTTAGAACTGCGAGATTTGTTCTCATCATAATTCTGAATCTTAAATCCTCATCTTCCAATTTCTACAAATGACTCCCATCCTTAATCAACTCTACTCTCACCAAGTCTCATTGAACCATGAACTCTAACAAGGGTCCCAACATTTCACAGGCTTATCTTTCTTCCAAAGGCAACCAACATCTATTTTCCTTTTTTAATAATGTTAACCAAA
Organism: Hyaena hyaena; assembly: GCF_003009895.1. Classification (NCBI taxonomy): domain Eukaryota; kingdom Metazoa; phylum Chordata; class Mammalia; order Carnivora; family Hyaenidae; genus Hyaena; species Hyaena hyaena. The sequence continues at coordinate 770,227 of NW_024080763.1, forward strand.
TACACACACACGTACAAATATACGTATATACACATGTGTGTATATATAAGGTATATTATACATACATATACATAAGATATACATATATATGTCTGTGTGTGTGCCTTTTAAAAGGTTTTCGCTTATTCACTTTGAGACAAGAGTATGTGCATACATGCGAGTAGGGGAGGGGTAGAGAGAGAATCCCAAGCAGGCTCTTTGCTATCAGCACAGAGCCTGATGCAGAGCTCGAACTCCTCAACTGCAAGATCATGACCTGAGCTGAAACCAAGAATCAGATGAGCCACCTAGGTGCCCCAATCTTAACAAAATATTAAAAGTACATACATGGCCAGGAACAGTCCACAAATCTACAAGATCTGCCCTCTGCACCATGCTCAAGAGCTTCCCAAACCCTCAGAGTCTACGTTTACATTTTTCATAGCTTTGCATTCTAAGAAACCCCAAAGCCATCACAAAGGTAAAGAGGCTCCAGTCTGCTAAAGCAAGGAGTATTAAACTACAGTTTTAACTTCTTCCCAAAAGAAAAAAACAGAACCCAACATGACAAAACAAGCATTTCTATAGGGGCGCCTGGGTGCCTCAGTCGGTTGAGCATCCCAACTTCGGTTCGGGTCATGATCTAGATTTCGGGAGTTCAAGCCCATGTCGGGCTCTCTGCTGACAGCTCAGAGCCTGGAGCTGCTTCAGATGCTGTGCCTCCTCTTTCTCTGCCCCTCCCCTGCTCACATAAACTCACTCTCTCAAACATAAAAAAGCATTTCTAGCAGGACAACATGGTTATCATAAGAGGAAGTTGTCCTAAGAGGATTCTAAGAAAATTAAAATTTTCAATTTTATTAAAAAATTTTTAACGTTTATTTGAGAGCGAGAGAGAGCGCCAACCCATGCAAGTGAGGGAGGAGCAGAGAGAGAGAGGGAGAGCATCTCAAGCAGGCTCCAGGCTGCCAGCATAGAGCCAGCGTGGGCCTGGGACCCACGAAACCCTGAGATCATGACCCGAGACCAAGAGGCAGCTGCTTAACCGACTGAGTCACCTGACGCCCCAGAAAATTTAGATATTTAATTAAACTGTTTTTTTTTTTTTTAAGCAGGGGTGGGGTGGGTAGAAAATAATTAAAACATACTAGTTCATAGCAGCACTCTCAACAATAGCTAAAACAGGGAAAGAGCCTAAGTGTCCATCAACGGACGAATGGATCAAGAAGATGTGGTTTATCTATACCATGGAACACTACATGGGAATGAGAAAGAATGAAATCTGGCCATGGGTAGCAACATGGATGGACCTTGAGGGTGTTATGCTGAGCAAAATAAGTCAGGCAGAGAAGGACAAATACCACATGTTTGCACATATAGGAGGATTAGGAGGAACTTAACGGAGGAACAAGGGGGAGAAGAAGGGCGGAAATGGTGGGGGAAAGGGAGAGAGGCAAACCACGAGAGACTCTTGAATGCTGACAAAAACTGAGGACTGATGGATGTGGAGGGAGGGAGGAGATGGGCATGGAGGAGGGCACTTGTGGGGATGAGCACTGGGTGTTATATGGAAACCAACTGGACAATAAACTATTTGTAAAAAAGCAAAAGCAGAAACAAAACACACTAGTATTTCTTTTAAGGTCTAGCTCTGATCTCCCTTTTCTGCAGACAGAATGCTCACGGACTCGTGGGGAGACGGCAGGGCGCAGCGCGGGCCGCCCTCTTCACAACAGAACCGCGGTCTCGTGTGCCGACCAGTAACACCCGGGAGACACACGCACTGACATAAGAACCACTTTCTCTGTTTTGAAGCCTAGCCGTACGTTAACTGTACGAACGCAAATATCACAGTTAACAGTCTTTTAATAAACTTTGAAAATTAACACAAATTAGCTAAAGAGGACTTAATGCATCCTACACAAAAACTTTTGAAATTTTGAAAGCAGCTAGAGAAAAAAAAAAAGGCCCATTACATACGTAAAAACAAAGGGAAGACGAAGAACCAGAGAGCACGCACGCCAGAAGGCCAGGGAGGGACGGCCTTCACGGGTGGGATGGAAAAGTCTATCAACCCAGAACTCTACACGCAGCCGCACATTTCCCCAAGCCGGAAGAGGAATAAAGACTGTCGGACAACCAAAATGGGAGAATTCTCTGCTGCCAGATGTTAAAGGAAGTTTCTCAAACAGAAGACACCAGACAGAAAATGGTTTCTATCTCAAGAAGAACACTAGAACAGAATAAATGAAGGTAAAATAAATTCATATAAAAATAAATCGTTCTCTGGGGGCACCTGGATGTCTCAGTTACTCGCGGTTCGTGGGTTCAAGCCCTACATCAGGCTCTGCGCTGACAGTGAGGAGCCTGCTTGGGATTCTCTCTCTGCCCCTCCCTCACTCACCCTCTCTCCCCCTCAAAAATAAATATTAAAAAACAACTGTTCCCGGATTTTTAATTTCCTTAACAGGTTAACTATCTACAACAAACACGGTAGTAGCATGAGGTGTGTTTGTAGCATAGGTAAAGATAAAATGAACGGGAGTACCACAGCGGGAGGAGAGGGCAGAACGGGGGCGACCACCTGAAGGTGAGGCAGCAGAGTACCATGTGAAGGGGGCTCCTGATTAAAGATGGAAACCCTAGGTCAACCACCACGAATTTTAAAAAGTAGTATAAATAATCCATCAATAGTGAAGTAAAATGCAACCACAGAAAATGTTCAATTACTGTGAGAAGGCAGGAAAGACAGGCAAAACAGCTAGCAAGGTGACAGATTTGAAGACACCAATTATAAGTTTGTTTAAAAAAAACAAAAACAAAAAACAAGACCCCTGGTGCAGCCGCTCTGGGGAACAGTGTGGAGGTTCCTCAAAAGATTAACAATAGAACTCCCCTAGGACCCAGCAACAGCACTGCTAGGGATTTACCCACGGGATACAGGAGTGTGATGCCTAGGGGCACATGTACCCCAATGTTCATAGCAGTACTCTCAACAATAGCTAAATCATGGAAAGAGCCTGAATGTCCACCAACGGATGAATGGATCAAGAAGATGTGGTTTATCTATACGATGGAATACTACATGGCAATGAGAAAAAATGAAATCTGGCCAAATGTAGCAACATGGATGGAACTTGAGGGTGTTATGCTGAGCGAAATAAGTCAGGCAGAGAAGGACAGATACCACATGTTTCCACTTATAAGTGGAACAGGAGAAACTTAACAGACGACCATGGGGGAGGGGAAGGGGAAAAAATAGTTGGGGAGAGGGAGGGAGGCAAACCATAAGAGACTCTAGAATACCGAGAACAGACTGAGGGCTGATGGGGGTGAGGGAGAGGGGAAGGGGGAGATGGGCATGGAGGAGGGCACTTGTTGGGATGCGCACTGGGTGTTCTATGGAAACCAACTTGACAATAAACTATGAAAAAATAAAAATAAAATGTAATTTGTCGGATAAAAAAAGGCAAGACCCAATTATATGTTAGATTCTCACTTTTACTAGAAATGGCATAGCTAGGGTAAAAGCAAAAGACGTTAACCGAAAGAAAGCTGAGTGTTATATTAACATCAAAAATGGGCATTACCCCATGATAAGGGGGTCAATTCTCCAAACACAACAGTCCTGCGTATACATCTAAATGTGTCCACATCGAAAGACAGGAAACACAACACATAGAACAAAAGGAAAAAGAAAATCTATGAATCCGTAACTGTAGTTGGAGAAGCCCACTCCTCTTTTAGTAACTGATGCGACAACAGGAAGTCGGTAAGATACAGAAGACCCGAACACTACCATAAGGCGACAGAATTGACATTTCCAGGACACTCTACCCAAGACAGCAGGATGCCCGTATACTTCAAGGGCACACGGAAAGACAAACCATAGTCTAGGCCACAACACAAATGGGAACAAATGTGAAAGAAATCATACAAGTTATGGTCTTATCAGCACATAATGGAATTACTAGTAACCAATGATAAAGATTACCTGGAAAGTCCCAATATTTAGAAACTAAGCGGCATGTTTCTAACATAAAGTTTCAGGGGATATCAAAAATTAGTTTAAACTGAAAAAAATGGAACTAGAAAAACACTTGTGAGCTGCAGCAAAAGCAGTGTGAAATTTATAGTAAATGCTTACATAAGAAAACAGAAAGGGTCTCAAGTCCATAATCTAAGATTCTACTTTAAGAAACCAATAAAAGAGCAACTTAAACCCAAAATAAGCACAAAGAAGGGAATAGAGGTAAATGTATAAATTAATGACACTGAAAATAGATAAACAATTGGGGGGGGAATCAATCAAACCAAGCTAGTTCTTTGAAACGATCAATACAACTGATGAATTCCTAACTGGGCTAACCAAGGGGGGGAAAAAAAATCCAAGCTGCCAGTATCAGGAGTGAAATAAAGGCTACCACTACAAACACCTTTAGACATTAACAGGATCAGAAGGGAATACTGTGAACCCATACATCTGACAACAGATAAAATAGACTTTCATTTGCTCACAGAAAGTTTTATCTATGAAAAGCAGCTACACTCTTTGTGAAAACTTTTCAATAATGCCAACTCTAGGTGAAGATCGTTTCGCTAGTAAATTCTAACAAAGCTTTAGGGAACAAAGAGTAATTCCACACTTCTAAAACTCAGACGAGGAAACACAGGCAGTGGACTTCATGAGGCCAGCACACTCTCTGCCCAAAAGCAGACAAAACCACTACCAGAGAGAACCGTCCCCACAAACACACACAAAAGTATTAGCACATGGAACTCCAGGGATACATAGAGAGAATGGTGAATCTCAACAAAGTGGAATTTATCTCAGGGATGCAAAGCTGCTTTAACATTAAAAAACCACCACCAGCACCAGCACCCCCCCCCCCAAGTGAGCCCCACCACATTAACAGACTCAAGAAGGAAAACAATATGGTCATTTCAATGTGTATACAAGAAGCATCTGACAAAAATTCAACATCCACTGATGATAAAAAATAGGAATAAGAAACATTCAACTTAAAAAATTTTTTTAAGTTTATTTGAGAGAGACAGAGACAGCGTGGAGGCGGGGGTGGCGGGGAGAGAATCTCAAGGAGGCTCCGTGCCACCAGCACATGGGACTTGAACTCACAAAACTGGGAGATCATGACGTGAGCCGAAACCAAGAGTCAGACGCTTAATGACTGAACCGTCCGGGTGCCTCCGAACATTCTCAACTTGATTAAGAACATTCAGCTGATGCCTCACTGAATGGTAAAAGCCAGCACGCTTTCTCCCCAAGCGCCTGAGGAATCGGGCAGAGTGGGGGCTGACCAAGAAGAGACAGCAAGGGGGCATTCTTGGAGCGATAGAGCAGTTTTAAATCGTGATTTTGGCAGGAGACATAGGTCTATGTTTGTCAAAGCTTGAATAACTGTATGCCACAAAAAGTCAATTTTACTACATATAAATTAAAACAGACACAAAAACTGCCTGTACCTGCAGATTATGAAGTGATAAAATACTCATGGGATAACTGATAATGATCTAGGTGTGGAGACGATTTTTCCCCTTATTTTCCAAATTTTGTAATACGGCCAGGTTGTACTTACGTTTTAAAAGGAAAGACCGATTACCTTCCTGATCTAGTGCTTACTACCAGAATTCCAAGTTAAACTATTAATGGCAACTTAAGAGCTCTGGTAAAATAACATAATCATACAAGCAGAGATGGGGTAGAAGGACATTTTTGTGGAGATGCTCACAGTTCTCAGGAAGTCTTGGGCTTTACAGAGATTCTGACATTCCACCTCCATCCCCTTTCTATTAGTGCATTTGGTGCTGGGTAGCAAGCTCTAGTCCTGACTTCCCGCTTAAAGACAGTGCTCAGAAGGGTTACTAGAAACAGTCTTCTTCCAGGGCCATTCATCTCCCTCAGGGCAAATATTAAAACCAACAGGGTATTTACTCTTTAGGAAGCAAGATCTGTTTCTACAGTTTCGGCATGTAACGGGCCACACAGAGAGGAGTCTCCTCTGATTTAACAAGTCAGAGCACCACTTCAATCCCTGGTCACCCACATACAAAACAAGAGCGAATACAACCGATCCTTTCCCCAGGGTCAGTAGAACTCACCTTTCTACAACTAAGGGCTCGAGAAGAAATTTCCACAGAGAACAATTGGATTTACCTTGTTTTCTTCTTAGTGGAAGACAGCAGTTTGATGGACTGAAGCAGAAGGAATGACAACCGAGACTCAAATATACCGAGGAGCTTGATCACTTCTTCTCGACTGAGACTGGGTGAAGAGTCAGCAGCTGGAGCGCCCTCCTCACGCTTTGGCTACGAACGACAGAAAGTTACTTCACCAAAGCTGCGGGATAATTACAGCTTCACACCCAGGTGACGGGGCTGCAGCACGGTCCACCCAGTAAACATTTTAGGCAAAAAAACAAAAGAAACAAAAAACAAACCCAAGGTCATTTCCGGCCCCCCCCCTCAACTGCCTCCCTGGCAGAGCCTGTCAGCGGCAGAGGCTGATGAGCCCCCTCACCCTGGAGATGATCCGACAGACGAGAAGGCGAGAAAAACCTCTCACACCTCTCACACCTAACAAGCACTTATGTAGAAATCAATCCTGAATGGAAACCTTCTACTTTCCAACAGTGCCTGCTGATGGAGCAGAGGGGAATGGGCACTCCACGGGGTTTCACAGAGAGCCCGCTGGACAGGCTGGCGTGCGACAGGGACTCAGGGAAGCCTTTAGCGACAGCAGAAGGTCGCCTGAATGCTGGAATGCCAAGCAAACCGGAGAGGCTTTCCAAGGAGCCTGCTTAAGCCCATTCAGCATTCAACTGCTCCCTGGGAGTTTAACAGGAATTATGGAAGAGCTACGTGCCTCTTTCTTCACAACAAACAGAACAGGGGCGCCCCGACAGCTGAGTCGGTTAAGTGTCGGACTACTGACTTTGGCTCACATGATCTCACGGTTCGGGAGTTTGACCCCCCCCACATCGGGATGCTCTGCAGTCTCTCCCTGCCTCTCCCACACTTGCTCTCACTCTCAAATATAATAAAAAATAACAAAAAACAGTAACTTCCTTTAAAAAAACAAAAGCAAAACCAGAATGAGACGGAAAAGACACAACTAAAAAAACAAAACAAACAAAAGGAAAACACAACTGAGGTAACAGATGTTATCAGAGCCTTACTAAGGTCTATGTGGTTAAAGAAAAAAGATGTTTACTATAAAAGCTATAGTTCCAACTTAAAGAGTTTAATAATTCCAAGAAAATATAATAGGTCACTGTTAATATGTTTTTATGCAAAGCACATACATGTATGTGTATGTCTATATATACATGAACACACACGATATACAGGCCCCCCCCCTATGCCCACTGTATACATTCAGCATTTAGCTTAAGACACACAAAAACCAAAGACAAGTATTTCTCCATTCACCTGGTCAAATTCCTCGACAAGCTCCTTTCTGAGGAGCTGGAATGCGTGTTTAGTTCTCACCATTATATCAAGAGCCCCAGACAGTGTTTTCAATTTTCCAACATTGCTGTTCTGACCTACAGTGTGAAACACAAAGTGATCATTCCGTTAAATATCAATCTAGAGACCATTCCAAGGTCAATGCATTAATGAACACTGATTTTCAAATGCTGTGAAGGTAGCTCATGAGAATCTCCACAGATTTCTTAAGTCCAACCGGTAGTAATTATCCCTGGACAAAGCAAAAAGGACAGCAGTCTCCCTGCTGCACAATGTCGTTCTGTCGCGGTGACAGCCCAGCCTGCCCGAGGACGACCTGAGTGTCAGGGCAAAGCAGCCGGCTGGGAGCAGATGTTTTTATTACTCTCCTCAGGTACTCAATTTTTAAAGGAAAATTAACCACATTTATCTCAGCAAACGTGTTCCCAGTATCTCCCATTTTTATGAAAATGCTGCCTGCTCTCTTGAAGGTTCAAACATGGCAGAAAATTCAAAGATGTCAATGAAGAAAGGACACCCAAAATCCACCCCCAGAGCGTGCGGCAGTAGACCCGCCGTCTAGTATACACTGGCAGGAAGGTAACAGAAGTACTTTCAGTAAACAGGATTTTCAGAAACGGCTGTGAATAGGCCATGCATTCACAGATGTACCAAGGCCAAATCAGTACCCAGGGAGACCCTCCCTCCCGGCCGCCTGCGCCCCGCCTCAAAGCCGGCACTGCCACGACTCAGTTGCACACCCTTCCGGGGACACTCGCTGGAAGAGTCCCCCCCACCTGTGGCTGAGGAGTACATTTAATTCTATACAAGAAAACAACGGAAATAAAACCAAACGAGCAGCCATACTTCAAATAAACGTTTGTCTCTCTACAGCACAGGAGCTAGGTCTGCAAGGACCCCTGGGCGCACGGGAGCAGGTGGGCATGGGTGGGAGAGAACGTGGGGAAACCCGCTCCGTGGGCAGCGCTGGCTCCCCGCCGTGGCCGAGCCCGCCCAGCCCCCACTGCCTGGGGATCTCCACCTCGCGCAGGGCCTACGGTTGTGGTGCCACAGGCCACGGCTGCCAGGATCCACGGCATTTAAGGAGCTCACTGCCCCATGACCACTGCTTCTCCCAAAGCTGTTCGTGAGGACTTGATCTCGGATGGTCTCAACTGACTTGTCCCATTTTTTTCAAATAAGGGAACACAGACTATATTTCAGTATTTCTAGGAAATAGGTCCCTGAGTGTAATCAAATCCATTTTCTAAACTTTAAAAAGTGTAGAGACTTCTCCTGGCCCCTCCCCAAAGTCGTTAACATTTTCATTTTAATTTGCCCATAGTTATTTACAATCACGAGAGGTCTCCGGGTGGGCCTCACTCTAAGAGGACATGCACACGAATCTGAGAAATGAAAACCTAAGGCTTACTGGTCATCTGAAACTCTGCAAACGCCACTCTTTCTAACTGCACTCGAAGTAGTTCACAGGGAGCATCTTTCAGAAGCTGAAAAAGCTTAACAGCTTTGCTGTAATGAAGATCTGCCAGCACCCGGTGCTGCTTCCTAAGATGTTCGTCACCAACCTGGAATCAAAAATGAAAAACAAATCCTAAAGCTGGCGTTTCACAACAACTGCTTACCTAAGTCTCTGGATCACTAAATGTTCTTTAATATTGTTTTCCTAGAAGTCTTCAACAGCTAACACTCTTATATTTAGGCGTTTAATTTAATCCACTTTTGGTTAATTTATGTGTATGATGGGAGGTAGGAGTCCAAGTGCATTCTTCCACATGTGGACACCCAGCTGCTCTAGCACTATCTGCTGAAAAGAAAATTCTTTCCCCACTGGTGGTTTGAATGCTAAGGCTTGCTTGCTTCTACCTTGGGGATATCAGGCCCCTGGGTAAGCCTGAATTTTGGTTAGGATCTCCTGGGGCAAGGACTAGAGAGTCCAGGGGCAGCATAAGGTGAAAAGAAACCCTCTGTGGTTAAGCCAGACCTCAAAGGACAATATTCTCAGACCGTCTATCCCCAAGGGGCTGCAAGACAAATTATCTTGGTCCTGAGCTTCAAAAAAAAAAAGGAAAACAAAACAAAAAACATCCCTGAGAAACCTGAAACACAGGACTCCTGGCAGAAGCCAAGCAACCTCTCTGGAGAAGAGGCACCATCAACCTGGGCTTCGGTTTATTCTTAGACATGCATGCATTTGAGCACCAGGATTCATGTTACCAGGCTGTTCACAGCACATTCTTCCTAACAGCCTCAAACTGAAACCACACAGAAGTTCCGGAATCACAGAGTGGATAAATAAACTGTGACATGGTCATTAAATGAGTGCTACTAAACCAGAAAACGCACCAACCAGGATGAATCCCACAAACACGATGTCCGGTGAAAGGCAATAAACCACAGAAGAACTCGTACAGTATGACTTGATCTATAAAGGTCACGACCAGGTTTAAGTGGTAAAACAGAAAGGGCACATAACGGAAAGCCCAGGACAGCAGTAACCCTGGGTGGGTAGGGAGGCACACTCTGCAGGGCGGGGGTGGTGCACAGAGGAGACTGAATCTGGCCAACTGACACCCACTCCATTTATAGTAAAGAAAAAAATGCAGCGCGGGCGAGGGGAAAATTACCTAGACTCCAAATCTTTTTAAAGCAGCTGACAGAATTGACAGCAGCACAAAAATATACGCTAAAATGTAAGACAGACACCCAGAGCACTTTTCAATGGACTTGGCATTGAACTGAAGTTGGAATGGCAGTACCTGGTTTCTCAGACAACTGTGGTACATGGACGCCAGCCTGTGATGGATGGTTGCTGCGCGGTACTGACAAAGCGGCTGGCGAGCAGACACGGAGTCCACATCACAGTGTTTCAGGGACTTCATCATAGCCTCGCTGACTTCTTTCTCAATCTGTTTTTTTTAAGAGGGAGGAGGAAAAAAATGACAGGCCTATAATCTTAAATAAAAGTACTTAAATACTGCTTGTTAAGGAAACAATGCTTTATATCCATTAAAAGCTTAAAGTTGAAGACTTCTTTCATAGGCCAGCAGGTACTATTACCTGCTCCTGAGCTTTTCTAGAGAGCGGAGCATAGTCCTGCTGCAGCGTCGCCATAGTGAAATACGTAGTGGACAACTCCCAATTCACCGAATCCCAAACAGCTGGGTGTATGTCTCGCGTTCCCAGTGACCTCAGAGCTTTCAAATAGTAATCAACAGCCTGTGCGGGAGGGAAGGACACGGTCTTCAATCAATTTAAATCTATGCCAACAGCGTATCAGAATAAAACACGCTTTATATATCACCCAGATGTTGAGTTGATTTGGGGACAGTTTATAGAAGGGCAATATTATGAAAAGAAAAAACGATCTAGTAAACGGTTTCAATGAAGAAAAGCTACTTAAAGTGGCTGGCCACACGCCACTCCACATTTCCATGGCAAGTCCATCATAAGCCTTAGTACTTTCTGACTTTTGTTCATGCTGAAGGATGCATTTACTTCCTTTGGTTTTTCTTTATTTTTTAACGTTATTTTTGAGAGAAAGAGAGACAGAGACAGAGTGGGGAGGGGCAGAGAGAGAGCAAGACCCAGAATCTGAAGCAGGCTCAAGGCTCTGAGCTGTCAGCAGAGCCCTGTGCAGGGCTCAAACTCTCAACCAAGAGATCATGACGTAAGCTGAAGTCGGACACTCAACCAACTGAGCCACTCAGGTGCCCATGGTTTTTCTCCTTCTCAAATGAAAATGTATAACTAGTAAACTAGAAAACAACTAGACGAGTCTAAGGATAAAAAATTGCTGATCTGACTATAAAAAGCAGCAATCCCCTACCCTCACTCATCCCCTGCCCGAAAAGCATGGTCATTACGTAATATTCAAGCAAATAAAAATCGCATTTAATTCCATCACCCGGTAATAATTTCTACATTTCTTGTAACTATTGACTTTCTTCTATGTATCTGTGAAGTGGAAAAAGAAAAACTGAAACCAGGTCACTTTCACTTTACAACTTCCCATGCCGTGAACGTCCTTCACTAGCGTGCTCGGGGAGCTCTGAAGTACTCGCTAGGGGAGCGCTCCTGGTCCTTCCCGTCTCCTACACTGGATGCTTCCGCGTGCCCAAAAATACGAGTAATTTGACAGACAGAAAAAACTCAATTTTTAAACTTCATAAAATTAAAAATTTGAAATTTCTTACATTTTAACCACTTTTTAACGTGTATCAATTTTCTGTTCAAGATTATTTGCCTTTTTCTACTGGGGCAGTTTATTTTCAATGATTATTTTATTCTTGAAGCAAGCAAGCACCATACCCAGTGTGGGGCTTGAACTCAGCTCCAACATCAAAGAGTTGTGTGCTTTACGTATAGGATTAGGAGGAACTTAACGGAGGACCGTGGGGGAGAAGGGGGGAAATGGTGGGGGAGAGGGAGAGAGGCAAACCATGAGAGACTCTTGAATGCTGAGAAACAAACTGAGGACTGATGGGTGTGGGGGGGAGGGGGAAGAGATGGGCATGGAGGAGGGCACTTGTGGGGATGAGCACTGGGTGTTATACGGAAACCAATTTGACAATAAACTATTTGTAAAAAAAACAAACAAAACAAACAAAGAAAAAAAAAAAGAGTTGTGTGCTTCACTGACTTAGCCAGTCAGGCGCCCCTATTTTCAATGGTTCTTTACTCTTCTTTATATATGAAGGATTTATTAACCTCTGGTCTGTCATGTTATATTTTCTCTGATCTGTGGTGTGCTTCCTGTTTGTTATGCATTTAAAAACCAGTCTTTCTACACATTTACATGGGTCCACCGTCTACTCTGTGCTTCCTGCTTATCGTGTCATGTGAGGCAAATCCTGTCGCATCTCCTCGCATAAGGCTCTTCCACCATTTCCTCCTGGCACCTTCCCAGTTTCCCTTCACGTCAGCCTGTACTCTGCCTGCTGCCTCACATCTTCTCTGGTTACACCAACACAACCCACCAATGACTGCAACATTCCAGCTCCGATACTAAATTCTCCATGTTATAGGGCCGTTTTTTTTTAATTTTTTTTTAATGTTTTATTTATTTCTGAGAGAGAGAGAGAGAAGCAGCGTGAGTAGGGGAGGGTCAGAGAGAGAGGAAGACAGAGAATCTGAAATAGGCTCCAGGCTCTGAGCTGTCAGCACAGAGCCCGACGCGGGGCTCGAACCCATGGACCTCGAGATCATGACCTGAGCCGAAGTCGGACGCTTCACCAACTGAGCCACCCAGGCGCCCCTCTAGGGCCGGTTTCTAAGTGTTGTAACCGTCTCCTCACACACCATTGCCACAGCTCTCAGTAGATTTATGGGATTTTCCTGGAGCCAGGGCAACGTGTAAGCAAGCGTGTTACCTTATTATAATACAAGCCTTCTTCCGGAGAAAACTCGCGCTTAAATTCATCACCAGCACCGCAGTGTGCCTGCGCACAAATTCGCATGAGCCTCCCCGTGTTACACAACAGAAGGGCAGCGTTTGTAGCATCATCAATTGACTCAAAGTTGTGAATTCCTTTCTCAAAACAAGAAAAGCTTTTTTTCCACAGCTGTTGCTCCGCAGTAGACACGCTCTTGCTCACTTGACAAAAAAGGAAAGAAAGCCACACGTAAGCAGACATCAGTGTAAATACATGTGCCCCAGGGAGGGAGGAGGGGAGGAGGGCAGGACAGCTAAGGAAGCGTGGCCCACGGATTCTGACTACGTGCTGCGTGCTCCCTCACCAACTGCCTCCTCCAGACACACCTTAAAAGCACAGGTTCTTATTTCTCAATAAAAAAAATATACATATGGGCTCCCGGGTAGCTCCAGCAGTTAAGTGTCCTTTTTTTATTTTTTAATGTTTACTTATTACTGAGAGACAAAGACAGCACATAAGCAGGGGAAGGGCAGAGGGAGAGGGAAACAGAATCCGAAGCAGGCCCCAGGCTCTGAGCTGTCAGCAAGGAGCCCGATGGGCTCAAACCCACGAACTGTGAGATCATGACCTGAGCTGAAGTCGGACGCTTAACCGACTGAGCCACCCAGGTGCCCCAAGTGTCCGACTGTTCATTTCAGTGCAGGTCATGATCTCATAGCTCGTGGGAGGAGCCCTGTGTTGGGCTCTGCACGGACACTGGGGAGCTTGCGTAAGATTCTTTCCCTTTCTCTCTGTGTTGACTGCAGCTCAGAGCCTGGAGCCTATTTCAGAGTCTGTGTTTCTCTCTCTCTCTGACCCTCCCAGAAATAAATAAAAATAAAAAAAAATAAAAAAAAAAAAAGATTCTTTCCCTTTCTCTTTACCCCTCCTGCCCTCCTCTGCTCGTGCTCTCAAAATAAGCAAACTTAAAAAAAAAACATAACCACACTAATTTTTAAAGTGTTTTTGAAAGTACAAGTATGGGGAGGGGCAGTCAGAGAGAACCCCAAGCAGGCTCGCGATGCAGGGCTCCATCTCACGAACCAGATCATAGCCTGAGCCGAAATCACGAGTTAGATGCTTAACCAACTGAGCCACACAAACATTTCAGTAAGAAAACATTTTAAAAAGCACAAACTCTTTGTATCCCTAGTGCTAGAGTCCACAGACCACACACACACTCTTACAGAATACCTGCTGTCCTCATTTCTCTGAGCCCTCTGCCTCCTCACACCAGGTCCAGTCTTTACATTCCCATCATTCTCATGGCTCCAACTACCACCCACCCCCAACATTTGAGTGATTCCCCAACGTCTGTCTTGCTGACCCAAACAGCTCTAAGTCCAGGTTTCTTTTTTTTTTTCCTTTATAACTTTATTTTTTACAAATAGTTTATTGTCAAATTAGTTTCCACATAACACTCAGTGCTCATCCCCACAAGTGCCCTCCTCCATGCCCATCCCCCCCTCCCCCCATCCATCAGTCCTCAGTTTTTGTCAGCATTCAAGAGTCTCTCATGGTTTGCCTCCCTCCCTATCCCCCACCATTTCCACCCTTCTTCTCCCCCTTGTTCCTCCGTCAAGTTCCTCCTAATCCTCCTATACGTGCAAACATATGATATTTGTCCTTCTCTGCCTGTCTAAGTCCAGGTTTCTACTGAGCCAGGCCTTCCGCTCACATGTCCACTGGGATCTCAAACCTGATACCGGCCCAGCCAAATCCACCCTCCTCGGCCTGAATTGCACAAGGCCACGTGCTGTTACTCTCACCATCCACTGGGTCGTGCAGTGCATCCCCGGCTCCTGGTCAAGGCTGTCTGCTCAGTCGGGCCAGTACCCCTCTCCCTACCTGCCTGCGGGCATCCTATCATGTTCCAATCTGCTCAAATGACACCTTCTTCCCTGAAAGCCCTCCAAGAACCCCACACCTTCAACAAACCTCTCTCCCCACTCTTCTGGGCTGCATCTGTGCTTCTGGCATTTTCCAGAGAGTCACCTTTCTATCTGGCTTCCTGACATGAAAGAGAACTAGGTTTCTGTCAGTTACAATTCCAGCAGAGCGCCAGCTCAGGCTGATTGTGCCCTTCACTTTTGAACGGATAAGACAAAGAATGGACGACCCTGAAATGAGGACTCTCAAAGGGCCATGTTTTTGTTTAGCTCTCAAGAACTTGAGAATAGAAGATTCTTTGACACAGCACTCCTTTATGCATAAACTCCCAAGCCACAATCCTTTGCCCAAATCATACCCAGCAGGATTTTCTAACAGAAGAGGCAACACAGGGGGGCACTGGGGAGAGACACTCACCTGCTCGCTCACTCTGCAGCGCAGCAGCCTGGTTCATGTAGAACACGCCGATCTCATTTCTAATATTACCCATTCTCTTCAACACCTGTACGTAGTGTTCTGGGTTTTGGCTTTTTAAGTCACTAAACTGCAAGATTTCATTAGCAGCTTCGTAACATTTACAACTAACTGAAAGCTGACTCTCTAAGTCTGTAGACAGATCAGTTGCCCATGCAAATCCTTAAAAAAAAAGAGGAAATATCACCATGAGTAACATGAGCCCTTCTTCCTTACCATCTACGTAAAGCTCCTAGTTTTAAGACCATAAATCTAATATGGTACAAACCTTTTAAAGAACCTTCAACTTACTGAGAAAACTACATTTTCCTGGGATATTAATGTTTGAATAAAGAATTATTTTCCTGACTAAAAATACAGAAAACTTCCCATGACCTGGATTTTACCAAGTATACCTGCTTATTGGCAAAGGCCTCAAACTGTTCATGGATACATAGTAAATTTTTTCTTCTTTTTAATCAATGGAAACAGTTCTTGAAATAAAGCTCTGTTTGCTACCAGAGGCTATTCAGGTACATCATGGCCTGCGACGTCAGTTTAACTCACTGAAGAAGCTGCTCGCTAAGCCCTCCAAGGCTTAAACATGCCATGTAGTGGGGCTGGAGCGGATGGAGGTGCCGGGCCCAAAATCCAAGGGGGGAGAAAAGGGCGCACCACCGCTGTTAACACTGGAACATAGGAGAGAACGTACCTCTCACAATGGTGTTTTAAATGGAATTAGTTTGATGGGAGTGGTAAAAACACACTGAAGATTTTCTCAGGGTCTGAAAATAAAATCATCTGAGACACTCAGAAGGAGAGTAGGGGAAGAAACGGGGGGCGAGGGGGGCAGAAAAATACTCCATTTCTCCCCAATGTACTTCTCTAGATACCCAATGTCTAAAGTTTGGGGGAGGTGGATTATCAAGTTATGAACATTTTAAGAGCACAAGGCGACGACTCCGTGGTATGCACACAGACCCATGTGCTCACTCGCGTGCCGCCCGGACCGGGTGTGCGGACAGCGGCCCCGAGAGGCAGGACACAGTCACTAGGACTTCTCTGCTCTCCCAGTTTTAAAGTCTGTCAACTCCACAGCAAAGGAATTCATTCGCTAAGATGGTCAGCTAAGAACTAGGTTTAAAAAGTTCTCTCTGAGCCCCCAGAAACCATTCAGAAGGGAACTCATTCACTTTTACCAACTGTTAATTCCTTTTCAGAAGAAAATCATGGCTTGGTTAGCAGACTACAAGGTTAACCAGAGAAACCTCAATGGAAAGAGAAGAGTGTAAAAAAAAAAAAAAAATCAACACAACTTGCTCAGAGCTTATTTTATCGTTATTTTAGAATTTCTGATTTTACCACTAGAATGATTTCAAAACCATTTTACACACAGATACATGGGGAATCATGCCCGATTATAAAATTCGGAGAGCAATGCAACAGAACTGCAAAATCTAAACACAGACATTTCTGCCACTTTTCCAGACACACCCAGTCAGCTAAGCGGGCCCGAGGGGCCCAGTGCGGGTCACAGGCCCGGCCGGCGCACCTTGACAAGGAGACTCCCTGTGGAGGCTGTGCAGGATCTCCTGGTCTTCTTTTGTTTGGTAATTAAACTCTTCAAGATGTGCTGCTCTGTTGTTTGCGTTCTGGGCCAGCATTAGCTGGATGTCACCGCAGAGCGTCAAGTACTGGGAGAGAAACAGCAGCACTTCCGAAAGCATGTTGGTGCAGAGGCAGCAATAAGTGTCTAGGCCGAGAGGACGGAGAAAGGAAAGACACGGGTGTGTTAAAAATTAACGTAATGAATGTTAAGAAAACCTGTTACCGGCAGAAAGCTTGGTACCACTGTATCGAAGTTTCTCTTAGAGATCACATACGGCTTCCTAGATTTCAAAAGGAAGTTATAGATAACTGACCACTCAGAGCAGAAAATAAAATACTAAATAACACACTCAAGAACAGAAAGTTATTTCAAAATTAAATTTTACAACAGAAACGAGTGAAAAGCCACGGTGATTCAGAGGCCTCTTCTGTTCTCCCCTCCCAATGCCTGTTAAACACATTAACATACAGCGACTTACCGTGGCTCTGCAAAGCTAATTTAATGTATCGTAACGCTCTTCCGTATTTCTGAAGACTCATGGCAGCATCGGACAAAACATAATAGGCCTTTGACGACTTGAGAATCAGCTGGAGTTTCATTTTATGTTGCCAAGAACCAGGGATCATTCCAGATTGACTGGAATAATTACCCTTCTGAAGGGAGCCCACTGACAGGAGAGGGGGAGAAAAGGAAGCACGTTTTTATGAATGGAAGTCTCACCATAAAAAAATAATTTGTTTCCTGACAGCAACTGGTCCAGGCTTAGGCACTCTAACTACACGGAGACTGGTAAATGCTGTGTGGGCTTCACGAAGCAGTAAAATGGCTGTGTTTCGGCGGACCCTTGCTGGGATTTCTGAAGGCTTTCTGCTTCCCGCAGCCGTCAACTCTGTCACCCTCTTTCAGGGTCACACATAACTAAACTCATGACTGGCATGTCCTTTCTCCAGTCTACATGCCAACTAGCCAGAAAGTTTACCTTTTAAAACCAGCTTAATTACGGGGGAACCCTGTTCTAGAACACGGAAATGGGTTTCTCACCACTAAGTCCTCTCTGAGCAGCTCAGCCCACTTCCCAGGTGACAGTTTTGTCTTCCTCCACAGTACTCCCCCTGCTACCCATCAGCCAAAGTCAAGTCACTGTTGCCTACACGGAGGTCTAGTTTTCCCACCCCTGCCCTTAGTGGCCGATCTCTTCTACCGGGAACACTCTTTATATAGAGTCCAGCCGATCACTATTCTCTTCGTTGAACAAGCGGTCATTTTTGTGTCAAGCACTGTACTGGGCACCAGATGTCGCATGGCCTCCATGCCTGAAGATCTCACAGAGCAAAGGTGGAAACAGGCTGCTAACACGAACCACGGCAAAATCCAGTACGTCCAAGTACACGGATAAGAACAAAATGCTGTGGGAATCCTCCCTTCCCAATCTCTCAGCCTCAAGATGTCTTTTTTTGGTCAGCAACAACGCAAGTCTTTTTGAAAGCAATGCAGGTACAATCTCTATTATGGTCTTATTTATGCACGGATTTCTCTCTCCTCTGCTACTGTAGGCATTTTCTGCACCTGAGGTATTGTGAGAACACCAGAGATGAAGACGACAGAATTTTTGTTCACAACTATTTTGGTGTACGTGCATAAAACCGTTCGGCACAACTATGGAAGACAAATTAAGAGCTCTAGGACAGGGGCGCCTGGGTGGCTTAGTCGGTTAAGCGTCCGACTTTCGATTAGGTCATGATCTCGCAGTTCGTGGGTTCGGGCCCCGTGTCGGGCTCTGTGCTGACTGCCAGCTCAGAGCCTGGAACCTGTTTCAGTCTGTGACTCCCTCTCTCTCTGACCCTCCCCTGCTCATGCTGTCTCTCTCTCTCTCCTAGAAATAAATAAAACATTAAAAAAAAAAAAAAGAGCTCTAGGACAAAATGGTAAGGAAATCAATTCTGACTAGAGACAGAGGGGAGCATGAAGATCTTGAACATCGACAGCTTGATTTTCAACAGCTGAGTTGGGGAGGAAGGAAGAAAAGATTTCAAAACAACAAAAAATACCATAAAAAAGGCAGTGATGGCTCAAGCCCTGGTGTCCTCACTGCACAGGGGCGCAAGCCTGGCACATAGCAAGCACTGCAGCAGTGCTGGGGAAGTAAGTTCGCTTCCTCACACACAACTTATGCTCGTGAAGAGAAGTGAGGAAAGCACGCGGTATTTCAAACACACAGGCTTCCAAAACATTTTTTAAACGAAATGGACTTTTAAAAAGTCCACACATTCTTCATGAACTGACTTTCCTGAGGAACCAGACACTGTAAGTGACCTTTCTAGTTTCCTCAAGGACCACAAGGGAACAACAGCCGACGGTTTTATGGGCTTATGTGCGCCGCCACTCTAAGCGCTTCACACAAACTAATTCGTCTGATGCATATAAAACCTTTAAAGTGGGCACCACAGTCTCCATCTCGAGAGACAACAAGGCTCAAAGAAGTGAAACGTGCCCTAACACAGCCAAGACTTGAAGCCAGGCAGGCAGGTTCCTAAGTCTGCTCTTAAACCCTCGGCTGCAGTCGTTTCTTAGGAGAACCCTACTGGGCCCACGGCATCAGCTCGGCACCACAGGGAACTGGAAGCAGCGGAACTTATTAGGAATATCTATAAAGGATCAAAATTATCCTTTGTTTTATCGTTTGAACAAGAAGATACTTCCCTCTACCCTCCATTCACATGGTATCCTTTTCCTGAATTCCCTACAATGAACGCCTTAACTGACAGAAGTCTGCTGTGGAGAAAGGACCAGTACACTCTTCTATAGAAAAGTCCTTATTTGCACATCAATTCAACTTACTTTTGTCCAAAAACAAGGCCATCTGCTTCTCCAGACCCTCAGGGCCCCCTCTTGTGGATTCATCTTCATATTTTAATGGGATTGGGGTGTTGGGGTCAGCTGCAGGAAGGTCGCTTTCTTTTTTAATGCTGCTATCCACAGATTTTAGCCCCTTTAAACAAGGAGAACCCGTTACTATACACCTAACTGAAGATCAACTAGGAATTAAATATAAGGCACAGAACACATTTAGGAAAATTTTATTTTGAAAACAGACTTTTAAAAACTACATTTTACTTGAAATTGTTGAGAAAAACTAATTTTCTGTTTATGCTTAAAGTGGAAAAACCTCACAGCAGAAGATCCTTCAGAGCAACATTTAATCACCAACAAACAAGTGCTATGTACAGCACACCAAATACAAGGTCACTGAAACAGAGACGACCAAATCAAGACCTACCTCCAGAACATAGCTGAGCACAAGTCTGCAGCGCTCCTCGGTGTCATGGCAAACCGGAAACGTGCAACTGGGCTTCAGAAACAAACATTTGAAGTGATTAACAGGCCGCCCCCAAGACAAAATCCACAGCTCTCGAATCCTGGGAATTACTAAAACTCTACATGTCAATAATTCCAAGATTCACTTATGGATTCAACTTCGTGAGGGAACGTGCTGCTTTAACTGCAGATTAAATTGATAGAAGCGTCAACAAAAACTTGGCCTGATGAAAATTTCTTCCGAAGTATAGGTTACTCTCAATTCTTAAAGTTTTAAAAATTCCATTATGACAAAAAAAGAACAGGAGCAAGGTTTTAGATAAATGTGTACCTAATCTAAGAGGGCGGTTTAACGGATACTTGGTGACACACAGTTAACGGTATCATCAATTTCACAGTGGGTTAACAAGGATCACCAGTTGTCTCACTGTAGAATGTACATACCTAATTAGGAGCTGAACCAGTTAACGACATCTACTAGGGACACCATGTGTAATGGCCTCCACGAAGCATTTCAGTTTTGGGGAGTCCAGCAAGGCGAGAACAACCATTCTCAATTCAAAGCGCACACGGATGCTAAATAATCTGTCCAAGGACACAGGAGGCCGAAAGGGAGGTGCGGGAGCAATGTTGACTGTACTTCAAACAGTACATTTTATAGGAAGGCTCATTTTTATAGGAAGGCTCATGAAAGACATGTTTATATAAATACTAGGACTGTATTTTTTGATAGAGATAAAAATCGCAGTCTCTGTAAAAACCTGTCAACTAACATACCACCACGTCTTTAATGATCATCTACTTTCCTCCCATAAATCCAGGATCCTCCAGTATAGTCCCTCAAATACACAAAATCATTGATTGCAAAAATTCTGTTATGATCAGAAACCTTTTCCAATTCCACCGTGAATGTGCGCTAAAACTCGGAGGGACAGGGAGTAACTTTTCCTGTAGTCATTTCGTCAAATGTTTACGGAGCACCCGTTAGGTGCTCTAGACACGAAGATACAAGAATGGCCCCACCTACAGGGAGCTTCTCTTTCAGTCAAAGTAAACAAACACAAACTTCAGGTAAAGATTATCATCTCCGTGAAAGAGAAAAATACAGCATGGTTTGGCTAGCATGGTCAGGGAAGGTCTCCAAAAGGAGTGACATTTCCATCAGGACTTAAGGCTGAGAAAAAGGCAAGCACGAAACCTTCTGGGACGTGCTGAGCACAAGCAATGGCAGATGCCTCATATGGGCAAGATCTTGATGAACCTGAGGCAGGAAGAAGGGCAGGGGGGCTAAGGGAAATGAGAGGGAAGGTGTAGGAAGAGTCAGAAAGACAGGCAATGTTTTATAGTGACAGTGAGGTCCTCTAAAAACCTTGGATATAAAGTTTCCATCTGAAAGTTAAGCTCAGAGCTTACAGTAAAAGACGATCTGTAAATATGACCAGGTTTCAGTTCAGGGACTAGGCAGGGTCTCTTAAGGCTGACTTCGATCTGATCAGAGTAGACTGGAAGGTAGTTAGAATTCAGAAAACGGAAACTTCATTCTAATGTCTGGAGAAAGACCGATGCTAGAATAGTCGATGCAATCCATGTCACCAGAAATCAAAGGGGGGAAATTGTCAGGGTCTATCTGGCATGGACAGACAGGGATGTTCAATCTAGCTGACATGGCCCAGTCACTGAAAAAGTCCTGTCCTCTAGCCCTGGGATAAGGTACCAGCTTCCTCACAAATGGACCAACGAACCACCTCTTACCTACTCTTATTCTAGATTCACCAAGCAATCTATACACTGTTTCCCAGCAACCCAGAAACTGAACAAAGACCTCAGTGGGGAGACATGACGACGAGCTGGTCACTGCAAGGGAAAATCTCCTACTTAAACATTAATACAATGATGTGTGACCTGCACATCGCCCACCATCGGTTTGCATGTGGATCAGTTACCCTGGGGCAATTTTAAACTACGTTTTAGTATTCAAAAAACTAATGATTACAAGTCTGACGCTGGACCATAAAGGATCCACCGAAGCAATGCCATCTTTTGAGAGACTAACTGTATTCAATTAACAACTGCTTGTTTTTCCACTGATAGAACTTAAACAAAAATGCTTACTCGGATTTGATGAATGGATTTGTATTTTTCTGGAACTGACAATTCTCCCACAGACTTAATAATAGCCACAGCTTTGTTATCATCAGACGGATCAGAACCGGTGCTATAGGATCCGTTTTCATCACTGTCTGGCATCTCTTCCTCCTCTTCACTGTAACTTTCATCAGAATTTTCATTTAAAGGAGATTCTGAACTTTCTTCCTTTTTAGGTTCATCTAATTGAAAAAGTTCTGAAAGCATGTAATTGGCTGAAGCAATAATCTTATAAAAAAGAAAAAAGAAATCCGTGTGATTGTCATCAAAACTGAGCATTCTAAGGCAGAATGAATCTTACTACTGTACTAACAAATTTCTGGAGGTCTGCAACAGGCTTTTTCCACACAAAACTGTTCCCTAGTCAAAGTTATCAATACTCTGAAGGTTCTCCACAAAATCTTCAACGGTTGGTAGGTTTCATGAAAATTACTCCATCCCCAGCCTGCTCTTACAAAAAGGTGGCAACTGGTGACAAAAGTTTTCACGTGTAGAGGGTCATAACTAAAAATATTAGCAAGAGAACATGCCACATTAACTGAGAAACCAGAATTTCTCTCTATAAGCTATGAGTTAATACGGTTTTAATAAGCAACAAATACTATTTGTTACGTGATCCTTGGTTCTGGGAGGGAACCTCCACTAGCTTAATGAAGGAAAAGTCCATTCTGACTTTTAAAATAAGCACTTATTTTAATAAATAAGCTGACTTAAAATAAGCATTTACGTATCACTGTTCATTTATTCCACTCTATTATCTATTATTTAGATAGAATTAAGTAATTCTTGATCACGTTCAGTAACTTTAACACCATTTTCCAAATTTCACATAAACTATTCAATTTCCACAAAACGTCACCACCTCCATCAGCAATATATAAGTCAGAAATTATTTTGCCATTTTTCTTCAAAAAGTTTTCTCTTGGTTTAGTGCCTAGGCTAAACTTTTATATTCAAACTGGATGTGGCTACAAATAAAATTAACTTAGATCTTTAAAAAATTGCAAATGTGACATAACTTCTCTAGTTTAAATGGGATACAACGAGCAATACACCAAAAGGCAGCGGTCAGATTCCCAGTGGTGGGACACTGTGGGACATATGACTGAAAGACTACTTTAAGAGATGCTTGGTATATTTAAGTACAGAATGTGAACCCAATGTATACAAAGTGATAACAAGGTCCATTTGTGTAAATGGATCTTTTAAAAGATACTGTAAAAGAGTTTTTCTCCCTTCTGGAAGTGAGAAGACAAAAGGAAAAAACAGCTTTACTCCGTTAAAATTACAGGAGTTTCTACAGCAGTGCTACCCAAGAGAAATGTAATGGGAGCCATGCACAAATGAAGTTTCAAATTTCTAGTGGCTACATTATAAAAAGTAAAATCTGGTGAAGTTTTAATACATTTGTTCAAATACACAAATTATCATTTCAACATGCAACGTGTACACACAACCCACAAAATTCACTGTGAATTTTACACTTGAAACTCGCCTCGATCCAGATGAAGCACATTTCAGTGCTCAGCACCCACATGCGATTACCGGCTCCCATAGGGGACAGTTCAGACCCTGCGTAACCCGGTTTTAATGCGTAGGCAACACCTCTCTATCAGCATGCCAGAGGATCTTTAAAGAACATGTAGATGTGATCTTACTTGAGGATGTCTGCTCTTGTCCAACAATTTAACACAATTAAGAAGCAACGTTCTAATCGTCCCGTAGTGTTTCTTATTTTGATTCTTCTTCATCATCATGTTGCAAGCAACCCTAAAAAAACATTTATGTCAATTTTACACCCCACTCCTCATTCTCTGCAAGACTCAAGTAGAAGCATACTCCTCCTACCTTCCAATAGAACACGGGAGACAAGAAACCATTACTGTATCTTTTAACCACGGCATGTTCCCCCCCTACAAGTTGGCTGTAGTAGAGTCTGTAAACGTATACATGTACTTTGTCTCTTAAGCCACAAAAACCTAAAAGGTATTTTAAAAGATTTAACCTGGATACTGTACACTTTAAAATTTTAAGTCAGTCTACCGCTTCCAGCACTCACTTATATAAAAGAATAGCCACTGGCATGGTGAACGGATTTTGGTACTTGTCCTCAGTTTCTTCACAAAGAGTAGTGAGATCATAGAGCTTCACTATATCACTGCCACTTGCTGAAAAGGAAAACAGAGCTCAATTTGCCAGGGTCACTCAGATCAACTATTACAGTTCATTCAAGAATGAGTTTACCTTTAAACAGCCAATAGGTATGTCCTTCTTTGGTACAATTAGATTTCAGAAACGATAAAATATTCTGTGCAATGTCTTTTATGACCTTCGTAGAAAAGTTAGAGTTTTCCAAATTGGGAATCTCTTCTGTTTTTATCATTTCATACTTCTGTAAAACACAGAACACGTTTTCAGAGAAAACCTAAGCAGCAATACTCCTCTTATTAAAAAAAGAGCCAAATACATAGATCCTGCAATCAGATCTATGCGGCCTGGAAGAATTTCAACTGCTGGTTTTCCATCATTTTACTGCTCCAGCGGTGCCGAAGGAATCGGAGCCACCCATCGGCAAGGCTGTCTGCTTACCGCAGGCGCAGGTCTCAAGGGAGAACCACCAATTTAGAACCACAGATTTAGGCAGGATCCTATTCGTGTTCTCGTAGAACAGCTCAGAGCATACACTTTCTTCTGTTCCACCTAGTGGCTTTCACTGGGGAGGAGGGTAGATGAAGCCCAACTTTACCCAGCAAGCTCTTCCCCCAGACACTAGATTCAGCGGGCCAGTCTCCCCAGTAAACAGTACCCTTCTCTGGGGCTACAGACCCTACTCCTTTACAGAAAGGGAGGCGGGGCCAGGAGGCAGCAGTAACAGTAAAGGCTGCACGGATGCTACCACCACTACTTTTTTAAATTTTTTAATGTTTTATTTATTTCTGAGTTGAGAGAGAAAGAGAGAGAGACAGCATGAGCAGGGGAGAGTCAGAGAGAGAGGGAGGGAGACACAGAATCTGAAGCAAGCTCCAGGCCCTGAGCTGGCTGTCAGCACAGAGCCCACGCAGGGCTTGAACCCATGAACCGGGAGATCATGACCAGAGCCGAGGTCGGACACTCAACCAACTAAGCCCCACAGGTGCCTCTACTACCACTACTTTTAAAGTATCTCCGTATTTTTTTTCTAGTTTCTCTTCTGTTCACACTTCCCTAAATGCCTCTTACCACGTTTTATGAAGACTCCAATTCGAAAGCAATTGGAAAATAGGACCAGTCTCTTAAGGTTGGTTTTCATCATTCTTATTCACTGCTGCCCCAAGTGGTAACTTCCTTCCTTAAAACACTCTTCTCCTGGATTTTACATGGCGCTATTGGGCTCTCATTCCTTCTGAATGCCCCCCCTCCTTTCACCCACAGGGGGAAAGACTCCAACATTGGAGCTGAAGAGACTCCCGCAGTGATGAAGTTCAACAGTGTCCAGCAGAGGGCACCTCAGGCTCCCTCCCCGGCCCCGTCGTCTTTAACGCCGGCTACTTCAAAATGCTCACATTTTGAGGCCTTCCTCAAACTGAACCCACGATTAAAGACAGAACCCCTTCCTCGCCTAAACCAATTCAGTGTCCCATCTCAGGCAAGGACACCACCACTAGTTCAGTCCCTGAGCCCTGGGAGTCCCTCTAAGATGCACACCTCCCCCTCCTGCCACAGCCTCTCAGGGTACGGTTCGGGGTTTCCCAACCAAGGCTGCAGATCAGAATCCTACACAAGCTTGCTGTCTTTCCCTTTCTTCAACAGATACACAGATCCCATCTATCCTGATGCACCAGGGACCGAAGCAAGTGAGTTGACAGGCCACTGGGTTGGAGCACAATGGTTAAAAGCATGGCCTAAGCCAGAAACAGGTTCAAATACTGGCATCACCACTTATTAGCAACATGGCCCTGGGCGACTAATCTGAGCTCCCTGATCCTCAAGTCTCCCTCTTCATCAAAAGGGAATAATGGTATTTGAGCAGCTAAGGTCAAATGAGTAATGCAGGTAAACCACTTAACAAGGTATCTGGAACAAAACAAGCACTCAATAAACGCTAGCCATTCTTATCGCCATCAAAGTCTTAGTATTCCCTCTGCGGTAGAAGTCTGTCGTGTTACTCATAGTAACATGAGGCTCCCCAGCCTTCTCGTCTCCAAGTCCTCCGTGTCTGCCCCATGTGCCGTCTCCAAATTACGATTTCAACACAACAAATCTCGCCTCCCAGACACAGTCTTCAGATTCCAGATCATTAAGGGAACCAAGCCCACACTCCTTAGCTTGGCATCCAGGACTCTCCATTATTTGACCACAGCCTTTCTACTCTATTGGCTACTGTTACTGGTGTCCTGTATCCCCTGGCTGGCTTTATCATCAGTCCCTTCATTTACCTACACCTCACATTAGCCTTTTAACGTTCATCTCTTGTTTCCCGAGATGCTATCCTTCAAGATCCAGTTAGAGGCCACTTCTTCAAGATCAAAACAGAAGTGATCTCACCTTCCCCAATCACCCAGCCTTGTGTGCATGTATTGCGCTTCTAACACATTGTCGACGGTCTCCTATCTTTTTCTTTGCATCTTGTGATTTCCCATTAGTATTTTACCTTTCTGGGTAGTGGTTTTCCCCCAACACTAATAATGGGGATAAACTGCCTCATAAATAGCACCAGCTCAGTGACAATCTGCTATAGAAGCTATGGATTTTACACACTATTGCCACAGCCTTTCCCTAAAACTCCACATGTACAAAGTAGATATTTGTAATACTAAGTAGCTGCCTCCACTGCGTAGATGCTTTTGGTAATTAACGACTTTGAGTGCCTGGCATTAAAATCAGAATTCTATGGCTACAAATGTAGGTTTCCATAGATTAAGGACCTTTCCATGAATTGCCTGTCAAGTGATACTCCTATAGTATCTAGAATTCTGTTATCACCCACTCCAATGTGAAACACTCATTTGTTTATGTACAGCAATCTTCCTTGCTGAAAAGACAGCTAGGATTTTAGGGCCTCAGGAAATTTGGCGAGATCCTCTCTGCACTCCTCTGCACTTAAGAGATTAGAAAAGCCACACTGGATCTTACTTACCTGTACAATCCCGTTTACATGAAAACACATCACAAGCTCAGGGACATTGCAGATCAAGTTGTCCAACCAGTAGTCAATTCCAGTGAGCACATTAATTGGCTTGTTGTTGTCCCTAAAATACACAATTCCAATGTTACTCAGCTGCGATGTTCCATAATAAACCATCTAAGACTTTTCCACTGTCCCTCCCCAGATGAAAAATGCCACACATGCTTTCTTTTCTGATGAGATACACACAGGTAGCTCACGTGGTGTGTTATTTAACATCTTTCCATAAGCTTTGAGTTTCTAGCTGGAATCCACAAAAGTTTTCAGGAAGAGCAGAAGTACATACAATAGCAGATGACTGTGAGCCTACACGTGTTCCTCACACAACCTGAGGCGAAAGACTAACCACCACATCTAATAACGCCCAAGTTATAATTCACACTGGCCGAAACGAACATCTCTGGAGTAAAAAACCTAGAAAAAGGTGATGATGCCCAAAGAAATTGAGTGAAAGCAGATGAAACACAGACTCTAAAGGAATATCATTTAGGTTTACCTGAGACGTAAGCTGACGGCTGGGTATCTGCCTCCTCCGAATATAGGCATGTTGGAGCCAACTAACATATGTATATCTTCAAATGTCCATAAGATATTCCGAACAAAGTCGTTTTTAAGACCCTTTGATTTAAAAGAAAACGGAAAAGATTATTATTCAGTAAACAAGAGATCCATAATTTCCCCCCTAGGATTCACAAAAAGACTGGAAAAAGACAAAGAAGACAAAGTAAATTAAAGTCACAGAGCTAGAAGATCACAGATGTTTAGAAAGCAGTTTTTAGGATCGAGTGGATTTTTTTCCCTACAAATCCCAATTCAGACTAGTTTTTAAATGGCCAAGTAGACTGGGGATTAGGTGTCTCGACTCGGACACCATGGAAAGCGTACCTGACTGTTCTCCCCGTCATTGAATAAGGTAGTCAGGTTTTGTTCTGTGGGTGCTGAGGCCACATGCCCCACTATGTATGAGGGTTCAAGAGGCTCACTTCCCTGTGAAAAGTGCAAGGATACAAGTGACTCTGCTGCCATAACTTCTTACGAACAGCCTACTTTTAAAGAGTATTATGTAAACATTCAAAACATAAACCTCAAATCTATTTTGTGAATAAGGTTAATACAAATCATTAACTCTCATCGCTGGGTGGCTTACTTCAGCGCTCAAGTATCACAGCGACTCTAATAAACTAATCACAATTAGATCTTAAAAAAGATTACAAATTGTTTTCAGCTTTCAACATTCTAACATTTTTTTCTTTTTTGGATAAATTTGAATACTGCTCCTCTTTCAGCCCACCCCATCCCTATTGAATTAAAAAATATTTAAGAAACCTCAGCCACATGGGGCACCTGGGTGGCTCAGTCAGTTAAGCCTCGACTTCGGCTCAGGTCGTAATCTCACAGTTTGTGAGTTGGAGCCCCTGTCGGGCTTGGTGCTGACAGCTCAGAGCCTAAGCCTGTTTCGGATTCTGTATCTCCCTCTTTTTCTGCCCTACCCCAGCCTGTTCTCACCATCTCTCAAAAACAAACGTTAAAAAATTTTTTTTAAAAACCTCAGCCATATGTTTTTTAAAGATTTTATTTTAAGTAATCTCTCCATGCAGCATGGGGTTTGAATGCACACCCGAGGAGAGCAGCTGCGTGGAGTGACTGCGCCCGCCGGGAGCCCCTCAGCTTCATTACTGTGGAGACATCATCACCTGAACAGCCTCTACTTTTGCTGTCTAATGTGTGCTTCACAGAATACGAGTCCCTGGGATACCTGGTGAAGAATTTCCAGAGGAAGCTTTGAAGCCTGCTGCTCACTACATACTTGCTTTTGGAGAGTAACAGGCTTAGGACATAAAAAAGCCTCTAAGAGATTCTGTAGTGGAAAAATCAACTTCCCCTCTGTAAAACCCAATGTTCTCCAACTTCTTTACTCTTGGAATACTATTCTTAACACATTCTGTAGACTATATTCTAGAGAACTTAAGGCAGAGGGACCGTTGACAATGGGTAAACTCAGTCCACCACTCAAATGTCAACCACCGGGGACAGCTGCCTCAAGCAACGTTACTGTAAACCTTTGCTGGCCACGCCACAACAGAGCCCGAGACGGGCACGCTCATGCGCGCTTGCACTGCTTGTTCTACCAATTTCTTACTTCTCGACCTATGTGCGTGCTCACAGGCTCAGCATCTGCCTGGGAAGGGAGCATACTCAACTACAAGCACGGCGGGGGCGGGGTGCAAGTGAGGAAAACCTCACTGCCTTTGCTGTGTCTTGTATTCTCCTTCCAGAGTCCCAAAAGAACTTCAAGACTTTTTTGTTAATACAGACAACTTATCAACCTATGGACAAATTGTACAAATACAAATCCCCAAATTGTATTGGTCAGGTAGTAGCTTTAGTGGGAGTCTGAGCTCTAGGTCATAATGTTCTCAATGCAAGTTGGGCTCCAAGGCCACCCAGACACTTATTTAACTCTATCCTTGCTTAACACAGGCCTCACACTAGCGATGTTAGTTTCAGGAACAAGAATTCCCTAGGTAACAGATTGCAAACAAAAATCTCTAAATCTGAAATTTAGGCAGCGTAATGCTGTATCAACTATTCTGTCAAAAGCTCACTTTTCCGGCAGGCGAGCTCTGCTCAGGAGCACGCCATTGCCAGGAGAACCTTACTGCTGAGGATCCATGAGCACACAGATGCAGTGGGGTGCTGCTCTATGGTTGCTCAAGTCACAAAGCTCAGGGTTTAGATCCTTGCTCAGATTTCACAGCTGTGACCGTGGGAGAACATCTGCTCTTAGGATGTTTAGTTTACTTATTTGTAAGATGATGCCATCAACACTTACTACGCACACAGTTCCAAGGATGAAAAAGATGTATACGTACACACAGAGATACACGTGGCATAAAGTACGTGCTGTAAGAGGCATTAAATAGATGCCAGTTCACTTCCTCCACATTCAAGTCTACAGATTCTCAAAAGCTTCCCTGATTTTTCACAGTGAGCCTTCAACAAGGCAAGACAGAATGAGGAGGCTGGGAGACGAGCAGATGGGCGGCAGATTAGTTATTTCTGTCATGTGGTCTTTTGTAATGTGTGGGTTTTGAAGTCAAGAAATACTAAATGAATTTTCAAAAACTCCATTAGGGAAATACAGTCATATACAGGAAAGTGCATAAAATAAATCCGACGGTAGAATGACTAATTACAGAACAAACTACCTGCGTAATGATTACGCAGGTCGGCACCCGGGACCGCACTAGCATGCAGCCCCCGGCCCCTTCTCATGTGCACGGCACCCTCCTCATGTGCACGGCACCCTCGCCTCCCGGAGGCCGGCACTAGGTGAACTTGCACAGGAACGACTGCCTTCCTTTTCATTAGTGCTTGCCTGACTTTGGAAAAAATTTAAATATGTTACATAGCTTAATGAGCTTTCTCGATCTTAAAACCCACTAAAAGTCACATCAAGTTAAATGAACGTGCCTCCTGTAACCCTACAGTTTGTGAGGACAGCACCAATCTGGGCAAATAACATTCAATATGGGAGAATACAGACCAAGAGGAAAAAACACAATTTACCAAGTTAAAAATCCTATTTACCTTCAACTTTGTTAGTATGTTTTCCTAACAACAGACGTGCATAATTTACATCTACACAGTTACCTTATTCTTCGACAGATACAGTAAAGACCAAGACTATGCAAGAAAGGAGAAGAATCCCAGAAAACAAGAGACAAAACAGACATTCTATTCTCTGTTCTCCTCTGAAAGCTTTACAACAATAGGAGTTAAATCTCAGGAACTTCATCCAGCAAATCTTAAGGGCAATTTTAGGCTTACCAATCTACAAGATAAGAAGGTCAGTATTCAATCACAAATAGGCCTATGAGTCTCAATATTCGACAGGCATTTACTATAAATTTAAAATATACCACACCCATAGATCATATGCTACTCTTAGGACTTCTAAGAAGATAATCGGTATTGATAAACACACTGGTAAACCATTTTAAATGCTGGTAAAAAAATGTTTAAATATTTTGAATTAAAAAAATTTGATCTAGCCATTCATAAAATTTTTTCAAAATTCTATTTTGAAAGTCTAAAAAAATTTTTCCAATTATTTGTAAGCCATAAAAGAGAGGATTTTTGTACTCCTAGACATCTATCTTTATTAAAAGGTCATTGCTTTTTGTCTTCTTAAATGAGTTTACAAATGAACATCTAAGAACCAGCCAACCTGACTGGAAGCACTGGGATCCTCAGAAACCGAAGAAGGCATTTCAAAGGGAGCGGGCCAGGAAGCGCCGTCAGAATCGGTGGTCTGATCTGCGCTAGAAGGTTCCTGCTGTTCTGCAGCAGCGGGGACGGGCTGGGCAGCTCCATCGCCATTGATACTGGCCAAATTGGAATCAGAAACAAAAACATCGCATCGTTACTACAGTGAACTTTATGAAACGGTCTACCAGCTTTTAAAAACAAAATTCCCCAATCAAGCATAAATCTCATTAAAGAAATGAATACAAGACATGGAAAAGGCAACAGTACCACAGGTGCAACACTTAAATTATTCCTTTTGTGAGCTTAAGATTAAATTTCAGATCAGAATCTCCCTTCTCTGCAGGTAGAAACAAAGAAGGAGCCAGGTACCTGTAATACAGAAACTTGGAGAGAATGGCCTTCTGATACCAGTGCTCTTTGCTCTTCTTCTTCCTCTGCCACTTCTGATCGATGAGTCTTTGATAAAACTCTTTCAGCCACGTCCAGTCACCAGTCTGAGTGACCAAAGAAAACGATAAATAAATGATTACAAATCTGTAGTCAGAATAATTTGTTACCCACTGGTGTTTTACAGGAAATGTTCCATGTTTTGAATACTACATCCTAAACACACATTCAAACACGATCTTTCCACACTCAGTCTCTATCACCTCTTTTGGGAAACGGGCCTTCCTCCTCTCCCTGAGCCCGGCGAAGAGAGGCGGTCCTTTCTCAGTGCGTGGAACCAACCCAACACGCACACCATACTGAAATGACCGCTGTACGTGCGTTACCACACCAGAACTGTAAGCTGCCAGCCAGGGACAACGGTGATTTACTCGCGGTCACATCCCCAGAGCTTGAGCAGATATAGACTGAACCGCCAACAGTCCAAGTACAGAAACCAAAGGAGTCGGCCTTGAAAAACTGAAACGCTGCTGTTACACTTCATAAAAAAGTATCCACCATCAACACATCGGGGGTGGGGAAGAGGCGTTTATCAAGATACAGTTCAAGCAGCTGTGCTTTCAGCAAACCAATTAATTCCAACAACTATGTATTTATTGGAAAAACTAACATGTTTTACATGTCCTGGCAGTCATGTTCCAGGACAATCTCTTTAAGGGAGACAAAGGATTTTTCAAAAACTTTAACTATTCCCTTAAATTTCACTTTTTTCCCCCCATAACTTTCTTCACCCTTTTTCCTTGCAAGAATCCTGGCTGTTGGTTATGAGTAAATTTCTTCTTCGTTCACTCGGTCTTCTATTTTTCCCTTAGTGAAGCTTCTGTACGTTCTGTGAAATATCTTACTTCCCAGCTGCCGAGGTGTTGGGCCACTTCGAAGTGCGTGTCCCCTTCAGCCTTCCTCTGAAATGGCATTCCCCGTGCCCGTCTAGGATTAAAATAATGCTCTCAGAGCTGTTTTTCCAGAATAGTATTACCTGAGACGATCTCATGAAGAGTTCCTGAATATCCAACTCGTCCAGTAAGAGAGTCCTTCCAATGCGGTGCACGGCCATGCTCACGTGGGACTTGCTGTAGGGAATCTTCAGCAGCTTTTTTATGTTCTTTAAAAAATTAACAGAAAAAAAATCGTTTAAAAAAAAAGATGACGTCAGCACAATCTGAACTCTTTCAAATCTTAACTTCACTCAGTTTTAAAGCATAATAAACTTCATTCTCCTAAGGTTATACAAACTGTACTTGACACAAAGAGCTAAATACAAACACAATCACCTACACTTTGCCAGTCATACATTAATGCAAATGAGAGGGAAAGATTTATTTTTACACAAAGGAATTTCCTGAAGTGTGTACAGGTCACACTTTTGCAGGACCTAGGTTTTCAGCATATCAAATAAAACTGACCAAGTAAGGAGTGTTAGATTTTGCTGGAAGTATCATTTCTGATTCTCAACTGGTAACATATAAATCACCCCAAACATTACAATCACCTGTAATTGCTATTATAAAAATCCAACCACCAACATTACTATTATTACCACTGCCAGTGTTTGGAGCATGGCTCCCTCCTTTTTGAAAAAAGATGTGGCCCGAGGGTTACTTTATTAACAAAAGATATTCAACAATCAGATAATTGTAGCTTATTTCATCGGTAATTTTTCAAGACTACAGAACAGAGCGTGCTACAGAGCCCGGACCTAAACGCCCCAATTACAGTCCCCAATAAGGACACTTACTTCAGAGTCAGAGACCACGTCCACATCATTTCCCACAGAGTCAATAAAGTCATACGCCATTCCGAAGCTATGGGGGAACAAAGGCCACAAAGGTCATGCTCATGATATAGAAGGAGAGTTGATAAAAATACAGTATTTCATCACTTCCAGGATACACATTTTCCACCTTTTGACATCCACCCCTCAGATCAGTCTGCCTACGGTCATTAGAGTAGAATAGTTTTTCCTTCTTAGTGGCACATAGAATAATGATAGGACTTAAAAATCAATCACAACTTAGATTTGATAAAATAGTAGTGATCATTAGAAGCAATAGGAAACATCTAGAAAAAAAAATTAACAATTATTTTCTTTTTTGTAATTACAAATCCCAAAAAAATCCTCCAAGAGAAAACAGTTTAACGTTTATTCTTTTTAGGAGGGGAGATAAGAAAAATATAAGCAGAAACATTTATCAGGATTTTAATCTCTAGGAGTGTGTTGCACTCGAGTGTGATACACAATCAGTATTACTTTTCTAAAAGAAAAAAAAAAAAAAAAGAACCTGACACTAATTCAGCCAGAAGGAGAAAAGAAAAAAAAAGTGTTGTGTCAGGTACCACGTGAGGCACATCTATTATCTCTAAGCCTGGAAAGTAGCTGATGTCACCATATTTCAGTAAATGGCAGAGGCTCAGAATACTTAACCAGGACTGTCTCGCTCCAAAGCAAGCTGACAATTTACCGCGCAGGCTGGCAAGTACTTAACCTTTCTAAGCTTCAGTTTTCCCATGTAAAAATTAGTTAACAGAATTTACCTCAAAGGGCTGTTGTGAGAATTAAAGGAGATAAACATATAAAGTACTCAGCACCGTGTTTGCACGCAATCGACAGAACTAAAATTTAAATCACTTCATAATATTTGTGTTGACATGTAATTTAAGTTCTCCTAGAGGAAGGTATTTGGACTATTTCCAACTTTTTGCTATTATAAATGTTTTGTAACACTGCTACATTTTGCAAATATAACTTACCTTCTGAGGCATTAGGATAATTTCTAAACTACTAACCTCATTAGGTTTTTTGGGTTGTTGTTGTTTTTTTTTTTTTGAGAGAAGGAGAGAGGGATCCAGCAAATGGAAGGGCAGAAGGAGGGAGGGAGAGGGAGAGACACAGACTCTTAAACTCCCCGGGGGCTGGGTGTGGAGACGGAGGTGGGGCTCAATCCCATTAACCAAAGGATCATAACCTGAGCCAAAATCAGATAGCGAAACGCTTAACTGACCCGAGCCACCCAGCTGCCCCATAAATCATTGCCCCATAACTGGAGGTATTAATGCATTTGTAGCGCTTGCTGTATTGTTACATGGATAGATTTTAGGTTCAATCACAGAGAGGAAAAATAAGAGAATCCTACACGTTGAAAAGCCTACATGTTAGTATGTAGAACGTTAGTAGATGTTTCTCTGTAAGAATCCGGGCCACTCATCAGAATTTCCAGCAACCATCTCAGCAAGCGTCAGAGTGTAGGTCACACCAACATGCTGGGTTTGTACAACGGGGTTTTTCAGACCGTCCAATCCGCCACCATTTAATAAGAAACTCCCCAGGACAGACTAGGAAGTGTCACGGGTTTTCCTCCTAGGGTACCACCCCTGATTCCTGGCATTCACATACTCACAAGGTATGTAGACTGGCTAAAAATAAAACAGCTGATTGAATTTTAGTGGCCAAACCTGAGCTTGGTTGAGAACATGACGCGGCTCTGAAAGTAGATGCAACTGAGGTCTTCATACTATGTAACCCTCCTAGGAGGGGGAAGAGGACTCTGAAAGTCAAATACAACCTTTTTCTAAAGGGAAATCTCACCAAGATGGTGAGCATTACCAATTAAACTGAAAAAGCAAATATTAGGGTTCGGGGATGGATAGGGGCGGGGGTGCTGGGAGAAAGGTAAACACGCCACTGATGGGTATTTACCTTGAAAATGGCTTGCTTTTCTTACTATTGCCAAGAATGGTGGTTCCTGCCGGGCCTAGCTTGGCACTCTCTCGCAACCAGTTGGCAGGTGGGAGTTTCAAGTCTGTTTTCTCTTCCAGGCGTGCAAATGCTGTTCGAGGAGGGGCAGAAGAGTATTTCACCACAGCTCGGCTCTTCACTTCATTGCCTCCAAGAAATAAAGCTGATCCCTAATTAACACATTGGATGAAACTTGAATAACACTACTAGGAATTTAAAATGCCACTTTTAAGAAAAAGAAAAAGAAATCCCACCACATCAGGCTTCACAAGAATACAAGCTACATGTTTATAACAACAGGAGAGCCCAGCATAAACTGTCCCGTTTACATGGCTCTTTTTCGCATCATTTCAAAGGAAAACGTGAGTCAACGAGTATAAGGTTGATGGTTTATTAGCTAAGACAGTGGACAAGCAGAAACCAAGGAGAGTCAATAGAGCCACATTAAAGAAATGGGAAATTTGATAAAATCTCTGCTCATTATTAAAGACGTATCATTTTCAATGCAATAATATTTACAAAAGTAACTTGTGGGGCGCCTGGGTGGCTTAGTCCGTTAAGCGTCCGGCTTTCGCTTAGGTCATGATCTCGCGGTTCGTGGGTTCAGGCCCCACGTCGGGCTCTGTGCTGACTCCCAGCTCAGAGCCTGGAGTCTGTTTCAGTCTGTGACTCCCTCTCTCTCTGACCCTCCCCTGCTCACGCTCTCTCTCTCTCTCTCTCCTAGAAATAAATAAAAATTAAAAAAAAAAAGAATAATATTTACAAAAGTAACTTGTTATAAGATATCTGGGGCTTTTTTTTTTTTTAAGTAAGCTCGAACGCCCAACGTGGGGCTTGAACCCAGGACCCAGAGATCAAAAGTCAATTGCTCTACCGACTGAGCCAGCCAGGCGTCCCTGGGCCTTTGTGTTTGCAAGCAAACGTTTGGTAATGGATTCGTCAGTTCACTACACAATAGCTCCCAACCTTTAACTTCACAGGAAGGCGCTGGGGGTTCCTCACACTCTTGACTCGTACAGCCCCAAGCAAGCTCAGTGTCCGCGTTCACGAACCTCTCACGCACTCCCTTTTCGGCCCGGCAAACGCTCTGAACCCTTCGAGGATTATGCCGGTCCCATCTCGGTGAGCTCCGCCCCCCGACACCCTCTTTTCCCTCCAGCTCGGCATGACTGTGCCCCATTCTGGAACCACACATTTACACGTACGCTCGTCGAGAGCACAGACCGTGTGTAACTCACCTCTCGGTTACAACCGAGCGGAGAGTCAGAACTGCTTGCGATAGGGGTGACTTGCAAGCAAAAACCCGAATACCTGACGACAGACACAGGGGCTTCCACGCCGTTGGGGAGACTGCCCGGGAGGCGCGGAGAAGCCACCCGAAGCTACCGAGAACCGTGACATCGCTCCCCGGAGGAGCGGGCCCGAAACCCCCGGATTCCCTGCAGGTCCGCCCCAGAGCGGACTCACCTGTGCAGAAGATTCCTCGGATTCTCCCTGCGACAGAAGGCTGAGCCCTCCCCGAGCAGCGGCACCGGCCGGTGGAGACTCGGCCCCAGCCTCCTTGGAGTCCCCCATCGCCTCGACCCAGAGTAGGCGACGCAAAACAGGACCCGAGGAGCCGCGACAGAAACCGGGCCCGGCGGCCCGGAGCCACAGGAGAGCCAGCGTCTGAGACGCCCCGCTCACTGCACTTCCGGTTTCTGACCGGAAGGAGTTGCGGTGACGCGTTCAAATCTCGCGAGCTTTATGCCAGAGGCCCGGCTCCCCCTTCTCCAGTGGCAGCCACCTTTACGGCAGGGGCGGGAGCTGTAGTGCGCCTGCGCTCGTCGGAGCCCACTTCTCGCGGTATCTGATTCTCAGGCTCCGCCCCTCGCACCTCATCTTTGCAGGCAAACAGTACGGGGCTTGGGCTCTGGGTTGTCAGTTTCTCTGCGGTCTTCGTTGCGTGGGCGGGGCGGTGCTGGTGTCCATTTAACCCTGATTCCTGGGAAATGAAGTGGCGAAGTGTTAGCACTCCGTCCTTCCCAGCCGTCAGTGAACCCCTCAGCTTACAAACGGGCTCACAGCCCCAGGGAGGGAGCGAGCAGGCGCCCAGGTGAGGGGCGGACAGGCCCAGGGAGGGAGACAGCAGGTGCCCAGGTGAGGGGCTCCGCGTCCTGCCCCAGCATCACAATGCTGATGTGGGCCCGCAGCCCCAAGTTTAGCAGCGGCGAGGCTCCGTGGCGAGGATGACCCCGGCGCCTTTCCTAAAAGGTCGCATTTCAAAGGTGATGACACTAAACAGGTTTATGCACGGGGCCTCTTTTGACTCGAGGAGCTCCTGCGGAAAGCCCGCTATTCGTCAGGGCCCAGGGAGCTAGCACAGGGCGTTGGGGTGATCCGAGGGCTCCTCCAGCGTTAATATGCAAGGGAAACACCTGGGGATCTAGTTGACTTGCAGATTCTGATTCAATAGGTCCGGATTGGGCCTGAGATTCTGCATTTCTAACAGACTCCCAGGAGATGATGCCAGTGCTTTGAGTAGCAAGGAGGCAGAGAAGCAGCTAGGGCCGTGTGAAAGCTGGCGAGAGGCAAGTCCTCTTATGCTCAGACTCCGCATCTAATGTATCAAATGTAGTTAAATGCAGCCACATCCTTCGTAATTGCTGTAAAATATCGGAAGCATTTTGAAAACTTAATTTTACCTTGCGGTTATTTGGCTATCTTATAGCTCACGTTATTAGGCTCTG
Source organism: Hyaena hyaena (assembly GCF_003009895.1). Lineage (NCBI taxonomy): Eukaryota > Metazoa > Chordata > Mammalia > Carnivora > Hyaenidae > Hyaena > Hyaena hyaena. The sequence continues at coordinate 808,862 of NW_024080763.1, forward strand.
ATAACTCGTTATGTGCATATTCACACGTCCTTGTGACTGGGAGCTCAACTTAAAAACTTTTCAAATGTAACAAAACATGGTTATGAGTTATATTTAACAATGAATTATAATAGTACATTTTGTAGGCACTTCAACATGTATTGATTTTGGTATTTATTATTTTTTGTATTTGTAGTCCTATTTTGCAGGGTAATATATTTATTGTAGTAAAAAATTGGACACTATTGGGGCACCTGGGTGGCTCAGTAGGTTAAGTGTCAGACTTCGGCTCAGGTCATGATCTCATGGTTCCTGAATTCGAGCCCTGCGTTGGGCTCTGTGCTGACACCTCAGAGCCTGAAGCCTGCCCTGTGTCTGTGTGTCCCTCTCTCTCCCTCCTCCACTCATGCTCTATCAAAAATAAAAACATAAATAATTTAAAATTGGACACAATTTAACTTACTAGCATTATGAAGATAGGTAACTCTCTTAGTATGTAATACCACTAACTTATGCAACTATTCTTTTTCATGAATGCTCAAGAACATTTAAATTGTGCATGATATGATAAATGATAACATTATAAAAAGCAAATATGCGTTATGATCCTAATTTTTAAAACATGTCTTTTTGTGTACCTGTGTCCATAAACACATGTCTGAGAGATAAGATGAAGTGATTTAAAATTGATTCCTTAAAGTTTTCTTTACTTTCTTTCTCAGTATGCATTATTTTATACAATATAATTCTTATTAAACTTTTATTTATTTTTATTTTTTTTAATGTTTTACTTATTTCTAGGAGAGAGAGAGGGAGACAGTGTGAGCAGGGGAGGGTCAGAGAGAGAGGGAGTCACAGACTGAAATAGGCTCCAGGCTCCGAGCTGGCAGTCAGCACAGAGCCCGACGCGGGGCCCGAACCCACGAACCGCGAGATCATGACCTAAGCGAAAGTCGGACACTTAACCGACTAAGCCACCCAGGCGCCCCTAAACTTTTAAACATGTATAGTTTAGCTTCTCATAATCTTTAAATTCTGTTTTATTGTACAATTTTCTGTAAGAAGGGATTATTCTGAGGTAGCAGTAATTCTTTTTTCAGGACTCAAATATACTGCAGTCTTCTTGAGAAGTAGGTTCCTGAAGCCTTGGTGATGTTGCTTTAGTAGAAAAATGTGCTGGAAATGGCCTATGAAAAGGTAGAGAGGAATGAAACATAGAGAGCCAGAAATTCAGTATAGAGGGGCGCCTGGGTGGCTTAGTCGGTTAAGCATCCGACTTTCGCTTGGGTCATGATCTCGCGGTTTGTGGGTTCGAGCCCCGCGTCGGGCTCTGTGCTGACTGCCGGCTCGGAGCCTGGAGCCTGTTTCAGAGTCTGTGATTCCCTCTCTCTCTGACCCTCCCCTGCTCACGGTGTCTCTCTCTCTCTCTCTCTCCTAGAAATAAATAAAATATTAAAAAATAAAAAATAAATAAAAAAAAAAAAGAAATTCAGTATAGAAAGGAAGGGCAGCTGCCGAAAGGGCCATGGGAGCAGAGGGGGTCTTCAGCCTGTGGGGGGACCAGTGACAACTAAAGGAAGGACTGGGTTTCCTGAGGCCACTCCCAGGGTTAGAACCAGCGAGTTGCGGGCAGTCATGGACGGGGACTCCTCAGGGCAGGAGAAGTTGGGCACATGTGAGTTACAGAAAGCTGATCCATTCTTCTAGCTCTGAGTGCTTGTTAATTGCTTTCTTTTATCTGTTCACTTTTAAGTGCTCTGTTATTGTTTCTAATGTAAGTGATTGAAATTTAATGCTGTGGGTGACATGGATCATTACTTCCAGAATTTCACATTTCAAGCAGCTTATTTGTGTTCGTTTTTATATTGTATCAGTGTCTGCCTTCCCCGCCCTTCCCTATCCCCCAGCTCCCAGCGCAGCTCGGGATGTACTTCATCACCTATGGACTGCTCTGCCTTGTAGGTATCTGTTCTTGAAACCAATCAGCACTCTCAGGTGTTTACTTGGCTCCCCCGGCACCTGATGTTTTCACCACTTAGGAAGGGTTTGGTGAATGAATGAACCGCTTAGCAGTTGTTCCAAAAGTCTGTGCTTACTGGTGCTTTTCCTCTGCTTAGAATACCTTTCCGTTCCTCACTTGGCTTATTCCTCAAGCCTGATCTCAGGTATCATCCCTAATAAGTCTCTCCTGGCACCTCTTGCCTCCTGTGAGCGAGCTGGACGTCAGAACGGGACATCTGATCATCTGTTTTTACCGACACCAGGCACAGCACCAGCCCACTCAACTGTTTTAGATTTTAGGCAATGTAGGTAAAATAACTAGCACGGCAGGCTTTGAAAGTGCTTCTCAAAGTGTTTGAGACGTTAAAATAATGTTGGCTCCAGTTTTTTAAAATCTGCAAAATAAAAGCTGCAAATGTTTAATGAAGTATCTCCAACTGTGGCTGTATCAGCCATTAATTGTTAAAGTTCCTGTTCACACGCAGTCTGTTCCATTCTAGGACAATTTCAATTTGCAGGTTAGGCTGCACTTACAAATATCCTCCCCCACACAAGATGACTTCAGAGAAATGCCAATCATAAATTTGCTCAGTGACTCACGGCACACAGTATTCTCCGAAGCAAAATTAGAAATCTTGTCAGAAATGTTTACAGTTCTGCGTAAGACAGATGTCCTTAAGGCCTTCTGAGTTCCCCCTGCAGAGAAGAGAGCATGCAGGCACCGCTTCAGTTTGCCACAGTCCCCGCCATGACCTAGTGTCGTACACCTACCTGCCCTCGCTTGTTTACTTTGCTTGCTGCACCTTGGAAAGCCCTGGGTTTCTGACTCCTTGTCCTGGACTTTTAGAGCTCCAAGAGGGATTCAGATGATCTGAGGCCACCCCATCCCCCTGCAGATGCGAGTAGTGCAGTCTGGGCAGGAGAATGTTGCACATCAGCCCAAGCCAGTTTAACAGCAGCGGCAGGATGAGTCTCCGACTCCTACGCACCCTTACAGACGGTTAAATTGCAGACGCAGGCCCCTGGACCTTTAATTTGTCTCTGAATCTCCAGAGGAAATTGTTAATCATCTCTGGCCATCTCCAGATTCAAAATCCACGCTCCAGCGTAGTGCGTTCTCCACAAGATTACGGTCTCTTGACCCCCGTGGCCTGTAACCGCAGACACTCTGCTGGGGTGCAGGAAGAACCAGAACTTCTTTGATCTGAAAAGTAAGGGCAAACTTAAGCCTCGCTAACACTTAATACACAGACTGACACAGGCACCCTTCCCTGGGCGGCATATCCATCAGGGAACATTCACTTCTGCAGCCAAAACCAATGATCCCCAAATGTAGAGACTTACAAGCTGGGTTCCCAGGTGACACGCAGAATGCTAAGTTACATGTGAATTTCAGGTAAACTGTGAAAACATTAAGGGTATGAACTATTTAGTGGAAGTGTGTCCAGTGCAGAATTTGAGACCTCCTAGCACTAGTCCACGTAACGTAACCTTTAGCCTGCGAGACCTTGACCTGGGACATTGACAGTTGGAATAGTGGTGCAGCAGAGAGGGCTGCCCTGTAAACTAGCTCCCAAGGCTGCTCAGGTCAGGAGTGACAAACATTGCCGCCCCTCACATTGTTGTTGGCCAAAATGAGACACATGGTCAAGTACAGCATCAGTGGCAGGAAAGACTAATTCCCCCCACCCCCCACAAAGGGACAATGTCTGGGGACCATTCTGTAGTCTACTAGAGTATATGGTGACTCCCAAAGACTGTTAGATGCCATCCACATGGTGACAAAACAAGACCATTAGGAGAATCTTTTCAGAATTCTGTGATGGGGGCTGACCTTGAAAATCTCATACACCACACAGTTCACAGATCATCTTGCAACACTTAAAAGAATCGTCAAGTTTGAAGAATGAATTACAACATTATACAAAAAGTGTTTCATTTTCCTCATCTTTTCTGTGATGACACGTAGCTGTCATTAGGATGCTTTCAGAGAAAATTTCACAAAAATAAAGAGTTCATCTATTCTTCTGAGATAAAGGTGGTGTTTGAACAATAAGTGAGAAAAGTCATTGGTTTTTTAAAAAATCTCATGGAGAGAACATCTTTGAAAATAAGTGTTTGCAAATCTTTCCAACGTTATATGTGATTTTGTTGCTAAAAATGACCTATACTATGTATAAAAAAAACCTCATTTTGGGACGCCTGGGGGGCTCAGTCGGTTAAATGTCCAGCTTCAGCTCAGGTCATGATCTCATGGTTCGTGGGTTCAAGCCCGTGTGCTGACAGCCAGCTCAGAGCCTGGAGCCTATTTCAGATTCTGTGTCTCCCTGTCTCTCTGACCCTCACCTGCTCACACTGTCTCTCTCTCAAAAATAAATAAAAAACGTTAAAAATGAAAAAAAAAAAAGCTCATTTCCCCACAGTCACCTTGAGAGCTGAAATTTCTCACCTCCTTTAAAAATCTTCCAAACGGAGTTTGTTTTAAATTTATCAAAGCTGAGGGAGGGGCGCCTGAGTGGCTGGCTTTGTTGGTTAAGCGTCCGACTTCAGCTCAGGTCGTGATCTGGTCTGTGAGTTCGAGAGAGCCTGGAGCCTGCTTCTAATTCTGTGTCTCCCTCTCTCTCTGCCCTCCCATAATGATGTGTTCTCTCGCTCTCTCTCTCGCTCTCTCTCTCTCCCTAAAAAATAAATAAACATTAAAACTTAAAAATAATAAGTGTATTGAGGACTTCTAAGGAGGACAGTGGTTTGGATCTGGTTTGCCCAAGGTGGCTTCCGATAGATGGAAAACGGCAGAGCTGACATCGTACAGAGACAGAAAGCCTGTCTTGCTCCTCAGCCACACTCTGAAGGCTTGTGAAAACCCTATCCACATCTTAATTGTTTTCTTCAATCCCACTCATTGGACTTCTTAGAATGACCAAATTGATCTGTCAGCCACCAACTGATTTGTTTACCCCCAAAATGTGCCGGCAAGATTCACTATTCCCAGCTGCCAGCAGGTGTCTTCCTCTCTGCTCTCTCTAATACATCCTGTTTTAAATTTTGCTCCTTGACAACAGACTGGTGACCTTTTTTCCTCAAACAGGAGTAAACAAATTGCATGTAAAGCAACTAACAGCACTGAATTGTTCCTTGACACTGTGTAATTGGTTTGTAAGAAAAGACTGACGGACTCAAAGAAGATGGAAATGTAACCAAATTTTAGCTACAGTGTTTGCATCATGTGTGCATACAAGTGAAGTGACCAGTTTGACCTGGTAAGCTCTGAAACCATGTGATTCTTCCTGTTTACTTTTGAGATATTTTAAGCAATGACAGCCATTAGAACCAAGTTTTAAAACAAACTAAACTTAGAAGAACACTTCAAATTGTTCTATCACAAAGTTTTCCACCACGAACCACAAAAATAAAACTGTTTGACCACTTCACTCTCATTTAAAGAATATTAGTGGAACAGAACCAGTTTGCAGTCAATATGTAAAATACAAATATTTTATATATTGTTTTCCACTTTCGTGTTTTTATATTAATGTACTACTGCTACTGTGTAATTTACAAATAAGTAGATATACATACATTGAGGCTGCACATCCAGAACATTTTTGAACTAATAATAATGTGTGATAAGAAAGTTTATAGACAGCGGTTTTTAGAAAGACTATTTTAGGCATACTATGGTACCAAAAACCACAGGCCAGCTGCTCTTTAAGTCAAGAACAGTTATCAACTTAATGATCTATCTAGTATTTTCCTTTACACTTTAATTTGACGTGAGTAGGAGAATTTTAAAGTATAAGACAATGCAAACTTTGATGTGCAGTTGACCAGTATAATATAGCAAGACCCTCTTGGTTAAAAATACATGATCTCTTATTTAATTTAGGTGGTAATTATTTAACTGCTGTTCTGTAGACTAATAACATTTAAGCAAATTATTCGAAACTCTTTGGAAACTATTTTGATGGCACTTGAAGGAGTTCCTTTTCTAGATATCAGAAGAGCTCAACTTCTTTTGTAAGCTATTAGTATATTTTAAATGTTTTAAATGTCCTATTTCTTTTTGAGAGAGACAGAGGATGAGTGGGGGAGGAGCCGAGAGAGATTGGGAGACACAGAATCCGAAGTAGGCTCCAGGCTTCGAGCTGTCAGCACAGAGCCCGACACAGGGCCCAAACCCACGGACCACGAGACCATGACCTGAGCTGAAGTTGGACACTCAGCCGACTGAGCCACCCAGGCGCCCCTGTAAGCTATTAGTATTGACTTTGATGCAAGTGTTTATAGGGGCAGGCGGTCTCTGCTAGGTATTGCCTTCACAGCAAAAACGTTTCTTAGTCTTTGTGAGTTTTATCCTCTGAAGCTGATCATTACCCTAAATGAATCCTAGCAACAGTTTCAAAGTCACTAACATCTGCTCTTCAGGCAACTTGTTGGTGGCTGGAGCCCAGGTGGTTGGTTACCTCTGCTGTGCTCGCACCCTCTGGCTCAGAGTGAGAAGGAAGGAATTCTCAAACGAACCTTCAAATGAATCCCACAATCAGGCACTGCCTGTGGGTCCGCCTCTGCCTTTCTAGTTAAGGGCTTGGCCTTCGCAGACCCTAATGAATCATTTAGCTATTAAGCATTTAGAAGGAGGCTTCCAGGGGAGAGAACAAAAGGAAGGCATCGCTTAGTGCCATAGTGTCAGATGTCAAAGCCACTGACTGGACAGACATTTTTACTAAACTTTTCTGTAGTTGTCTTCTCATGGGCAAAGAAGAGATCTGTTTTACTTTCTCAGCGTTACACGGTCCCAAGGCACCCAGTAATAGAATCCACTCCATGTAAACGTTGGACTGAGTGATAACCACTGGATGAACCATGGGTGTTAGCCACATATGACAATGTTTTTTACATATTTATTTACATTTTTCCCTCTCTAGGAAATGAAGCCAGAAGCCACAGATGTCATTATCCATCTGCATACTTCTGTTTACTACCCAGAAGGCAAGGATATTGCATTTAAAAAGTGTCTGGACTTTTGCATTTACAAAGTGTCTGTTCTTTCTTATCACAAACGACTTGAGTAGCTCTGACCATTCACGTTCAACCCTGAGTGAAAAGTGCCAGTGATAGCCTTGCTTCCTGGAGAGCTTGGAGCTTCTGGTACAAAAGGCATTTTATAAGCACGAAGTGCAGGAAAGCATCATTTATATTCATTTGCTGCTGTGGCATTTCTCTCTGGAATCTTCCTCTTGTCTGTCAACAGTGTGCAAAAAGATTGGCCTCATCTACATTACAAATATCACTCTTTTAATGGTCTGGAAGTAGGAAAGAGCACAAGAACGGGGAGAGGGGCTCAGGGAGGGAGAAACTTGAGGTCCCTTGTTGGAGGATCTGAGCTCATTTGTCCCTGAAGCTGGGTGGACGCCATCGGTGTGGATGTTATGAATTGTTACGGAAAGTGCCTCAGTGCTCGGTGCATCTTGGCTGCAATGAAGGTTTATTATCCCATTGCAGTGACTCACGGGAGGACCATGGCCACAGGGAAGACCCTCAGAGGGGCCACCTAGGATGGAGCCAGTCTTTCCATCCAGCCTGCGCCAGGGAGGCTTCCAGAGAGGAGGTATTTCCACTACGATGTCTCCTGGGGCCTGTGGCAAACAATTCCTTGCAGGGGACTCTTCTTGGTATGATTTAAGAAACGTCAAGGACTGTACGTCCCAGAAAGAGCTCAGGGTGCGACTTACCCCACACATGGGTTGGGGTTTGCCAACCGGGTTAGTTGAAGTGGGGCCCAGCTCTGAGGGGCTCCCATTCCCATCTGAGAGTGTTCTAGAACATGGGACATCACCCAAGAGGCAAGGCCTGCAATGGTGTTACTTGGGCCAAAGGTCTGAGTGTGGGGGCCATGTAAATGAGTGGAGGCGAGTGTAGATGGAGGGGGACAGGAGCTTGGAGGGAAGAGGTGCTGCCACATCTGGAGGAAGAGAGACCTGGAACCCAATCCTTTTCCTCCTGCTGTGCCGGGGCCTCCCCTGAGTCCGCAAACCAGCTGCTGCGTCTCCTCTGCCTTCTTCTTCACATCTTTCCATCACAAAAATTTCAAAGAGACACCTAAGGAGAGAGAAAGGTTAAGGGAACCCCTCTACACCCGTCACCGTCACCCACCTTGAACAGTCATCAACACACCTCCAGTCTGCCTCCCCCCCACCCTCCCCGTCCTCCAATTATTATTGAAATCAGTTCATTCTTAACCATTTTTAATTTCATCTTCCCTGTTGCATTTTTCTGGCCATTTTCTCCTGCCAATCACTGTCTGAAGTCAGTCTGCCGAGTTGGCTCTGAAAAGACACATTTCTCACGAGAGCCCGGAGCGGTTCTGAGAGAAATGTTGTGGCTCATCAAACAATGTACGCTTCATCAGTTTCAGACACTCCCTGAGTCCCAGGCACAGCGCTGGGCTGAAGACGGGCGCGACAGGGCTCCTGGCCCCAGGGGCCTCTGATCTAGTCCTGGGGAGAGGACTCAGGAGTCGCAGGCAAACATGTGAGCCCCGGAAAAGGAGAAGTTCCCAGGTGGGGTAGAAGTTCCAGGGTGTGATCATTCCACCTGGCCGGGAGGGGTGAGGGTGGAGGGGGGTCAGGAGGTGCCGCGGAGCCTGAGGCGGTCGGGAGGAATTTGGAAGGTTGAGCCGAGTGTGGGATGGTGGAGGAAAAATGCTTGTCCAAGGGTGGAGGCGGGAGCAGCCCAGGCAAGGGGGCAAGGGCCGGAGTGTCTCCCCACTGACAGGCACACACGGTGCCAGGGACTTGGTGAGAGGGACGGGGCGGGGAAGGAGGGCGATTAGCTCTTTCCAGGTTAATAACTAGACCATTCTTTTTAAATCTTCTTTTAAATGTTTTTATTAATTTTTGAGAGGGAGAGTGTGATCGGGGGAGGGACAGAGAGAGGAGACGGAGGATCTGAAGCAGGCTCTGTGCTCACAGGCTGACAACAGCAAGCCCGACGCGGGGCTCAAACTCATGAACCATGAGATCAGGACCAGAGCCGAAGTCTGATGCTACACCTACTGAGCCACCCAGGCGCCCCCAGGCGACACTTTTTTTTTTTTTTTTTTTAAAGAGAAACAGAGTGTGAGCAGGGGAGGGTCAGAGAGAGAGGGAGACACAGAATCTGAAGCAGGCTCCAGGCTCTGAGCTGCCAGCACAGAGCCCGACACGGGGCTTGAACCCACGAACCGTAAGATCATGACCTGAGCCGAAGTTGAATGCCTAACCGACTGAGCCACCCAGGTGCCCCAGGCGACACATTTTTTTTTTTAAACCTAGAAATGAAGCTCATTTGTGACTCCACACTATGTCCAATGTCAGATAAGCCACGGTCCCTTTCTGCAGTTCTGAGAAGATAGGGTTTTTGCCTCTGCGATTAATATGTGGGCAGAAAATTCCTGCTGTTCCCTCTATGTGAAGGATAGGAAGAAGATGGTGAGCTTTGGTGAGATGTTCGCATTTTGTAAACAAAATAGAATAGTCACTGGATTTTTCAAAAGAAGATTTTCATTACAAACATAGGCACTGTTACGTTAGAAAAGTCAAACAGTAAAATGCAAAAAGGCAAGAAAATTGTCGTTGTCCCATGGCCCAAAGAACATAATTTTTTAATAGAATGATTTTGGTACATGTTTCCAAACCTAATGATTTCAATTGTATATCCCTGCCCCCCTCCACGCCGTCCCCATTCATTATGCTTGTCAAGGAGTTTTGGCGTTAAATATTTACTTCTTGGTTGACTTTAAGAGTCACTTCTCCTTTGAACTCAGATTTCAGATGGGACACAGGGGATCATCCTGATATTAAATGAGAGATAGTTTATTCTTAGATAGGCACAAAACACTCTTGTGCCTGTGTTTTTTTTGGGGGGGTGCGGGGCAGGGGGTGGTGGTTGGCAGGGTCTAGGGAAAATTATAAATGGAGGTCTGCACAGCATAGAGCTAAGTATCTCAAGTTGTATGTTAAGCCAACAAATTATTAAATATGACATATTCTTTTTTTTTTTTGTAATTATTTTTTTAAGTTTATTTATTTTGAGAGAGAGAGAGACAGAGAGAAGACAAGTGGAGGAGGGGCAGAGAGAGGAAGAGAGAGAGAATCCCAAGCAGGCTGTGGAGCTCCCAATGTGGGGCTCAAACTCATGAATCATGAGATCATGGCCTGAGCCACAATCAAACACTTAACCGACTGAGCCACCCAGATGCCCCCACTATTTGTAATTATTAATGGTTTATTTACCAGTATACTTTTTTTTTTTACAAATAGTTTATTGTCAAATTAGTTTCTACATAACACTCAGTGCTCATCCCCAAAGTGCCCTCCTTCATGCCCATCCCCCCCTCCCCCCCACATCCATCAGTCCTCAGTTTTTGTCAGCATTCAAGAGTCTCTCATGGTTTGCCTCTCTCCCTTTCCCCCACCATTTCCGCCCTTCTTCTCCCCCTTGTTCCTCCATCAAGTTCCTCCTAATCCTCCTATACGTGCAAACATATGATATTTGTCCTTCTCTGCCTGACTTATTTCGCTCAGCATAACACCCTCAAGGTCCATCCATGTTGCTACACATGGCCAGATTTCATTGTTTCTCATTGCCATGAAGTATTCCATAGTATAGATAAACCACATCTTCTTGATCCATTCATCTGTTGATGGACACTTAGGCTCTTTCCATGTTTTAGCTATTGTGGAGAGTGCTGCTATGAACATTGGGGTACATGTGCACCAATGCCTCAGCATTTCTGTATCCCTTGGGTAAATTCCTAGCAGTGCTATTGCTGGGTCATAAGGGAGTTCTATTGTTAGTTTCCTGAGGAACCTCCACACTGTTTTCCAGAGGGGCTGAACCAGTTTACATTCCCACCAACAGTGCAGGAGGGTGCCCGTTTCTCCACATCCTCGCCAGCATCTAGAGTTCTCTGATTTGCTCATTTTAGCCACTCTGACTGGCGTGAGGTGGTATCTCAGTGTGGTTTTGTAAATATGACATATTCTATCCTCTTTTTTTGACTAATACACCTTCATCACAACCTCCTTTGGCAACTATTAAACTACATTCTATCCTCCGACCTTTCTAACAGTATGCCCCTTGGCCGTTCCTTGGGCGTAGGAGCGGATACACCTTTGGGGGACAGGCTCTGGGAAGCAGCCTGCGTGGGCCCCAGAGCCTGTCACAGCGGCTCCCTGGAGCTCGGTGGGCCCATCTCTCTCTGGTGAGGAATGCAGACAGGGAAGGGCTAGAGCAGATCTCTGGCCCTGATCTGAGGAGCCATCCGGGGTTCCTTTGTGGAGGTGGTGTGCTGGGTGCTTTGAAGGCACAGGTAAGTGAACACCGTCTGGTGAGGGCATGCAGAAAATCCGGGTAAGTATCCCCCAAATGTACATTTGCCACTATGAATTGACCCAGTCAGGAAAGTCAGGGAAGACTTAATTAAGCCAAAGAGGGGAGAGAAGAGAATTCCAGGCACAGGGAGAAGCAGAGGCAAAGCCCTGGCAGCAGCGGAGAGCACAGCCGGGCAGGAGGGGCACAGGAGGAAAGGCAGGGGTGAGGCTAGGGCAGAAGCCCCAGGAGCTCGAGAGGGCTGGTGGGACTGGAGACGCAGGTGCTCTCTGACCAGGACCGACATCTGTTGGCCTTGGTAAGAATTTTCTCTGTATCCTCGGTGAAAGGCTTTGAGCTTAGCTATGGAAAGTAGACCACCAAGCCTTCCAATGCAGATGAGAATCTTCGGAAGGAAACCACACCGACAGCGAACTAAACGGAACAAAACCCCTTCCGGCAGCCTCGCGCATGACATTTGTCACTGTAAACAGGCTCGTCGCGCACACATCACCTGCAACGTCAAAGAGGATTATGGATGAGTTGGCTGGTATCACACAAGGTCTTTCTGTGCTTCGAGTTTACATCAGGTGGTACCTGTACACCATTTCGGGGGGTGTATTTGTAACTCTCTCTTGCTGGCATATTTCATGCCTCAGTTAATTTAGTTGACATCTAATTTAGTTGACATCTAAAAATAAAATCTGTTTTCAGACAAAATACCCACATAAATAAGTGAAATGCTATACTAAGTTTTAAGAAATTAAAATGTAATATATTCAGGCTTCTATTCTAAAGCAATTTCATTTAGAATAGTAGATGCTGTAGATGTGGTTTTTTTCGGAATCTCTGTCAATTACACGATAATGAATGTTGCCACTATATATTCAGAAATGTATCGCTTGGAGTAGTTTGTCATGAAAAATGAATCGTTTTTTTGCCGGGGTTTCCTTTACAGTGTCAAAGAGTTTAAATATGAATACTTTGTGTGTTGATGTTCAGCTATAATTAAGCCATGACAATGATTATCACTTTGGGTATAAACACTATCAAATTTTCACTGGGCGACTTCTTTTTTAATTAATGTTGAGTTATGTTCTGTTTATTATCCCGTTTGCTTCTGTTTCCTGTCATTTTCCACTTGTCTGCTTGAATCTTGTTTTTTAATAGTGAGTTAGCAACTGATAATGTGTATTGATTTCAGTTTTGCTTCTAATTTACATTTTTATCTCTTTGGTTGATGTATTTGGCTTAATCATTTTACTTTTATAAGCAGTTGTACAATTTGTTAATTTAGCTGGATAATTAAATTTGGCTTCTAAAGAGAATTTGTTTTAGAAAACGGCCCCCGAAGTAAATTAGCACTTGGCATTTCCAGCATATCAAAGGGACCGGTCTCTTAAAGATATCTAAGAACGTAACTCTAAATTCTCAAAAGTGGATTCCTAATTTTGAAACCTTGGACTATATAGAGCTGTGAATTCCAGTAGGTGGTGCAAATCGACTCCGTTTCAAATGGAAAGTAATTTAGAATTGTGATGTAACTATTTTCACTATAGAAAGAATATCTCAACATGCTTTCTCAACTGCAAAATTATTTTTCTCTATTTCTAAAAGAACCTCGAATTACTCCTCTAATGCTCATTTTCCTTATATTTTATTCCCCTGGCACCATTATAATAACCACCTCTCCACCTCACAGGAGAGGTGGAGGGGAAATGAGGGAGGCTGGAAAAAACTAGGGAGATCTGTTAAAAATTGTGAGTACAGAGGAAAGTCATCTGCTTCTGTGCTCAATTCTCCAAAGACTCTACCATCTGCATCAGCAACATTCTTCATTTTTTATGTCTCCATTCGTGGGCTGGACACCCTGTTTGGTCTTTTATAAAAATTAGGGATGTTTCACTCCTAGGAATCTGATGTTCTCATACCAGCACATAAAATATGTATATAAGGATATTCACTGCAGCATCTTCTTACAATTAGTTTTGACTTTGATCACTGTAATAGATGTGGGGGAGAGGCAGCGCAGTAGAATGCCTGAGAGCAGGGACTCGGGAGACACCTGCTGCTCGGTGAGAGAGGATTGAAGAACGTATATACCAAGTATCTGAAGCACAGGCGGCCGCAGTTAGCACTGGATAACGTTAACACTACCATTTTAAAAGTAAAACAGCACAAGGGCTTTAACAGCCAGCAGCTGTCTCTTGCCACACCCCTCCCTTCTTCCCCGCATCACCTCCTAGTGACAAGCGCTCACGACTCAGCTGTTTCTCCTGCTAGTTACCACCATAATTTGAATATTATTCTTACACAGCTATTTCTCTTTAACCATTTTCTTTAGTGGCACTAAGCATACCCATAATGTTGTGCAACCGTCCCCACCATCCATCTCCAGAAGTTTCTTGCCTACCCAAAGAGGCAACTCTGTACCCATTAAACAGTAACTCTCCACTCCCTTCTCCCCTCCTGGCACCTGGTAACCTTGACCCTACTTCCCAGCTCTATGAATTTGTCCATTTCAGGTATGTCCAACAAGTGGAATCACAATATCCCTTTGTCACTGGCTTACATCACTTAGCATAATGTCTTCTTTTTTGTTAAAAATTTTTTTTTACATTTTATTTATTTCTGAGAGAAGGAGAGAGACAGCATGAACAGGGGAGGGTCAGAGAGAGAGAGAGAGAGAGAGAGAGAGAGAGAGACAGAATCTGAAACAGGCTCCAGGCTCTGAGCTAGCTGTCAGCACAGAACCTGATGTGGGGCTCGAACCCACGAACCATGAGATCGTGACCTGAGCCGAAGTCGGATGCTTAACCACTGAGCCACCCAGGTGCCCCAGTATAACATCTTCAAGTTTCACCCACATAGCAGGTGTCAGGATGTCCTTCCATTTTAAAGGCTGAATAATATTCCACTGCATGTCTATGCCACGTGTTGCTTATTCATCCACCTGTCTATGGACATTTGGGCTTTTTCTGACTTTTGGCCACTGTGAGCAATGCTATGAACACTGATGTACACATAACAGGGTTTTAAAAAACATTTTTTAATGTTTTCATTTATTTCTGGGAGAGAAAGAGAGACAACGTGAGCAGGGGAAGGTCAAAGAGAGAGGGAGACACAGAATCTGAAACAGGCTCCAGGCTCTGAGCTGTCAGCACAGAGCCCAATGCAGGGATCGAACCCAGGAGCCGTGAGATCATGACCTGAGCCGAAGTTGGACGCTTAACCGACCAAGCCACCCAGGCGCCCCAATCACTGAAGTGATTTTAATAGTTAATATGGTCTGATTCACATTTCTAAGCTATGAGGTGCAGAACGGTTTGGGCGGAGAGGGCAGTGTAGATGTGGGGATTCCTGGAGTGAGGCAGGCACCCACTTGAGAAATAGTGATTGCTTCAATCAGGTTGTTGGAAGACCAAACAGAGAGAAGTGGATGGATGGATTTGAAAGATACATGAGGACTTGGGGAGTGTTTGGATTTGGGGAGCAGCAGAGAGAAAGGTATGTAAGTCTTTGATGTGTGGAATTAGATGGATAGTGGTGCCATTCACAGGGCCAGGGAACTCTGGAAAACAACTAGATTTAAGAACTGTTGGAAACAGGAGAGCCTGGGTAGTTCAGTTGATTAAATGGCTGACTTTGGCTCAGGTCATGATTTCATGTTCGTGAGTTCGAGCTCTGTGTCAGGCTCTGTGCTGACAGCTCAGATTCTGTGTCTCCCTCTCTCTCTGCTCTTCCCCTGCTCAGACTCTGTCTCTCTCAAAAAAAAATAAATATTAAAATTTTTTTAAAAAAGAACTATCAGAAACAACTGAATTGTCCATTAACAAAATAACACTCAAATGGACTGTTAACAGAGGCCGAGTTATAGCAGCCATGGCAGTGACCACCAGAACACCAGATAGCTGAACAGACTAACGAGGAAGACTTTGGACCATGATTCTAGAAAACAGGATGTGGCTCAAATCATGGATCCAATGATCGACACACCAAAAAGTCTTCCTATAAAATCCCAATCCCAGTTTTGAAAGGACAGGATTGGAGAAGGTGCTCAGGAGGAGGAAAGGTCAAGGAGGTCGGCTAAGTTGCTCCTTTTGTACTTTAATGTATCCATTTCCAAGGGAGGTCAACCTTCTCTGGAGGACCCCGTCATCCCAGACGACTGCGAGGAAGAGACAAACTGGCCTCCAACACTGGATGGAGGTCCATGTGGGTTGTACCTGATACTACCTGGCTGAAATGGGGAGCAGGCCAAGCAGAGTCGGGTGGCCTTGAAACATAAAGGGGTGGGGGGCTTCCATGAGATCTAGTGAGAGGCTGTGCTCCAAGTGGGCACTTAGCTGCCTCTCTGATAAATCCTCCCAGGTCTCCAGACCCCACCCCAACTTCAGCCCCTTCTGCTACCCGCCTTTATGCTCTGCTACCGCCCTCTATCCATCACAGGTCTGTGGGAAACGGCCTGCCCCAGGTAGTTTAACCAACACACTTTATTTTTTTTCTCAATGTTTATTTATTTTTGAGAGAGAGAGAGATGGAATGCGAATGGGGGAGGGACCGAGAGAGAGGGAGACACAGAATCCGAAGCAGGCTCTAGGCTCTGAGCTGCCAGCACAGATCCCGATGCGGGGCTCGAACTCATGAACTGCAAGATCATGACCTGAGCTGAAACCAGATGCTTAACCGACTGAACCACCCAAGCGCCCCTAATGAAAACACTTTAATGAAGGCACCACTCATGGAGATATGGGCAGGCAAGGTCCCATATGGGATGGCAAGACTCTGTCACCACCTGGGGGCTGAAAGGGTGAAGAAAGAATGGTGTTCCTGGAGCCCAGTGAACATGGAGCCAGGGAGGAGGTAGAGGAGATTACCGGGGAAACCGTGTCAGAGCAGGAAGGAAGCAGGAAGGGATGTCTGGACTTCCCCTCTTTTCCTTGCTCTCATCTCCTGTCACTCAAACCTGCCAGGAAGCCAGACAGCAAAGGAGCCCAGGGGACGCTGTTGGCAGGGCCTGAGAAGCGTGGATAATGGGCCCGGGGCACGTGGAGAGCCCCTGCACAGATCCCTTCTGGAAGGGGCCACACCGTCGTCTGAACTCTGCGGTGGCCACAGCCTGTCCCCCTGTGGCTTGGAGATGCCTTCCTCTGTGTGCAGCCTGATCGCAGGATATGTAACCCCAGACCCCACCGCACACCCCAGATCTGGTAGGGAGGACCACCCACACCCACGCTCAGAATGAACGTGGAAACTTCTCCCAGGGCCAAATGGAAATGGCTTTTGGATTACCCACCATTTGGCCAGATTATTTGCACCATTGCTTCTGTCCATTACTGAGGAGAGCCAGGAGGGGTCTGGGTTGTCCTTGGTGTTCCAGGATGACCTTGTAGGGAGCTGATTACAGTCTGTATGTGGAAAAAGATGTTTGACTGTCATTCTTCCCCTTACTCTGGTTCAGTGAAGCTCGTTCTTTGGCCTGTGGCTGCAACCCACACTGTCATTGCTGGTGATTTGTCTTGGAAGACCTGAATTTCGACTGAAGCGAGGCTTTCCATGAGCAAATCTGTACAGAATCCATATTTGCCCTTGAACTTCCAGACTTCCCAGTCAGTGCTCGGGGGTCCTCTCTTGCATAGCATCCCTCCTCGCCCCCACCCCACCTATATGCCACCAGCCTCACCCCACCATCTGCAAGTCACAAAAAGGGTGGATGCCAAAACAGCTGTAGGGGGACCCCCAGACTGGCATGGAAAACATCTGCCTCTGTCACAGCGTGTTTTACGTCTGATCTGAGAGCTTTGTCCCTGGGGACAGCCTTCCGGAGACCCAGAGTGGGGCCTCAGCTCTGGTCCCACCCACCTCTGACTTCCTAAGCCACTTCCTCCTTCTGTCCTCAGCCACCATTGTGTTCCCATGGGTTTCTTGACAGGATCCATGCACTTTGAAGCATCAGTAATATATAGTAAAAAGCGCTAGCATTTATTTATACCTAATTACGGATCAGGAGCTTTTCTGGGCTTTTCACCTGTATCGATGACTTTAATCCTTACAACAGCCCAAACATGTAGGTACTGTATTATCTTTTTAAATTAATTTTGTTTATTTATTTATTTTTAGAGGGTATGTATTTATTTTGAGAACTCAAACCCACGAACTGTGAGATCAAGACCTGAGTCGAAATCAAGAGAATGAGGCGCCCCGGTGCCCCAAAATGGAGATAATTTTTAAAGTACCTACATCTCTTCAGAGCAGGTGATGATGTTGAGGTTTGTGGGACTAAGCCTCGAGTCAGGCTCTGTGCTCACAGCACGGAGCCTGCTTGGGATTCTCTCTCTCCTTCTCTCTCTGCCCCTCCCCCGTGCACGTGCATGTTCTCTCTCTCTCTCAAAAGAAATAAACTTAAAAAGAATTACCCCCATTTTGCTGAGGCACAGAGGGGTGAAGTAAGGTGTCTGAGATCACACACCTGGGCAGCGGCAGTACTGGGGCGCAAGCCAGCCTCTCACACTGAAGCTGCGTTCTTACCGCAGGGCGATCCTGCCATGGGGGACAGCCCTCAGAGGGTTTCCCAGGTTCCCACTGCCTACACATTCCTAAGTGTCGGAAGTTTTTCTTGCTGACCACAGAAATACTGGGAATATTGAGAAATGCAGAGAAATACTGAGGCATAGACATTCAGGCGGCTTTTGCTTTCCAGGATAACTTAGGGAACAGACAACAGATAACTAACTCTGGATGCACTTTTTAAAGTTCTATTTTGCTCCACTGGACTAGGTTAGAAGAGAGGTTGGCAAGTTTTTCAGACCCAAGTATCCCCCTGCATTAAAATAGTCAGCAAAGATGGAAGATGAGAATGCCTTTATTAAAAAAATTTATTTATGTAATCTCTACACCAAACGTGGGGCTCAAACTCACAACCCTGAGATCAAGAGTCACATGCTCTTCCAACTGAGCCAGCCAGGTGCCCCGAGAATGCCTATTTTTTAAAAAATTTTTTGGGGCCCCTGGGTGGCTTAGTCGGCTAAGCGTCTGACTTTCGCTTGGGTCATGATCTCGAGGTTCGTGGGTTCGAGCCCCGCGTCGGGCTCTGTGCTGACTGCCAGCTCGGAGGCTGGAGCCTGTTTCGGTCTGTGGCTCCCTCTCTCTCTGACCCTCCCCTGTTCACGCTGTCTCTCTCTCTCTCCTAGAAATAAATAAAACATTAAAAAAAAATTTAAAATTTTTTTTTATGTCTTTATTTTATTTTGAGAGACAGGGTCAGAGAGCAAGCAGGGGAGGGGCAGAGAGAGAGGGAGACACAGAATCTGAAGCAGGCTCCAGGCTCTGAGCTGTAAACACAGAGCCCGACGTGGGGCTCTAACCCACGTACTGTGAGATCATGACCTGAGCCGAAGTTGGACACTCAACCAACTCAGCCACCCAGCCGCCCAGAGAATGCCTATTTTTAACAGAAAAAAATATAACTTTATATTAATGATATTGATATGATGACTAATAGGGAAATAAATATGGAACTTAATCAACTCTGTCAATGACGTTGAATTGGTGGCCCTTCTGTCATTTGCTCTTTTAAAGTTTTAGCTCCCTTACCCTGCCTGTCATAACCCCAGACACAGAGCCCGGGCCCTGTGGGTAACGAATGAGCGGGTCTTGTTAACAAAACGGAATAGGGCAAGGCGAGATCACGCCAACCCTGGTGTTGGTGTCTAGCGCCATCTGTGCCGGCTACACGGAGAGCAGAGATTATAGATTGAACAGCGGGGCCGTTGTGACAGTCCCGGGATTTGCCAAGAGAAATCCTTTGCAGGGAGGGGCAGTTGGTGTGTTGGAGTAAGTTCAAACCCAGAGTGTATGTGGTGGGGGTGCTGGGATTGGAGTCAAGTACACAGATACCAGGTACCATGGGGATCAGGGAGCAGGAATCCTTCCTTCCCTTGCCTCCCCAATTGGGGTTCAGCCTCCTACAGTGTCATTCTTGGGCAGAATCCATACCTTGAGGTCCAACCTGCAGAAGATAAGGGTGACAGGTGTCTGAGGCATGCTCAGTGGTGGTAGACAGCAGGGGATTAGCCAGGAACGTGGGTGAGGAGGAAGCAGGTAGAATGGCCTCTGTCTGCGAAGCAGTGCCTGGGGCTTCGAAGGCAGCCCCAGGTAGAGTTTCCTGATCTCGGTGGAAGTGGATTCTGTGCTTTTTTCCCCACAACCTTCCTTTCCCAGGGGCCCTCCCCTCCCCCTCTACCTGTGAGGCCAAGTCCTCTCTCCTTCTCCGCTTCTCCATCAAACCTATCTCCTTTTGCACAGAAAGAAGGAAGTTTATTGGCTCAGGCACTGGCTCCTTCAAGGGTATTACCAGCTTTGGGTGCTGGGCCCGCACTCCCTCAGCCCCTCCAGGCTGGTCTTCTCTGTGAGCTGGCTTCATTCTCAAGGTCCGGAGGTGGGACGGCGGCAGCAGAGATGCCAGCCCACATGGTTTCAGGTTCAAATTTGTCAGGAAATATGGAGATTCTTTCTCTTTCTTAGAACTGAATTTACTTTACTTTAATTGGCCTGATTTCCTCATGTGCCCACCCAGAGCCAACGATGCTCTGATTGGCTAGCGCAGGAACAAAGGTCAGAATCAACTCCACCTAAACCATGTAGATCGATAGTGGTGATGAGCAGTGATGGAGATTATTGCTGGAAGAAGGGGGATGATAGATGCTGGAAAGGCAAGTCCCAAATGTCTTTTATTTTAAGAGAGAGAGAGAGAGCAAGCAAGCAAGCAGGGGAGGGACAGAGAGAAGGAAGGAGAGAGAATCCCAAGCAGGCTCTGTACTGTGAGCACTGATGTGGGGCTCAAACTCACAAACCGTGAGATCATAACTAGAGCTGGAATCAAGAGCTGGACGCTTAACCAGCGGAGTCACCCAGTTCCCACCAAATGTCCTTTTTACCACCCTCCCTTTCCTCCTGCCTCCAAGTCTCCCACCACTACCCTTTTAAATTAAGATCTGTTCTCTAGGACAGAACCCTGGCTTGACCACTTGGCTGGTGCCCTTGGGGCCTTCCCTAACCCCCTTGAGGAAGACTGTGTCAAGTGGTTTATTCAACATAAACATGAACACTGGGTATCGAAGAATTCATGCCAAAAGCTTTTCGATAGTAGAAGGAGAAATATCTCAAATCAATACAGTCTGTCTTCTGGGGTCTGATTCTTGAGAATGGACGCTTTGAAAGTTTCACGGTCATGTTCAGAGGAACCCAGGAAGACATTTTGGCAGCTCCTAGCCTTCCTGCTTGAAGATCTCAGCAGGGATGTGCCTGCCAAAGCTTGGAACTTCCTTAGTCCTCATTTGACTTCAAGGTCTCACTCTTAAAAGTCTGGGTGAAGGCCAAGTGTCACGCTTGAGCAGACTTTAAGCTTTATTTGATTTTACCTCCCATAATGCGAAGGCTTACTAAGGCAGAGTCCAGAGAGACCAGTCAGGGAACTTCACCTGCCACAAGGGTGGGGTGGAAGTGTTTCCGTGGAAATATGGACGCATTCCTTGGACACGCCGGGAGCCCTCCAGGGTCCGGACCGCAGCTCCTGCACCGTGGTATCTTCAGCACCTTTTGCAATGTGGAGCATTGTCTGGAGAGCATTTTTTCTGGAAGGCATGCAAATTCATGACGTGACCACAGCCAGGTCGAGCCTCGTTCTTAGTAGGCCATCACATGCATCACCGAGTTTTATAGCTTAATTTTTGTGCCCTCTACTTGGCTGGGTCTTGAACTGTTATGAGACATTGATCATAAATTACTTGCTTTCCCATGCCTTCTCTTAAAAACATCTTCTAATTTTGTTTCTGACCACGTAGTGATACATATTCATTTGGAAAAGCCCAGCAAAGGAAAGAAAAGAAACTCAAGTAATCTTAAAACTTTTTGTGTAAGCTTCCATTTTCCTATAAATGTGTATATATATATATTTTTTTACAAGAGAATCATTCTATTTATGTATTTACCTTTCTTTCTTTTAATGTTTATTTATTTTTGAGACACAGACAGAGGCAGAGCACAAGCTGGGAGGGACACAGACAGAGAGAGAGATACAGAGTCTGAAATAGGCTCCAGGCTCTGAGCTGTCAGCACAGAGCCGGACGCGGGGCTCAAACCCACGAACCGTGAGATCATGACCTGAGCCAAAGTCAGACCCTTAACCGACTGAGCCACCCAGGGGCCCCTGCCTTTCTTTTTTAATGAACAATATAATGTAAACATTTTTGTGTCATTCTATGTTTTTTCTATGACTCCATTGGGTTGAACTTTATATTTCAATTTTTTTTTCTCCAACAAATAGTATAATGAGCATGTTTGGGGATAAATCTTTGTGCAAATATATGGGTATTTTCTTGGGGTGAATTCTTGGAAGTAAAATTGCAGGATCATAAAATACGGATATTTTTAAGGCTTTTGGGGAGCTATTGCTACCAAATTACTCTTTGCTGCCAATAGTAATTTCTTAATTCTGGTCCTGATGCCAGTCCTGCAGCTACATTGAACAGTATCTAAAGTGTCCCTGGCAGCCCTGTCCCACATATATGTTGCCAAGAGCTGACCTTTGAAGATGAGACTTCCTCCTACAGCGTTTCTTTGTTCCTTATAGATGAACTGGCCTTTAGGGCTCCACATTTCCCATGGCTTCTTGTTGAAATGCGTCTTTTAAAATTGATGGTGAATGCAATCTCCAACTTGAGATCAGGGTGATTAAGGAAGGCAGGGGGGTGCTGTCTGCTGCTCAACTACTCGCTTTCATCCTTGTAGATTTCCTGCTGAACAAATCTAGTTGATTTCTCCCCCAATGAGAGCCTGTGGGTAAAGGCCCCCTTCCCTGAGAATAAGACCTTCTGTCTAGATACCAGCTTTAGTGAGGGTTTTGTCTTGTGGAACGATTCCAGCCACAGGGATTATTTTGCCTAGATAACGCCCTGGACTCCAGGGAAGGCCTTGTCGATTTTCCAGGAAGTGAGCTGAGGTGTTCTACAAGGAAGTCTTTTAAAAACTCTGGGCTGTTATTTGTGGCCTTTTCAGATGCCGGCAGCAAATGGCCAGAGCAAGAGATGCTCACGACCCTGGGGCCGTCAGAGCGCAGGTCACAGATGTTCTGGCCAATGAGAAACGGGAGCTGATTTGCTCTAAGGGCTAATTGGCTGATGGTGCAACTATATGCCTACTATTTTAAGGCTGTGTATCTAGCCCCAGCTTGGCAGGCTCGCTTTAGACATCTGGCAACAATGATCAGAATGCCTTTTTTTCAAGGAGGCTCACAATCAATTCATCTGTGGACTCACAAGGAAAGGCTCATTGAGTAGAGCCGACATGTTTCAAAGAAAAATATATTTTCATTAACTGGCCTCAAAGCAGTAATTATATGTTCAGAGAACACAGTAAAAATTTATTTCTAAATATTTGGCAGTGAAAAGTTGAAGGCGGTGTGTGTGCGTGTGTGTGTGTGTGTTCAACATGTTGCATGTGTTTTAAATAAATCCAGCATCTTCCCCTCAAAAAGGAAGCAGGAAATGCAATTGTAGCTTAATTTTTAGCAACAGGATGTGTTTCTAAATGCTGCTAATATATCAAAAGGAAGATGTAGTTAAAGGCTTTGCAATTGTGAAACAAATGCGGTATCTTTTTTACATTTTTTTTAAAGGACGGTGGTGTCTGTACAGGGAAAACCAAATTTCCAACCAAGGATCAAAGGCAACCGGGGTATCTTTGCATGAGATGTGGCTGAAACTTCGATGCTCCCCCGATCTGATTCACAGTTATCACAGAACCATTAAAAGCCTATTAACTTGAATTCCCACAATTCCCGCAGGGCAAGGGCAGAGGAAGAGCAAAATAACTTTGAATGTAAATGTAACACAACGGTTCGAAAGAGGAGGAAGCTGTCATGGATACATCCACCCGAGCAGATGGCTGATGGAGGAATACGACATGAAGTCTTAGGACGCTCAGGATGTTATGGAAATGATTTCTCCGCACAGAGATGGGGACAGCACCCGCCGGTTCCAGACCCTTCTTCTGAGAGCAGGAAGAGTGGATAGCTTGTTAAAATGTGTTGACTGCTGGCTAGGCCGGCTGGACAGACCCCGTGCAGGGGCCGATCGAATCAGCCTGAAAAGAATCCTCAGGCTCATTCGGTGAGAGCAAAAACCCAACAAATATTCAAGCCATTGTCATACGAGAAATTTGATTTTGTGTTTTTCCACTCTTCAGTGCCTTCGCTGACATTTCCCCTAACAATGTTATTATGTGCTGTACAGTAAGACAGTGCCGTCAATAAGCTGTCTGAGACTCAGATAAAATGCAGAGTTCTTATCTCACCCCAGAACAATTACAGGCATCACATGGCAGCGAGCCGTGTGCATACGGATGACGACGGAGCCTCCCCCCAGACCTCTGGGGCCACCATGGCAAGGTGCAACCAGCTATGCGGGGTCCACACTCGCGCGCCCCTGGCAGGCTAGACTCCATCCTCGCCTCGCCGTGTGAAGGAATGCTGGAATCACCCGAGGAGAGAAAGTGCCTTCTCTCCGCCATCTCTGACTCTGAAACAACCAATTCCAATCAATCCACCCTCACCTAAAATGAGTTCTTCCTGCATGAATTACCCACATTCACTGCCCAGCTTGATCTCGTTCCCGCAACGGATAAAGCAAATGGCTCAGTCCAGAGGGAGTGGGTTATTGACTAAGTGCTTAATTAGGCACACAGCCCTGATGTGGCCATTCTCCCACACTTAAGACGACTGGACCGTGGCGCGGCAGAACCATGAATCTGGTTTGCTCTCATTTGCCTGAGCCACAGCGGAATCAATGGGGCAGCAATCTAAATTAAACGTGAAGACAACCACACTGCAGTGTGTTTATGTAACTGTGCAAAGAAACAGCATGTGTCTCAGGGTCCTCCGGGGGAAATATTTTTCACTCCCCTACTCCCATATCACGCACACTGAAGGTCTGAGAAAGAAAGGGTTTGAAAGGGGGAAACACTTCTAGAAAGGGTTTCAGCACCGGAGGGAAGACCTTCCAGGTAAATGTGAACACTTTTAGCCTCCTATTTGGCTTCTGCATCTTTAAAAGTCTAGGACGACAATGACCATGGTCCAAGGTCCAAGAGTCTCTGCAGATTCAAGATCAAATGGGCCCCCAGGGCTTTCTGACTCCACGTCCCTTTCACAGAAGGATGGAGGAAGTAGCCAACGCCAACATGGCGGAGATGGGTCTCACGTGCCTCCTGATTCTCCGTGGTGGCGCTTGTCAGACTTTTATGTGCACGTGAATCCTCTGGGAGTCTTGTGAAAGTGCACGTTCTGATTCGGTAGGTCTGGGCAGGGGCCCAAGGATCGGCGTTTCTCATAAATTCCAAAGCGATGTTCTGGGGGCTGCCGGTCCAAGGACCGTAATTGGAACAACGAGGCCCTGAGGGGAAGGTTCCTTCCTTTACTGCCAACTCAGACATGAGAGGGGAGGAGGGACAAAAATAGAGCTGATGTGGGGCGCCTGGGTGGCTTAGTCGGTTAAGCGTCCGACTTTTGCTCAGGTCATGATCTCGCGGTTCGTGGGTTTCAGCCCCGCGTCGGGCTCTGTGCTGACTGCCAACTCAGAGCCTGGAGCCTGTTTCAGAGTCTGTGACTCCCTCTCTCTCTCTCTGACCCTCCCCTGCTCATGCTGTCTCTCTCTCTCTTTCTCTCTCTCCTAGAAATAAATAAAACATTAAAAAAAAAATAGAGCTGATGTTTTGGTGACAAGGTAAGTTGGAAGCCAGAGCGGGAGGTAGAAGGTTTCAAGGAACAAGCCAGTCCTCCCTCAGGTGAAGGGTACGTCTACACTGGCTTCAAAGCCACATCCTGCTGATTCCTCCATCAGGGTATCGTTTATGGAGTGAATGAACAGGCGACATTTCAAGACTTACTGCTGTATGTATTTCCTACTGGCCTCTGCAAGGCACCCCCTATGGGCAGAAAGGCCTTGGAATGTGAGGAAAGAACGGGAGGGAGACAGGACAAATTGGTGGTCATCCACACCATTAACTGAGTTGATGAACCTCAGGTCCCGGTGGAGTTGGAGAAAGAAGGGCCTAAAGCCAAAACTCAGCCCAAGTCTGTCTTTTATGACTTTCTCTTCTTATTATCTTTGTAACAAGGGCTCTTTTATTAGCTTGCAATTTCCTGCCACGTTGATGAACTCTCCATTATGGTTAGAGTACAAAATAAGAGAATAAAGGAGATTTTAAAAGGCCTACAGATTTTTTCTTCGTTTGAGGACCCTGCCCCCGCCGCTGCTGTTCCCACCCGGCGGGGTAGAGATGAACTTTCTGTCACATTCCAAGACACTGCTCATTTTCTCTTCAGCTGAAAAATATATATTTATTTTGCCGTTTTGCTCTACGATTCTGGAGGCTGGCATTTTCCATTTTAGTGCTCTCCGTTTTGAACCACACATGTAATTACGGCTGCCTTTTATTCTGCATTTTCAGAGGACTCTCCCATTCAAACTGTGAGAGAGGACAGAGCAGCTGTCTTTCCAGTGGGGGGGGCGGGTGGCGCGAAAACAAAGCATCAAGTCTTCACGTCACCGTCTACACGCGCACAAACACACAAGTGGAAACAGGAATCAAAATCCCGACGAGTGGAGAAACGGGCGCCAAACTAAATGTCTCCACTCGTCTTTTTCAATGTTTGGGGAAAGAAGAGGCTCAACACATCTGCTGCATTTGGGGTGCGTCCTATTTCTAAGGTGCTTTTCTTTAAAAAGCCAAAGCGCTCAGGAGGCTTCCTTGTTCCCATCCGCTCCCTGAGTCTCTGCCTCCTACCGACTTGGCTGTCGGATCAAGGTCACAGAGGACAGGGGCACTGCTCTGGACTGCCTGGACGCCCCATGTGGCCTGCCTTCTGCTCTTCCCTCCAACCTCTGCTCAGGCCACATTGAAGCTACGTCGGCCACACTTCATTTCTTTTTTTTTTTACTAAAACATTTTTTTTTAACTGTTTACTCAAGCATTCAAGCACCCTGGCCACCTTTCTGATTCATTCAGATCTCTCTGTCGGGTGGTCTTGGAGCACCTGTGTCTCTCTGCTATGGCCCACTGTTTGTGTGCCAATGTCTCTATCTACCAGAGGGTCTTCACCATGAGAACAGAGGCAGGATTTCACTGTCTTTCATCGTCTCCAGCACAATTTGCCGGATTGCATCACTTGAGTGACCAATTCTCCAGATTATCAGTTACCAAAAGTGCCTCTGAAAACAATTTGAAAGGTTTATAGCAATTCACATTTCAGCAAGGTTATCAAGAATTCAGCCATCACAATGACAGGTGCATGTAATTTGAATTTGGGGTATCACGTGTATGTCGGCAAAGTCAAGGGTTTTTGTAAATGTTACTGTGAGTTAGTTTCTGTCTTTTAATTCAATAAATTTCCTTGTCTTTTCTTTTTTTTTTTTTTTAATGGGAGACAGAGAGAGAGAGGGAGGGAGTACAGGAGGGACAGAGGGAGAGAGAGAATCCCAAGCAGGTTCCATGCTGGGCTGACATGGGCTCGAGCCCATGACCCTGGGATCATGACTTGAGCCCAAATCAAGAGTTGGATGTTCAACTGACTGAGCCACCCAGGCGCCCCTCTTTCTTCTCTTTCAATTTAGTCTTACTTGTCTGGATCTACTGAATGGTTTTCTTGAGTGGAAGGGAAAGAAATGGAGTTAGCTTTCCAACCAGTTTGCAACATAGGATACAAGAAATGTGCTTCCGTTACAACGATGATCAGCATCCCTCCTCATCAGGGAAATACAAATCAAAACCACACTGAGATACCACCTCACACCAGTCAGAGTGGCTAAAATGAGCAAATCAGAGAACTCTAGATGCTGGCGAGGTTGTGGAGAAACGGGCACCCTCCTACACTGTTGGTGGGAATGTAAACTGGAACAGCCCCTCTGGAAAACAGTATGGAGGTTCTTCAGGAAACTAACAATAGAACTCCCCTATGACCCAGCAATAGCACTGCTAGGAATTTACCCAAGGGATACAGAAATGCTGATGCATAGGGGCACATGTACCCCAATGTTCATAGCAGCACTCTCCACAATAGCTAAAACATGGAAAGAGCCTAAGTGTCCATCAACAGATGAATGGATCAAGAAGATGTGGTTTATCTATACCATGGGATACTACATGGCAATGAGAAACAATGAAATCTGGCCATGTGTAGCAACATGGATGGACCTTGAGGGTGTTATGCTGAGCGAAATAAGTCAGGCAGAGAAGGACAAATATATGTTTGCACGTATAGGAGGATTAGGAGGAACTTGACGGAGGAACAAGGGGGAGAAGAAGGATGGAAATGGTGGGGGAAAGGAAGAGAGACAAACCATGAGAGACTCTTGAATGCTGACAAAAACTGAGGACTGATGGATGTGGGGGGGAGGGGGGGATGGGCATGGAGGAGGGCACTTTGGGGATGAGCACTGAGTGTTATGTGGAAACTAATTTGACAATAAACTATTTGTAAAAAAAAAAAAAAAAAAAGAAATGTGCTTCCGTTACAAATGCCAGTCTACTTTTCAAGAGGGCGTGCAAACCTATTGTGCACCCGTGAAAGTTCCCGTTAGTACCATATGAATCAGGGATCATAATAAAAAGTGCAGTTGAGTCACCTTGATTCGGTTGCTATTTGCAGAAAGAATTCAGAAAGATAAAATGTGTTTATAATTCAGATGCCTGTGAATTTCTCAGACAGATGGGCTTTCTCCCTACTTAGGTTAAGTTGTCCAGGGTTTGTGGACATGAATGTGAAGGTGGAACATTCATTTGGTGGAGTGACAAATGGAAGAACGCCTGTGTATGCAGGTCTGAGTGCCGTGCGGCATCACAGGCGGTCACGGGCAGACACATGGGTGAAAGTGTTCCTCCAGGGTGCCCGTGATCCCACCGCTTTCTCTCCTACAAAAGATAACACATCATTAATTAAACAAGGGATGGCTGGCATACCACACTGGAAACGCATGGAAGAGATAGACACATCTACCTTTCATAAACTCCTTAACAGTTGAGGTGTGCAAGATCTAAAAGTCAAAATACACACAACTGTTAAGTCAAAAAAAAAATATTGGGCGGGGCGCCTGGGTGGCTCAGTCAGTTAAGCGTCCAACTTGGACTCAGGTCATGACCTTGCGGTTCGTGGGTTCGAGCCCCACATTGGGTTCTGTCCTGACAGCTCAGCCTGGAGCCTGCTTCGGATTCTGTATCTCCCTCTCTTTCTACCTCTCTCTTGTTTGCACTGTCTCTTTCTCTCTCAAAAGTACATAAAGTCAAAGTGCACACAACTATTAAGTCAAAAAAATATATGGGGCAGGGTGCCTGGGTGGCTCAGTCAGTTAAGCATCTGACTCTTGATTTCGGCTCAGGTCACGGTCTCACAATTGGTGAGATCCAACCCTGCATTGGTCTCTGAGCTGACAGCGTGCAGCCTGCTTGAGATTCTCCCTCTCTCTGCCCCTCCCACACTCGCTCCCATGCATGCACACTCACGTGCACTCTCTCTCAAATACATAAACATTAAAATATGTGTATTAGGCAAAACAATTTGCTGTCGATCATTCACTGAAAATAATTTTTGGTTAATCAATAATCTAGGGTACTGACCATTGGATGTATTGGTAAATTCGTGGTTTGTTATTTATGAAGACGAATTTTGGCTATTGCCTTAGTGTTGTTTGAAAACAGTACTGGTGTATAGTGGGTCTTGGGTAAATATTTGTTGACCTAGTGAGTAGATTCTGCCACATGCTCACCATTGCCTCCATGGACACTCTCTAACAAGCCATCTTGCGCCACTGCGTTCCAAGCAGGGGCCCCGCGTGTGCAAAGCACAAGGCAGGATGGAGCGTGAGCCTCTGCTGACCTTGACCCCAGTGACCCGAGTGCTCTAAGTGCTCCAGGACTTGTGTGCAGACTGGGGGGTTGCCAAGTTCAACCCAGTAATTCAAACCTCTGCAAATAATAATATCAACAATGAACAGCCCTAGCCCCATCTGTGGCCGAGAAATCATAGCTGAAGAAAAACTGAATTTTGTTTTTCCTGGCTGGGTGTTCTTTATTCCGTTTTGATTACCTTGGACAAATTGGTTAAGAATTTTGAACAATCATTCAAAGGGGGAAAATTGGGACACACCTTGGCCAGTGATCACATTCTTTGTTTAACAGTGTGTGGACTAACTACAGAGGAGATGCAAAACATATTTTAAAATGAGATTTCAGTTCTAGAAAATTTTCTGCTCTGTTGGTGAGAGAATTCACAAAGTGATTGCACACGAAATACTGTGTTAGAAATGGCACTTTTAAACTCAAAGTCTTGGGCTTCTTCTGTCCTTCTTGCTTTCCTTTCAGGTTTGGAGTATAGAAGGGGCACATTCTGTGCTTCTGCCCCCTCTTCCCCCCCACCATCCCATCACGTGTGCGGTGTTGCCTGGCTTCACTTCCGTTGACGATGTCAATCATTTGGCCTGTGATCTCCAGAGGTCACTGGAGAGAGGGAAGGGAAGGTAGCCAAGAGGTAGGCATTTAGATAGGCCTTGTTTTATCAAAGAAAGGGAATGAAAAGCAATCTCCCTTGAAGTCACTGACCAATAATTCGGACAGGTCAGGGAAGTGGTGCAGAGTGAGCTCTGCTTCATGCTAGCATTGAACTCGGCCTCAGTACATTGGATGTTTAGTTCGGGCTCTGCCATGTTTGGCTGTGTGACTGGGGAATCCAGCTGCTTGTCTGAGACTCAGTCTCCTCTTTCTTTTTAAACATTTTTTAAAAAATGTTTTATTTATTTCTGAGAAAGAGAGACAGCATGAGCAGGGGAGGGTCAGAGAGAGAGGGAGACACAGAGAGAGAGGGAGACACAGAACCTGAAGCAGGCTCCAGGCTCTGAGCTAGCTGTCAGCACAGAGCCTGACGTGGGGCCCAAACCCGTGAACCATGAGATCATGACCTGAGCTGAAGTCAGACGCTTAACCAACTGAGCCACTCAGGTGCCCCTTGGACTCCTCTTCCATAAGTGGAGATAATGGCTGGGGCGCCTGGGTGGCTTAGTCGGTTAAGTGTCGGACTTTCGCTTGGGTCATGATCTCACGTTTCGTGGGTTCGAGCCCCGCGTAGGGCTCTGTGCTGACTGCCAGCTCAGAGGCTGGAGCCTGTTTCAGTCTGTGACTCCCTCTCTCTCTGACCCTCCCCTGCTCACGCTGCCTCTCTCTCTCTCTCCTAGAAATAAATTAAAAAAATTAAAAAAAAATTAAAAGAAAAAAAGTGGAGATAATGGCTAATGCCTGCGTCGGCCTTGGTCTGCATCCCAGCAGGAACCAGATGGCCCACTCTGAGACAGAAGACAGTCTAATGAAGGGTGTCCTTCGAGAGATGTGGACAGGGTTCGGGGGCTGACAAGGACCAGTGAGAGCCAAAAGCCTTGCCCACCCCTAGGCCAAAGGGTTGGGGAGAGGCTGCTGTTAACAGCAGGAGCTGCAGCTGGGAGCCAGGGGCCACGAGACTGATGGCAGATGTAGGTAGAACAACACAACTCCTTCCACAGTCTGGTCTGGGAGGGGGGAGCCTGGGAGATCAAACTTTTAATGCAGGGAGGGGTCCCGGAGCCTATGTGTACATCTCTTCCCAACTCCATGTGCATCAGTGTTAGCTTAAAAATCATGGCAGAAGTATTTACACCATGGGAATTGGCCAACAGCACTAGTCAGACTGTCTCCCAGAGACCAAGTCATCAGCCATTTACCAGCATGCCTCACCTTGCCCTAGCTCTTCCTGCCCTTCCAATTCCCACTGGTTCTTCCTATTGGGTGAACCCAACCAGAGCCAACGTGTAGCAAAGAGGGTATTCAGTCTTTGCAGGCTGGCCTCCAGGGTGCAGAATGGGGTGGGGACAGGTAGAGAAAGATTTGGGGTAGGGGGAGCACACAAAAAGACAACGATGAGCACGTCTCTTAGGGGCCTGGTGGAAGTCAGACAGAGCAGTGAATAGGAAGGTACGTGGTCAACACTCAAGTGCTTTTCACACGTGTCCGTCCTTAGTTTTGCAAAGTCCTTTCCAGTTTGCAAAGTGCTTTTATGGGGTCTATTTCCTCAGTCGCTACAATGCTGAGAAGTTGACGGCAGACCTCTCCCCCCGCCCCACCTTCTGCCTGTCCTTCCTAATGCAGGGCAATTCACATCCCAGATAAGGGGGCATTTTACACCCGTCAGGGATGGCAGAGGCTTTGGTTGTCCTTGATGTTTGTTCCCTTTCAGGGTGATGGAACCTTCATCTAGAAGACCTCACCAGGACAAAGCCTAGCCCACAGCCTCTCTTAAATTGGGGTGTGACCCTGTGACCAAGCTGTGGCTCACAGGGTGAAGCGTTGCATAGTAGCAGCGAGAAACCTGCCTTAGGAAGAAGCAGCTGGGGGCGCCTGGGTGCCTCAGGCAGTTAAGTGTCCGACTTCGGCTCAGCTCATGATCTTGCAGTTCGTGAGTCTGAGCCCCACATCTGACTCTCTGCTGTCAGCACAGAGCCCACTTCGGATTCACTGTCCCTTCTCGCTCTGCCTCTCCTCCACTTGCTTTCTCTCTCTCAGAAATAAACAAACATTAAAAACAGAAAGAAAGAGCAGCTGAGCCAGCAATGAGAGCATGTCGTGAACCACGGGGCCAGGACTGGGCCAGTCCCGTGCTCTGGGACACACCCTCTCCATCCTGCTGCGTGGAGCACAGGAGCCACCTCTGGGCCACAGGAGGACAGCAGCAGAGTGGCGAGAAGAGCTTCACCTCCGGGACTGTCGGCTGGTAGCAGGCAGCAGCCTTCCTTTCCCCCACGCAGCAGGGCCATCTGTCTGGAGCTGGGACATTGGCTCCCCGGCACATAGGGATGCTGTCCTTCATCTTTTCCCCTGCATGGCTTCAGCCTCACGGCTGCAAGAGGACTGTGTGCCACCCCAGGTATCACATCAGGAGCCCACTTCTCTGGGCCACCAGTGCTGGTGAGGGGAGAGGTCCCATGTCACTGACACGGAAAGTCTTGTGTGAATACCTAGGTTGGTGATTAGGCGATGAGGACACATGATTTGTTAGCAAAAGACAGTGTTGGACAGTCTCCTACAGATGTTTCCTCTTATGATTTCATGGAATAGCCAAGAGAATTGGCAAGACAGAGCATTAAAAAAAAAAAGAGAAAGAAAGAAAGGGAGACAGAAAGGAAGGAAGGAAGGAAGGAAGGAAGGAAGGAAGGAAGGAAGGAAGGAAGGTAGGAAAGACAGAAAGAAAAGAGGGAAGGAAGAGAAAGGGAAAGAGAGAAGGAAAGGAGGAAAGGAAGGAAGGAAGGAAGGGAAGAAAGAAAGAAGGAAAGAAAGGGAGAAAGAAAGAGAGAAGGAAGCAGAAATCACACTGCTGAGTAGGAGAGAAGCAGACTTGCATGTCCAGGCTTGGAGAGAAAGTCCAGCTTTCAGGAGCAGCCTTTGCAACTTGTTGGGAGGCGGGCAGATGGCCCTCTGGAAGGCTCGTGAGCTCTGGAGCTGTCCCGTGACCCAGCGCCTGGTCCATTCTCTGCGTGACCCTCGTCTTCCTCATCTGTAAGTGCCAAAGGTTGTCGTGGAGAATAAGATAAAAACACGAAAAAGTATTCAGTTCAGCACAGCACCTGGCAGGTCATGATTGTTGCCTCCTCGTGGCCTCGGGGGTGTGCGGTAAGGCGAGCATATGGTGGGTCTGAGCTGAGACATGGGGGGAGGCCGGCGGCAGAATAGATGGTTACCAGGGGGGCATTCAACTCAAAATCATCAGTTCAAGGATTTAGAGGGTACAGATTTTGCCTTTATCTCAAGGCTGTCTTGTCCTCACTTGTGTGACCCAACAATGGGGCTTCCTGAGCGGGGGCCTGGTTGGGGCAGCTGCAGGGAGCCTGTGCAGGAACCCTCAGAGGGCTTAGAAGACCCGCAGCCCTCCCCCATTGTGACAGGGGAGTTAGAATTCTATGGCAACAGTGGGTACCCCTGGGCCTCCCCTTCTGGTAGAGGCTGAAGGTCAGGAACAAGGAAGGAGGGAGTCTCCCGGATGCAGAGAGTTTACAAGGCAATGGGGAGGTGAGGGAGCCAGCCTCAGCCACCTTCCGCTTCCTGCAGAAAATGGTCAAAGGGAGACGCTTCAACCCACCTTTAGACAAGGACGGAAGATGGGTAAGAAAGATGGCGGCTCTCTGGCCTTTCTCAGGTCACGTGGGTGTGGTCAAGCTCACAGAAGTGGGTCTAGATCCCGCTTCTGCTACTTCTTGCGGCATCCCTCTTGAGGAATCACCTCACCTAGCCTCAGTTCCTTCACCTGTGAAATGGGACTCTCAGAGCATTCTCGCAAGGATTAAATGCAAGAAATCTTGTATATAAAACACTCAGCACACTTGCGAGCGTCCCTTAGGCAGTCACTGCTGCGTGCTTTTTCCTTCTTCCATAACATCTATCTTGTAAAATGCTATATAATCTACTACATCACGCATGCTGTTTCTCTTCCCTTCTAGAATACAGACTCCGTAGGGGCGGGAATCTTAGTTTTTTTTATTTACTGGTGCATCAGGGCAGTAATACATAGAAAAGTTAACACTTTTTGTTTGTTTAAAAGGAAAAAGAAAAATGGAAAATGCCTTGGAACGTTTCAGTCTGAAGACTTTAAAAAACTGACTTACCCACTTGGGTGTGAGCTTGGCTAAGCAGCGTAGTCCTTCTAAATCAGTTTCTTTGTCTGTTACATGGGATCATAGTATACACCAAGGTTAGAGGGTCATTGTGTGGATTGATGACACAATTCAGAGTGGTTAGTATGATGCATGGAAACAGAGTAACCATTCATTACTTGTTAACTATTATATATTAATATACATAATATTATAATATAAAATAATATACATATATTTTTTCTTCTTTATATACCCTGCTTCATTCCTCAAAGATTTACCGTAATATATGGAAAATATTCAAAATAAAATAGGAAAGTATAAAAAAATAAAGCTTTAGATACAGTTTGAATATATTTTAGAATAAGAGGCTGAGACTGGGAAAATACATAACACAGGCCATATGGCCTACATGACAGCTATTTATATAATATCATCAGATTTGACACAGAGATTCCTGGCAGCCAAAGTAAAATGGGAAATAGTGTGAACTACATAACACCAATCAGTGTTGAAGAGAAAAATACACGTTTCTCAGACTAGCTTCCCCTCTTTCTATCATCTACGGTACCAGTGAGGACTGTGTTTGACTGCGTATCATACAAAGCTGACTACAGTGTCTTAACCCAATAAGGGTTTGTGTTTTTTGAGCAACAATAAATCCAGAAGATGGCAGCTCAGGGCTGGTACAGATGCTCGTGGGGGGTCATCTGTTCTTTTCGGTCCTCTGTTCTGTCATCCTTGGTGTGTGGCTGTTCGACTCAGGCGGGTAAATGAGGGGGGATGGTCAAGGAACAAAATGATAGCAGGCACCTGTCTGCTAAGTCTGTCCTTTTGTGGGGGGAGAACAGAGCTATCCCCGGGGCGCCACCCTGCAGACCTCTGTTTTCATCTCTTTGGGTCACATGGCTGATTTCATTGCACGGGAGTTTGGGGAGGTATTTTCTAAGCAGTCATATCACCACCTCAAAGTCACGGTTCTGTTATATGCGAGAAAGCAAGTCTTGCGATCCCACAACTTCCCAGAGCCCGATTTCAGGTGAAGAGGCGTCACTTTCCAAAGTCTGACTTGAGCACGTGGTGTGGGTCCCTTCCGCTGCCGGCACCCAAGAGCATAAAAAGAATAGTGCTGATCACGAAGTTTCCCAAAGTGACTTGCAGATGAGTTGGGAAAATTAAAGAAACTGTTGGCTTTGACTCAGCAGCTGCCCATTTGGGAGGACAGTAACTGCCACATTAGAGGTGACAGTCATTTTGCAGTTGACCTTGCTGGTTGCAATCTGGCTGTTGCCGGGTAGGAGAGGCTTTTTCCATACGCTTTCACCTTCCTGTTTAATATTGCAGTCGCTGTGTGATTGAATGCAGCACGAATCTCACCACCAACTAGTTAAAAAGCTCTATTTCATGGTTACAATATCTAACAGAAGGGTTTATGTCACAACTATCATGTTATCGCCATTCAATATATATTTTAAAAGAGTGAAATTAAAATGCTAGAGCCTTTTCCCCCCCAGTGATTTAGTCCATAGACTTCCGGAATACAAATGAACTCAAGTCAGTTGTCACTTAGCTGGTGAGAGGGATGGTTCCTGATGGTAGAAAAACTCCCACCCCCTACCCCCGATTTTCCATAGCTGCCTGGACAGGAATGTTATCACAGCCAGACCCGAGGAAGGGCGAAAAGAAAAGGTCACGAGTCTGGAGGCCCTTTGTATTATTTATATGTACTTTGGAAAAATAATTGTTTTAAAACATTAAAAAAGATAGCAGAATGAGGTAGAAACCTATAGGTTGAGTCCGGGAGATGTCTAGGGTATCTTGTTAAGTGGAAGGCAAAGAGCAGAACAGGATGTACCTCAAGGTCCAGGGTTTGTAAAGCGATGGAAGGCCCCCTCTGCAGGTGGCCGTGTCTGTGTCTGAGCAGGCAGCCGTGGCTATGGTGCTGTGGGGTGAGGCGAGGGGAAGGAGAAAGGAACCCAAAGTTACTGCCCAATAAGTAGGCGTTCATGACGTTTAGAAACCACATGTATAATGTGATCCTAGGTGTGCAAACTTATACACATAGACACATCCATGGCTGTACGTGCGTATACCGGGATGCGCCCAAAAGAGGGTCACCAGTGAGTTCAGGGGAATTTGATTTCCTTAAGTTTTTATGTTCACGTTTTTTAAAACCGTGAGTACGGATTACAACTGTAATCAGAAACAAATACAGTTTTTTGTTGTTGCTGTGAAAGAAAGGAGAATGTAATGGGTGCACTTAGTTAAGAACTGTGTAAACAGTGGAACATAAGAGGGGAAGGAAAGTCATGCTTCCTGGTTCCCTTCTCCATCCCTCCTCCCTCACGCCCCCCCCCCGAGCCTTGGTGTGGCTGCTGGCTGGGTCCTGAGCCCTGGCTGCCTGGGCGCTGGCTGGGTGCTGCTCTGACCCCCATCTCTCCTCATTCCACATGCCTTCATTCAAAAGTATTTCCTGAGAGTTCTTTGATTCGGATGAGTCCTGTAAGTTAGGCGCTGTTGTCTCGTGTGCACGGATTATTTATTCACATAAATGGTGTTGGCTCATGGATCTCATTTGGCTTCTATTGCACCTCCCTCCCCCCTCCCCCGCCCAACTCAGCACTGTGTTCAAAAGGCCACTCAGCGGCTGGGTGTCACCCAGCCCATTGCTTCTCGCTACTGCGGAGAACAGCCCACCGAGTATCCAACATGCAGGACATAGCCTCCCACCTTTTTACACAAACAGTAATGTACTGAACACACTCATGCAGGCAGTGACTAGGAGCCACGTGGGTGTCCAGTTCCGCTGTGACGTGAGAAGGAATGGGGGAGGAGAGCCATGCTGGCCAGGTCCCTTGTGATCCAGGAGAAAGGAAGGAGGCCTGGCCTGAGGCGTGGCGGTGGGTTTGGGGATCCAAGGAGGGGACAGCTATGAGCAAAACTACACCCTGCTAACAGGTATGGAGTGCTCTCCGGGGCAGGCACATTCTCTTTTCGTCACATCCACGCTGTCAAATAAGTATCGTTATCCCAATTTTCCAGACAAAGAAAGTGGAGCTTTAGAAAAGCGAAGTCTCTTGCATAAGGCTGTCCCCATAGGAGGGAGAGCCAGGATTGGATTCAGGAACTTTGAATCCACAGTCTGTGACCCAACCACCACATGATGCTTCCTCTCTTTGTCCGACGGCCTCGGTGCCCTAACCCTAGGGATATCCCCTGGCTGAAGAGAGCCGCCTCCTCAAAATTACCCCCTCTTCCTAGATCAACCCATACCTGGTGACTGATCAATGAGCGTACAGAAAGACCCAGTCGCCTCTCCCTAACTCAGGATGATTCTGAGAGGCCAGCACATGCCCAGAGTTCTCCGTGGGGTGGATCAAAGCCTTTCTTGGGAACTCTTTCCTCTGCCCGGTCCTGTTTCCTTTCCTCCTGTCCATAGGGAGATGCCAACAGCCTCCCCAGATAATCGATTATTATTATTAATATTTTGCTTTGTATCCTATCCCCTAGTTTTTCCTTCTACCCTCTACCATCCTGCCTTCTCAGTGGAGAGTCAGCTGTGTTTTCCTCCACCCCCTACCTGCAGGAGGCTGGCTCATCCCATGAACTTGGGCTAGATCCTTAGCCCCGGTACGGGGAGCTCCCTGACGGGAAGGAAGAGCTCAACACACTTCTATCTTCTCTGAGCACAAAGCCACGCCCTCCTCGCCAGGCCACAGGAACATTTCCAGGCTCCACACGGCAGGCGCGGCCCCCGTAACTTGAAACAGCCGGCAGTGATGGCCTTGGGCCATGACAATATTTTTTTGGTCTTGGAAAGAATACTTGCAAATTATGAAAATTATGCCATTTCCAGCGCACACCAGAAGCACCCAAATTGCATTTTAATCACGTTACAGAGGAAGCCCCGATGCTTGGCTCTGAGGTTCAGATGCATCTGGTTTTAATCAGGGAGTGTGCTGGTTTTCTAGTTCCCTCAGATTGGACTCACGCAAAAGACACCAGAATCCATCACCAGTGCGATGTTAAAAGAACCCCACAGTCCACGTTTGTCTCGGCAAGTGGAGGGGAAGCTACCACCCATCTACAAGGTTCGAGAGAAGGTGAGTCCAGAGCGCTGGCCCCGGGCCACACGTCCCCATGGATCTCCAACGGGGCTGCACCACTGGCATTTCTGGCCGGTCAATTTGTCCTTGGAAAGAACTACTCTTTTGTCATCTTCGGGTCCTTACATGCTGGTAGCATCCCAGCTCCTGTTCTGGTCACTGTGACACCTCAAACACTCCCCAGAAGGAACCACCTGCTAGTCCAGACAATCCAGTTAAGCTCATCTGTGAACAGGAAAACATCACCTTTGGTTACAGCGCACAGATCATTAACATGCACGTTCTGCCTCCCTGGCCCGTTCACGAGCAACTTCAGGGGCACGAAGTGGCCTCGGGGAGAAGCGAGGGTAGACTTCACCCTTAGCTCATGGATGCTGCCAACCTGGGCCAGGATCCTTATGGGTCAGATGAAGAAGTTTGGTCTTGATGGCCTCAAAAGTCCCTTTCCAGCTTTTAATTCCACGAACCTATACACTTTTCCTTCTGTGCCTCCAAAGAAGGTGTTTTGAAAGAGAATTTCTATGATTTTCCACAAGGTCACCAAGGTTGAGTTTTTTTTTTTAATTTTTTTAAATGTTTTATTTATTTCTGAGAGAGACAGAGTGAGCAGGGGAGGGTCAGAGAGAGAGGGAGACACAGATTCTGAAACAGGCTCCAGGCTCTGAGCCAGCTGTCAGCACAGGGCCCGATGCGGGGCTCGAACCCACGAACCATGAGATCATGACCCGAGCCGAAGTCAGACACTTAACCGACTGAGTCCCCAGACACCCACAAGGTTGAGATTTAAAGCCTTGAGTTGACACGCACCTACGACCTCACTGTCCTGTGCCATTAGCTCCTCTCCCGTGATGGGTTTAATTGTGTCCGAGGGCCCTGAAAGCACATTGGGGTTCTGACATGTGTCTTTTCAACTCTTCCCCAATCTCTTCCAGCAAGCAGTGGACAACAACTTCCCCTTCTCTGTACACGACAATCGCTACAGCTTTCAGAGCTCTGGATGCTACCTTGACTCTGTGAGTATTGCCCTCCAAATTACTAGTAAAACTGGGAGCGCCTCTGGGAGGCACGTGATGCTGGAGGACTTTCCCCCAAATTGGAACAAGGTCAAAATCCACATCTCATAGCAGGTTTAAAAAATGGAAGTGGCGCTCAAAGTTCCACGCAGCTTTCAAAGTCTGCACCAGCCTTCTGCCTATGTTTCTGTGTACTTCGTCCTTCTCAAAGTATGAACTGCCTCATTCTTTGAGGCACGAGCTTTCGTGGGAAAGAGGGGTTTCCTATGTGGACAGAACCAAGCCCCACAAGGACAGGTCAGAGGGAGGTGAGCTTACAAAGTACAAAGGGCTTCCCAGTGGGTGGAGTTGTCTCTTGCCCAAAGGTGGTGAGTTACCCTCAGTGGAGAAAGCAGTCCGATTGCACTTGTGGTGGTTAACACAGCGCTGTGCCGTGGAAATACATATCATGAGCTGCATGTGCGATTTGAAATTTTCTAGTCCCCACATGAAGTAAAAAGAGGTGAAATTCATTTTAATAATGTATTTTATTTAATCCAATAATTCCCCGAATTATCAATTCAAAGTGTAATCAATAGACACATTACTAATGAGATATTTTACATTCCCCCAACTAAGTCTTTAAAATCCAATTCATGGGGCGCCTGGGTGGCTCAGTCGGTTAAGCGGCCGACTTTGGCTCAGGTCATGATCTCGTGGTTTGTGAGTTTGAGCCTAGCATCGGGCTCTGTGCTGACAGCTCGGAGCCTGGAGCCTGCTTCGGATTCTGTGTCTTCCTCTCTCTCTGCCCCTCCCCTGCTCATGCTCTGTCCCTCTGTTTCTCAAAAATAAATAAGCATTAAAAAAATAGAAAATAAAAAATAAAATAAAATCCAGTTTGTATTTTACCTGTGGTACCTCTCAGTTTGGGAGACCCACACTGGCAGTGCTCATGTGGCCAGGGGCTGTCAAACTAGGCAGGGGAAAGTTAATGTATCTGGGGTAGAGGGTTGGATCAGGTGATCTCTGAGAATCCTTACCAAATCTGAAAGTCCATGATGATGATGATGATGATGACGACAATGACAATGATGATGTTACTAATACCCATCATTTGTAAAGCATTTGCCAAGTACTAGCATCTCCTACTGTCTCATTTAATCCTCACGACAACACTGCTGGCTAATTATTCTCATCATCCCCAATTTAGAGATGAGGAACCCAAGAGCAGTGATACTAAAAAGCTTGCCCGAAGTTACTCTTTCCTCCAGGCTACCATCTTGAAGCTAAATTGAAGTAGTTTAACCTAAAAAAAATCTGGTTTTCCCAGGCAGAGTGTTGAGCACAGAATGAGAATATCCACTCTGCAAGCTTCTCTAAATGGAATGTTTAACATCGTTTTTTAAATTATCAAAGTAACATATGTCCTTTACAACTTTCAAAGAACACAGAATTAAATACATTTTCTTAAAAATTTACACTCTTACTTTCCATCGTCACAATCCTACCTTGATGACTCCCAGATAAGGGTTTGGGGGTCAAAATGTGATTTTTTTTTTTGCAATTCACATGCAAATATACACATATAAGTGTATATCTTGTTAATGATATAAACAGGGTTGTACCACACGTATTTTATCAGAGCTATGTTAGTCTCATAGAAAACACTGGAAGCTTTCCAACTTTCTCTACATTCTGGAATGGTTTATATAAAGTGTGGAATTTCAGCTTAATGAGATTTAGGTAGAACTTGCCCATAAAATTATTTGAGTTTGAAACTTTATTAGAGTTTTTGTTTTGAATTTTTTTTTGTGCTGTTTTACTTTTTTAATTTCTCCATTATTAACCTATAGAATCAAACTTTCTATTTTTCTTTTTAAAAAAGTTTTAAGGGTTTATTTATATATTTAGAGAGCATGTGAGTAGGGGAGTGGCAGGGGAGAGGGAGAGAATCTCTGATTCAATCTCACAACCTCTAATGACTGTGAGATCATGACCTGAGCCAAAATCCAGAGCCAAGTGATCAAGTGACTGAGCCACCCAGGTGCCTTATTAAGATTTTATTTTAAAGTAATCTCTACACCCAATGTGGGGCTTGAATTCATAACCCTGATGTCAAGAGTCACCCACTCCACAAACTGAGCCAGCCAGGCACTCCTAAACTTTCTATTTCTTCTTGAGTAGATGTGCCTAAAATATATTTATTTGTTTTCAAATTTATTGGTATAACATCTCCTAAAATAATCATATTTTGTTGATCTTTTATATCTTTTTTGGTTGCATGTTTCATTCACATACTTGCAACTGTCTCTGTTAGTAAAAGTACTAAAACTATGAATATTCCTTAGATTATTGCTTTGGCTACATCTAAACATTTTTTAAACTAGAGTTTTGTTATTATTTGCTCCCAAATAGTCTATGATGTAATTTTTGATTCTAAAAATAATTTAGAAGAATGTTTTGAATTTTCTACACAGTTAGAATTTTCTCAGATCATCTTTTATTGCCAATATCTAGTTCTATAGGTTATGTAAGTTTTATAGATATGAATTTTGAATTATAGAGTTTATCTTTATTATCTTGTACACGAT
Source organism: Hyaena hyaena (assembly GCF_003009895.1). Lineage (NCBI taxonomy): Eukaryota > Metazoa > Chordata > Mammalia > Carnivora > Hyaenidae > Hyaena > Hyaena hyaena. Next base: position 850,597 of record NW_024080763.1, read on the forward strand.
TAATTTTAACAAGTGTTTCAGGGGTGTTAACAAAGTTAGTTTCAAAGTTCTTTATTTTATTAAAGACTGTTAATTATGTTATTCAATTCCTTCATGACATTTTCTTAATTTTTGCCTTGATGTGTAAATTTTTCCTTCTAAGATTATTCTTGAGTTCCTAAATTCTTTTAGCCTTACCTAATTCTTTCTATTTTATATAGTTTAGTATATTTTTCTGCATAAAAACTCATGAATATTTTCTTTTCTTGGTGGCTTTTATTATTTATCAGTATGAGGTATCTCTCTTTACATACTTTCGTGTTTTTAGCCATGAATTCTAAATTGCAATTTAGCTTTGTCAGTATTACTTTTCTATGACTAACATTTGTTACTTATATTATGGTTTATTTCTTTGTTTTTATACTTTTTAGTCATTTTGTATTTTTTTAAGTTATAAATAGCATAGACCATTTTTTAAAAAAATATAAGAGTCATTTTTCTTTGTATAAGGATTCCATCCATTCACATTGTTATGATCATTTCTGTTTTGGGTTTTATTTGCTTCATTGTATGTTTCCTATTTACCATGTTTGCACCTTGTTTCTTCTTATTTCCCCCTCTCCTTACTTAGCAAGATTGAATTTATTTGCTCATGCTGATTTCTATTGTCTACCCGTGGTTGCCCTTAAGTATAAATATTTAAGATTTACATTGATATTATATTACCCTATGACTATAAAATGTAATACCTATAGTTACCCTCCACCCCCTAGCCCCCAAGGATATGGCAAGTTCTTCAGCGTACTGACCTTCCTCACTTTGGTGGCCAGCGTGTGCTGTCCCAACTCATGGAGGTGCTATTTTCATGGATAGTGTTCAGTGGTACCTCTTGGGGTTCAAAGCTGTCAAGTTGAAATCCTGCAAACTTCAGTTCCAGATTTGTTTCTCTCCTTCCCCACCTCCTCTCTCCTCCATTTCTTCCTTTTTGTGGAAGAAGAAATTCTTACCTGAAGTTTCAATATATTTCATAGTTATCAGCAAGTATTTAGACTTTCAACTTTTCTTTCATTTTTCATTTTTTTAAAAATTTTTTTATTTTTTAGAGAGAGAGCAGGGAAGGGCCGGAGAGAGGGGTGGGGAGAGAGAATCTCAAGTAGGCTCGGTGCTGCCAGTGCAGAGTCTGACATGGGGCTTGAACTCACCAACCGTGAGATCATGGCCTGAGCCGAGATCAAGAGTCGGATGCTTAACTGAGTCATCAACAATCTTCTGGAAGGACTAGGGCTCCCGTTGTTATTCCCAGCAAGTATTTAGACTTAATTACAAGCTTTCCTTGTTGCTTTCCTTGTATATCTTTCCCCAATTCATTCGTCTCTTCCTTTTCTTTTATTTCATTATTTTTTTCCTGGACTATCTGTAGGGATGATGTTAGAAAGGTGCTTGGGCAGTGTCTTCCCTTCCTGTCTCTAGAACCAGTGTCTCCTGTTCTCTCTGCCCTAGCGCCAGGGACCCATCGATGGGGACTACATTCCTCCTCAACCCTTGGACCTAGAACCTCTACACTGTTCCTGTGAGATTCTCCACAAATAGGCCCTTTACCAAACTCTCTTCAAGTTACCCTAATTTAAGTGTGCCACCTGCTGTCACTCTGAGTGCTACTGGACCTTATGAAACAACACACTCACTTTGCTACAGAGGATCCTTGACTTGCGAGTTTTTCAACTTCCCGTTTATTTATCGATGTCGCTCCATCATGGATCTACAATGATCTATAATGTAAAATCTGGATAATCGTTATGTCTATTTCCTTCTAGTCTTTTGTCTAAGCATGGTGTTTTCTCCTACTTATGGATCGGATCAAAAGCACAATTCTGAATACAGAGTAATTCTCAGGTTCACATGTGAGGTCCTGAGAGTTGATGAGGAATCCTGTGGGTAGAGCCCCACAGGTATTGCTTCCTGTGTGGGAGAGAATTCAGCCTTTCTTGGAGGGAGAACCATCTACCCCAGAGGCCGACTCATGGAGGTGCCACCCTGGGTGCAGAGAACCTGCCCAGGGTGCCTGGGAGTCTAGGCTGCCTAATAGGCTATTTTCAGCCGTAGTCTCTCTCTGGTTCTGCCCTCTATATCTCTAGAAGACCTGACCCCTTGGTGGGAGTGGGAAGTTACAAGAATGATCATGAAACACCACCAGCATGCTTTGAGTGCTGGTTTATAGGCCGGTAAAGGATACCTCATGAAGCGGTTGCCATATTGTGCATCCAGACATAGGACTTCATGTAGCTGGTTTTGTTAAAGACCTTAAATATTTTTCTCCTAATCTTATAATTTTTCTCCAGGGCCTGGGACGTAAGAAGATCTCCCCAGAGAAAAGGCAACAGGTGTCAAGAAATTTCAACCTGTGGGCATGTGACTATGTCCCGACTTGTCTTGATGGCTTTTCAAATAACCAAATATCTTACGTCTGTCAAGAAATCGTGGTGGTCCCAATTTTCAGACGCTTCCCAAGACATTATAATGAGATATGGAACTCTTTTAAATTTATTCCTCAGAGAAGCTATACAGAGTTTTTGAAAAAAAATCCAAAGGTAAGTTTCACTATTGACAAACGGTTCATTCTTCACGGGAGCCCTAATCCTTGCAGAAGATTGTTGATGGGTTTTGTAAATTGGTGTTGCACTGGCCCAGCACCACTAGTTGAAATAGGATTTAAGTTGGAGGTTAGAGACTGTACAAGCCTTATGCTGAGGTGACGTACTCTTGCAGCAATAAACGGAGATTAAAGTCCTTAGATTGAGAAACTAGAAAAGCTACACATTATGTTATCACTCCCCACCTTTAAAATATTTCTGTTTTTTAATAAGGTTGAAAAACACTCAAGTAAGTATAAAATAAAGATCTGTGAAGATATACACATTTTATTTTTTATTTTTTTATTTTTTTTAATGTTTTATTTATTTCTAGGAGAGAGAGAGAGAGAGAGAGAGAGAGAGACAGCGTGAGCAGGGGAGGGTCAGAGAGAGAGGGAGTCACAGACTCTGAAACAGGCTCCAGGCTCTGAGCTGGCAGTCAGCACAGAGCCCGACGTGGGGCCCGAACCCACGAACCGTGAGATCATGACCTAAGCGAAAGTCGGACGCTTCACCAACTAAGCCACCCAGGCGCCCCAAGATATACACATTTTAAATGAAAGTATATTAAACAAAAAAAATTTTTCTTAAATGTTTTATTTATTTCTACGAGAGAGAGACAGTGTGAGCCGGGGAGGGTCAGAGAGAGAGGGAGTCACAGACTGAAACAAGTTCCAGGCTCTGAGCTGGCAGTTGGCACAGAGCCAGATGCGGGGCTTGAACCCACGAACCGCGAGATCATGACCTAAGCGAAAGTCAGACGCTTAACCAACTAAGCCACCCAGGCGCCCCTTAAACAAAAATGTTTTTAAATGAACTTTAAAATGGCCGCATTCACTTGGGGTGAAGTTTTAAAAATTATGTAATTAATATACGATTACATTTCTCTTTTGAAAGTTTAAACAACACAGAGGAAGCAGAAGTCCCCCTTGATTTCATCCCATCTCCAATCCTTGTCCTGTCCCTGGAAGTAAGTTAATCATTTGTTTTTATTCTCTGCACTTACAATGTATAACTACATACACATTTTGAACATAAACTGTTATACAGCGCATGATGCTCTATAACTTTCTTTTGATATTTAACAACGCATCTTGGGAGTTCTTGGTATGTCAGTATGAATGGACTGATTTGCTTTTAAAACTCCTGCACTGTATTATCCCCAATATGAGTGTACTGTGCTTTTAGAAATTGCCTTATTGACGAGCATTTGAATTGCTTTTACTTTTTTGCTGTCAGGTCTGGTGCTATGTGAACATTCTGAACAACCTTTTGGGGTGCATGAGTTTATGCATCTCTGGGGTAATATCTGCAGAGTTCCCCTGTCAGTGCTGGCATTAGGTTTTAATAAGTACTCCCAAATTACCTTAGAGACTGGACCAATTAAACTCCTAGCAATGGTACCTGCATTTGTCTCTCCCCCATCAAATTCTCTTTTAGATATTGTTTTTTTTCTCTTTTTTAAATGTTCTTTTATTTGAGAGAGAGAGAGCGAGAGATAGCGAGTCGGGGAGGAGCAGGCTCTGAGCTGCCTGTGCAGAGCCCGATGCCGGGCTCGATCTCAAGTCAGGCAGAGGACAGCTACCATATACATGTTTGCACGTATGGGAGGATTAGGAGGAACTTAACGGAGGACCGTGGGGGAGTAGAAGGGGGAAAATAGGGGGGGAGAGGGAGGGAGGCAAACCATGAGAGACTCTTGAATACCGAGAACAAACTGATGACTGATGAGGGTGGGGGAGAAGGGAAGGGGGGTGATGAGCATGGAGGAGGGCACTTGTTGGGATGAGCACTAGGTGTTATATGGAAACCAATTTGACAATAAACTATTTAAGAAAAAAAAACATGGTTGCCCAGTATTTCACTACATGGGTGTGCCATGGTCCTGGAGTCTTTTGATGGGCATATATGTAATTGTTCTGTCTTTTCCTCCTATAAACAGCTTTATAGATAAATATTTGCATCCATCTATGAGCATCTACCATGGCAAAACTCATAAAAATAAACTTGTTCAACCAAAGAATATGTGGATTTTAAATTTTGGTTTACATTAACACTTAATTTTTAAAATTTTATTATTTAAAAAATTTTTTAATGTTTTTTAAAAATTTATTTCTGAGAGAGAGAGACAGCATGAGCAGGGGAGGGGCAGAGAGAGAGATACAGAATCTGAAGCAGGCTCTAGGCTCTGAGCTAGCTGTCAGCACAGAGCCCGACGCAGGGCTCAAACAAACAAACAGTGAGATCATGACATGAGAAGAAATAGGACGCAAAACCGACTGAGCCACCCAGGCACCCCACATTTAATTTTTTAAGTGTTTATTCATTTTTGAGACACAGAGAGAGAGCATGAGTGGGGGAGGGGTAGAGAGAAAGAGCAAGAGGGAGACACAGAATCCAAAGCAGGCTCAAGGCTCCAAACTGTCAGCACAGAGCCTGACACGGGGCTCGAACTAGCAGACTGTGAGATCATGACCTGAGTTGAAATTGGACGCCCAACCGACTGAGCCACCCAGGCGCCCCAAGTTTACATTACACTTAAAAAATTTTAAGATCAAATTTCCCAAAAGGAGCTATGCTCCAGCTTACAACTTCACTAACAAGATACAAGATATGGGCACCTCTGTTTTCCCACAACCTTGAAGTATCAAGTTTTTAAATATTTACTCATTTGTTAGCTATAAAACGGTATCATATTTTAATTTGAGTCTCTTTCATTGTGTGTGTGTAGCTATTGAAAAGCCATTTTTGTTTCTTTTGCTGTGAACATTTTTCTGTATCTTTCACTCATTTTTCTGTTGGTTCTTATTCTTCAATTATTTGTATGATTTTTTTTAACTTTATTTATTTATTTTGAAAGAGAGAGAGGGAGTGAGTGAGCAGTGGAGGGGCAGAGAGAGAAGGAGAGAGAGAATCCCAAGCAGGCTCCACACTGCCAGCCCAGTGCAGGGCTTGAACTCACAAACCAGGACACTTAACTGCCTGAGCCACCCAGGCACCCCTGGTTTCTTGAAATATTAAGATATCGAGGCTTTTATATCAAATGTGTTGCAAGTGTTTTATCTAGTTTGTTAGTTATTCCCTCTTTGTTAGTGTATATATTTTTAATTAATAGACTTTAGGCTTACAAGAAAATTGAATGGGAAGTGTGCAGTTCCCATACACCCACTTTCCCCACTTCCTCCCCGACCAAGGTTTCCCCCATCGTTAACACCTTGTACAGGTGTGGCAGGCACTATGTTTTTAGTTCTGCATGTATTTTCATGTCATAGAATGTATGAATCTCCTCTTCAATGGCTTCTGGATGCCAGGTGCCTTGCTCAGGACCTCCTTTGAGACTATGAAACAATTCTAAGAGCTTGTTGTAGTTTTTTTAATGTCCATTCATTTATTCATTCATTTTGAGATAGAGAGGAGGGAGAGAGAATCCCAAGCAGGGTCAGTGCGGAGCCCAATGCGGGGCTCGATCTCATGACCATGAATGAGATCATGACCTGAACTGAAATTAAGAGTTGGATGCTTAACCAACTGAGCCACCCAAGTGCCCCAAGTTTGTTATAGTTCTCATTGTTAATATATGGGGTGACATTTTAGCAAATGATGTTTTGGCACCTATTGAGATGATCATATAAATTTTTTCTATTAATTTGTGAATGTAGTAAGTATACTCATGGATTCTCTAATCCATTCTAGCATTCCTAGAGACAAACTGTAGTTGTTTATGATATGAGGTATTATTCTTTTTTTTTAAATTTTTTTAATATTTTATTTATTTCTAGGAGAGAGAGAGAGAGAGACAGCATGAGCAGGGCAGGGTCAGAGAGAGAGGGAGTCACAGACTCTGAAACAGGCTCCGGGCTCTGAGCTGGCAGTCAGCACAGAGCCCGATGCGGGGCTCAAACCCTCGAACCGCGAGATCATGACCTAAGCGAAAGTCGGACGCTTAACCGACTGAGCCACCCAGGCGCCCCAGAGGTATTATTCTTTTGATCAATAGAGGATTCGATATGCCAATTTAAAAAGATTTTAAAATCTATTTTTACGATGCCCTGACACTGCTTGTATAAATTGCTAATATCTTTAGAATTTGCCACTAAACCTCCTGAAGTGGTACAGTTTTTACTTGGATCTTTGAACATCTTTTCAATGTATTTTATGGAGATTAGTCTGTATCTTCTATTTCTTTTTTTTTCTTTTTCTCTAATTTTGGTCACTTTTTTACAAGTTTATTTATTTATTTTTTTTAGTAATCTCTACACTCAATATGGGACTCGAACTCATGACCCCAATATCAAGAGTTGCATACCCCTCTGGCAAAGCCAGGCAGAGGTCCCCATTTAATTTTGGTTTAGTATTATTTATAGAGGAAATCATCTGTTTTATATGGAGTTTTGAATTTGGGGTATTTAATACAGTTATTCTCTTTCATGCTTTAAAGTTATGTCCTGTCTTTTGACATGTTAAATGTTATTCACACATCTTTGCTCTATTTACCAAATCTACATTTTTGTTACTCTTGTTTGCTTTTGATCTCACTAATTTATGCTTTCATGTTTATGTATTCTGTTCTTGGGCTTATTTTTATTTTTCCTAGCTTCTCAAGGTGAAAGCATAACTCGATTATTTGCAGCCTTTCCTGTTTTCTTGTAAATATAAGCAAGGCGATCTTTCAAATGCCACTTTGTAGACACATCATGCTCATGTACTGATTGGTCATTTTATTTTTATCATTTCTTTAACCTTTTCCCCCCTCTTTAAAAAAAAGTTTTTACTTAAACTCCAGTTAGTTAACATAGAGTGTCATATTAGTTTCAGGTATACAATGCAGCGATTCAGCACTTCCGTACATCCCTGTGCTCATCACAGCAAGTGCTCTCCTTAGTCTCCATCCTCTGTTCCCACCATCCCCCCTATTCACCTCCCCCCCCATAACCACCGCTTTGTTCTCTATAGTTAAGAGTCTGTTTCTTGGTTTGCCTCTCAGACACATAGATCAATGGAACAGAATAGAAAACCCAGAAATGAACCCACAACTATACAGTCAATTAATCTTCGACAAAGCAGAAAAGTTATCCATTTCAAAGTAGATTGTGATTTTCTTTTTTAATCCAAGAATTATTAAGAAGTATATTTTCTGTGGGGCACCTGGATGGCTCTGTTGCTTAAGCGTTCGACTCTTGATTTTGGCTCAGATCATGATCTCACAGTTCCTGAGCTCAAGGCCCAAGTCAGGCTCTGAGCCTGCTTGGGATTCTCTTTTTCTCTGCCCCTCCCCTGCTTGCGTACATACAAGCATGCTTTCTCTCTCAAAATAAATAAATAAAAACTTAAAAAAAAAAACTATGTTTTTTTCATTTATTCTTTTGTTATTTTTCATTGTCTATATTTTATTAACTGATTAATTTTTGCATTCTGGTCAGTAATTAAGATCTGTAAAGGTTAAAAGTGTTGTGGCTTAACGTGGTCCATTTTTGTAACTGTTCTACGTGTTTGAAAAGGATGTGTAATTACCCCCTAAAAAATTTATTTTGAAAGAACTATAGATTCCTACAAAATTGTGTGTGTGTGTGTGTATTTTAAGCACTTATTTATTTTGAGGGGCTGGGGGAAGAGCAGAGATAGAGAGAGAGGGAGACAGAAAACCCCAAGCAGGCTCCATGCTGTTGACCAGGAGCCGGATGTGGGGTGAATTTCCTCCCATTTCCTCTCCCCCCACCCCCTACTCCCTGGTGCCCTCACAAACCCTCACTTGCCTCCCTCCTGCCTCACCTCACCTATCTCTACCCAAATGCCAACAATCTCCAACAAGAGTTACCCCAAATTCAATGTACTAGGGATGAAATTCACAAACTCGCCAAAAACATTTGCAGAACCAAATCTGCAATTGGGTAAAGGAGGGACATGGTGATAGGGGAAGATCAGCCTCTGCCCTTTGGGATTAAAGAATAGGGGGGTATGTTTACCATCGACAAAAACACAAATTAGATAACTTGCCCTTAAACACCCAGTCTTTTCTCACTTGTTTCCTACATAAAATGTAAATACCACTGTCCAACGACCTCACCTTTCGTTCTCAATCCGGTGAACCAAGAACAAAGGACAAAGCGCTTTAATGGAAGGGGAGCCCTCAGGGCCTCAGGTGGACGCCCCAAATACAAAGCCCACTTTACAGAAATAAAACTCTCTAATAACTTGGCACAATGTCAATGGCTTGCCATTGTTGGTTCTTTGTTTTAGTGCGTTGTTTTGAACAGAGGAATAAACAGCCAGGTAAAGAAACCCCAACTTACTAATCAATTACATGCAGGTGTTTATAGATTTCTGCTGTCTTAACGAATGAGACTTGGACTTGTGCCATCCTAGAAATGACTTAGACGCGAAAAGAACAGCTGATGGCTTAGTAATGCTCTTTCCGAGTCACACTGCCAGGTATCCATCCTAGAGTCATACCAGGGAGTTTCAGATGTGCATGTTGTAAGCATGTGCCTAACAACTGGCTTTCTCATTTATAAAAATCAGATCTCAGACCCTTAAAGATGAGAGAGTTAAAAGAGCAGAGAAGACGATTTCTTATATGAAGCCAGCTCTTAAACACTGTCTATTTTTAGGCAGAGAAGCACATTCTCATTTGGTCTGTTTTGACACTTAGGACTATTTTTAAAGACTGCCTTGTGCCGTCTCTTTGTTTTGCACATTTTGTCGCTGACTTTGGCCAAAGCCATCGCCGTTCTGGTGGCTGCGCACCAGGTTCAGATGCGGTGGCTTGCTGTTCCTGCGGCGGCTGATGGGCTAGTCACTCCCGGAACAATGTCCACTCGGCATTTCAGCCATCAACTGCAGCTCTGATCAAAGTTCAGGACACATCGCTGCTGTCCCGTGGGTCAAGACTGAAGGACACTTCACCCAATAACATTTTTTTGTTTTTAATCTACAGAACTGGTACCATATTGAGGAGTCCTGGGGGGGGTGGGGGGGGCGGGGAGCTGTGTGTGCGGGAGGGAGGGCTTGAAATGACAGGCTAAGTATAGGTTTCCCATATGTTCTGCTGAGTTCAGGGAAGAATCCATGCTGTTATGGTAACACCCTAAGAACCATAAAACAAGCAAGAAGAATCCATTTCCTCCTCTGGGCCCTTTGCTGCTGCCCACAATCTTTGGTCAGAGTGAGATATTGGGAATCCAAGATTTGGGTAGAGCCCGTTTAGCTCGGCTCTGGGTTTGGTGGCTGGACAGCATGGCTCAAGTCCTGCTTTTCTCTGGGTGAAGTGAGGCTGGCACTCCCGGACATTCAGGGTAGTCATTCTTGAGTCCCCGTGCTGCGCGGAGGACTCGGAGAGCGCTGTGTAAGTGTGAAATGCTGTACATTGCCTTTATAAGTACCTATCAAAACAAATGAAAACATCTCATTTAACACACAGTATTTAAGTAAACACGTTGTGAATATACCAAAATAATCCCCCCCAAATATTAAACAACAAATCAACTCCCTGTCAGAGTCTGACTCACTGAATAAATGGAATGAATAAAATCGTAACTCACACGCTTGACTACGGCTCTATGAAATTGTCGGATTTGTTAGGTGTAGTGTGTGATTTCTGTACAGAATGAACCAAAATAACTTCAAAGGCTGTATTCTCTCCCCCAGTCGAAATCGGACAGATCTGCAGGTTTCCAAATTGGGCAACACCGACATAAAAGCACACATCACGTTTTCTTCCCTTCTTTCCCTCGGCCCAAACGGAAGCCAGCTTCAGAAAGTCGGATCCAAGAAGCGTTACTTCGGCATCACCCGGGCGCTGGTCTGGTCACATCACTTATAGTGGACAACGCTGGCTCCCAGCAGAAGGACCAGGTATGCTCATGACCCAGGGTCATAGAGTTGTTCACAGGATCATAAGCGACAGCACGAGCATCTGGCCTTCCGTGCCCAAGAACACATCGCTATACCTTAGGCCTGAAGGAGAAAGATTGAAACTGTCTTAAATATTCTCCTGCTGTTTATAACCTTGGTGTGAGTGTCCAGGACCATTGTCAGCCGTGAGTGGCGTGTGCAATCCTTCCACACACGCCGTGGGAGTCCCCAAGGAGGAAGGACAAGCCTCAACAATATCCCATGGAAGAAATCGGACTGTTCCCCTGAGAACAGGCACCAACGTCTAACCTAACCAATGCCTGACATCTGTCACATTCAGAATCTTTAAAAGGAAGGATTTGGCCCTGCGCACCCACAGTCACTGGAGAGCTCAGTGTCGTTAGCCGATCAGCACAGCTCTGATCAAAGCAGGTATGTTTGCCAACACAACCTGGCCTGATTTCTAGCTTCTTCCTAATAGGCCTCTGCCCCCTTCCCTTTGGGCCTCGTGAGCCACATTCTCACGGGCACCAATTGAATAAATGTAAACACGCCCAAACACCACATGGGTTTACTCATCCCTCAACGACTTGCTTTTTGAGCCTCTGCCTTGGGCATTGGGGCACAGGGCTGAGCGGGGACAGACTCGCCCTCCCTCTGAGTGCAGTCCAGTGTCCCTGTCAGCCGAGGAAATGCAGCCACCCCCCTGTAAGAGTTGAGGTTTCTAGCTAAGAATGCCGATTAAGTGTGGATCAGGCAATAATACTTTGAAAGGTCATAATTATAATTTTATTAAGCTGTGATCAGGGAGATAAGATAAATGTCATAGGAATGTGTTTAATATTGGGTACATAAGATATAAAAGAACAATTATGAATTTGTGTTTCTTGCGCACATGAAAATTTGGGTCTGTGTAAGGGCAGAAGCAGAGCCTAATTCTTTATCCGCTGGATGAGAAATTGATTTTAATTCTTTCCCTGCTAATTAAAGGAAAATTAGAAAAACAAACTATTTGCTACAGCACTAAATACATTTTGATTACTTATGGATATAAGTAGTTATTTGGGTTTCATTTATTTACTCACTGAAAGCCTAATGATAGGTAAAATTAAGAGTGGGGTAATGGGGAGGGACTGTGGGTTTATTCCGCAGAGGGGATGAGGTCTGTGTTCCCATCGATGGCTGGGTGCTTGCAGTGCTCGGCTCATTTTTGAGAGACAGAGACAGAGTACAAGCGGGGGAAGGGCAGAGGGAGAGGGAGACGCAGAATCTGAAGCAGGCCCCAGGCTCTGAGCTGTCAGCACAGAGCCCGACGCTGGGCTCGAACCCGTAAAGCGTGAGATCATGACCTGAGCCGAAGTCCAGCGCTTGACCAACTGAGCCTCCTAGGTGCCCCGAAACTAATGATTTTTAACAAAGTGGCCTTTTTTCATTCTAGAAATGGCAATGATCACTTTGCTTTACAAAGCTGGGGTGGGTGAGGATAGATGGCTCTCTAAAGAGAAAAGTATTTTACTGAGGCCACATTCATGGAAAAGAACGCTTCAGTTTCCCCCCTCTGAAGACAAATTCCCTTTAGTTATTTATTTAATCGCTGTGATAACAACTTTTGCTCTGAGCTAAATATATGCAGAGATGCATTTCACAAGGAAAAGTGCCCACAGCAAAACCCAGTTTTGCTCCAGAGCACTGGTCAAGACTCACAACCCCGCGGGCTGGCCGAGGAACATGGAATAAGATCACAGCCTCCCTGTGCAGCGGCGTGGGGTGGGGGGTGTGCACACCCCCTCCTCTGCTGGATAGGAAAGTGAGGAGCCGGCTTCCACGGGCTCTGCAGGGTGGATGGAGAGAGATAGTATGCAAGTGGGGGGCGGGCAGAGAGAGAGGGAGACACAGAATCCAAAGCAAGCTCCAGGCTCAGAGCTGGAAGCACAGAGCCTGATGCGGAGCTTGAACCCACCAGCAGTGAGATCGTGACCCGAGCCGAAGTCAGACGTTTAACCGACTGAGCCACCCAGGTGCCCCGGAAAATGTTTTTCAAAAAAGCACATATATAGGGGCACTTGGGTGGCTTAATCAGTTAAGCGTCCGACTTTCGCTTAGGTCATGATCTCGTGGTTCGTGGGTTTGAGCCCCGCGTCAGGCTCTGTGCTGACTGCCAGCTCAGAGCCTGGAGCCTATTTCAGAGTCTGTGTCTCCCTCTCTCTCTGACCCTCCCCTGCTCACGCTGTCTCTCTCTCTCCTAGAAATAAATAAAAATATTTAAAAAAAAAAGCACATATATAACAAACATTCTTTATCCTTTCCCTTAAGAGACTGTACAAAAGCCAGTTTTTCGTTTTTAAACATTTGTACCCCCCCAAAAAAACCCCAGTTTTTGGAAATCAAAGAAACTAATGGTAACTAACGTCCCAGGAGCCGACTCGAACCCTCAAGGCAGCTGAGTGACTACTAATGGCCCCATAAAGCAGCGCCTGACCTCCACCTAATGCCTAATTGCTCACCGGCCTGCCTTTGTTCAGCTGGTGTCTGCTTCAGTCATCCAGTCAAACCTGGAAAAACTGTGTCCATTTATGGGAAAGTCAAAGACCAATACATAAAAAGTTTAATTTCCTGATTCCCCGAAGTCGATGGGGCTTAGAAAATACTCGCCAATCCTTCCAACAATGTCTCTCAAGAAACCGTGTGACCAGCCACCTCGCATCAGATTTCATTGCTCATAAAGAAGAATCAGATAACGTTAAGTGAAAAAAAGCAGGATACAAAGTGCACCGTGTTTACAGCTAAAAAGCTCTCTGCTTCAGGCTGAGGACTGGAACCGTAGAATCAGAATCATTATCAGCCCTTAGTGATGGGGGCAGGATTCCGGGAGATTGCTCTCCCTGTTTTCTAAATTTTCTGCTGCAGTGTTAGTTTTACAGCAACAAAAAATTTAAAGTGAGTCACAAAATCATGTGTTAATCATTTAACAGGTGCTATCACTCAGAACAAGATCATTACGTGAGGCCTCTGATGTTAAGCAAACCAGCTGAAAACTGAGAAACTCATTCAAGTATCCCGGGACTCTGTTTCTTAGCTTTCATCAGGAGAGCTTTGGACTCCTGAACTGATAACCGAAGTTTCCACTATTAATAAAAAGGAATCCTTCCTTAGGTCTTTCTTCTTATTGAATTCTCTTTTTTTTTTTAATGTTTCTTTATTTATTTTGAGAGGGCACGGATAGAGAGAGAGGGCACAAGCAGGCTCTGTGCTGTCAGAACTGAGCCCAACACGGGGCTCGATCTCATGACCTGTGAGATCACGGCCTGAGCCAAACTCAAGAGTTGGATGTTTAACTGACTGAACCACCCAGGTGCCCCAGCCACTTATTGAATTCCTTAAGGTAATTAATGATATTTAGGGAAACTTCCCCTCTGTAAATACGATACGGAAAGATGAGACAGTGAACTGGGTGTGTGAGTCCAAGTCTAGTCAGAAAATGGGGAGAGACTAGCTGGGTTATTCACATGAACTGTCTATAGAGCAGATCATGCACGAAAATGGACAGAACCAGTTCTGGCCCGTTCCAGCCCGCACCGTCAGGCTGAGCCAGTCACCACGAGCTTTCCATCCCAGGACCGTGTCTGACGGCTTCATGGCTGGGTGGCTGCTGTGTCTGCCAACACGGGAAGAGCTGGCGATGCTACATCAGCAGGGGTCGCTCTCTTACCCTGCCTTTTCTCAACCATTTCTCAAATGGGGGTCCTCAGAGTGCCCCCCCGACCTTTCCCCTTTTCCTTCTCCTTCCTCTCCTCTTTCTTGCATGCGTTTTGTTGGCCAATCGCTTATGTAGGTGGCCATTTAATCCAAGGCCGCCCACCAGGCATCAGAGACACGATACGAAGAAGAGTCAAATCTTTCTTGGAATGCCCGTGGCAGCGGGGAGGAGCAATGATTGACCAGATACGTGCCCCGAGGCAGAGCCAGACTTGGACTTGCGCCCCGGTGGTGGTCTGAGCATGTACACTCAGCAAGTCCAACTGTGAGCTCAAGGTCTCTGCCAGACGGACTCTTCCCCTTCCTCATATTCTACATAAAGGCATCGCCATCCATCCAGTCACCAAAGGCCGAAGGCTGGGTGTCCACCCCAGCGCCTCCCTGTCTCTCACCTCTGCATTCTGCCAACCTGCTTTAGAAAGGTCTCTCCAATACTTCTCTCCATTCCCCCCACCACTGCCCCAGCCACCACTGCCTCTCAGCTTCCTGCTGTTGGCTTTTGGCATACCGTCTTGCTTCTTCATGGCCACCATACACAGAGGGCTTCTTCTAAAATTTACCCAAATGCTGGTGCTTTCTCTCAAAAACACTGAAGACTCACCCCAATGGGTTGAGTTCAGCCTCCCTGCCATGGCCCTTAACTATCCGATGCCAACGTCCACATGCCACCAACCAGGACACTGGTACCTATCATTTCCCAGGCATATGGCTCCGGTTGACATACTGGCCCTTGGCTCATGCTGTTCCCTCTGCCTACAGTGCTCTCCCAAACACCCAGCGGAGGCTGTTCACCTGCTGTTAAGGTCTCAGCTCCAGCCCCATATTCTCAGGATCCTCACACCCTCCAGCCCTGCCATTGGTCATCTCCTTTCTGACCACAATGAAGAATGTTCCAGATCAGCGGTGAGTTCTCGGTCCTACAGTTGACGGCCACACCATGACAGCTTCTGGCTATACTGTTGTCCCCTGAGATGGCTTGTGGGTAGTGGTGATCCAATACCAGTGTGTGGTATTCCTGAATATGAGGCTATTTTTTTTCAGGACCAGAAACACTTATATGTTTAAAAATGGAAAATCTGAATTAAGACTTGAGTTACATCCAGATAATTATAGGCAGCAGTCAATTTTCAGATTAAATGAGGTTCCACTCGTTGAGAAAGCATTCTGACCCCACCCTTCCTTCAGGGTATCTGATTATGGCTTCAATGTCTGTTTCCAGGGTTACTAGTGAAATTGAGATTTTTTTTTCTTTAATGTTTATTAGTCATTCTTATTTCTCCCAGAAGTCCTTGATGGAATCTCTTAAATTGCAGGTGGAGGTGGGGAGTGGAGAGTGGGGGTCTGAGAGGGAGACCTCTCAGAAGAGAGAAGTCCCCATTCCTCCCCCGCCCCGCCAGCCTGACCACCTCCTACCCATCTGTGCCGGCCTCCCTCCTCTGCCCTCCCTTTTTCCTTCCAGAACTAGATCCCGGAAGATCTCCTCTTCCCTTGGATGATTCACTCTATATGGGACATCTCCCTTAATCGTTCTCCCAGAGACACTCAAGCAGGAAGGAGAGAGACTTCAGTGCCACGTGCTGGTCAGACAGCATGCTAGGGCCCAGGGCAGAAAGTGAAGGTAGTCATACCTTACTGAAAAATAAAACACAGCATAGTTCATTATTAAAATGTATGCAGTGGTGCGCCTAGGTGCCTCAGTCGGTTGAGCATCCGACTTCAGCTCAGGTCATGATCTCACAGTTGGTGAGTTCGAGCCCCGCGTTGGGCTCTGTGCTCACAGCTCAGAGCCTTGAACCTGCTTCAGATTCTGTGTCTCCCTCTCTCTCTCTCCCCCTCCCCCACTCGCTCTCTGTCTCTCTCTGTCTCTTAAAAATAAATAAATGTAAAAAAAAAAAATTTTTTTTTAATGTATGCAGTCAGTCTTCAAGATGGAACCCCAGTGATCTATGCCTCCTGTATTTACACCCTGGTAAGTTCCCTTGCATGCCGAGTCGGGGCTGGCCCCTGTGATCCATAGAATACGGTGGAAGCAACCATATCTGACTTCTGAGGCTGGGTCATAGAAATGGACAGAGCTCGTGCCTGGCATCCTCTCCCCTGGGGACACTCACCTTTGGAACACAGCCACCACACTCTGAAGAAGCCCAAGTGGCCCTCGTGAAGAGCCACATGCAGAAGAAGCTCCCCAGCCTCCAGCTGGCCTCCCCACCCAGACAGTGAATGAGCCTTCAGATGTTTCCACGCCATGGCCTTTATTATTCCCCACGAGGCCCTGGACAGATCAGCCCCTGTCTGAATTCCTGGCTCACAGAATGCTTGTTCTGTATCATTACATATTGGGGGGGGGTCACTCGCGAGGCAGTCCTGGCAGCTGGAACAGAACAGGGAAATGGATTGGGCTCCAACATTGCCGTCACCAGATGTGTGTGAACCTTGAGGGCTCTAACCCCCCGGAGGTGGTGTCTAGTAAGCACTTGTTGGAAAGAATTTGAACTATCCAGGGACAGGGCTCTGTCCTAGGTTGCTGGTTGGGGCACCCCATTTCCAATAGTCTTAAAAGTGCACGCTGAGGGACCATACAGATGAATGCCACAAGAGGGCAGGTGTACATACTGAAATAGGGTTTCGTGGACTTCACCTTCTCTCGTATTGACTTTCCCCCCTTCTTTTGCCTTTCACTGACGATTTTGTTTGATTTCGATCACGGCCCACAGGCCAGCTTCATTTCAAAGAAGTGGATCTACGTTTCAAACACCCAAGCACCCAGGAGAGAGTTCCGTCGGAGAGGCTCCCTAACAGTTAATTTAACAATGCCATATTTGTATTTCTTATAAAATATATTTTTGTAATGACAACACCTACAATTTCATTACCAAGAAAAATTGAGCTGCTATTTTTAAATGTCAGTGGGATAAACATTTCCTGACTTTCTATCACTGCATGAATGCAGATGTGCTATTTACTCAATCTCATTTATTTCATAATGGGATTAAATAATGCTTCATTATTTCATAATGAACAAAGTAATATTGTGATCTCGAAAAAAGAAGCAATTACACTTATTTTTCTTTCACCTCGGAACCCCTTCCCCCCTCGATGCGGTCTGACATTAAAATGAACTAATTTGTTGGGTAATTTAAAGTCAGCTCAATTTCTCCAGGAAAGATGAGGAAACGGGCTTCGCAGACCCTGGGGTTTTTCTGATTACAAATTGTCTTCTCGGAACATTTCTTACAAGCTCCAGGTAGCCTCTCCCCCCGAGTGCTTCTCACGGTCTGTGCGGATAGTGCTCTTGGCGTCTGGTCAGCGCCTGTCTCTCCCGGGCTGTTTAACCACAGCCCTGGAGCCGGTAGTGTTGAATCACCCAAGGCTGATCGACGCCCTCCACCCTGCAGTGTGCCCCTCACCAACCGGAGCCACCGGGTGGGGGCCAATCAGCTGCTGCCAATTGGAATGTGTAAGTTATGTGCCCCGGGCACCTCAGCAGCCTCTCTGAACCTCAGTTTTCCCATCTATTAGATGGATCCATACTTCTGATTTTCTCCAGAGGATGTCGCAGGGACTGAGAGAGAGAATGGACCACGGCTCCTCTGCTGTGATCATATGCGCCTGGGAACGTGTCCGTGCTCACGGGGCAGCGGCAGCTCGGCAGACAGCTAGCTGATATTTTCTCTGCCCTGCGTTGTGTTCTAGAACACGCCTTAAAGATGACTTTGAAAACAAGGATGCTAGAAAAGTACTAGGTCTCCCTTACTAGCCGTGTGCAATGCATGACCTCCCTAAGGGCTTCCAGAAGCTTCCTCCGGAATGGATGCTCCGTTCCATGCTTCTATACTGCATCTGAAGATCCAGCTTTTGTTTGGGAAAAAGTCCACACGAAGGAAGCCACCCATCCCATTTTCCCGCTTGGCGTTGGCAGAGATGGTCGATCACAAGAGATGGCAGTTTCTAAAGCAGCCTGTCTTCTGCTTTCCCCTCTGAATCCACACGGAGTTCTTTCAAACTTTGCTCCCTCCAAGGTCAAGCATGCTTTGGAGGAGTCAGATGTTTTTAGAGGGCAGAGTTCTGCAACGGCACACTCGAATTTCTTTCCCTTCCATGTGCCCAATGTTTCTTATCATTACATGGTCTGAAATATATATTATATTAGTACAAGGTGCTTTTTTTTTTTAAGGCACCAATAACCATGGTAAGCATGCTACATTCGGACAAGCAAATAAATTGTGACTCTGGTTTGAGAGCCACTTGGGTTATTCTGGACAAATCGCTTAACTTCTCGGATGGAGAGTCTTTAAAGACTGTCTGTGGTTCTAACATTCCGGGACTCGTCCCTGGCACTTCCCTGAGCCCGTGGTGTTAGGGCCGGGGCTCTCTCTGGGCTCCGGAGGGGCCTGCGCTCCTCACTGGTCGGTCTCAAGCTCCACTGTGTGTTCAGGGAGGATGAGGACTGTGTCTTGTCACCGTGGCATCTGCCTTGGTTCAGTCTGCTGTAACAAAAATTCCTGGCATGTCTTAAATAACAAACGTGTATGGCCCACAGTTCTAGAGGCTGAGAAGTCAGCATGGCTGGCTTCTAGTGAAATTCTCTTACTCTACGTTCATGACATCCCAAAGGGTCTCATGTCCAAACATGATCACATGGGGGGTTAAAGTCTCAACATATGACTTTGGGGAGGACACAAACATGCTGTCCATAATAGTATCTCCAGAGCCTCACACAGACCCGGACCATTTCCTGAGACCGCAGCACGAGTGGCGCCCCCTGGAGTTGTACGATGAGGCAACATATAACATGGACGCTTGAATACCGGTTGAATAAAAGACATAATAAAATATGACATTTCTGACTCAAAAGATTTTAAGTATTTTTATTAACATTTTTAGTAATGTTTTATAATAACGCAAAAGGCGATGCATACATTTAAAACAATGGCACTTTAAATTAAAGCCATGGTTTCAAAGAACTTAAGTTGATAGATCTTTTTTTTCCTGAATGACTTTAAGCATGACTTAAATATTCTAACAGGCCAATGGTTTATTGATCAGAAGAAGTTAGGTATTAAATTACTGGCTGAATACTGCCCTAGGAATCCCATTTGTCTTTAGATTTTAGGGTGATTAATTTCATAAAGAGGCAGGCTATGTTTTCATCTTTGTAACGTCTAAAAGCCTGATCTGATGGCCGTTGTTCTTCTGAGCAGTGATGTTCTAAAGATGTGTGTCTGGCCCCACAATTAAGCATTTAAATTTTGTTTCAAGTGTCAATATGCCCTAAGTTCAGATCAGTGAAAACATCTCACTTTACATGTTGTTGTTGTTGTTTTGGTTTTGTTCGTTTCTTCGTTTGGTCTTGTTCTCTCAAGGTTCTTCCCACACTGGAGAACAAAACTCAACAAATCCTGTCCACTCTGGAAAGTAGCAAAGAAGGATTGAAGTTAAGTTAGTGCTTGAAGTGGGCCCAGGGACAACTTGCCAAGATCACATTATTCTTTTCTTTGGAATCCCACCACCCAGCACTCGGCGCCTCCAAACTCCCCCAAACTCCCCCCTTCCTTACGCTCTCTGCTCTGCGGCTGCCTGGGCCCCACCCAGCGGTGCTGAGTGAGAGGCGAAAAGACAGAGCCCACTGGGCCTCTCGGGCTCCCGGCCACCTGGGTTCAGCCCATGGGAACCCCGGGGCGCCGGGGTCGGGGTGCAGGCTCTGCGGCTGACGGGTCAGCTGTGCGACGCCCCTTGCACTCTGTGGTCTCGCAGCTGCTGCCACGGGGCAGCCCCACCTCCCTGGAGGCCACGCCTCCCTCATCGCCCCTCTGCTCCCCACTTGGTGGCTTGTCCTGTCTTGGTCCTCAGCATCGGAGAATTCCGTCCGGGCACCTGCTTTCTGCACTGGACTGTGAGCTCTGGGAGGGACGGAGAGGTCTTACTCGTCACTGCCGGGGGCGCTGATGGGCGGGCTGAAGGAGTGAATGAATGAATGAAGATTGAGCAGAAGGCGCATGGGTAGTGTGCGCAGAAGAGTTTTGTAATCAGTAAACGGAAGCACAGTAATGACCATTTTCTTTATATTCATCAGCTTCAGGGCCCTTGCTCAGGTCAGAGCCCGTAGTTAGAAATGAAGGCTGGAAGGCTGGGGGTGGGGTGGGGTGGGCTGTGCCCATGGTTGCAGGCCGGTTGCCCAGGAAGCAGACTCAGACTATAGAACGCAAGATGCTAGATGAGGGAGAAGCCTCGGGCCTGGCCTGGAGGCGAGGGGAGGACGTGGCACCGGCCAGAGGAGGAGAGTTGGATGCGGGTGGCCCGATGACAGCTTTGGCTGACCCCATGGGGATCCCTGAGCTAGGAGGGTCCGTCAGACTGGTCCTGACTTGGGTCATGACAGCTTGGTCTTTATGCCCTGCCCTGACCAGATGTTGGGCGTGGGTTGTCCCAGGAAGGGCCGTGACCTTGAGTGGAGGTGTGTGCAGGCGGGGTCTGGGCAGCGCACCACAGCGTCCACTACACCTGCCCTTAGGGAATGTAAGACCCAAGGGAGCCTGCTCAGAGCCGAGGAGGCCGGGCGTGCCAAATCCTTCGCCCGAGTGAACACGGGCTTCAGTTAGGAAAACACAGCCTAGCGTATACATGAGTCTGTCGCCAAAGTGGCTCTTGTGCCAGGCTGGGTGCCAAGACCCCCCCGAGTCTGGGGCAGGGCCTCTGGGGCGCTGGCAACATTCTGTCTCTTGCTCTAGGTGCGGGGGTTACCCCGACTTATGCTCTTCTACACCCTGACTTTTCCATACACATTATGTAAATTACATCTCAATAATGCTGTTCAAATTATTTTAAATGTTTGTAACAAATGTGTCCCGGTTAACCTCCCAGCCTGCCTCCCATTTCTCTTTGCAGAAGAGAAAACATCAGCGGGGTTTTACTACACAGTTCCGCCAGCCCCCAGATGGAAACAAATTATTTTGACACCAAACTATGAACTGAGCCAGAACATCAACATTCTCTCTCTGGAGCAAACCCGATCTTCAGTCTACGTGTGGACACCTCTCCATTCTCCATGTTCGCCCTTTATCAGCTTGCGTTTCACTCAAAGGAGCATTTAAACACTATTATGGTGGGGGTGGGGGGCGGTCTGGACCGTGTTCAGTCCCTCCCCCCACGCCGGGGACTGTTGGGGACCAAGGGACAAGGGGGCCCAGTCTGGTGGGAGGCTGACACACGCTTAAGAGCTAAGTCAGTGGCTAAGCTGGACGCACAGGGCAAGGATACGCACGAACTTTCTGGAACAGGTGTTCCCTCGCCAGATTTGGAGAGACTGCCATCTAACTGCCCTGGTGCGTTGCCGGGAAACCTCATTTGGCTTGTATTTGTTTTCCTCCACAGGCCCAGCCCCTGTGTTTGCGACTCTCAGCCTTTCTGTATTTGTACTGTTGCCTTTGTGTTCTTTTCCTTACCTTTCTATGCAAAATGTGGGGCTCCCTGTTGGGGGGGACAGAGGCTTTCGCCGGCATCCTCTGCGCCTAAGCCTCCGGTCACAGAACCCTGTTTGCCTGTATTCCCTGGATGCCGCTCCGTTAAGTTCATATGGTGTCAGTTACTGCTTTCTTGCCTCTTTTATTTTTTTAATGTGTTTTTTTTTTTTTTTTGAGAGACAGAGAGAGACAAAGCCCAAGCAGGGGGAGGGACAGAGAGAGAGAGAGAGACAGAGACACAGAATCTGAAGCAGGCTCCACACTCTGAGCCATCAGCCCAGAGCCCAATGCAGGGCTCAAACTCACAGACTGTGGGATCATGACCTGAGCTGAAGTCGGACGCTTAACCAGCGGAGCCAGCCAGACGCCCCTTTATTTAACTGCAGGACTGCACCTCTCTTGAGTATCAGATCCTTCTGCAGAAGTTCATTCCCTACCCTGCTCCTTTAAAACTTCCACCTAAGATTAGCCCCCCAATAACAAGGTAGGCGGTGAGCTGGGGGCACCTCAGGGCCTGGCTCTGAAATAGCTGCTCAGTAAGGACCCACCTGGCTTTTCCCTTCTCTCAGGGCAGCATTGAGAACCGAAGGCGCAGCTCGGGAGCCTCGGACATGCAGCTTTTCGGTTTCTCCCTTTATTGTCGGGTCACTGCCCACTCCCAGCACTGGCCCCAGCACTGGCCCGGGCTCCAAGGGGAAAGGAGTGTCCAGCCAATATTCACACGATCACCCGGCGCCATCCCCACATGCTGATACCAGGCAGCGGAGGGTCCTGGGAAGACATCAGGAGATTCGACAGCTGGAATACATTTTGTGTCTGTCGACGCGGGTTTAATGTGACTTTGTGGAAGCCTGCGATAGTTCACACTGGGAGAAGCATTCCAAGTTTCCAGCTTGGAGTCAAAACAGATGCTGCCGAGAGTTCTGAAAGCTGAGATGCAAGAATGAATGATGCCGTGGGGAAAAACCAGTGCCTTCCAAAACCTCTCAGTCTGTCCACACCTGTCTGAATCCAGTTGGTACTAACGTGTCCACTCCGAGGTGAGGACAGGACGGCCACCGTTAATATATCCCTTGGGTCGTGTCTCCAGTGTCAGAGCAAAGAGGGACCTGATGATTTGTAACCAATAATTTTAATAATATTTGTAAATGTTACAAGTTTTACAATTTGTCATTGTAATTTACAAACATTTTAATAATATTTGTTTTCAAAAAGGTGCATAGACAGCCATTCAAAACAGTTGACCTCCAGTCTTTTCTTAAATGTGTTATTAAATTCCTGGGTATGTATTTGCTGATATAACATTCACAGTGAGGCTCCCAAAAGGTGGAATTAAAATCCGTTTTCACACTCACCAAGAGTCACTTCAGACCCACCTGTCCATGCTTATAGGCCTCTCGCCTTCGTGTTCCAGCAGGTGCAGGGATTTGGTTGATCAAGATTGTCTTATCTTATTCAGAAATTGGCAAATCATGAGGGTGATTTCAAGTGAGCTTCATATTAAGGATGTTATTAAGAAGGAACGGGCTACTGCAGAAAGATGAACACCCCCCCAGTATTGCTATGCTCCATGCAACGGTGGCGAATGCAGTGTCTAAACTTGCCCGTGGCAAAGACACACGAGCAGCCCACAAGCATGTGAACAGATGCTCAACATCACTCATCATCAGAGAAACGCAAATCAAAACCACAATATCACCCCTTACCCATCAGGATGACGACCACTGAAAACGAAACAACAGAAAACGAGTGTTGGCAAGGATGTGAAGAAGTCGGAACGCTTGCACCCTGTCAATGGGAATGCAAAATGGCACAGCTGCTGTGGCAAACGGTGTGGCAGTTCCTCAAAACATTAAAAATAGAACTACCTTATGATCCAGCAATCCCACTTCTGGGTATTTATCCTGAAGACTTAAAAACAGAGTCTCAGAGAGGTATGTGTACACCCAGTTCACGGCAGCGGTCTTCACAGTAGTCCAGAGGTAGAAGCGATCTAAGTATGATATATATACATACAGACAACGGAATATTATTTAGCTTTAAAATGGAGGGAAATCCTGTCACACGCTACGACACAAATGAATCTTGAAGACATGATGCTAAGTGAAATAAGCCAGCCGCAAAAGGACAGCACTGATTGGTTCCACTCATATAAACTCCCTGGAGTAGTCAAAATCATGGGACCAGAGAATGGAACAGTCATTGTCAAGGGCTGGGGGGGAGGGGCTAAGGAGTTGTTGAATGGGTATGAAGTTTCAGTTTTACAAAATGAAAGGTTCTGGAGATTGGCTGCACAGCAATGGGAATACACTTTAACAATACTTAACTATACACTTAAAAATGGTTAAGATGGTACATTTTATGCTCTGTGTATTTTACCACAATTTTAAAAAATTATGCGAGGTCGCCTCCTGCCAGCGATGGTCATTGGGTGTCCGGTAGTGTTCTGCCGGGGTGTGTGTTACCCCAGGCATGCTGAGCCCTTGACTGTATCTTCCTGACCATGTCCACCATGGCCCCTGGCCGGGGTCTGGCAACCAGGTGCTCAGGACAGCTTTACTGAATGTCTGAGGGAGACAGGGAGAGAGAGGGAAGAAGGAATGAATAGAAAATCCACAAAAGATAAATTACAAATGGACGGTAACCAAATGAGAAAATTTTCAGCTTCACTAGTAATCAAAGAAAAGCCCATTAAAGCAACAATGAGTTTCTATTTCTCACTATGAAATGAGCAGAGATATTTATTATTATAATTTAAATACCTAACCCTGGCAAGGATTTGTCGAGATGGATAATTTCATACAGAACGGGCATATTTCTCTAAGGAAATGGAGTAGTACCTGTGAACAGCCCTATACAAATTCCTATCTCTTGACCCAATAATCGCCCATCTAAGAACGTATACTAAGGAATCAACAAGGTATCTAGACAAAGATTTAGGAGCAAAAATACCTATCAGGGAGTTATTATTGATAGCTCAAAGACCAAAGCAAACTATCTGACAAATGGAGAATGCTTAGGCACAAGATGTAAAATTATATAGCTATCAAAAAAATCATATTTTACAAAAATATTTAATGATGGAAGAAATTTTTACAATGATATACGCACGCAAGTTATAAATACGCAGAGATCGATTTCGTAAAAATCAAAACCACCACCAACCAGCCTCAGAGAGGAAATAACACATCAAGATGTCATCTGTGATTTCTGGATGAGGCGATTACCATGAATATTCCTGTCCCTTTCTTTAGCTTCTAAATATTCTAAAACAACCATTTGCTCTCTTTGGAATCCGAAACAAAATGTGACTTGACAAAAGTAAAAGTGTCGTCACCATCTGAGCATAGAGAAATTGCCCGGGGAACGGACAATGACAAGGCGCGGCCCCAGTTCTCAAGGAGCCTTGGCGAGGTAGTGTCCACATCTACGGCCCTGGGAGCCCAGGCGTGGGGGTGAGGAGATGGGACCAGGGAAGGCTCCCTGGAGAGGGGAAGGGTCTGAGCCCTCGTCTGCCTCCTCTGGACCTGTTGGTAGTGCTTCCTGCTGACTTTGTCCTCTGCCGGTATCTCTCTCTCCTCTTGGGCACTCTGCTCCTGCGATCCCTTGACGGTGCTTTAGGGTTTACTCTCTCCATGATATACGTAGGCTCAACTCAGCCAATATAGGATATTCTCCAAGGTTTTTCTCCTTAATACCCTCACTGCAGCCGGCTTTCAAGTCAGGGCTTATTTAAATCATCACTTGGCTTGCATCCGCTCTGGCAGGGATCACCTTGCTGGGAGGTCAAGGTCTGGGAGGTAGCAGGACCCACATGGCCCAGAGGGCTATTCCAGCGGAACCCTGGAGGCCTAGGCTGCAGAGGTGGGAGCCAGGTACCTCGATCGGAAAGCAGGGATAGGAGAAGCACAGAGGGGCAGTGGCTTGTCCAAGACAGGGTCACGGCCTCGGGTCAGGGCTGGGACGGTGTCTGGCTTTCCTGACACCCAGGGGGTGCCCCTGTGCACTGCACCCTGCCGCTGGAAGGGACAGGACCTTGTTCCCTGGCACACTTATGTCACGGCATTGGTGCCCAAGGAGACCAGGGCAGGCTGTGTGGGGGCGGGGCGTGTGCATGGTGGCTGCTTTTAGTGCTCATGGGAGAATGATGAAAATCAGCTTTGTGTCCACATCAGGAGACCATCTGGGTATCTTTGGAAATTTATAATTGAAAAAAAATTATAACCTAAATACAATCTTCTTCTATTTCGGCTTTATATGTCTGCCTCCCCCCCCACCCCCCGATATGAAAGAACTACATGTTCTGGAAATTTGAGCCAATGCAATAAACAAATCAAAGATGTGAATTATGACTGGTAGAAATAAGACAGACTAAATTTAGATATTATGTTTGCCTGTTTATAAAGCCCAGGGGGATTACCAAGCCAGGGAAGAAGAGACCCACATGGTCAAATGACCTGCCTGGATAGGCTCCAACTGTATAGTCTCATAATTATATACATATATGTGTGAGTGTGTATGCACATATTTACATGTGCCTATTAGCTGAGCTAATAAGATACAGGTAAGGATGATAGAAATCCTCAGGTGCCCTAAACAAAGCCAGAGGGGGTAACACATAAGTGGATGCAGGTGCCCAATATTTTGACAGGTGCTGGGAATAAAAAGATGGAAAAGTGACTCCTACCTTCATGGGGCTTGCGTGCTACAGCACAACACAGACCTCAGTCAAAGACTCACATGCCCCTAAAACATTCCCATCGTGACAAGCACTCTGAGGGATGGAAGGTACCAGGTGAGCATTTAACAGGGTGATTTACCTGGCTGGAGAAGTCAGTTGCCACCTGAGGGTTGAGTGTCATTAACAAGTGAATTAAACAGTAATTTTAAAACGTAAAAACCAGCATCTAAAAGAACTAAAACAAGACAGAAAACAAAAACAAACAAAAACATACAGGGATCATTTTGGGGTAGGACTTATTTTAGTATAATGCTAAAGGGAAAAAAGAAAAAACATCACTAGATTCTACCACATCAACATTTAAAGCTTCTACACATTGAAAAAACATGGCAAACAAAAGTAAAAGGTAAAATACAAATTGCCAAAAAAATACAACGTGCATAAGAGTTGTCATCTTTCATATGTAAAGAGACTTATTCATCAATGAATAAGTTGGAACCTTGACTTACAGCCCATGACTGGGGTAGCAGGGCAGAGCCATAAAGAATGGATGACTGGGGCGCCTGAGTGGATCAGTCAGTTAAGCGTCCGACTTCGCCTCAGGTCATGATCTCGCGGTTCGTGGGTTCGAGCCCCGCGTCGGGCTCTGTGCTGACTGCCAGCTCAGAGCCTGGAGCCTGCTTCACATTCTGTATCTCCCTCTCTCTCTGACCATCCCCTGCTCTCTCTCTCTCTCAGAAATAAAACATTAAAAAAAGAATGGCTGATTAATTCAGTGAATGGGATAATTGTTACCAGCACACACACAAAAAGATGAGCGCCTTATGGGACATCACAAACAAATGTAAGTTCCAGGTGGGAGAACAATCTGTTAAAAGAAACACTTTAAAACTCTTAGAAGAAAATTCAGCTTGATATCTGTATGACCGCAGGCAGAGAATTTCTCAGGACACACAGGGGACAGACAAGCAAGAAAATGAAAGTGTGGTAATTACTACAATGTTAACCAATTTTTAAAAAATCTGTACATGAGAAGACACAACCAAAAAAACTGGAAAGACGGGTACAGAACGGAGTAAATGAATTCAACGCACATGAAAGATGAGGCATTAAGGCAGAACTTCCGAAGCAGCTTTTCAGACTTTCTTGCGCACGAGAATCACCGGGAGAGCTTTTTAAAAATTCAAGTTCTGATTGAGCAGCTCTGGGTGGGGCAGAGAAGCTGCATGTGTAACAAGGTCGCAGGTGAAATTTAGTCTGCAGGTCCACACAGTACACTCTAGAAAAGCAAGGACAAACTGGACTCCTACAGATAAACTAAAAAAAGAAAAAACACCCCCATACTCAGTTTGGCAAAGGGTCTGAGCACATAATCCTCAGAAGACAGAAATCGGGGAGTGCCTGGGTGGCTCAGTCGGTTGGGTGTCCGACTTCGGCTCAGGTCATGATCTCACAGTTCGTGGGTTTGAACCCCGCGTCGGGCTCTGTGCTGACAGCTCAGAGCCTGGAGCCTGCTTCAGATTCTGTATCTCCCTCTCTCTCTCACCCTCTTCTGTTCATGCTGCCTCTCTCTCAGAAATAAATAAAAATATTAAAAATTAAAAAAACTGATACCATTTTACGCCATTGCATTGGCAGAAAGAAAATACTGGGACCGTTAGCAGCACAACTCCAGGAGGCGCTGCTCATAAGGAATATTCCTTCCTCCACCTCCCCATACTCCTCATCTTGCTTAAAGTTTTTTCCCCTCTAACATACTGTATTACCTTTAACAGACCCTTGATTTACTTGTTTATAATGTTTACTGTCTTTCTTCCATCTCTGGATCATCAACTCCAATAGGGCAAGAATATTGGTCTGTAATGTTAAGTCCTAAATCTGCAGCACCCACAACAGAGCCTGGCATACAGCAGGCACTCAACAAGGATGCGGGGGATGGAGAGGCTAACCTTCTAGTCACCCCAGCTCAGAGCCCAGGTGCCAGACACATGGGGACAGGGGCCTCCGTGTGACTCTACCCTCCGCCTCGGCTTCCTGTTATGTCCAGCCCTGATCCCGACTCCACAGTGTCTGTGGGAATAACCAACGACTGCTTTCCCAGCCCCTAAGATTTTGGGGGTTTTTTTTTAGTTAGGTTTTTTTTTCTTGTAGTGAACACTGTTTTATTTTAGTCTACAATATTTCTTTTTTTTTTTTAAATGTTTTTATTTATTTCTAGGAGAGAGAGAGAGAGACAGCGTGAGCAGGGGAGGGTCAGAGAGAGAGGGAGACACAGACTCTGAAACAGGCTCCAGGCTCTGAGCTGGCAGTCAGCACAGAGCCCGACGCGGGGCTCAAACCCATGAACCGCGAGATCATGACCTAAGCGAAAGTCGGACGCTTAACCGACTAAGCCACCCAGGCGCCCCTTTAGTCTACAATATTTCATGTAAATTTGGTTTTCATGTAACCTAGTTGGTTCAAGGTTAAGTTTTAAGTATAGTGGCTTGGATTTTTTTTAGTATAATTTATTGTCAATTTGGTTTCCATATAACACCCAGTGCTCATCCCCACAAGTGCCCTCCTCCATGCCCATCCCCCATTTTCCCCTCTCCCTCACCCCCATCCACCCTCAGTTTGTTTTCAGTATTTAAGAGTCCCTTATGGCTTGCCTCCCTGCCTCTCTGTAACTTTTTTCTTCCCCTTTCCCCTCCCCCATGGTCTTCTGTTAAGTTTCTCAAGATCCTCATATGAGTGAAATTGTTTTTGGTTTTTAAAGGCAGGCTATTAAAGTATAACTTCAAAGGGCACCTGGGTGGCTCTGTCGGCTAAACAGCCAACCTCCGCTCAGATCATAGTCTCATGGTTCGTGAGTTCAGCCCCATGTGGGGGCTGACGGCTCAGAGCCTGGAGCCTGCTTCAGATTCTGTGTCTCCCTCTCTCTCTGCCCCTCACCAACTTGTGCTCTGTCTCTCTCTCTCTCAAAAAGAAATAAACGTTTTAAAAAAGCATAACTTAGAGTAAGATTCCCCCATTTTGTTTATACTGTTTGCTGAGCTTTGACAAATGGACAGACACGAAGTTACCATCACAGCCGAGACACGGAACACTTCCATTACCCAACAGCGTCCCCTTTGAAGCCACCAAGTTTCAGGGTGGTTTGTTACACAGAAACACTCACCGGAATGACATTCTCCTCGTTCTATCATGTACTCATTTCTTATCTATTTTCCCTGCTCTAGGAATCTCCTTCCTCCGGAGCTTGTACTAAACGTCTGTTTCCGTGTGAGACTAGAAGCTCTTTGAGGGCCAGAACATAGTTACAGCATTGCATCTAAAGGGGAAAGGCACAGGACACAGTTGGTCCAGAGAATTCCGCCAGTCATATCTCAATATCTAACAAGCATTTATTGAGCACCTATGTGCTAGGCGCGGTGCTGGGTGCTGAGGATGCGAAGGTGAACAGAAGCAGACGCAGTCCATCATCTCGTGGGGGAGCTCACAGTAAATGCAATGATCGCACAAAACTATATGCTCTAGTAAACCACGGTAAAGGCCACGGGACAGTCCCATCCCACCCCCCATGCCCCGTCCTGAGCCTAATGGCCCTGTAACGGTCTCTGGCACATGAATCGTCATGTTTTCTTGGAATCCATTGCTCAGGGACCAGGGAGGTGGGGGAGGTGGGTGGGAAGGGGGAGGTAGGGAGAGAAACGTTCTATCATGGCTATTTGCTATCAAGGTTAGACAGGTTCCGGGGTGCCTGGGCGGCTTAGTCAGTTAAGCGTTCGACTTTCGCTTAGGTCATGATCTCGCGGTTCGTGGGTTCGAGCCCCACGTCGGGCTCTGTGCTGACTGCCAACTCAGAGCCTGGAGCCTATTTCAGAGTCTGTGTCTCCCTCTCTCTCTGACCCTCCCCTGCTCACGCTGTCTCTCTCTCTCTCTCCTAGGGAAAAAAAAAAGGTTAGACAGGTTCTGAGAATTACCTTGCTTGTGATACTAGTGGACCCTTCTGAAATAGACATGCGGAAGGCAGAAATGGACAAAACCACCAGGCAGTCTGCTGCCTCTAATAGTCTCTGACTTTATTTATTTATTTTTTTAAATGTTTTATTTATTTCTAGGAGACAGAGACAGCGTGAGCAGGGGAGGGTCAGAGAGAGAGGGTCACAGACTGAAACAGGCTCCAGGCTCTGAGCTGGCAGTCAGCACAGAGCCCGACGCAGGGCTCGAACCCACAAACCACGAGATCATGACCTAAGCGAAAGTCGGAAAGTCGGACGCTTAACCGACTAAGCCACCCGGGTGCCCCTAATAGTCTCTGACTTTAAAGCGGCCAACTAGAGCCTTTCAGGTGAACCCACCAGCCTCACAAATGCTGTCCAGAGACTTCAGCCTGGAGGACACTTGCCAGAACGCTGGAAATTTCAAATGCCTTGCTCGTGCTTCCCCTTCAGTGACTTTATGATTGGGAAAGAAGCACTCTGCCTTATAAATATTTCCCATTATGGAACTTTTTGGTAAGCCTCTAAAGCAATTTTATATCTCAGCGAGGCCTCTTCTCCCCGCTGCCCAAGACAATATCTTCCAGGGCCGCCGCACTGAAGTGACGGAGAGAAAGAGAAATTAAGACAATTTCCTAGCATTCTGCACGCATTTGCATGTGAATGCAGGCTGTCCCGCTGTTTGATAAATCTGATGTGTGAGAAATCCAGGAGAATCAAAGTTCACATCCAGTTGGGCGCTTTACACGCACGTTGCGAAGGTGCTACAAAAATGGAGGTAATCTCCTTCCAAGTATACGACTGATGAGACTATGGAGAGCACACCCGAGACGGCGCAAATGTGTAATTATTGTGAGGATTGCACAGACACATAAATATAATGATCTTCAGCTAAGTAAATTGCCAGCTACCAATGAAATAAATAGGGTCCCTTCAGAATTTGAAATAATTTGGAATGGTAGGTGGTGGGAAATGATTCACCTTAGCTGTTATCTCCGGAACAGTAATGTAGAAACGGAGCTGCCAAGTCTGGTGCATTTACATTGTTTTTCATATCCTGGGGAGTCCTTCGAAAGAGCTCTGGGCCCTGCCCAGCCTTCTACCCTCTTATTCCGAAGGGCCTCGGTGGCGACGAGCAGCTAATATTGTTTATTCCGGTAGGTACCCCTGCCATAATATTTTTCCAAGAAACACGGATGCATTTAAAGGTCAAGTTGATGCTGATTTGACGGAATAACATAAATTCCTCTTTCCAGGAGTAAAATGGTGTACATGACTTGGTATAAAGGTTAAACTGTTTTTTGTGCACTGGATAGGTCAAAGATATAAGACTTTAATACACAAAGTATAATTACCTGTTTGGACAGAAAGGAGATGTGGCCCAGGATTTGCATTTTCGGAGAGATGTTTGAAAACTCAGCAATCTATTCACATCTCATCACTCTTGAATACATTTCACTACGGGAGGAAAAATCCTACAAGGTGGTCAGTTAGAAGGACTGTCTCTTTCTCACTCCTAGTTATGGCAACGGTCGGGATTCTAGAAATTGAGTTTTAGGGCACTGATAGAGTCTAAGCATATTCTCAGATACAAAGTTCCCTCAGGGCCAATAAACTCCCAAGTACAAAAATTGTACAGTAGGGTGCTAACCTAAAGCTCGGTAAGGGGCCCCTGGGTGGCTCTGTTGGTTAAGCTTCTCCAGCTCAGGTCAGGATCTCGCAGTTTGTGAGTTCAAGCCCCGCGTCGGGCTCTGTGCTGATGGCTCAGAGCCTGGAACCTGCTTCAGATCCTGTGTCTCCCTCTCTCTCTGCCCCACCTCAGCTCCTTCTCTCTCTCTCTCTCAAAAATAAACTTAAAAAAAAACTTGGTAAGATGAATTGAATGCATGAATGCATCTTTTTTTTTAAGGTACAAAGTTGTTTTTGATGGATAAGGAGAAAGATGGAGAGGTGTTTTGTTTTGTTTAACTAGAATGTAAAATTAGACCCATCTTGGACCCCAGAGAGTTACCTTCATTCATTCCTTCATTCACCTGTTTGTTTTTTCATTGAAGAAAAAAACATAGTAAGCACTCACCCACCACTGCTGTAGGCTGGGTACTGAGATGAGCTGGGAAGGCCGCTCCCACCTCAGAATTTAGTCTGGGAGAAAATCAAGGGAGGGGTGGGCAAGGGAAGGGGAGGGGCACCACACGGCCTGGGGGGCACCGGGTCCGCCCACCCCGCGCGCTTCACCCCCAGTTCCTGCGCAGCGGAGCTGACTATCTTTCCCCACTCGGCCGCTCCCGCGCATCGACCCTGGTCCCGAGCTTTCTGGGCACCCCCAGAGACCTGCCAGGGGCAGCGCGACCCCCACGCCACCCCGAGGCCCCCGTGCTCGCCACGCTGCGCGCTCTGCGCTCCTTCCTGTCCACTCTTCCGCGGGGTCCTGCTCTGGGGGGGGTCTCCCAGGCCGGGCGGAGGGAGGGAACTGTTCTGGGGGGGTGTCTCCCAGGCCGGGCGGAGGGAGGGGACTGTTCTGGGGGGGTGTCTCCCAGGCCGGGCGGAGGGAGGGGACTGTTCTGGGGGGGTCTCCCAGGAGGGGACTGTTCTGGGGGGGTCTCCCAGGCCGGGCGGAGGGAGGGGACTGTTCTGGGGGGGCGTCTCCCAGGCCGGGCGGAGGGAGGGGCCTGTATGGGGAGCCCCGCGGTGGGTGGCCCCGCGCGCCCCCCGCCCCAGAACCGCCCCCGCAGCTGCTGCGCTCAGGCTGCGGCTTAGCGGGTCCCCACTCGGGCTGTGAGCCTCGTGCCCACACTTTAGAGGCAAGAATGAAGGCACAGCCCCATGCGTGCACAGTCTGCAGTTGGAGTGTTAATGTGTCGGGGGCCGCGTTAAAGGAGAAAACCCCGCGTAGCAGAGGGGCGCAGGGGAGGTGGGAAGAGGGCGGGGAAGGGGGGGAGCCAAGGCGGCGCAGGGGGCAGGACCCGCGGGCTCAGCAGAGCGAGGAGGGAAGGAGGGGAGCAGTGAGGGCGGGGGCGAGCTCAGGGGCAGAGAGGGGGGCGGGGCGCAGAGGGGGCAGAGGTGCAGGGCTGCGGACGTGAGGGAGGGTGGACCCGGATGGGGAAGGGGGAGCCCGGGGGCTTCCCGGTGAGGACCGGCCTCCAGCAGGTTTCTGGCGTGGGGAAGGGCCGCGGGATCCTTGGCTGTCGGAGAAATCTAAGTGGAAACCGGTTCCGTCTGGAGCGTCTAAGAGGGGAGGGGCGAGGAGGGTGGTCCTTATTATTGAAGCCCTTGGAGTTGGAGAGGGTTGGGGGGCTGAGAAGAGAAGGCCGCTGGGCAGTCCTTGAGCTTGAGAAGTTGTCCCAGGTCTCTTTCCCTGTTTTGCCACATCTGGCCACATTTGGTTCCTCGGTGGGGCTCCCGGGCCTGGGCACCCCGTGCGCCTTCCTTAACCCCACACGCGCCAAGGGCTCATGGGCACCGCAGGCCACGGGCGCATATTAAATGTTTTATTTATTTCTAGGAGAGAGAGAGAGAGACAGCGTGAGCAGGGGAGGGTCAGAGAGAGAGGGAGTCACAGACTGAAACAGGCTCCAGGCTCTGAGCTGGCAGTCAGCACAGAGCCCGACGCGGGGCTCGAACCCACGAACCGCGAGATCATGACCTAAGCGAAAGTCCGACGCTTAACCGACTAAGCCACCCGGGCGCCCCCACGGGCGCATATTAACGAGCGTTCCTTGGAAAGGGTAAAAATGTGAATTTTTAAAGAAGGAATGAAGTCCTATACAGCACGGAAACATAAATCAGAACGAAACAACTGGGTAGACCGAGGTCGGGGATGCGCGCAGGCGAATCCGCGCCTCTCCGCCTGTGCACCTGGGGGCCCCCAGCCCCCCTCCTTTTCGTCTGGGTCCCTGGTGGAGCGTCCGCGGGCAGAGAGCAAGCGCTCGGCGTGTTTGGTGAGTGAATGAATGATGCAAAGTGGAGTCGGAGCGATGGAACGCCCTGCTGGGGAGCGCTGGGGAGGGACGCTCGAATTCCAGGGTGGGGGAGCCTTCCAAAGATGGGGGCTTCACAGGGGGCCTCAGGCTGACTCCCAAAAGGCAGCCAGGAGAGAAGCAGGGGCAGGAAGATGTAGGATTGAGGTCAGGGACTGCAGGAGGGGGCAGCAGGGAGCACGGAATTCCTGTTTGAGCCACGGACAGTGGGAGGATCCGGAAGCAGTAAGGACCATCTTTTTCCAGCATCTTCTAAACCAAGCTGGCAAGCTGGTGAGCCCCACGGTGCATAGGTAATAAGTCAGCCGGAAACAAATGTCATGATTCACGTGTCAAGGCTAATGTCTAGCTAATATCCCCCAGCAGGGATGAGCAATTACAAATTCCTGAATTATCTTCTCTGTCTGTGCCTCAAACAAACAAGCAATCATCTGTTTCCTTAGCTCACCTGCCCCGGGTGATGTGGCTGAAAGGCTGAGGCAGAGCCTCCCAGGGGGACACATGGCTGCCACTCCCTGGCTGTATGTACATCCTGGTCAGGCTCCTGGGAAGTCCCCATATAATAATTATTAGTTTCTAAAACAGCATGCTTGTCTCGCAGGTTACTGTGAAGATTAAATACGATTATTGATGAGAAGTTTCTTACCCACAGTAAATGCTGGCTATTATTATTAACTGAAAATCAAACCCCAAATATTAGGATGTGGGCATTAATAGAAGTATGCTTCGATTTCGCCCATATGTTTAGTTTTCCCAATTCTTCTGTTTCAGCCAGACAGGCAAATTGAATCAACACTGATACGTGCCAACTCCCCTGGCCAAATGAGAAAGCTTAAGACAGAATTGCATTTGGACTTGGCAAAGACATTGTATTCTTTAACAATTGCTCTTGCTGGTCGAGGTCATCAGCTAGGCTTTTTTTTTTTTCTTTTTTCCAAGTTTTTCTTTAAATTCCAGTTAGTTAACATGCATGGTTAAATTGGTTTCTGGTGCAGAATTTAGTGATTCATCACTTACCTAACAACACCCAGCGCTAATCCCACCAAGCGTGCTCCTTAATGCCCATCCCCCATTTAGCCCTTCCCCCCTTCCCTCTCTCTTTTTTTCCCCCCTTTCCCTATGTTTATCTGTTTTGTTGCTTACAGGCTTCTGCTATTAGTGCAGTTTTAGGTCAGACCCAGACAGAAGTAGGCCATGGTATTCAGCATCTCATACACACAAAATCAAATGTGACTTTCCCATAGACGGTGCTTCACGTACCCTTGGTAGGCTAATGAGATGATGCCACGAGATTTTTCAGGGCTTTCCATGGGGCCGCATTGAGAAACGGGGTGATGTGTGTTTAGCTTAGGGACAGGAGCCTGTGACTGCCCTCTTCAGCATCATAATGCAAAGATGGTCACACTGAGGGTGTCACCGGGCTTCTGGGCATCACTGGGTGGCCTGGGCAGGCTCCTCGGCTGCTGTGGTCCTTGGTTTCCACAAGTGTGGAATATGGCTTAGATGTGAATGCTGCCTTTCCTCACACTTTACATCATGCAGGTAGGGATAGAAACACCCAGAGTGAGGGCGCCTGGTGGCTCAGTCGGTTAAGTGTCAGACTTCAGCTCAGGTCATGGAATCGTGGTTTGTGGGTTCAAGCCCTGCGTCAGACTCTGTGCTGACAGCTCGGGATCTGAAGCCTGCTTCGGATTCTGTGTCTCCCCCTCGCTCTCTGCCCTTCCCCGCTTGTGCTCTGTCTCTCCCTCTCTCTTAAAAATAAATAAACATTTTAAAAAATTCAAAAATTAAAAAAAGAAACTCACCCACAGCAGTAACTAGAGTAAAGTACCGTCCTCTCTAAGTACAACTAGGATGGCTCACGGATCCGTGTGGCCCGCAGAGCGGCTGCCACGGGAGTGGGGAAAGTGGTGGCACAGCCAGGCCCTCATTCCGAGGACATCTCTCCCCTCTCTCTCTGCATCTGCCCAGACCTTGCGCTTCCCTCCCTCCGGCCCCCAGTCTGCGCTCCGTCATCAGCTGCACATGGCCCGTCACCCACCCCGGGGACGCTACATAGCTTGTGACCGATCCCCACAGCTGCTGCCCTGTCTCTTCCTTTCTCACCTGACGTCTTGGGAAAAGAGTCGGATTGGCCCAGTTCATCTCATCAAGCGGATGACACAGGTCCAAGTGACCAACAAGCCCTGCGGACATGCTCCCCTTAGATGAGTTGCCTGTGTGACAGTCAGCGGTGGCCCAGGGTAGGGAGGGGAGGACACCGTGCCCTCAGCAGGCCTGGGAGTGGGAACTGCCCACTGGGTAGGCCAGGAGTGTGAAGCCCACCCAGAAATGACAGAAGACCAGTCCCACGTTGGTGGCCTCTCTACCCTCGCTCCCTACCTCCTTCCCACGTGCCGAAAGGTATTGGCACTTGGGAAAAGCCTGTCATCTTCTCTCTCCTTGGCCCCCTGGACCAGCAATGACAAGTGCACAGTGTTGTGCACTGTCTCTATGCCCAAACTTACAGTGACCGCAGGGGAGAGCCAGGGAATTGCTCAAATGGGCTGGCTGTGTCTAGACGCCGCTGGAAGGCCAGAAAGACAACACGTGCTGCCGGCCTGCACTCCTCTGCCTCCCCCCTTCTTCCTGCGTCTCTTCCAGTGTCTCTCCTGGCCTCCGTTCCCTTCCACCCACAGTGACCAAGAATCTATTCTGTGCCAGTTCCTGTATTTGCCAGTGAAGACACTGTGGTCTTTCTAATCCTCTCAAGGCTGCAGAGCTCTTTATCTCAAGCAAATAAATACACAATGACAATAGAGCAGCGGTCCTCAAACAGGAGCTGAGCATCCCAAACCCTGGAGGGCTGGTTAGAGCCCTGGCTGCCGGGGCCCCAAGCCCCCAGTTCCTGATCCAGCAAGTCCAGAGGGGGCTTGAGAACCTGCATTTCTTTTATTTTTATTTTTTTATTTAAAAAAATTTTTTTAATGTTTTATTTATTTCTAGGAGAGAGAGAGAGAGACAGCGTGAGCAGGGGAGGGTCAGAGAGAGAGGGAGTCACAGACTGAAACAGGCTCCAGGCTCTGAGCTGGCAGTCAGCACAGAGCCCGACGTGGGGCTCGAACCCACGAACCGTGAGATCATGACCTAAGCGAAAGTCGGACGCTTAACCGACTAAGCCACTCAGGCGCCCCAAGAACCTGCATTTCTGACAGACTCCCAGGTGCTGCTGCTGGGCCAGGGACCGGGTAAGCGCCGTGCAGGAGCGGCATTCAATCACACTTGCTAGGAAGTGGGGGCAGGGAGTCAGGAGGGACCGGGGGAGAGGGGTGGGCAGAGCTGCAGGCGTAAAGGCCCTCCTGTGAGCGCCTGTCATCCCGGGCGCGGGGTGGGTGGGTGGCAGGGAGGAGGTGATGCTGGACAGCTCACCGGAGCCCAGGTCACGGAGGGAGCTCTAAACCATCGGAGGGCAAACTACGGAAGGGTTTCAAGCGAGGGGGGGGAGGCAGGGGGTAGAGGCAAGTCAGATTTATGTGTACGACAGTTGCTTTGGCTGGAGTGTAGACAATACTGGAGAACAATAGGAAACCATTGTAGCAGCCCAGGCAAGCCGCACTGGTGGCCGAAGGAGGGTGATTGATGGCTGTGGCATGGAGAGAGCACGGAGTCGGCAGGATTTGGACGCAGGGGGTGAGGGGAGAGAGGAGTCTGAAGGCCCCTGGGACAGTAAAGAACCTACAATGAAGTACAGCCCATCTTGGTCTTTGGGGAGCCCGGAAGCCACAAAGAAACACATCACTCACCGGCGAGTCTGCCAGGTTCCGGGGGAGGGGGTCCCCCTGAGACACACTGGGCAAGACCCCCACCCGAAGAAAGGAATTAATAATGAGGGCGCCAGGGCATCTTAAGACACCGAAGCCAGGATGAGAGCGGTTCCTTGGAAAAGTCCAGAGCACGGCACAGAGGAAAGTGCCTGCTTCTTACCCTCTTCAGGTGCGTTCTCTCTGTGGATCAAATTCCTCTCTTCTCTCCCTACCTGGTGGGATCTGGCTACCCCCTGTCTTCCCACATTATTATCTTATAGTGTTGCTGAACTGTGGGTTCAAAGTCCTTCAAGAGAATTGGCTTGGGCGACCTTGGGTAGGGTGGCCAGATTCAGCAAATAAAAATAAAGGACGCCTAAATATTGCATGGTGACACTTAAACTGAAAGATGGTCTATTGTTTCTCTGAAATTCAAACCTAGCTGGTGTCTGGCATTTTTCTGGCAATCTTGACCTGGGCCATACCATCCCCCT
The DNA here is from genome assembly GCF_003009895.1 of Hyaena hyaena. NCBI lineage: Eukaryota > Metazoa > Chordata > Mammalia > Carnivora > Hyaenidae > Hyaena > Hyaena hyaena. The sequence continues at coordinate 889,190 of NW_024080763.1, forward strand.
TAGGGCAGTTTTGGGAGAGGGGACAGGAGATGGTGGCCGCTGGGGGCACTGTCCCCATGAGTGGAAGGGAAGGGAAAGTTCAGAGAAGAGGGTCCAAGCAGATGCCCCAGAGTGTGGAGGTGTTCCCGGCTTAGTCCTGGCCCGCGGCCTGGGGGGTACTCAGGATGCCTACCCTGGAGTGCTGGGGTCTCAGCGGGAGGGGGCAGCCCAGAGTTGGAGAGGCTGGAAGGAGTGGGTTCTTAGAAATCCTAGCTGCGTGCCCCCCAGACCAAGCTCAGGCAGGACTCTAAGACGTGAGGAGGGGGAGTTCAGTTGAGGGTGAGAGTGGGGGCGTGAGGTGGCTACTGGGCCGATCACAGGTGCAGGCCAGGTCTAAGTTCAGATGCAGGGACCCAGGCACATCCGCTCACTGGACTGGGCACTGGTGGGCACAGGCCCGAGGACGATGTCGTGGTGTCCTGTCCGCGTCCCCCGGGGGCCGCTTGGGGTGGGACCAGTGCCACTCCCGTGTGTATTCTGGCGCAGCGCCCAGCTCTGAGCGGGGGCTCATTTGTGTTGCTGCCTAAGTCAGTTGGACCCACGCCCGGTTTCCTGAACTGGGCTGGGGGACGTCAAGACTGGATCACATGACAAATGCCGGACAAGGGTCTGAAGCTCTATACGTCCCTTCTGCCTCAGGTCAGCATGGGTCCTGGAGTCTGGGGCAGGGCCGAGCCGGGGATGGGGGGGTGTCTCTGTCCCTTCCAGGAGGGCTCCGATGGCCTGGGAGCCAGGGAAAGCATCCTTAGAGACTTTTCAGGTGTACAGATGGGGAAACTGAAGCTCAGAGAGGGCAAGCCATTTATGAAAGATCACACCTAAGACCTGCTGACACTTTTGGAGCCTCTGACCAGCCCCCATCGCAAAATATTGGGTGACAAAGTGGAGATTTTAATGCAGCATTGTCTAGCAAGTAGCTGGAAGCTGTGACACGTTATGAGTTTTGGTGAGGTGCATGGCCCTGGGAGCAAGGAACCTCGGTGCACCAATGAGCCATCTTTCCCGAGCGGATGGCCACTTTCTGTTTGCTACTTAGCCATGTCCTCTTGCGTGTGTGGAACTAGATAGAGAGCACATGTAACAAAATCTCATCTCTTGAAGAACTTGTCCTGGATGAAAATGCAGAAACAAGGTCAAAACTGGAAAATGAACAGGAATGAGCATGAACAGAAGCCATGCAGAGGAGAAACTTCTAGAAGTTCTAGAAGTTCCGAAAGGTTCTAGAAAGTGCTAGACGGCTACCCTTCTGACAGAAGGTGTGATGGGGTCCTCAGTCTGTCCCGCAACCCTGGACATGATTCTCCACAGTCACACACTGAGAGGAACTTTAATCTTCAGGCCTGCAAGGACCACACTGTGGACATCTGCCGTAAATCATTAGCTGCTTCAGTTTGCTGGGATCATGGGTGGTTTTTTTCCATTTGCAAAATGTTCTTCACTGCGGTTACATTTTATAATGAAAGAAGTTTTTTTCCCTTTATTATTATTGTTTTTCACTTAAGTAATCTCTACACCCAACATGGGGCTCAAACTCATAGCCCCGAGATCGAGTCCCGTGCTCTTCCAGCTGAGCCAGCCTGGTGCCCCCTTTTGCCTATGTTCTTTAAGAAGAGTTATTCAAGATGAGTATACCTTTCGATAGTTTAGTGAGGGATTTGGGGGAGCAACAAAGGGAGAGTGTGTGTGGTGGGGAGCAAGGTCGTGGTCCAAAAAGATAAGACCCCCCCGGGGAGTTTCCCATTTATGAAACCACAGCTGATATGATCAGTTCACTTTAGCTTCACATTTAGTGTGAATGGGCTAATCATTAGGACCCAGGATATAATTTTAGACTAGGGTTTCTAACAATGGTGTGGAAGTTTCAAGCCCACTCAATTGTATACATTCATTTCTTACAGAAAAGGTGTGATTGAATTCGGGTAAAGCAAGTTAGTGCTGAAACAGTTCAGAGGTTGGCCAGTGATGAAACAGAGCTGGGCCACTCTCTCTGGATGGATTTCATTTCCCATAATCCATCTGCTGGGTCTCTAAAAACCTCCACGTAAAAAATCAATAAAATCTACCAAGGAGTGAAGTATGGAGTTAAAAGCAGCATCAAGAAGGGCAGGAATGCACTTTCTGAATTCACTTGTTTCAGCACAGAGATTAGGCCAATTCAGCGATGGGTGCTCAGCTCTGGGCTCTGTTGGTCTGGGGGCAGTGGCTTTACCAGGGCCCGAAGCATGGCCTTCCCCAAGGACCCACTTCCTCCAGGTCAGGGGATGTGATGGCCACGCCATGCAAAGCCAGCTCAAGACAGGGTTGAAGGCGGGAAAGAGCACACTGGCCTGGGCATTGACCAGGAGGCCCTGGCGCTAACTCAGCCAGTGGGACCTGGTGTCCTCCGCTGTTGCCACCCTCCAGGGCTGCTGTGAGCTCACGAATAACAGATGGGCAAGGCCCGCCCTGGACTGTGACCTCAACCAAGGCTCATTATCACTGTCCTTGTTAGATTATTAAATGCATTAGGATCTTCAAAGATGAGCTGGAAGGACTCGTGGGAAGGGTAGGAAATCCATGCGTCCTACTGATGCTAGAGAAGAGGCTGGAATCAAATCTGCAGGTGGCGAAAGCCTGCGGAGGTGTTTGGGCTCGAGACAGACTTCATTGATGGGACAATGGACTGACTTCACGTGGTGAAGGAAAGTAGAGTCTGCCCAAGCCTGAGGTCCACACTCACCCACGCTGGCTGCGTAAGAGACCAGACGGCGAAGCACGTGGCAGTCCTACGGACAGTGTGATGTGGTCACCAACCCCCGAAACCTGCGGGGCTTTATCCCAGGGCAGGCAGCTCATAGGAGCAACATGGCTTGAGGTCTCTCTGAGCTCATGCCCTGTTCTGGCAGCACCGGCCATGCACCGTGCATGACGCACCGTGGCTCTTTGAAGTAGGTGCGGTTCTTACACCTGAGAAAGGTAACAGGAGAAATCACTTGTCCAAATTTACACATCTGTGTCGTGAGCCAAGAGCCTCTCACCCAGGAGTGTCCCGCGCCATCCCCAGTCATCCGTTGCCCTGAGCCCCGCAATGGGCAGCCTGCCCTGGCCCTGCCGGGAACGCTGAGGCTCTGCCCGTGTCCCATGCAGGTGGCTGGCGGCTCTCTCATCATCCACTGAGATGATTTTTTTTAGCTGCTAACATAAGTCACTATATTTGTTTTCTATTGCTGCTCTAACTAATTAACATAAACATAGTTATGTTTATGGCTCAAAACAACACGTGTTTGGGAGGCTCAGTCGGTCGGGCCTCCGACTCTCAGTTTCGGCTCAGGTTATGATCGATCGAACGGTTCGTGAATTCGAGCCCCGCGTCCGGCTCCATGCTGACATTGCGGACCCTGCTTGGGATTCTGTCTCTCTCCCTGTCTGCCCCTCCCCCTTCTCAAAATAAATAAATAAAAACTTCAAACAAAAAAACCCCGACAACATGTATGTATTGTGTCTTACAGTTCTGGAGGACAGAAGGCTGCATTCCTTCTAGAGGCTCTAGGGGATAATCCCTTTTTTTTTTTTCCCCCTCTTGCATCTTTTCCAGCCTGCCCCTATTCCTTGGCTCATGATCTCTTCCTCCATCTTCAAGACCAGCAGTGTATCATGTGCAAATAGTCATCTCCCTCTCCCTCCCCTGCACCGCCCCCTCTTGGTTTTGTGGATTCTCTCTGTTCTTTTATTCCGTTCATTTCTTGTTGGCTTTACAATTTCCTTCCTTCTGCTTTCTTTGTGATTGTACTGCTAACTTGTTAAGTCAGTTTGTCAATTTTTAATCTTTTTTCCAATATATATAATTCAGATTCTGACTTTCCCTCTAAATAACGATTTAGCAAAATGTACAGATTTTTATATTTTCTTTTGTATTGTGTTTAAAATGTCCAAAAATGTAGATTTGGGGGTAATTTGGGGGGAAGAATTTTTGGTCTATTTGATCAATTTCAGGAAGAAGTGTGTAAAACTGTGTACAATGTGGGCTCACCAACCCCATCTGATCTTTCTAAATGCCTTACCGATTTTGAAGCTAAGGTGTCCAGTGTATGCAAGCTTAATCTTAAACATTTCATCAATACAAAATAATCCCTGGTGCTTCATTCAATGATTTTCACCATGAATTCAACTTTGTCTGGTATTAATTTTCCTTTCCTTTTGTCTTCACTTAGTGGGACACCTCTTTTTCAGACCTTTATTTTCAATCTTTTCTGGTGGAAATGTGTATCTAGTAAATAGTCTTGCTCTACTTACTTGAGAAGACAGTTGACTACTATATGCTGGAAAGCAGAGGTTTACAATTGAAGTTCGTGTGGGCTACAGTGAGGTGAGCCCCCCGCATCTGACCCACATGGCAGCTGGGGCCCCTGCTGTTTGGAAATTCGGTTGTGCGTGGCCCTTGGCTCCCCTAGCCGGGCTCATCTCTTCTCTGGGCTCCTGGGCCACCTATGCCTGCATCTGATCCAATGGGAAGACCACAGCTTTCAAAAAGTTCAGGTGAAATCCATGTAACATAAAATGAATGATTAAAAAAATTTTTAATGTTTATTTTTGAGAGAGAGAGAGGGAGAGAGCAAGCAAGGAGGGGATGGGCAGAGAGAGAGGGAGACACAGAATCCGAAGCACGATCCAGGCTCCCAGCTGTGAGCACAGAGCCCGACACGAGGCTCGAACTCATGGACGGTGAGATCATGATCTGAGCTGAAGTCAGATGCTTAACAACTGAGCCACCCAGGCGCCCCACAAAATGAATGATTTTAAAGTGCACAATTCAGTGGCGTTTAGTACATTCCTGGTATTGTGCCACCACCACGTCTTTCTAGCTCCAAGTTATTTCCACTGCCCCAAACCAAACCCCCAGACCTGTTCAGCGGTTACTTGCCCATTCCGCTCCCTGCTCCTCTGGCAACTGCTGGTCTGCACTCTTGTTTCTGTGGATTTCCAATTCTAGGCAGTTCACGTAAATGAAATCGTGCAATATGAGGCCTTTATATTTGGCATCTTGCACGTTAGCATCGTGTTTTTGAGGTCCGTCCGTGTTGCGGTGTGCCTACATCTTCACTGGTTTCCCCAAACGCCCACCCACACGTGGGCACGGCATGCCTCCGGGAACGTCACCCAACATTGCGTGTGTGTTTGGGGTGCTCTCACCACTCCTGTCTTTCTGCTGGCCTTGCCCCATGTGCCCCCCACCTCCCTCTCCACTTCTCTGGAGAACAGACACACTCCATCCACCTCATCAGCCACATTCTATTCCCATTCACGTGGAGGGTTTTGGCTTCTGCTCCAGGGTGCTTATCAAAGAGCTGCCTCGGAATGACTCTCTTCTCTCCCTGGATGCTGTTTTCTCCCCTTCCTGAGAGAGGACAGGGTGACAGAGGGGGAAAAATGGCCAGGATTTTATCTGTTGGAACAGCCTTGATGGGTCAGGAGATATACAGTAAGATCCTGTGTCCTGGGTTTCCAGGGACTGTCCCAACTTATGGCCATGCCCCTCCCCCTTTCTCAAAAGCATCCTATTTTGGAGGATAAATGATACGGTCACCTGTAAGTAGGGAGTCTGTGTACTCTCCCTGCTTTGATTATAACCAATCCCCCTTGGGCAGGGGACGTGTCTTGGACACAGGATAAAGGGGGAGAGCCAGCAAATATTGGCAGTGTCTGTCTGTCCACGCCGTCCAAGGAAGGAGGGGTCGCCCTGGCTGTGGGACCAGTCCCATAGAGGTCTTCTGATAAGGATTTGGCTTCACATAGAGTGTGGCCAGAGAAAAAGAACGTAGCAAACACATGGATTCAAGTCTTTCCGATGATATTTAAGTTAAATTCCTTGTTGTAAATAATCCTGTGTCTCCCTAAGCCATCTGCTCATTTATTTTTGTTGTTGTTTTTTGTATTGTGGGAAAAACATATAACATAAAAGTCACCATTTTAATCATTTTTAAGTGTATATTTCAGTGGCATTAAGTACATTCACCAGGTTGTACGACCATCACCACCATCCACCCCCAGAATCCTTCCATCCTTGGGTCCCCAACTGAGCGCTAACTTCCCACCCCTCTCCCGCCATCATCCCCAGGGAACCTCTGCTCTACTTCTGTCTCCATGAATTTGCCTCCTCCAGGCACCGCAGGTAAGAGGAATCCTACAGTAATTGGCCTTTTGTGTGTCTGCTCATTTTCTGAATGTTATTGCTAACCTCACATGATACTGCCAAGGGTAGTATCTCACATTTTGTGCGAGGCTCTGTACCTTCTAATATTTTGTAGCGAATTAGAATGTTTGAGCCTCATGACAACTAGTTGAGGCAAGCACGGGTCTTGTTACTCTCGCAAGACTGAGGTTCCGAGAAGCTAATTGTGTTGCGTGAAGTCACACAGCCAGGGGCTGAAACACCGCGAGAAGCCTGGGTCTGTAGACTCCAGCAGTCTTTTCCAGAGCCTGGTGACTCGTCAGCAGGTGGGGACAATTTCTCTCCTTTGGAGTCTAAACCTGAAGTTTGGGTAACTGCATTTTGTAGAAGCGAAGAAAGACTCAGGTTAATTTTGTGACCCCGTAGTGAGGGGAGAGCCGAAGTGGGGGCAGAGCCCGCAGACGGAGAGCCGCGGGGGTGCCTCCCATGGATGTGTCTTCATGTCCAAGGTCTCCACCGGCCGCCTCCAGCTCCACGCTGCTCAGGCCCGCCGTCTTTATCAGGGTTTTCTCCCAGAGGGAGGGCTACGGATGCACAAGATACGCTCTTCCAAAAAGATTGGGCATTTCTCCAGGAGCCAGGAAAACCAGCCCATGCTCAAACAGGCTGGAAGACAATTTTGTTTTCCCAGCCTCTGAAATAATCAAGATCTCACTGTGTACATGTTTGCAAACAAGAGGGAACAATAAGCTCACTTGACACGTGGAGGTTTACTTGCAGCTCTGTCCTGGGGGACAGTCACTTCTGAGGACTTGGTGCAGCTGTCCCTCTGTGAAAAAAACTGGGGAGCCTGGACCCAGCTCAGAAGCGAGAGCTCAGGACTCGCAGCCGGCAAGGGTCCCGCCTATGCAGGCACTAATGATTTACATGAGGGTGGGGAAGGATGGTTTTTATCTGTTTATTTACTTATTTTAATTTATTTAAAAAATTTTTAATGTTTATTTATTTTTGAGACGGAGAGAGACAGCGTGAGCAGGGAAGGGGCAGCGAGAGAGGGAGACACAGACTCTGAAACAGGCTCCAGGCTCTGAGCTGTCAGCACAGAGCCCGATGGGGGGCTCGAACCCACAAACCGTGAGATCATGACCTGAGCGGAAGTCGGACACTTAACCAACTGAGCTACCCAGGCGCCCCTATTTATTTTATTTATATTGCAAATGAGCTCTACACCCAATGTGGGGCTTGGGCTCATGGCCGGAGAGCAAGAGTCCCACACTCGGGGAGGTCAGTCTAAGCAGAGAAAAGCCGACCAGGGCTGAGCAACCACATTGCAGCCAGTGCATCTGCTCATAGACCCTCTGAGCCGGAGGGGTTTTCCACTTTAACGTGGCAGCTCTGTGTACATGCATGAGTGTTTTAATTACAGTTTTGACATTAAGACGAAGATTTACTCTGATACAGGAATACTGATTTTCTGTGGACGTTGGTAACTCAGAGTGTGGAGAAGCCTGGCGGACACGGTGTCTTCAGTGAGGTTTCCCAGCCCGTGTCTGCACCCAAAGCAATGGCCACCGATTGTGTCTTGCAAGAGAGGTCTTCTCGGCAATTCTGTGCAGCGTGTTGCCCCTCACCCCTGGGCCCCGCCGCTTCCCAGTCACTACAGATAGAACTAAATGGCAAGGTCGTTGGGAGTTTGGGGGCCGGGACCTCCGATGAAAGCCACCTGTCTACAGCATCTCAAACTTGCATCACACCCCACCTGACTCTGCTCCTGCCGCAAACCAAGTGCGCTCATAAAAGTGGCACCAATGACAGCACAGTCTCCTTGCGTGCGTCCCGGGGGACATTTCACCTTTAGTGACTCATTTTTAAGTGCTCACACCTCCAAGAGAGGCAGTTTCTAGTGTTTTCATTCACAGTTTAGAGGTAAAGACAGACCCAGAGACGATCCTCACTGGCCCCAAGGTGCACAGAGAGGCGGTGGAGGAGACGTTCCTACCAGCCCCCACGGCTGATTGGTTGGCACTGCCTACCTCTGGCGCGGGTGCGGGATGGGGGAAGGACAATGGCATGACATTTTCAAACGTGAACAGAACTGCAGAGAACACGCGCCATAGAACAACTTTTTGACCACTGTGTTCCTCCTGAATGCCCAGCATTTATATCTATTGAATCTCTGTGTTATGCCTCAGCGTCTTCCTGTAAACCACACTGTTTAAGAGGTGAGCACGATGTGAATCATTTCTTCAACAGACTATCACTCTGATAGTAGCTGACATCATACGTGACATTTGTTTCCCATGGACAGGCAAATGTCTTGTTTGAGTGTTTTAAAATTAGTATTAATTATTAATTGTTAATATTCAATATCACTGGCACTTACTGCTATTATTAATAAATGCTAATAATATTATCTGATACCCTTGGAGCACTTATTCTGTGACATTGTGCTATAAAGCCTCTTACACACATGATTTCATTTAATCCTTACAAAATGCTGCCACCACGAGACAGTAGTATTATTAACCCTTCCCCAATTTATTTTTTAAAAAGTTTTTATTTATTAGAGAGAGACAGAGAGAGGATCCCAAGCAGGTCCCACATTGTCAGTGCAGAGCCCTACGCGGGGCTTGATCTCACAAACTGAGAAATCATGAACCGAGCTGAAATCATAGTCGGATGTTTAGCTGACTGAGCCATGCAGGCACTCAGGCCCTCCCCCTTTTTAAATAAAAGAGGAGAATGGGACAGAGCGATATGGAGGAGGTCCCCCAAGGTCATGTGATCCCAATGAGCAGACTCTCTGCCAACATTCTGTGGACCGGGATGGTAGTTGCGAGAAAAGAGACCTTACCTGTATGGATCTGAAAAAGCAAACTGATGCTCAGAGGTGAAGCTTGCTCAGGAACCACCTAACAGGCTGTGATACCCAGACTTTACGGAGATATTATCAGAAAGAAAACCAGACAGTAACTTCTCATATGGATATACATAGGAGATGCAGAAATCCCAAATAAAATATGTAAGCAATGGACTCTTGTGCTGGATTAAATAAGGAAAACACATCATTCTGGGAACACAAGGGTAGTTTGGGATTAGGAATCTGTTAATATGGCCCATTATGATGCAAATAAAAATATTATCATCTGAATATATTCTGAAAATATATTTAATACAATTTAATATCCAATATTGATTATATTTTTCAAAACACTAATAATGGTCTCTCAGTAAGCTGGGAATAGAGAGACCTCTTTTACAATGGTAAAAAGTGTCTATTGGGGGTGGGAACCTGGGTGGTTCAGTCGGTTAAGTGTCCAACCTGGGCTCAGGTCTTGATCTCAGGGTTCGTGGGTTCGAGCCCTGCATCAGGCTCTGTGCTGACAGCTCAGAGCCTGGAGCTTGCTTTGGATTCTGTGTCTCCCTCTCTGACCCTCCCCTGCTCACACTGTCTGTCTGTCTCTCTCTCTCTCAAAAATAAATAAAAAACATTAAAAAAATTAAAAAAGAAACAAATGTACAGGACCTGAAACTATATGATGTCAACTAGTGGCTATCTGGGGGTAACAAATATTTAGCACAATCCTCAAATTATATATAACCTCTGACCCAACATTTTCACGTCTAGAAGTTTATGCCAAGGAAGCCGTCACAGATGAAAACAAGGATTAGCTGGCAAGAAAGTTTATCACACTCCAGCTCGTAAACGTAGTCCATCGGAAGTGAGCTATATGTATAATGTTAGGAGTGAAACGTTGATCAAATGAATTATGTCATATACAAGTGCATTGGACACAAACTTGTGTGCCCCAGAGAGCCCGCTCATTTCTGTCTTCTGGCCCCCGTTTCCCCTGCATGGCCACCCTCTCTTACTGAACTTAGACGGAGCACCACAAGGCAGGGCTTTCTGAGTGAGCACCAGTGCGCTGAAGGAGACCCCCATGAATGTGGGAGAGTTAGCTCCTGATGGGGGTGACCCTCGACCTATTGGAAATTGGGCAGGTTCATCTCATCTTGGTGCTCCCCTTGGGGAGCTAGGCTGTGATAAGTTTTTTCCCTGCGTCCCCTCTGATGCCAAGGGAGCGTGTCTGTTGAACGACCTGGTATATCTGTCTGGAGCTGCCAGAACGGTGACTCATCACAGCACATTGCCTTATGTTTTCCTTGTAGTTTTTTCTTTATTTTTCTTATCATCGAGGCCCTGGGCCTGCACCTCCCAAATAAAGTATCAGCACTTTGATCCTTGACTAAGGCTGTCTTTTCCAGAAGACTCATGTGAAGACGGTATACTAAGCCATTATTTAAAATGATGTTGAAGACTCTCTTGTTTATATCCACTTTTCATTTTCTCTATGGTAGGATAGGTTTGGATGTCTTAAGGACCTTTCTGACTGGGGAGAGACTAGCAAATTCTTGGAGGTAGCAAGTGGCTCAGCTCAAATTGACCAAATTCTTCAAACTAGCCAATCCAGACTGTTTGCCCTGCCTTCCCTTCCCTTTCCCAAGGAGGCTCCAATAAAGGCAAGACCTAAGTTCTCCCTTTACTTCTGCCCCTTCTGCTCCCGGACGACCCTGTGCTTCCCCATCACATGACCATGCATGGCCTGGTTTGCCTCCCGTTTCTAGCACCTGGGAGCTTAATACACTCTGCTTTCCTGAGCCTTTTCTGTGTCCCCTCTTGTGAGTACGCTTGACTGACCATCACATAAAAGAACACTGAACAAAGACTCTTTTATGATACAGAAAGACATTCATCAAGGGTGCATAAAAAGGCACATTTAGGGGCATCTGGGTGACTCAGTTGGTTAAGTGTCTGACTCTTGACGTCTGGCTCAGGTCATGATCTCACGGTTCATGAGTTCGAGCCCCGCATTGGGCTCTGCGCTGACATCTCAGAGCCTGCTTGGGATTCTGTCTCCCTCTCTCTCTCTGCCCCTCCCCGCTTGCTCTCTATCTCTCTCTCAAATAAACAAAACAAAGCAACAAACAAAGAAACCCCCCACATTTATAAAACAGTATGTTTCCATTTTTATACAAACAACAATATAAAAAACATTTGGAGGAAAAATACCAACATATTAATAGTAATATTGGAGGTAAGATGGTGGGGATATTTTTTCTCTCTTTGGACCCTGATTTCTGAATTTTCTGCATTTATTGAAAAAACCCACATTTGTACCAGTTACCTATTGCCGCATTAAAAGCAACCCCAACACTTTGTGGATTCAAACAGCAGTTCGTTGACGATGCTGTGGGTCAGCAGTTTTGGGCTGGGCTTGGTTGGTAGTTCTGCTAGTTTGCCTGAAGTCCTTCTGGTGCCTTTCCCGGGCTGTTTGGTCCCCGGTAGCCTAGCAAGCCTGGCAGTTGGTGCTGACCATCGGCTGGACCTCTCCCTCGAAGTGGCCTTTCATCTGCAGAGGACAGTGGGTGCTTTATTACATGACCGTGGCCTTCCACCAGGGTACATCTTGAAGCTGCAAAGTCTCTTAAGGCCCACACTCTAAGCTCACACAATGCTACTTCCGCCCCAAATGATTGCTCAAAGCAAGTTACAAGGTCTGCGCAGATTTGAGGGTGGCGGGAGAGATCCCTCCTCCGGTTGGTCTACAGGGATGGACAGAAGATTGCAGTGTCCTTGGAAACCCTGACAAGCAGGCCACCAAACCTTTTCCAAGACATTTTCAAAGTTTCTTCTCATCTGTGTACCTGACAATAATCACAAGTAATACTTTGATATCGATCATTTTGTGCAGGACACCAGAGTCTCCTGCAACTTGAAAGACAATTTTAAAAAGTATTAAGTAGGGACGCCTGGGCGGGCTCACTTGGTTAAAGGTCAGACTCTTGATCTTGGCTCAGGTTATGATCTCACAGTTCATGGGTTTGAGCCTCTCATTGGGCTCCATGCTGAAAGCGTGGAGCCTCCTTGGGATTCTCTCTCTCCCTCTCTCTCCCTCTGCTCCTTCTCCTCGTGCTCTCTCTCAAAAATAAATAAACCTAAAAAAAAATGTATTAAGCCCTCCAGGGGATTTATTTATTTATTTATTACCAAAATAGATTGGCTCTTCCTCTCTGTCAGTTTGAACCAGTGAGATTTACAGCACACGTATCAGGGAAAGAAAACTTCTTTAATTTAGTTCCTGGCTGCTGGACAGATTGTCAGATTTGTGCCAGTGATTAAAAAATGAATTTCTCAGAATTTTGCAATTAAAACCCTCCCCACTCTCCATTCCTGATGATGTGATAGGACAGGAGCCGTCTCTGAGTAGCTTCATATTATTAGATTAGCAAGAAGATGTCTAACATGACTCAGTGTTGTTCTTGAGAAATAATTAGCTACTTAAGTGGAATAGACCTCCATGGAATACAAGTCTATCTCTTTTATAACATTTAAATTTGGAGGCTTAATTATCTAGTGAAAAATAGTCACTTTAGCACTTTCGTCCATTTGGCTATATATTGACATTATTAGAATGTTTTCCTGGTCTTTATGCAAATTGCTTTTTTTTTTTTTAAACCAATTTATCTCCTAGCAACCCAAAGTGAAATAAGCTCTGAAAAATGACATCTCAAGAAGACTTTGGGCTGTTAATCCACAGAAATTCCTAGGGTTTATTTGCTGATTGTCTAAATGAACAAATGGATTTGTGCCTCTAGGTGTGTGTTGCCGAGTCACTTCTTTCAACTCAACTTTTAAGCAGCTAATTAAATAGTTGACTTCACACAAATAAACAGTCAAATCTACTGCGTTTGGCCACCAGCTCCAGTCTGCAAGCACTTTGCATCCAGCTGGATGGGAGAACCGAATGTGACGTGAACATGGCCCACTGGAGACTTGGCCGTGCTCTGGGGTGTAGGGAAGTTTCTCTGTCTTTCTAGACATGTGCCCCTGCTGCAGGGGAGGCAGCCACCTCTCCTTCCATGGCCTTAGCTTCCTTCTCTGGGAAATGTGCACAACGTCTGCATTCCAGGCTCCAGGCTGAGCAGACAGAGTCAGACAATGAGTGTGACAGTGTTTTACAGATGGCACAGAAGAGCCAGCCTCGGTCATTCCCTCAGATGAGGCAGCAGCAGCTGGAGGCCAGCTTCCTGCCTCAAGGATAGAGGCAATGGGCCCAGCGGTGACCCAGAGGGTACCACCCCCTGCCCGCCCACCTCCCTGGCCTGAGGCTATGTCCCTTTGCTTCCTGACTTAGTCACCTTGCCATCAGAGGGCACTCCCGCTGGCTAATCCACTCTGTCCCTGAGCTGTGGGGCTGGGGTCACAGGGAGGGGAGACCCCTGTTTGCCTTGAAGAGTACATGTCATCACAACCTGGGGAGTGGAGCTCAGGCCCCAATCCTGCTGTTGCCACTGTGGCTGAAGCCCTCCCTGGGGGTGGGACCCCCAGTAATTCCCCTCCCCCCAGCCAGCACCACCCCGGGTCTGCCGCCTTGCAGGCTCACTCACTTCCAGGGAAGGGGATGCATGAGTCTGGACAGGGTTGGGAGGCCACCACCCCACAACCCCCAGCGAGTGACCACTTCCCTCAAAGCCTGGTCTTGCAGTGACTTGCTCACCTGCTCTTTTCCAGGACTCTTTAGAAGTGACAAGTTTAGGCAAAAAGGGAGTTTTTAGGTGTAGGCAGTTTAGCCCCCCAAAGGGTCTTAGACAGAACTGGCTTTCGGGATGACCAGAGCCAGACCCTCCCTGGTTAGTTTGGGCTTCCCCGCAAAGTGGAGCCTGAGGTAGGGACTTGAAGGTAGGACGTTTATTCAGAAGGTGTTTCCAGAAAAAGCCCAAGTGAAGACTTAGGGGGAAAAGTGGAGCAGGGACTGAGAGCAGCCACGAGGATGTGTCAGAGTGGTGACTGGACAGCTGGGCTCTCTGGTGGGGACCGTCCGAGGAGCCAGTCGCAAAATTGTCCAATGCGGCCTGGGCAGGAGGGGTTCCCTTCCCACCAACTCCCTTCCCCTGCCGGTTGGAGGCTGCTTCAGGAACCCAAACGTCCCTGTATTTTGGGTTGTGTCAGCTGGAGAAGGCACCGGAGAGAAGCAAGCCTCAGGGACCTGAGGTGGGATGTCAGCCCACAGCTGCTGCTGCTGGAGAAGCCAGATGCGCCATGCGCTATGACATGGGCACTGACACTTGCTGCTCTGGGCCCAGATGCCCTGTGCACTCTGCATCGCCTCTGTCTACCCCTGCTGGTTGTTGGGCTCTCTCTGACAGCAAGGGGGTTGTCTTCAGGAAACTAGATCGCAACCCCTTCCAGGTTAATGTCCATTCAGATCATGGAGGACTCTTCTCTTCTGGCTCCAGCCAGCAAAGTCCCAGGGAAGGACTCTGATTGGCCTCGCTGGATCATGTGACATCTCTGGACCAATCAGGGTAGTCTAGGCACTGAAGGATTATGACTGGCCCAGGATGGGTCATTTGCTCACCCATGATCAGAGGGATGGGGTCTGCTCCTAGAAGGGGGGGGCGGGGGTGCGAGGCTTCTAGGAGTGTTTGGGTGCTTTTCTCATCAGACATTGGCCAGGACCAACCCAGATAGCTGGCATGCTTCAGACAATTTGAATTCAGGCAAGGAGGGTTTAGGGTCTTGACCCTTCCCTCTCTGAAGGCTGCTGGAGTCTAAATTTAAAATTTCCCCCTTTTCCCCCCTCCCTATCAGTCTTCTAAGTCTATATATCAATGAGTTCTTTCCTCCCTCCTCTCTGCTTTTACTTCTCATGCACCAGCAATTGTGAGTAGGCACTTATAACCCCTAAACTCTATTTAGCTGGGTGTGTTTTATGGTATTCTAAGAAAATGCTCTTCCATTTATCAGGCATGAATATAATTTGGAGAAAAGGTTTTGACCAAAGATACTACCACAAAGTGCAAATGGAGAATTTTAAACTATTTTTCACACCTTAGGGCAATTGACATTTTAGATTCATGCTTTTGCTCTCTCTTACTAGAAATAAGATTTTCACTTGCCTGACCTTAGTGAATGTTAAGGGAATTCCTTCATTGCTCAAAGTCAAGTGCAATATGCATAGGAAGCTAGTGGTAGAAACCAAGGGGATGTTGGACTGTCATGAAGATGATACTCCAACATACCATCATCCATGCCTAACAGAAAACGTGTCTTTTCAGAACTGGGTGCTCATTCATACTTTCATTCAACTAACATTTATTAAGCACCCAGAAAGTGCTTAAGAAGTAACATTAACTAAGATCAACAACATTCTTGCTTTGAAGGACCTTACTTCCGAGGTGGGGAGATGGAAGATAAGCTTGCGTGAGCAATAAAATGAGATTCTTCCAAGAGTGAATGTGCTAGAAATGCAAGCGGGAAGTAGCCAGGGTAGCATCACTGAGAAAGATCTCGACTTTTTTTTTTTAGAAAGAGAGCAAGGGGCAGAGAGAGAGAGAGAACCTTAAGCAGGCTCCACGCTCAGCCCAACTTAGGACTTGATTCCATGACCCTGGGATCATGACCTGAGCTGAAATCAAGAGTTCGATGCTCAACTACCACCCGAGTGTCCCAAGACACTGAGTCACTGAGTCTTTGAGTCAAGAGCTGAATGGTAGGGAACCCTTGGCGTCATGAGCTGGAGAGAAGCATCTCAGGTAGAGGCAGGAGCCAATCTGTGACGCTGGGCAACTAGAAGGGAGGCCTAAGTGGCCAGGGTGCAGTGTGTGGGGAAAGGGAGGGAGGGAGTGGGAAGAAAAGGATTCCATTTACAGGGCCATGGGCCATGGTAAGGATTTTGAGCTGCAAGCTTGAGGTTTTACGCACTTCTTCTTGCTGGGCAGGATAAACAGGAAAAGAATGGGGGGGGATGGAGAACACGGCACCCTCCACCTTCCCTCAGTTCTGCCCAAGGACAGCTGTGCCCGTTGTCTGTCGCATACGCCCATAGCCACACTTGGCAGTGTACGGTGAGCCGTGTTTTCTGAGTCACTGATAATACCTGGGTTCTGTCTGTGTTGTCTTGGGGGAAAAATATGAGTCAGAGAGTGACGTAAAATTTCGTTTTGTTAAAAGAAGACAGTTGAATTCCAATTGAAATGTCATTTCTAGGCCAGCAAACAAACTATACTCCAACACCCTCCTCCTTTTGGGACCCAGGGATTTATTTTCACCATCCACAGCAGTCCAGCTGAGCTGAGCCAGAATGCAGTTTGGATGTGAGTTTCAGTTAAGCAGCTTCGGAACCTGTGGGTTTGGATGCCCATATTACCAGCAGTTCTCAGAATACCACCCTACCCTCATCTGAAGCTGGAAGTACTTTGCACAAACCCTGTTACCACCCACACCTCACAACGCACTCACGGATCCTCCGGGAAAGCCCTCCTTTCTCGGCGGGACCCTGTGGCAGGAGAGCACAGCCTTCCCCCACCCTGGGACTGTCCCTGAACTGGGTTACTTTAAAAATCGGGGAAGAATGCATCTGGTGAAAAATAGCTACAGCTGGTGTAAGCATTTCACATATAATGTGTCATCTGTTCATCTCAGCAAGGCCAAGGCCATGGAGACTTGTCTTTTTATTCCTTTGCTCAAACTCTCCTAAATTAAAAAAAAAAAAAAAACCCACACTCCTTCCAGTTACTCGTGTGGGCTGCTCATTCTTCCACCAAAGAGCTGGAGTGGGAAGGGAAATGGATCTGTGCAGGGCACGGAGTCAGAGGAAGTAACATGCGCAAATCCTTCTGTTATAATTCTGAGTAAAAAAAGCAGGATGCAAAATTGCCTATGCGCTACGGTAAGGCTGTATTCAACATGTACCTTTGCCTAGGAGAAAAGCACTTGGAGCAAATACCCCATGGTGTTTACTATAGTATATTTTTATATAAATGTGTATGAGGTTTTTTTTTTTTTTGAATGTTTATTTATTTTTGAGAGAGAGCGAGCAAGCATGAGCAGGGGAGGGGCAGAGAGAGATGGAGACAGAATCCAAAGCAGGCTCCAGGCTCTGAGCTGTCAGCAGAGAGACTGACGCGGGGCTCGAACTCACAAACCGTGAGATCATGACCTGAGCCGAATTCGGATGCTTAACTGACTGAGCCCCCCAGAGGCCCCTCACTACAGTTGTTTTGAGATGACAGGATGATGGGGATGTTTCTGCTCTAAGTTTTTAATCTTTTTCCATGATTTAAAATTACGAGTCTTTGTAGCTGATATTTATTGTTTTGTTCGTGCAGAAGAAACGAGAGAATTTCTTCCTCTGTGTCAACTCTGCACAGCTGCCACGGGCTGCCCGTGGCTGCCCCCCACCCTTCTGGGTTAAAGGGATGGAGGTGTTCTCGACCCGCATCGAGCCAGTAATGCTACCCCGTTCTCCGACCCCAGTCCAGGAATGGGCGTGGGACTCACGCCTGGTCTTACCACATCCTTCTCTTGGTCCCAGGACGTGGAAGAGAAAGACGGGCAGGAGAGTCAGGGTGACATGATGTGGGGGAGACTCAACATGCCCTCGCTGGCTTTGAAGACGGAAGGGGCCGCCAAGCAAGGTTCACAGGCAGCTTCCAGAAGTCTGAAAAGGCAAGGAAATGCATTCACCGAAGAGCCTCCAACCCCTCGCCTTTAGCTCAGGGAGGTCCATTTCAGACTTCCCCACTCCACAACTGCAAGATAATGAATTAGTGTTGTTTTAAGCCACTAAGCGTGTGGTCATTTGTTGCAAGAAGCGGTAAGAATCCCACACAGAGGGAGAGAGGCTGCGCCCAGCCGTGGGGTGTCTGTGCTGGGTCAAGACGGTGAGCCACAGCTGCAGGCCAGCTGCAGACTCCTCCTTGGGGGAAACTCGGGGGAACCCTGGTTTCCCGCTGCAGCGGGGAGATCAGCAGGTGCTGTCAGCTACGGTGCTTCAGGAGCACGTCTGGGTTATGGGGACGCTCGCTGGGGCGCTGGGATTGCTGAAGTGAAGCTGGGGAGAGAGGCAGCCCCTCTGGGGTGGCAGCCATCTTCCAACCACGGCTGCTGGGATACGGGGCCTGCTGTGTGGACGTCTGCTGAAGGGCCCATGGGCAGGTACTGAGTGCTCCATTGGCAGCTTGGGCCCCAGGGGTGTTCGGGAAAGGCCAATGCCAGGCTGCCCTCTCATCCCCAATTCCAGCTCAGGGACAGCTGAGCTAAAACCAGGCAAGGTGAGGAGAAGGGAGAGTGTGGTTGCAGTTTCCTGGGTGGCACTGGAGGAACGGGGGTTACAATGTGTCCTCACAGAGTCAGAGGGCACAGAGTCCAAGTGGGAGCCCTCAGACCAAATGTCAATAGAGATCACTGCAAATAACACCAGTCTGGGACAGCTGGCTGCCTCAGTTGGAGCATGTGACTCTTGATCTTGGGGTTGTGAGTTCGAGCCTCATGTTGGGTGTAGAGGTTACTTAAAAATAAAATCTTAAAAGAAAAAAGTCAGGGGTGTCTGGGTGGCTTAGCATCCAATGTCAGCTCAGGTCCTGATCTCGCACTTCGTCACTTGAGACCCCACATCGTGCCCTCTGCTGTCAGAGCAGAGCCCACTTCATATCCTCTGTTTCTCTCTCTCTCTCTCAAAAATAAAATATTTAAGCAAACAAACAAATAAACAAACCAAAACCAAACAACAAAAAAACACAAATAACACTAATCTCACAAGCTCTTAAATAAAATATGCCCCATCATTCTCACGTGAGACTTGTACCTTCATAAGAACAAGTTAAAAATGTTTAACTATGTTAAACATGTAGACATATGTTAAATATTTACACATTAAAATAAATGTTATAATATGTTAAAAATACATTTGACTTTAATTTTTTTAAAGTTTTTTTCTCATGTTTACTTAGTTTTGAGAGAGACAGAGACAGAGTGTGAGCAGGGGAGGGGCACAGAGAGGGAGACACAGAATCTGAAGCAGGCTCTAGGCTCTGAGCTGATAGCACAGAGCCCGAATCGGGGCTTGAACCCATGAACTGTGAGATCATGACCTGAGCCAAAGTCAGATGCTTAACTGACTGAGCCATTCAGGCGCCCCTGACTACAGTTTTTACATGACAGAAAGTTGGCCAAAATATCAAGGATAACCAAATTTATTTTTTTTAACTTTATTTATTTTGAGAGAGAGAATGCACAGGTGAGCTGGAGGGTGCAGAGAGAGAAGGAGAGAGGGAATCCTAAGCAGGTTCCACAGACTGTCAGCATAGAGCCTGGTGTGGGGCTCAATCCCAAGAATGGTGAGATCATGACCTGAGCCTGAATCAAGGGTCAGACACTTAACCAACTGAGCCACCCAGGTGCCCCCCAAATTTAATTATTATTCTGTATGTCTATACATTTTACTGATGGGTCAGTGATGGATGGGTAATAAAGAAATGTGTAATTCATGAATCATATGCTTATTCCATAAAATTTATATTTCTTACTTGGATTTTAGAAAAATCACTTACTATTTTGTTATAATAAAGATTTTCACACCATTTACATATAGTATGGAATAATGTCAAATTAGACATTTCTTGAGTTATCATCATTCTTAGCTTTTATTACTTTCAAATTAAAGAAACTTTGTGGTAAGTCACCACTACAATTCTTTTTTAGCAATACTTAGATTCAAAATGGACCGTGATTGCACATATCATGTTCACGTTATAATGGAATCATATGATACATTATTTTAGAAAATATTCTAAAATAGAATTTTATCATATAAATCACTGTTGTCTCTTAAAGCAATGCCTAGATTGAGTTAATATTTCTTAATTTCTTCTTTCAAAATTTTCAGTGCTGGGATATTATAAAGAAAGCTGAAAATAGTGGAAAATGCTCATTTTTTTTACATCTTAACTGAGTATATTTCTTGATCCATAGTGACCAGAAAATATTCTCAGTAGAAACAAATTTGGGGATTATTTTCATGTAGATCTTCATAGTTACCCAATTAGTTCCATTTCTTTATTCTAATTTCTCTACATTTTAATGGAGTGCCGCATCTTTTGCATGTATTTTCTGTTGATTCAGAAAACGCATTTTCTTTAAAATTTCCCAAAATACCTGTTTGTAATCTAAAACCGAAGTAGCTACACTTAACATTAGTATTTTTGTCTCTTTCAGCAGCTTCTGATAATGTTAAGAGCAAGCCACAATATATACCAAACAAGAGTGGACAATGAAAATTCACAATTGACTTCATTTTCCATACATTCACTTTTTTGGTGGCTTTTCTGTTCTTTTGCTTAATTAACTCTTCTCTTGTCTTGTTTAAATTAGGTCTAATTGCTTGAACAGCATTTACTTGGCATTCCCATTTTACGTCTTAGGTTGTTAAGGTCAGATCTGATGTACGTTTGATCAAGCTGTTCCCTTTTGGGGGAAGATCTAGAAAATATCCTTTATTCTTGCTTAATTATTCTGAAGAATGCATCACTGGGGACCAACTTAAGATCATGTGTCCTAGTAACAAAGTCAAATTATGAGCTAGGCATCAATGCTTCTGGATTTTTGGCCAAAACTTTCTGGGCCATACACTTTTTCCTTTACTATGTTCATGCCATTTTCACAGACTTAGTCTCAATCAGCTCTTAACATTTTTAAAAGTAATCTTTACACCCCATGTGGGGCTCAAACTCACAACCCCAAGATCAAGAGTTGCATGCTCTGCTGACAGATCCAGTCAGGCACCCCTCAAATTTAGTTTTCTAGTTCTTCACTTGAGTAAAAAACTACTTCTAGGTATAGAAACAATGCAATATGTTCTTGTTTTCTTCTTCAACAATATATGTAATCAATGTTTGTTGTTCAACATGATGTTTGTCAGGGGCAGCATCTAGTTGTGTTGAGTAATGTTTACCTATGTTTTTATTGCACGTACGAATGATTCTCTCACTTTCTTGCCTGCTGAATTGATCATCTCATTTTGAATTATTCCATTCTAAATAGTGATTGTTTCTTTTATTTCTTTTATCCAACTCACATTTTTGGCCGTCCTAGCCTAAAAATTGAGACTATATCTACTAAGCTTAGCACATTTTTATTGTTTTCTGTAAACATTGGGGTTCCAGTACTGGAAAAGGCACCATAACTCTTGGCTAAATGTTGAGCCCAAAATATATTATTTCAGAACATCACAACAGTGTTGTAGACTAGCAGTTACTCATCATTGTTGAAAACCGTTACTGGTTTGTTATTTATTTATCCTATTATTAAATTTTTAGTACAATTAAATTAAATTATGAGTGTGTGTACAAACGACATTTTGTGTTATTTCAGCAAAAAATCCGAATGTTTCTGGCCACCAATAACATCTCCGGCCAAACCTGATCTTGGAAATTGGTTGTGAATTACATAACACATGTAACAAAATACTTTGTCTTTCACTTTGGAAGATGAAAAATTCCTTCAGAGGTCCTTTCCCCATTTGAAAGGATGTTGGTATAAAGTGAAATACTAAGTTTTCCACCATGCTCATCCAATGAAAAATTGTATTTGTTAATTTGAATTTGTTTTGTTAGAACATTCTCCTGCTGTCCAAGAGGTCTTGATGCCATTTTAAGGATCATCCTACAATAAGTGAGTGAAGCTCCAGATGGGCCGTGATTGGATTTTTCTTCATCTTCCAACAGACTGGCCAGAGTTGCACTCACTCCTTCTGAGTTGTGAATGCATTATGAACAATCCTCTGTTTTGTTCTCATGGCTTTGATCAGTAATTAAATCTACATGTAGAGAGAATATGAAGTTCCAGGGATTTCCTCTGACCTCTTGAAGCTGTGAATTTCATTAGAATAATTTTCTTGCTCATTTTTATTGTTTTGATCAGTAATTAAAACTTTATTAAATATAGAATTTCTAATGTCTTACTAGCAAATTTTATGTGGGTCATGCCTGACATAGACATCTCACATTAATTGTTTCTAGCTTTAAAAAATTTATGCAGATCACTTATTTGAAGGTATTCTGTTTCTTTTTTCTTTTCAGTTTTCTCTTCTTTTCTGAGCTCCACATTCTATTTTTTATTCCTGTCATGATCTTGTCTTATATTTGTTCTCAGTGATTTAAAGATTAAAAACGGAAGGTAGTTGGATCTAAAGTAAATACAATTTAAATATTTTTATATCAAAAAACAAAGGAAAGCAAACGTGACAAAAAGCCAACATTATTTTTCATGTTTAAAAAAATTTTTA
Organism: Hyaena hyaena; assembly: GCF_003009895.1. Lineage (NCBI taxonomy): Eukaryota > Metazoa > Chordata > Mammalia > Carnivora > Hyaenidae > Hyaena > Hyaena hyaena. The sequence goes on from NW_024080763.1 coordinate 911,504, forward strand.
ACGTTTATTAATTTTTGAGAAACAGAGAGAGACAGAGCACAAGCAGGGGAGGGACAAAGAGAGAGGGAGACACAGAATCCGAAGCAGGCTCCAGGCTCTGAGCTGTCAGTGCAGATACCTATGCGAGGCTCAAACTCACGAACCATGAAATCATGACCTGAGCCAAAGTTGGGCGTTTAAGTGACTGAGCCACCGAGGCGATCCTATTTTTCATGGGTTTAAAAGTTAATTCCTTTTAAAATATTAATATCCATGAAATTCAAAAGGAATGATCTAGAAAATATCATTAATGGTAGAAAAGGGGAAGCTATTTTTCTAAGAGATGAATTTTTATTTAATTTTTAAAGTCTCGTTAATCCTACTGAAAAGTTTACAAAGATAGGATAACTTTCCATTCCAGTGTTCAGCGTCCATCTAGTTGTGACCATAGGAGCTTGTACCATGCTTCATGCATGTCACAGCTAGATCCACGTGTATGCCAATTTAAGAGCAATATGAATTATTTAGCGATTTGTTCCTTAGGCCAGCTGGGATGCAAATTGGAATACAAAGAGAAGCAAGAACATGGACTCTTGGTATCACAAAGAATGCCTCACTCTGCAAGAATCTCTTGTGTTCATTCCATGGAGGCGGATGGGTTTGACAAGGTAATTAATTAGTCATTTATCTTACCTAAGCACTTCTGCTGTTCAAATCCTCCCCTGTGTTGAAGCTATGTCTATTTCTGACATCCACAGCACAACCCACAAGCCTTCACGGCACTGGGGCTCAGGTACTTTTTGCTTCGGGGACATAGGGCAAGAGACATAGAGACGTGTTTCCCCAGGGCCTGAGTGGTTGTTGCATGAGCGGATGTCTGTGGCTGCAGGTCGTGTTCCACCTGTCGGATTCACCCAGGACAGAGGCACCTGTGTGCTCTCTGAAACATCACTGTGTGAGTGGTTTGTGATAGCAGAGCCTTCAGAGGTTCAGAACTCTCAAAGAAGGACTTCCATCCATTGATCCAAATTAAACTACTTTTTAAAAAAAAGATTTATTTTTTGAGTGATCTCTACACCTGACGTGGGGATTGAACCTACATCCTCCAGATCAAGAGTTGCACGCGCTGCTGACTGAGCCAGCAGGTGCCCCCTCCCCCCCCCCCACGAAACTACTTTTTGAGTAGCTTCTACGTTCCAGGTACCATGCCAGGTGCTGGAGTCACCTAGCTGGAATGGCTGTGTGGATGGGTTGACAGTGGCTCTGTTCTTGAAGAGAGGGAGATGACCAGGGAGAGAAGAGGGAGAAAGACCACTGAGAATGAACAGCATGTACAAATGCAGGCTCATGGAGGGCTGTGATGTCTGGGTATGCACGTGGTTGGATGGAAGGGTTCCTGGGGGTCAGGGACCCACAACCCTTCTGTGGAGGTCTGAGGCCTAGTCTCGAGTGGCCCTGTTGCCCGGAAAGGAGTTGGTACTTCATCCTGTAGGGCATCAGCATGATGTGATGAGGTGGGTCACGTCGTGGGGGAAAATCTTTCCTCCCAGAGCCTGGGACCTGCAAATTAAACTGACACAAGACAGATTAGCAGGAGAGGAAACCAGATTAAATGCACACCAGAGTTCTCAAAGAATGCATCTCAGGAGGTGGTGAGAATCTGGGGCTTCTGTCCCATCTAATAGAGGATGTGGAGGGCAGACAGGCACTTTTCAGAGAGTAAATCCTTTCTCAGAGGATTTACTTTCTCAGAGGATTCTCAGAGGGGAGAGAGGCCACTGATGGAAAAGCAAATAACATTTTGGAAAGAGAAATGGTCCCTTAAGAGGATAGACGGGCGATGTGACAGGCAGGTGCCTATGTCAGACATTGTTGACATGCAGAGGGGATGTATGACCACTAAGTACTTTGGGGGAGGCTCTGCTTTTAGGCAGAAAAGAGATTCCAGGATCGCCAATGTCTTCAGCTCAAGATAATTTTACAGTGGCTTATTCTGAGCCCTTTCAATAGTACGGAGACTGCCATGAAATGAGAGGGAATAGAGAAAAGAAGCCCCCTTGGGAGACCATGGATGCCTACCAGCAAGAGGTACTAGGGCCTAGGTCAGTGCTGCTGATAGCTTAACATGCACACGACACATCCAGGAGTCTCACTAAAATGCAGGATCAGATTCAGAAGGCCTGGGCCAAGATTCTGGATTTCTACTGAGCTGTCAGATGTTGCCAATGCTCTGCTGCATGGGACCGCACTGGCACAGGGCGGCTTGGACTGAAGCAGGAGGTGGAGCTAAGAGGAGGCGGAAGGTTCTTGACTTTGGCTGCACAATACAATCATCTGCCTGGACCCAGAGTCATCACGTTGGAGTCTATGGGGGGTGGACTGCGAGACCAGTGTGTTGTAAAGTTCTCCAAGTGATTAAAACCGCAGGCAAGGTTGGGTGGCAGGTCTTAGAGCCAGTAGTGGCTGAATTCAGGCTTTGTGAGCCTTGCCAGTCTGCTCCCATATAGTAAGTTTTCTGGCTCCTGATGCCAAAGCTCCTGATCCAGAAGATCGCATGGAATGGCTCTGTGGAGTGTGGGAAATAAGCCCACCCACCCAATCAAAGGCGGGATGTGGATGCTGGGAACACAGTGAAGTGAGGCTTTAAACAACATTCTTGCACAAGAGGTTCTCATGGGCAGGCCCACTGGGGGCAGTTACAGCAGACAATTTATCTCCTAGCATGTAAGTCCCTCCCCTGGTTCCTCATTGGCTGAGCACTACAGAGGTTACAGCCTCCCCCCAAGTTGCCTATGCCCATATAAGGCAAAAGGCATTCTGATTAAACAATGAAATCTGGCCATGTGTAGCAACATGGATGGACCTTGAGGGTGTTATGCTGAGCGAAATAAGTCAGGCAGAGAAGGACAAATATCATATGTTTGCACGTATAGGAGGATTAGGAGGAACTTAACGGAGGACCATGGGGGAGAAGAAGGGGGGAAATGGTGGGGGAGAGGGAGAGAGGCAAAGCATGAGAGACTCTTGAATGCTGAGAACAAACTGAGGACTGATGGGTGTCGGGGGGCAGGGAGGAGATGGGCATGGAGGAGGGCACTTGTGGGGATGAGCACTGGGTGTTATATGGAAACCGACTTGACAATAAACTATTTGTAAGAAAAAAAATAGGGGTTGCTGGGTGTCTCAGTCAGTTGAGTGTACAACTTGATTTTGGCTCAGATCATGATCTTATGGTTCATGAATTTCAACCCCATGTTGGGCTCCGTGCTGACAGTGCGGGGCCTGCTTAAGATTCACCTTCTCTCTCTCTACCCCTCCACTGATTGTACTCTGTCTCTCTCAAAAATAAATAAATACACTTAAAAAAAAAAAAAGGCATTCTGATTGTAACAAATGTACATTCCTTGAGGTGAGGTAGAGACTTCAGTTCTTTGGCTCATGCTCATTGCAAAGCCTGTGAAAAATAAGTCCTGGAAATGGAGAGGGGAAGAAGAACCAGGAAGTGAAGTGTCTAAGGTTTTGGGACTCCATTGTGGGGGTGTGGGGTTTGTACATGTTTCCAATAGGTTGTAAACCTACTGTTAACTAGACAGCATAGCTTTTATTTGGTATTTCTGAAAAGGAATCATCTCTCTGACTTCTTGCAGAAGCTGCAGGGAAAGCAGAAGACACACCTAGCAGGATAGAAATAATGACCGCTTTCATCTCCATCTTCTTTGCTGTTTTCAATGTTGTTGTCTTCCTTGGAAACAGCGCTCTTGTAACTCAATTCTCACAGAGTCCGAAAGCAAAAGCAAAAATCTGCCGTTATTTACCACAATTGAGTAAACAGCCTTGAACCCTGGGCCGCGACTGCTGTCCTGGGAAGACTGAGCTCAGCAAAAGAGGAGAATGAAGAAGCCCATTGTGTTCTTTTGTTTTCAAGAATGTCAATTGCTCTTTCTGATTACAACAATTATACAGGCTCATTGTACAACTTTCAAACGTGATAGGTAAAACCAGAAATGGCCAGTTCCCAGCATCAAGTTGTTTTATCTTAATTTCCACTTTGAGAGAGAGAGAGAGAGAGAGAGAGAGAGACAGAGAGAGAGACAGAGAGAACATAACCCAAAGCAAGGCCCCGGAGCAGGAACATGATTGGAACGGAAGGCCGCTCTCTTACTGCATCAGCATTTGACTTTCGACTTCCAAACTTTACCAAATGTGAAGCCGCTCTCCCGTCCTCACCTGGAGTGCTCACTACTTAATGGTAGTGATTAAGTCTCCAGCTCAGAAGGCAGCTGGTTATTAAATAACAGCCTCCTGCCACCTTATCCTTCTCCAAAACAATGTGCTCTCTAACCCCAGGGTTGGCCTCCCTCCTGCCAGGCCCTGGCTTGGGCGGGAAGAGGGGAGGAGGGAGGAGCAGGCGGTACAAATCCCCTGGCAGGCACACCCGGACCTCACCCCCAGCGTCTCCTTCTCCCTCAGGGTTCAGGGATAATTGTGGCAACGATTTCCAGTGATTCAACTCGCTTTCTCTGGTTAAAAGACCACATGTTTGTGCTAAAGATGAAACGTTAGGTCATAAATCCGTGAATGGAATTAGTGAAATAAAATAGAGATTATTTAAAAATTTTTAATGTCTATTCATTTTTGAGAGACAGAGAGAGAACGAGCAGGGGAGGGGCAGAGAGAGAGAGACAGAATCTGAAGCAGGTTCTCCATGGGGGACGCGAACCCACAAGCCCTGAGATCATGACCTGAGCCCAAGTCTGATGCTCATTGGACTGAGCCACCCAGGTCCCCCTATTTTTAAAACACTGTATTGGCACCATTGTGGGACATTTGGGGAAGATACTAAAATTCTGCAAATTCTTAAGGATGCCCAAGGAAGAGAGGGAGGGGTGTGTGGGGCTGCAGAAGAAGGCAGGGGACTTCTTTACCCAGAGGTGGAGGGAGACTAGAGACTCGGGCTTGTGCGCACACCTGTATGAAGCCTGGAGATGGAGATGGATCCTTTCGGAAGTCCCTGTTTCAAAGAGATTAAAGGATTGATGCAATGAATGGATGAAGGGGGTAGGGCTAAGGAAATCGGTGATCTGGTCTGGATGGTAATTTAGCAAGAAGTGGATAATCCAATGGAGTGATGGCGAATATTATCACAGAGGCCTGTTGATGGACTAGTCTAGCTAGAATGACATCTTCCCATTTTCTCACCTTGTTTTATTTCCCCTACATTAGGTCAAGAGGAAAGTTCCATCAGTTGAGATGTATTAAAATTAATCCCTTTTAATACTCAGTAACCCCTCTCTGTACCCCCATTGTTTCCTTAGTGCAATTAATTCCATCTACCATGGTTCGGTTTGTTGTGAGCTCTCTGGACGATAAGCAAGAGTTCCGCTCAGGAAGAGCCCCCCCTTGGGTGAGGAGGCAAATTTTCAAGTTGAGTCCAGTGTTCAGCAACACACATACCACTCTTGAAAAGGACTCTCTTTCCCTTTGGATTAATGGTGCATTTTGCTTGGAGGAGGATGATCTCTGATTCAAGACCTGCCAAACCTGACATTCTGGTGAATGGGATTCACCTTTTAGGTGCTCTATTTAATCTCAGAATGTTTTGTGGGAGCTCTAGAATATAAAATGGCTTCCATTTAGCCATTTCTCACCTTCCAGGGCCTCCCATGTGAAGCATCAGTGAATCAATTCAAGTCACAGCCTAGCTATGCTGATCTTTAAAATAAGTTAGGATCAAAATACTAAAGGGTATGTCCCCCATGGGAAATGGGAAAGGGTGGTGTGATTTTAGACCCCCTGTAATCAACCACAATTGTTTGGATGAGTCAGGGGTGGAAATGGAGTCTCCTTCCACCTACATGATCCAGGTAATTTAGGCTGTGAACTTTGGTGCACTCTGGTAGATGCTGATTATAAGTGACTCATACACGAGTCATCAAGTAATAACCAAATACTTTGCAAAAATTACTCCCATCACAAGTCTTGATTTCTTGGTCTTTGTGATGCTCAAAAACTCATCAGCAAAAAGCTCTCCAGATATACAGTTAAGTGAAAAACAAAAGGTTCGGAACAATGCATATACTACACTACCATTTATGATAAAGGTAGGGGATAAGATATATTTGTATTGGCCTGGAAGTGCTTTAAAGTCTCTGGAAGGAAGAAGAAAACAAAAACAAAAACAAAAATCTAGGAATCCTGATCCTCTGCTGGGAAACATGGGAGATGAGTAACATTTTAGGATTTTCTCAATGTCTGAACCACATGAACGAATAATTTGGCAAGAAAACCAGATAATTATTTAATTAAAAAACTTTCATACTACGGATTGGTGATTAGGGGATAAATGAAAGGAGGCCGTATTTAGATATCCCCACTGGCTTCTCTTTAATATGTGTCCTTTAACCCAAGGGAATAGTCCAGGCAGAAATAGGGCGTAATGTATTTGCCATCTCTCACAAGCAACTCAAGAAGAGTACTTGACTGTCCAGCCTGAGGTAGTGGAAGAAACTCGATCACTTGGAACATTGCTGGACAGTCTATGGAGCACCTAGCCCAAAGCCTTGGGTCCTAATATGTGCTTAAAAATGGTTAAAATTAGGGGCACATGGATGGCTCAGTCAGTTAGGCGTCCAACTCTTGACTTTGGCTCAGGTCATTATCCCTCAGTTTCATGAGATGGAGCCCCACGTCCGGCTTTGTGCTGATAGTGCAGAGCCTGCTTTGGATTGTCTCTCCATCCTTCTCTCTCTCTCCCCGACTCACACGGTCTCTGTCTCTCTCAAAATTAAAAATAAAAACTTAAAAAAAAGGTTAAATTAGCAAATTTTATGTTACATATATTTTAGCATCATCTCAAAAATTAATATGTAAAACCCCATTGAATTGTATTCTTTTTTAAAAAATATTTTTATTTATTTCTAGGAGAGAGAGAGAGATAGCGTGAGCAGGGGAGGGTCAGAGAGAGAGGGAGACACAGACTCTGAAATAGGCTCCAGGCTCTGAGCTGGCAGTCAGCACAGAGCCCGACACGGGACTCGAACCCACGAACCGCGAAATCATGACCTAAGCAAAAGTCGGACGCTCAACTGACTAAGCCACCCAGACGCCCCTGAATTGTATTCTTTAAATGAGTAAATTATTTGACATGTGACGTATATCTCAATAAAGCTGTTAAAGCAAAAATCTGCCTTTCTCTGAATTGTTGTAAACTCTTTGGAAGCAGAGGCTGGGCCTTTTACACACTCATATCTCAAATGTAGGAGGACTGGCTTTGTGGGGGGCGGGGTGCCAGTAAATGTTTGATGACTGAATGCTGACTCACATTAGCCATATGGATAGTTCAAAGTAACTCGCTAATGCTATCTGGCTTCTACTGGAAACCACCTCTGTACAATGATCTGGATCCTCATTTGAGTCATCTAGTCATTTTTACTTTTACAATTTTTATGATTAAAGACAAAACGTGAAAACTTCTTTAGGTCTCTACTTAAGAATACATCACAACTCAGCAACAACAACAACAAAAATCCAATAACTCAATTAAAAAATGGGCACAGGACCTGACTAGACATTTCTCCAAAGAAGACATCCAGATGGCTAAGCAGACGCATGAGAAACAGCTCAACATCTCTCATCATGAGGGAAATGCAAATCAAAACCACAGTGGGCTATCACCCCATGTCCATCAGTATGGCTACCATTAAAAACCCCAAAGAACAAAATAGTAAGTGTTGGTGGGACGCAAAGATATCAGAACCCTTACACGCGGTTGGCGTGATTGTAAAAATGATGGACCTCCTGGGGAGTTTCCATGAAAACTTAACAATAGACCTGTCATGTGATGCGGCAACCCCACCTCAGGTATATATCCTAAAGAACTGAAATCAGGATCTTGGGCATCCAGGTATTTGGACACCCATGCTTATAGTGGCACTATTCACAATGGCCAGAACATGGATGCAATCCAAGTGTTCATTGACTGCTGAATGGATCAGCTAAATGTACTCCACTCATCCACTGGAATATTATTTAGACTTAGGAAGGAAGGAAATCCTGGGGTGCCTGAGTGGCTCCGTCGGTTAAGCATCCAACTCTTGGCTTTGGCTCAGGTCATGATCCATGGGTCATGGGATCAAGCCCCATGTTGGGCTCCATGCTGAACTTGGAGCCAGCTTGAGATTCTCTTTCTCTCTCTCACTCTCTCTCTCTCACTCTTTCTAGATCCCTATCTTTTTCCTTCTCCCTCTGCCCTTCTTCCCCATTCTCAGTCACTCTCTCTCTAAAATAAATAAATGAAAAAAAATTTTTTAAAGAAAGAAATCCTGTCACATGCTACAATATGGGATAAGCCTTGAGGACGTTATGCTAAATAAAATAAGCTAGTCACAGAAAGACAAATACTGTATGATTCCATTAATGTGAGGTATCTAAAGTAGTAAAATTCCTAGAGACAGAAAACAGCAAGGTAGTTTCCACTGGCTGGGGCAGGGAGAAAAGGGAAGTTGTTCAGTGGATATAGGGTTTCAGATTTACAAGATGAAAAAGTTCTGGAGATCTGTTTTACAACAATGTAAATATACTTACCACTGAACTTGCATACTTCAAAAGCACTAAGCTGGTCAATTTTATGTAATGTTTTTGCCACAATACAAAAAAATCTGTGAGATTGGTAAAAGGTTGCCAATAACGGAGGCTGATGGATACACTGCAGTTTATTATGCCACTCTGTTTTAGTAAGTGCTTAAAATTTCCTATAATATAAAGTAACTTAGAAAAGAACACAGGTCTTTTAGCAAAAGGCACACTGAGGAAGACCGTCGGGGATCTGGATTTCTGAATCATCCTGCGGGATTTAAGATGTATGATCTTGGGCAGACGCACAGGTTTCCCACATGGGTCACTTCCAGTGTCAAAGAGGGAGAAGGGAGCTCAGGATTGCCAGTCAGACTCTGGACCCCGTCTGCTAGGAACTTAGTACAGAAGGTGGCGCATTTCTTGCTTCTCACGTTCCTCTAACACAGTACAATAATCTGAGCATTAGCCTGACTGTGTGTAATTCTCTATAGGAGAGATGCAAATCGTACTGATTATAGGACATGTATTTCTGATCTATTTTATTTACATTCTCTAGTTATCTGCCTGTTACCTGATTAAACTGCTCTGCCTACCTTCCTGGAATCAGCAATATCAACACTCTTAATGTTTTATTAAGCTTCTCAAACACATCATCGATCCCCCAGCCAGAATACGCCGCTTTGTTCCCATGGCTTTAATCCCAGTGCAGCTTTCTGGGGGTGTTTGCCAAAATATTCTTGGATTCATTCGTAATCCGTTTACTAACTTACATTTGAAGGATAATTGTTTGTGCAAAATATTAACCACATTATTATGCCTGTTGATGGCTACCTAGATGAGTTTGGTAAATTATATAAAAATAACAATAAGTAGCAATATAATGATAACCAAATGTGGAAAATCAGAAGAACAGGCTAGCTTTTATCCGAGATATCCCTGCATTATGAGAAAGTTCCAGACGAAAATGGAAGCAGTCACACATCTGGATGTTTTATTTACCTGCTGTCAAATAACTACACGTTTGGACAGATCAGGGACGTGGTTAGTTTTCAGTGCTGGGGAAACAAATGTAACCATACACAATTCAAAGAAGACCGGACTTCAAAGGTGATAAAGATGATGTTGAAGAGCGAGTCAGAGGGAGAAAAGTCCAGGGGATGCGGATATATTACGACAAGATAAAATGCCAGAAAGTAATAGTGATGGAATATATCTGACATGTGCACAGAGTCACATCATACTGAACTCAGAAAAAACAGGGTTCTGGGACATCAGAGGGTTTAATGGAGATACTGTGTAATTTACAGAGGTCTCATATCACCTTCTTCATTAGGGAGAGGGCGGGATGTGAAGGTATGAAAAGAATTTCCAAGCTCAATATCCCTCCCTGTTCAGCCAGCTGACTGGCCTCTCTTGACACTGGCTCATAAATTTCCAAACCCTGAGTTACGGTTCTGAGATACAAATTACCCCCCGAATAATAATAAAAACAAAGGGTGTGCCATTTCTAGTGCTCTTTCACTTCTGAGGCTCGCCTTTGATCTCTGCAGCATATTGAGAAATCAAGTTACTGGGTGTTTTTTTTTGCACTTCAGCCATTTGTCAGCATACAGCATAAAAATCTGAGTTGTCCCTCTTGATCTTTATCAGAGATTGAAGTTTCCTTTGATCTCCTCCTCTGTGTGACATTTGTGCATGGTTTCCCCACTTAATTGTCTGACTTTCAGTTGCTGTTTTAGTTTAAAAGTTAACAGTAGTTTTGGGTTTTTTTTTTTTTAAACTCCTAATTTCCTCAAGCCAGTCCTCCAGGGAGAGTTATTCGATCTCCCAATGACACCTTGTCGGTTAGGTTAGCAATGTCTGCCACAGTTCAGTTCTGTGCATATATGAACTTTCTAGAATTTTGAAGAGGAACATCTCGTAGATAAGTTCACAAAGCTGTCACGGGCCCTCGGTTGCCAGTGTCTGCATAGAAGACACCTAGGCTAGTTTGCAAAGAGCAAACCTCAGTTCCCCACAGTGGGGCCCCATCTCTCCCTTTCAACCAAGTTCCTCACTTTACCCCCATTCCCCTCCTTCCATATGACAATCCACAAGGGAAGCAGGAAGTAGAAAAAGGTGATGACCTAAGTCTGCTCTCCCCACATTGTCCCTCCCTGTCCCCTGCTGAGATGTGTAGGTTCCTCTGTGGGTGGGGGCCTCCAGAGCCCACCCCCCGGACCACTGAGGCCTTTTGTACAGTTCCCCATGCTTGATTTTGTCAGTGCTGGGTTCACAACCGGGACTTTTAAGTGGCATATATCAGGGAAAGGGGATGGACAATTCTTGGGGCAAACAATGTGCGCAAAGCTTTGGAGATCTCTGTGCTATGGCTACCGCATATCACACAAGGCAAAACAGAGGCAGAAGACGTGAATTGATGAATTTCTTCTCTTTCTCCGCTACGTTTGTGCCTTTTAAGACTCATACTTTTTTTTTCCTGCATTCTGCGAAAACGCATTTCTGCATTAAAGGCACCTTTGGGCTCTCCCAGCTCAGTATACACACTAGTGTTTCGAGTTCACAGTTTAGCTTTGGCCGTGTGGGCACAAATGGCTAAAGAGCAAGGGCAGGGAAGCAGCAGTGCGCATGGAAGGGAAGGCTGAGAAAACTGGCTCATGCTTCACGTGAGCACAAAATGCTGGAGATGCTTGAAGCTGCTGGAAACACATAGATGTGCGTGTCCTCCCCAGGGGATGGACCACAGCCCAGTGGTTTTCGCCATCCGAGCGCCTGAAGAGCGAGAGAAGACTGGAAGGCCATGTCCACTCTTGAGGACACATCCGCCTTCCATCCTCAGGGGCCAGAAGTTCCCCACAGCAGGATGTGTTTTCCCAGGGGCCACAGCTTGAGTGCCCATCAGTGCCCTGGGTCCTGTCCGAGAGGCAAACACCCAGGACGTGTGTTGATCGATCGCTGATTTCCTTCAGGACATACATGGCCATCGTGGTGACTAAGTCTGGTAGACATTTGGTTGGTGTCTGTTTCCCTACTGGCCTTCACGTGTCTCACAAGTTGGGTCTGTGACTGTCTCACGAGCCACAGAACCCAGTGTTTTTCCAGAGTCTGCTGTGTAGAAAGTGCTCAATGAGAAGCTGCTGAATGAATGAGTGAGGTCTTCACTCAGAGCAACGCTTTTATTGGGGGCACTAAGAAAGATCCTTGAGGGTGGCAGATGGGAGGCGAAGGCTCCACATGGAGAGCAGAGGCTGATGGAGAGAGAGGGTTGGATGTGATGACTCAGTGGTGCCAGGAGGAAGGATGGAGGTGAGCCCAGGGTTCAGGCTGGCGGCTGGGAAGGGGCTGGGGTGGAGTATGCAGGAGGCAGCTGGGCAGGGCAGAGTCACAGCTTAACTTCCCTGGGGAAAGACATCAGGGACAGGGAGGGGAGTGGAGGAGGGACGGAAGAGGAGGAAAAGAGGAAGGATGGAAGGAGGGAGGGAGGGGAGAGAAGAGAAGGTGAAGACAAGCAAAGGAGAGGAAAATGTCCCCTTCTCCTATTCGGTAGCAAAAGCACGGAGGCCAGGCGGACATGATAATTTTACAAAGCATCACAGGAGGTGAGGGAAGACAAACAGTGGGGGAGCAGGAGCGGCTAATTGGCGCTGGAGCATGGGAGAAGAGGCGCCGGTCTCCGTATCGAGGGGGTGAGATTGACACGAAAAAGATGGGCCAGGCGGAAGAGTATAAATAGTAGCCCGGGCTTGTTTGTAACTTTCATTTTTAGGTAAGGATGATTGGCACCTGGATGGCTTGGATGAAGGGAGCCCCCTGATCTTTAACTTGCAGGTCGCATGGAGGAAACTTTGAGAAAATGCTCCGACATGGAGATGTCAACTTGAGTGACAGCCCTGCGTGAGGTGCCCTGCACTGGCTGCCTCCTTTACATGCATCACTTCACAGAAATGATGACTGCCATTTGAACAGAAGAATATCCTTCCCGACCGGGGTCAGGAAACTGACAGGGCCCACCCATTAATAGAAATAACTGTCACTTAAAATAAAATGCTTGGTGGAAAACTTCAGAAATCTATTAGGTAACGTGGGGCCTGTGATCAGGGCCCCAGTGAATCATGGGTGTTCAGATGGGGCCGCCGTGTGTGGGAGACGATTACATCCGGCCACATGACTTCTTCGTGCTGGATATGTGGGCTCCTTCTTCCAATTTACTGGCCTCCTATATCTCAATTAGGAGCTTTCCCTGTGGGACAATGTGGGGTGGGATCTGAATGAGAAGACGGATGGCAACCTACTTTCTGATTTGACAACTTAGGGCAAAATCTCTCCTGGTGCGCTTTCGTGGGATCTTGTTTCCCGATGCAAATAAAATGTTGTGTGGAGATATTTGGCTACTGAAAACGATAATATAATCTATAGGCAATTTTTCTTGAGCATTTACCACATTTCTTAATGGGGGGGGGTTCTGCCCTACACAAACATGACAGTGGCTGACGATATGCTTGCAGGAAATGGCACTTCATGACCTGTTCTTGGGTGTGTGATGTGTGCAGTTGGCACTCAGGTTGGTGGTGTACATAAGAGACACTGATCTATGCCCTGCCTCCACTGTCTCATCTGATACGATCTTTAGAACAAACGATATGATAAGTATTAATGAGGCCCTTTCTACAAGGAGACGGCTGAGGCACAGAGTGATTATGGAGTCTTCTGAGAGCAACCGCCTATCGCAGACTCCGGTAAATGAGATGGCCCTAAAAGACAGGTGTTATATCCATCACTTTACAGATGAGGAAACTGAGGCTCAGAGGTGGCAAAGCTAAGGAGAAGCTTAGTGCCCTGAAACCTACTGCAAAGAGCTCTCAAGGAAGACTGTAGCGTTGTCCATTGCTGTGTAATGAATGAACAAATGCAGTGACTTGAGACAACATGCATTCCCTCACAGTTCTGGGGGCAGAAGTCCTCTGGGCTTGGCTGCCCTGGTTTCGGGGCCTCACAAGGCTGAAATGGGGGTGTCAGCTGGCTGGGCTCTTACTGGAGGCTCTGAGGAAGCATCTGCTCATTCGGGGTGCTGGCAGCATTCAGTTCCTTAGCCAGTCACTGACTGCGGGCTCCCCTGATGGTTTGACCTTGAACAAGTCTATTCCTTGTGGCCAAAGGCAACTGCCAGCAAGGGCTGCAGCTATGAGCAGCTGGGGAGTGAATGCTTTCATCCTAAAGAAGGGAATTGGACAGAAAACCCCAGCATCCACTGCAAAAAGGCACTAAGACAAGGCTGTGAGCCATGAAAGGAGAAGTCTATCCTTGGGAGGCTTTCTGGAGAAGTCTCATGTGACCAGCCTCTGAAGGAAAGGTAGGATTAGGAGGAAAGACCAGTTCCCAAGCTGTGGGACCCAGTGTGGGACCAGGATCTGTGCCCACTGGAAAGCCCGCTGTGACTGTGAAACTTGCTAACAGATCCCCCTGGCTCCGGAGAGCAGGAGGCGTGGGCTCCGTGAGTGCCGGGATGCCTACAGCTCTAGCAGGGTTTGACCCCGGGGTCTTCTATCCATCAGAAAAATGCACGGGGAAATAAAAATAATGGAGAGGTTAATTAATGGTGCCTGCAGACTTCTTTTTAACCTCCTCCACTTCACTATGTCAATAATAACTCAAGAGTAGACTTTCCCCAGGATATTCCAAAGCGTGACTAATTACAATAACACCGAACACATTTCCCCCCTCCCTGTCTGCTCCAATTTGGAAAATGATTTTGCCCTTTTCCAGATAAATGATGCAAAATGGGTGAAGCATTTGAGCGTATTTACATAGTAAAAGCTCAGATGCTAAGACCTCGGCACGCTCTGCAAATCCTAGGCACTTCTTTAGAAACCGGGCCCAGCCATAGCCCGACAAGTGGGTGCCCTGTTGTGGGCATGAGGGCAGAGACCCACAGAATCCCACACTTCCGCTTATAAAAATGCTTTCGGAGAATGAATCCAGAATCACATGTGTGAGATTTCTCTTTTTCTGAAAGTAAATTTCGCTACTAAGAGATTCACCTCATCTTCCCGAAGGTCAGGAAATACATTTACTTGTTAATTTCTGTTTAATGCCTGAGACATAAGGCTTTGAGATAACATATGAGTAGGGAGTCCATCAAGGTCCAGAAGTTTACATGGCCGTCACGGGAAGTGATACGCGTGTCCTGGGTGCATCAAGGACACAGGTGATTTGCAGCCTGTGCTTACCACACGCCCGTCAGCCCAAAGAACTAAAACAGGAAGTCAGTCATGTGTTTATCATGTGCCCTGAGCGAGGGACTTGTGCTAGATTGCTAAGAGGGCCACCCTTTGTGTCATGTCCCTTTGGGTCATCCCCGCACATGGTGGCTCTGGGCTGGTCTTATGTCTTGCTTTGGCCACTGGGACATTAGCAAACAAGCCAGAGAAGGCGAGAAAAGTGCCTGCACTTTGGGGCTTGCTCTCTTGCTGCCTGCAATGCAGGGTATTTGAATGTAAACAAACCTAGACTAGTGTGCTGCGTGACGAGACACACGTGGCCCAGGGATTGCTGTCGCCCAGCCAGTGACCAGCTAACTACCACAGAGTTGGATGAGGCCGTTTCAAATCCACTGGCCTCCAGCCGACCTGCTGGCTAACCAGAGATACATAGTGGTCTCAGCTGAGATCAGCTGAGAGTCTCTCCCCAAGCCCAAACTGCAGACAGGTGGTGTGGTGAGCTAAACAAATGGTGGTGTTCAGATACCGGTTGGGGGAGCTTTGTTATACAGCAAAAGCTGATGGTTCAACCTTAGCCCTCAGCCTCTTCATTTGTAAAATGGGTTCATAGGGTTTCTTGAAGCTGACACATGTCCTAGTTTATAAGAGGTGCTTAGAATTTGTTCGTTTCATCCTTTTCTGCAAAAGACGAGATGTTGTGAATTGGCCCTCGTTCTTTATTGTCTCTCCCACCACATCCTTGCCATGGCCCTTCTGGGGGAGCATTGGCTTTGGGCTTGGCCGTGTGACTTACTTTGTGTGGTGATATGAAGGCAGAAGTGGCAGTGGATGGTCTTGAGCTTACCCCTTGAAAGGTGGCCTTCTGGTGCCGCTGCCATTGTCATGAGAAGGGCAACCTCTGGGCAGGCCCCTGGCTGCAGGAGGAAGACAGAGGATGGGAGATAAATTCTCACAGAACTCTCCAGAATCCCCCCAAACAGAGCTGTCTGCAGCATAGCTCAGCCTAGATTCGTTGATACCGGCTGACCTTCACGCTGGCAAGACTAAATCGCTGTTGTTAAACCACTGAGGTTTAGAGTAGCCTGTTACACAGCATTATTGTGGCAGCAGCTGACTCATGCAGGCAGGGCACACATTCACTGACCACCTCGGGAAGTCTGCATTCTGGACAATTCTCCAGAACTGGAAACAAGACCAAAGGAGAGAAGGTAGAGGAAGAAGCTGGCTCCTAACTTCTGTTGTGTACTTGGTGACCATGAGAACGCTGGCTAACTGCCACGGAGCCCCCTGCTGGGAGCAGCAGAATGGAGACTAAGCCCTTCCGCAGCTGATGGACAGCCTGCCACGTGTCAGGGGCTGTGCCCGACGCTCCACGTGCATAGGCCTTCCCACTCAGCAGGAGGAGGGTGCTCTAGCTGTACCTGACTCCCGCGACAGGAGAGAGCAGCAGGGCTAGACTGAGGTGACAGCCAAGGGCACAAGAGTCGAGAGCTGAAGTCTCGGATCCAACCTTGGGCCACGTCTCCCCATCGGCCCCAAGTCTGAAGCCTCATTCCACGTGTAAGCCCCAGAGCTGTGGGATTCAGCCGTTGCCAGACTCAGCCAGCACTTCTGTGCCTGTTGAGGGCCCAGCGGCGCTAATGCCTCGAAATAAATGATCTCGTGTATGAACTGAAGAAGCCCTTTGTGCAGGGACCCAGGTCCTCACGCCCAGAGTCGGCATTTGTGATGGGTGCTGCACAGATTACGTTTTCTCTCTTTTTTTTTTTTTGAGAAACCTGTGTTGCGGGTGTGCAGCAGTGCAGCGGAGTGTCAGTTTCTGCGAACACATTTGATTTTCCCATGTGAGCTGGCTGGGCCCCCATAGACAGCAGGTATATCGCTAGGCAGGAAGAGCTTCCGCGAACAGCTAGCGAGGTTCCAAAATGTACCGCGGCAGAGCTCGGCACTCCGGTGTTCTTCTCATGCTTTCTCCTGCACAGATGATGCTAGCGGTGGGGCATCTATCTTGTCGTTCGCCTGCCAAACTGGGACACCCGGAAGAGTGAGGTGTGATCCCGGACTGTTCTGGGCGAACTGGTGCGAGTGTCGCTCTATCCCGTCCGGGAACTCTTCAAAAAGAATGACAAGTGGGCTTTCTGAAGGACTTTATCCTTCACGGAGCCCTTTCACCTGCCCCTGGGAAGTGTTATCAGAAGGTCGCCTTACAGATGGGAAACCTGACACGGGGGAGTTTGGAAGGCGGGCGACAAAGCACACGCATGGCGAAGCGGTGACTCGAATCTCCTGGGCGTTTCTAACTCCAGATCCGATTCCTTCTTCTACAGGATGTTGGTGGGTCCTTAAAATCATTTTCCATGGCCTGTGCATAGAAGTCACTTGGTGAATATTTGCTGAGTGAATGAGTGAATATAACAGCCAAAAAATAAAGAATACGAAGTAACACAGCAGTTTTATATCTTGGGAGTTTGTAGAGGACTCAGAGGTGGTTCGTGATGTACAAGGAAGGCTCTGTTGTGTTGGAACTTCTCTGAAATCTCCTAATACCTTAATTGCTCCTTAATATGAAGGGATTCTGCCAATATCCCCTTCTTCTGTTCTGGGGCTTCTGGAAATGAGTACTTTGTTCTTTCCGGCGTGGGAGGATTTGGTGGAGCTCTATAATCAGCAAAGTGGGAATAATGTCTTTTTTCATGTGTTCTCTGCCCCTCCTCATGCCCTCCAGCTATCCTTTCCTCCTTTTGAATTCTGAGCCACTCTTTTATTTGTGGGTCCCCCTTCCACCCAGTGTCAGAGGGGGTGCCACTGCCTTTTATAAAGTCTTTGAAAGGCTCCCTCTTTCCCTCCAAAGTTTCCACTGAGGCTATGTTGCTGGAAACACTTAGGAAATTAGTTAAGTGGTGCGATTCCCGAAGCACTTCTAACATTAGCCTTCTTCTTCTTCTTCTTCTTTTTTTTTTTTTTTTTTTTTTTTTTCTGGAGAAAACGCTTTCGTTCCTACGAACTGGAGGCAGCAGGGAGTAAAGTGCTAATAGTATGTCCTACTAAATTGTCGTGGCCACGGCGTCCGCGAAGATAGCTTTTAATGGTATTTTTTAAAGTGATGTTTTCTAGAAATAAACTCAAGACAAGGCAGGAAGATGTGCTCTGATCTCTGTGTGCTCAGCCCTGGGGCTTCCGTGGCCACCCTCTCGTTCATAATCTCCACCCATTTGCCGGAGATCCGAGGTACATGCTCTAATCTTCAGGAAGATCTTTCTCCGCCTTCTTGGATTAACCATACCACCCCTGGCCACCCTGAACACCATAAGATAAAGCCCTTAGCAAAGAACTTGAGGGCACAGGTAGAGAGCCATTCTTAGAACTGGAAAGGAGTTCATGTCTGGGTTCAGCCCACGTCTGTGGCATCAACTTTCACTGTTCTGCTGGGGAACGTGATCACAGGGCAGGCATCTCTCAGCTAGACATAGACTCTGGAGTCAAATAGAAACAAGGGGTGGGAAGCTCTTGGGCCTTCCTGTCCCCCAAGGTGTAGATGTTCCTCCCAGACCTCCAACTTCCCAGCCCTGGTCTCTCCTGGCCCATCCCTGTATTGGGGCCCCTTCAGAGACCCACCTGGCGGGGGGCTACTGGGACCCAAAGGGCTTTCGAGATCTTATTCCCTGGGCTCAGCTTTGAGGTGCAGGATTAGTCAGGGTTCTCTCAGAAACAGAACCAATAATGTAGATATAGATACAGATACAGATATACATATGAGAAGATACCTTATAGGAATTGGCTTATGTGGTTATGGAGGCCAAGAAGTCACCCAATGTGCTGTCTACCATCTGGAGACTTAAGAAAGCTAGTGGTATAGTCTGGAAGCTTCCAGAAGCTTCTAAGTCTAGAATCTCAAGAATCCGGAATATTGATGGCCAAGGGCGGGAGATGCCCCAGCTCTTTCTCTCTCTTTCACACATACAAACACACACACACACACACACACACACACACACACAGAATTCGCCCCTCCTCTGCCTTTTTGTTCTACTCAGGCACTCAGCAGGTTGGATGATGCTCACCCATCTTTTCACTAGAGGACCGGTTCAAATGTCAGCCTCTCTGGAGACACCCGCACAGACGCACTCAAGAATAGCGTTTTCCCGCCTCTCTGGCGTTCCTTGGTCCAGCCAAGTGGACAATTAAATAAGCCATCACGGCGTAACTCATACTGCGGAACTTTCCATGGATCAGACTGAAATTACACCACTGCCACCCGTATTTCCAGGAGCACTTCCTTTGCAAATCACTCTCACATGAGATCTTGTCCTGCAGTAACCTAGCACACGACTCCAGCTTGCGAGAGAGAGCACATTAGCAGGAAGCAAGTGTTGCAGCAAGAAACCCTTCAGTTTCTCTGCCACACCGTTAGCTCAGGGAACTCCATGTTACAACTGCCCCATAGGTGCGTCGGCCTAGTGGGGCATTGGCAACCTCCTATGTGACAGTCAGCATAAAGGTAGCATCTAGTGCTGAACCTGCCTACACGGCCACGTCCATCTGTCCCCCCAACTGCTTGCTCCTGCGTTCACGGAGGGCACAGGACTGTATGTGCTAGAACCTGAGCTTGGTGAAGACACAAACACAGTTCTGGCCCTTCCCAGGCCTCCAGGGAGCACAGCGGGGAAGACCGACAAGTAGACAAAGACAACAGAGTATGTGGTCCAGGAAGAAAACTGTGAAGCACAGGCACCGGTCTGTCCCCCTGACATCACTGCTCTGGGGCAGTGGACTGTAGGCTTCCTGAAGGCCAACACCATGTCTTGTTTGTCTCTGTGTCCCCAGTGCCCACACGCGGCCAACACACAGGAGGCAGGCAGCCAACAGGGGCCTGAATGAGAGTCATTACAAGGAAGGGGCTCACCCCCGGGGTCACGTGGGGCTGGGGTGGAAGAGGGTGGTCAGAAAGGCTTCCTGGAGGAGATGGTGTTGAGCTGAGCCAGCCATGGCTGGATGGAGACAGGTGAGGGAACAGTGTTGTACTGGGAGGGAACAGCGTGGAACAGGGCAGGTGCTTGTGAAGCCCCGGAGGGCATGAGAAGGGGCTGCACAGCCCAGCTGAGCCAGGGAGCCTCTGGGTTCGGGACGGATGCTACTGAAAGGCCATTAGCAGGGGAGGAGCTGGCTGGAGAGGCTGGGGTGGGGGGAAGCTGGGAAGCAGAGACCATGCGGCGGCACTCGGGCCTGAGGCTGGAGAGGAGGGCGCTGGACAGACGTGAGGATGTGGAGGAGGAGCCGGCACAGGCTGCGGCGCTCTCACCAGGCTTCTCCGCCATCATCAGGACAGGGCTGTTCATGATGAGAGGACCCTAGAGGGAAGCCCCCACTTTTCCTTTGGACACAAACAAGTGTGAGGGGAGCTGGGGAGGCAGGGGCCGCGGGGGAAGCAGGCACGCAGGGCAGGGCCCCGGGAGCTCTAAGGACTGGGATAGCCTGAGGTTTGCTGGTAGCCGGGCCAGCCTGACTTTAGGAAAACAGATAAAGAGATGAGGTCAGGGCTGAGGGGTGGGGGTACAAAACACACTCTCCAGGGGCACTGATGTCCCCAAACGCGGCAGTGGTTAGAACTGGGGAGGGCACCTGCGTCTCCAGAGGTGCGATTGTGGGTTCCTTTGAAAAGGCGCCTACGGTGTATTTCCAGCCTGTGTGAAGGCACTCAGGGCAGTGGAAATCTGGTCCCCCAGCCCTGTCACCAACTCTCCGTGTGACCTTGGGCAAGTCATGTGGTCTCCCAGGCTTTAGATGAAGTGCGCTTCAAAGTCACTTCTGGCTCTAACGCTCCCGGATCCAGTGCATTCCCAGGAAGGACACAGGCAGAGGGGCCCGCGTGATGTTTCCAGCTACACCGGCGGCCTGGCTGGCAGGGACCAGACCGGGGCTCACAACGGTCCCTTCTGGCAGGAGGAGTCGAGGCTTACCGGAGAGTTTGGGGGGGGCCACATCTGCCTAGATCATGAAGTACAGCCCTCCCCCTCCAAAGCCTCACCCCTTTAAGCACTTTAACTTTCTGCAAAAGAAAATATCAGCAGAAACACCTCAGGGCTTTGGGGGAAGCAAACGAGATAACAGGCCAAGCCTGTGCCTTAGTAATGGCAGCCATTATTAGTAGTCACAGCAATAACAGGACAACAACTTCGTGAGCTGAAACGGCCCATCTCCCCGCTTGTTTCTCTAGCCCACTGAAACACACACACACACACACACACACACACAGTGTGGGCACACACGCACATACCACCCAGGAACACACTACACAACACTCTTAAGGCCCTATGTTACTTAAGTGGCATATTCATTACTAAAAAGTCTCCAATACAGGAAAAAAAAAAGTCTCCATTCTAAAAATATCTTCTGGTACCCACAATATCCTACTCTCTTCCAGAAAGGATTGCTGAAACACAGGCTCATTGACCATTAAGCTAAATGAAAGGGCAGGGGAATTCCTAAGCCAACGTTCTTGAAACTACGTTCAGCAATGTAAGAACAGCCATGCGGGGCGGTAAAGCCCAGCAGAAGGTAAAACCCAGAGTCTGCAGCGGGGTAAGTACTGAGCACAAGGCACAGCACCAGGTGAAATTACAAGTCCTTCAGCAGATGAAAGACTTCGGTATAGCCTGAAATGAGACAAGTTTTCATTTAACTTTATTTCGCTCAGGGAGATATAAATAAATTGTCTTTGGATGGATCAGAAACTTGTGTATCTAACGAAGCCTTAGTGAAATTTGAGTTTCCTCTGATATTCTTCTAAAGGAGATTGGAGTCGGTAATCCGGTCCTCAGGATTCACTCGGGTCACACACGGTTATCCTGGAAACATCAGACGGAGCAGCCTTGAGGGTTTCTGCAGTGATTTTGCAACCCAGCACAGGAGGAGGTGTGTGCGAGTCACGGAATCCGTGGATGAAATGGATTGAATTATGTGAACAGCCACCTCGTCTTGCTTTGTCTCCCTCCTCAGAGCCCGGTCCTTCCAAGCTCTGTGACCTTTCGCATTGCCTTAGCATATCTGCAGAACACGACCTGCTCAAGGAATCTCCAAGGTCAAGTATGTGTGGCTCATCTCTGAGATATTTCCAAGACCCTGAGGGAAGGAGGAAACAGTGGAAGATAAGAGAGATGGTACAGCAAGAAGGGAGACCTGTCCACCTCCTCTGTGCCAGGCATGGGGCCCGATCCTTTGCACACTGAACATTAGTTACTTAATCCCCCAACAGCCAAACACGGCATGATTCACTCTCCCCAATTGTTGAGGCAACTGAGACACAGAGAGCTGAAGCCACTTGCTCAACCAATAAGCACAGAGATTAAAACCCAGTTCTGCATGACTGACAGGTCTGGCCTCTTCACAGAAGGGTATTTGCCTTTCCAAGATTTACGCCATCAGACGGCCAGACCGAGTTCATTCCCAGTGTCCCGGGGCTCCCCGCCCAGCGTCCTGTGGACTGACAGGAAGATGAAGGATGGGGGTCTACGTGCTTCTGCAGGTGGGAAGACTGTAGCCACACAAGCTGAGCCCCAACTCACTGCAGCCTGGCTGGAACTGACCTACAGGGGACATGAAAACAAGGCCCTGGAAACCCAGCCCGTACCCTTGTTCCACTTGAAGACATGTGGTCGGGTGGGGATGGCGGAGGGTGGGAGACCCGGGCTCTGCTCCATGACCTGGCTAGTCCAACTCGATGCCCCTTAGTTTTCCACTCTATAAAATGGAGAAATAATATTAAATTCTTCCAAAGCAGTTAGAGAATGAAACTTACAAGAGATGTGAAAGTCCTTTTAAAAGAACAATACAGAGGGGTGCGTGGGTGGCTCAGTCGGTTAAGCGTCCCACTTTGGCCAGGGTTATGATCTCGGGGTTCTTGAGTTCGAGCCCCGCGTTGGGCTCTGTGCTGACAGCTGGGACCCTGGAGCCTGCTTCGGATTCTGGATCTCCCTCTCTCTCTGCTCCTCCCCTGCTTGCACTCTGTCTCTCACTCAAAAATAGATAAACATAACAAATGTTTTAAAAGAACAATACAGGAAGGATATGTATGTTTGCTTCAGTTATGATTATGTCTTGTATGGTAATAGGGCTTTTGTTTTGTGCGGTTTCATATTCTCGTGATGTGGGCAAGGCAGGCATTTGTATCCCCACTTAGCAGACGCAGAAACAGAGACTCGGGATGCCTACGTGACATGATGGGCAGGCGGCGGAGGAGCCCTTGCCTCCTGGGTCCTTGCCACCTGCCTGTCCCTCCCCGCTACATTCAGCACCTGCCCAGCTTTCATCCAGGCCCGCTGCTCACCTAAAACGTCCTGAGGAGTCAAGGACTGGCAAGGTTTGATTTGTAGGATGTACTTGTGGTCCAAGACGTCACCCTAGAGGCTACCAGCCAGGGCCAGGCACCACTGGGCTCACATCGGGAAGGGGCCGTGTGCCCGGCAGAGCACAGCCCATGATCGCCAATGCGGGAGGAAAAGCCACTAAAAGAGCTTGCGCTGCTGGTGGCCGGGCGAGGAGTGTCACCTTCAGACCAGAGGGGGAAGCGACAGATGTGAGCTCCCCTCCATCAGTGCCCAGCAAATGAATGTACTACCTCCAGTCTCAAAGTGTTGGTCTTGTTTCCATGGAATAACATTTATTTCAATTTGACGGATGAGACATAAACCAACTTCTCTGTGTTTGGTGTGTACATCTCTGGGTGTACGATACTGTTTCTTTAAAGAAAAAAAAGTTTGAAAGGTAATTCTTCCCAGAACTGGGTTGATGATCGCACATCTCCTATTAGTGGGATTTGTAAGATGGGATTGACAGCTGTTTCCTCGCTCCCCGGCTGGGAGCGGTTTGTTTAACAAACACAGCAGGACACATACATGTTCCCCTGGCTGCCTGCTCTCATTCCCGTCTCGTCGGATGGCACTGTGCCCGCTCACAAGCCGTCAGCTCCCTGCCCTTGGGCAGAGGTGCCAGGGAACTGGGGCTGTAAACTGGCATCGAGCAGAGCACAGAGGACGCCTGGCGTCTCCTCTGTCTAAAGTCACTTGGTGCCCCCATCAGCCCAGGGGCCCCGCGTCTCTCCATATGCACGTCCTCAGTCTGGCACCTGAGTGTTAGGACAGGACCCTGAACCAATGGCACAATCAGCAAGAGTCACTAGCATGTCATGGGTCACGCATGGTGTCAACCCAGCTCATTAGCTTCTTTCACGGAGATTCTAGCGCGTTCTCAGGTGGACTCCACGGTCATGCTCGTCCTGAGGGGAAGACGTGGAGACTCGGAAAGCTTCAATAGCCTGTCCACCACCTGCAAGTTGTAAATGGCAGAGCTAGGGGGGACCCAAGGCCAGGACCAAGCAATTCACGGGTAGGAAAAAGTTGAGGCCTGGAATGAATACATTCTAAAGAAAACACCACTCTCTTGCCCAACCATATCTTGCATATGAGCAAGCAAAAAAAAAAAAAAATTTCTTATGCTAACACTCAATGCTTCTATGGAGCAAGAGAAGTGGCCGTAACTTTTTTGACATTCTCTCCGCTGAGAGATAATGCTTGAATCCCCTCCCTTGAAGCTGGGTGGGCTCAGTGACCAATTTGACAACAGAATATGACAGGAGTGACACTGAGCCTTCAGAGACTGGCAGCTTCCTAGTCCTTCCTCGGGGAATGCTGGCTCACTTTGGCTCCCTGAGCCTCCCTGTAACAAGTCTGACTCCCTGTGGGAGGGACCATGAGAAGTTGTCCTGAAACCACACGGAGAGGGAAGGGATTTGATGGGGCCACAGTGCAGGGCATGTGGAGAAGCCATCCCGGACCTTCCAGACCAGACCAGCTGCCAATCCTCCCAGAAACCCCAGTCGGTGCCACCTGGGGCAGAAGAGCCAGCCGGCTGAGCCCTGCCTGATCTCACCCACAGAATTGTGAGAGATAATAAAACGGCTGTAACTTTAAGCTGCTCGCTTTGGGGATAGTTTGTTCTGGGACAGTACATCACTCAAGAGCCGGTGAACTGGGGTGTTGACAGCCCCAAACCCTCTGGGAGCAGGATACACTGAGGCAGACTTTCTAGAAAGCGTTTTGATAATATGTATCTAATTAAGATGTCTAAAATGTTTATTTTCACTGATTCCTGAATTTCCCTTTTAAGGAATCTATTCTAAGTGAATAACCCAAAATGTGGGTAACACTTTATAAAGATTTCATTTCAGCTTTATTTATATTAACGTAAAATTAGAACAATCCACAGGCCGAACGTGATGAAAATTTAAGTTACAGCACTATCAACAACGTCTCATTCTATGGTGGTTTCAGGCTGTTTTTGAGTTTAACAGACAGTGGAAAGTACGGTAAATGACGTTTTTAATAGTGCTGATCAATATTAAAAATATATATCTATATAAGTGCTGTCAAGAAATATGCCAAAAATAATATTCATGGTTGTCTCTAGGTGATGGGGTGATGAGTGACTTTCCCCCTAATTCTTCAAACTTATCTCTACCTTCCAGGATGTTTATGAGATTGCATTGCTTTTTCTTATGAGAAAATAGAGTCAAAACAAACACTGAAACAAAACAGGAGAAAAGTCTTCGAAACTAACACTAAGTCAGAGAATGCTGAATTCAAGTGGGCACTTGGGGTAAAGAAATCCTATTGCCCAAGTGCAACCGGTAAAGTTTGCAGGTTGACATTGTAGCTTCATTTTCCCATGAATTTACACGTAATCTGCAAAGAGTCGAACGAGATCTTCTGAAGTTCTACAGATTAGCAGGAGCCGCTGGGTCCCCACATCTCCTTGTTCAGGAAGCGCCAGTCCACCGGCCCAGCCCAGGCAGGAAGCGATCCGCCCCCAGTCCCAACCCAGCTCCAAATTTCCAAAGTGCTTGTTGATTCTCATTCATTTAACCAAGTTAAGTGAACACCGGCTCCTCCCGGACCCTCTGCTTGGTGGAGGGGCAAGTTCTTGCCTTCAGGGCATTTACAGTCTCATCTCAAGGTACCTTCTAGGTTGTATTAGCTGCTGTGCCTCTAGTTTATCTCTTCCATCAGCTTCCAAAGTACCAGAGGGCAGCAGCATCCAAGTCAGACCGTCTTCTGTGTTACCCTGGGACCCAGGCTGTGGTCAGGCTCACGGCAGGCACCTGCTACTGGGACTCTGTGGAAGGAGTGAGGCCTAGAAGGCCCTGCCCTTTTCTCCGTATTGTTGTTAGAATAAAATGCGCGCCAGTACAGGAAGTGGCATGTGAGTGGCAATCTAACGTCTGAGCAGGAAGTAGTAGAGGTATTGATTGCACGGAACAAAAGCCACGGAGCATGTTCACAGAAGGCAGAAAGTATTCCCTTCTCTGCGTTTGTCTGAGAAGCAATTCTGCCTTCTCAAGATTTTCTCGTCCCAAAAAGTGGAAGCAGAGAAAACAGATCATCGTTCTCTGGGATGTCAGTTCCCACACGTAAGATGATCAGAGCGCCCGTCGGTGCCTTGATGGCTCCCGCCACCATCCTGCCATGGCAACCTTTAATAACAGCTTTGATGAAAAGGGTAAGTGTTGTAAGCAAACAGCGAGGATCAATGAAATTCCACAAGCATTACTGAATGCCAGCGATAACACTTATTTTTCCTTTGTATCGGTGAATGTTTTCAAAGGCATCATCCCTTCTTAGAGTTTTAAATCTGATTGCTTATGAAGAGGTCCCTGAATCATAAAAATTAACAGAAGGGCAGATTTGGAGCTTTGGTCCTCTAGCCGCCATGTGCCTGGGTTTTACCTCCAGTATCTGTTGACACTGCAGATACTAGACCCCACCCGGACATTCTGCACTTAGCGGGTCGAGTGGGGGTAGGGGTGGGCATGAGATCTCCATGCCGGTGTCCCAGGACCTCACACTGAGCAGGGGATCTCGGGGTGGGGGGCGCTGTCAGAGGGATGAGGAACAGAGTGGGGAGAAAAATAAGCTGAGTTTTTCTTGTAAGATTTTATACATTCATTTACTTGTTTATCCATTTGCTTACATATTTTACACAAGCATTTCAGTTTTTTAATTTTTTTAATGTTTATTCATTTTTGAGAGAGATTGAGAGTGTGAGCAAGGGAGGGGCAGAGAGAGAGGGAGACACAGGATCTAAAGAAGATTCCAGGCCCTGAGCTGTCAGCACAGAGCCTAACGCAGGGCTCAAACCCACGAACCATGAGATCATGACCTGAGCTGGAGCTGAGATTATGACCCAAGCCAAAGCCGGATGCTTAACCGACTGAGCCACCCAGGTGCCTCAGCACACACATTTCTTTAAGGTCAATTATGTGCCAAGACAATGACTAAAACAACCCAGCGGAGACCATTGGTGCTTGAGGGACATCTCTATAGGGCAAAGGGGCAGAAGCCAACTGGCCACGGGCTGAGCAAGCGGAAGGTGAGGACAGGGAGCCCATGAGTGCTTGTGGCTTTCGCATGAAGCTTGGGTTTGAAGAAGAGGATAGGAAAGAGTGAGAGAGAGAAAGAGTGGAGGGTAAGGAGGATGGAGGAGAAGGAGGGAAGGAGGAAGGGGAGGGAGAAGACGGACGGCAACCGACAGAAGAGGGATTCAGGATTGTTTTTTAATGGGTAGATGGATGGGGGCCTTGAGTGTACTTAATTGTTGATGGGGACTGGCCAATGAGAGGGGAGAGGCTGATGATCAGGAGGGGCAGGGACGGTTGTTCCTGTTTGAGCAGATCCCTCAGAAGGCCGGATGGGGTAGGACCCCAAGGTTGCAGAGGAATTGGCCTGGGATGAAGAGCTGATGCCCATCTCAGCACAGTGGCTGAGTAGCAGTCACCTCCGGCTCCGACGTGGACTATGTGTGTGGTCCCGGGCAGGTGTCTTAACCTCTCTGCACTTGAGCTTCTTCATCTCTAAAATGGGGATGAGGGGCGCCTGGGTGGCTTAGTCGGTTAAGCGTCCGACTTTCGCTTGGGTCATGATCTCACGGTTAGTGGGTTCGAGACCCACGTCGGGCTCTGTGCTGACTGCCAGCTCAGAGCCTGGAGCCTGTTTCAGAGTCTGTCACTCCCTCTCTCTCTGACCCTCCCCTGCTCACGCTGTCTCTCTCTCTCCTAGAAATAAATAAAACATTAAAAAAATAATAAAATAAAATGGGGGTGAGACCAGTGCCTACATCACAGGGGTACTATGAGGATTAAGTAAAGGAGCACAGGCAGAGACTTCATGGTAACCGCCTTATAAGCATGATCTTGGTTGCCATGATTATTAAAACAGGAGAAATGAGGAGAGATGGGTGAGGCCTGGTTAGTTTACAGGGCTGGGCAGGTTCCTCCCTGAGGGCTTCTGTGTTCTCTGTGAACTGGGGGGTGGGGGGGGCGAGGTCATCCGCTGAGAGGAGGGACCCCTGAGGAGGAGAGTCAGGCAGACATTGCAGGAGGCGCCAAGATTCAAAATGGTCCTCGGTGGCATCTGGAGAGGGCAATGTTGAGGCTCCTCAAGCACAGGCTCCCACTTGCCCGGGGCGTGACATGTCCGGGGAGCAGGCCCAGGACCAGGCAGGGACCTGGCTCAGAGTGGGGTCCATCCAGGGTACGGCCTGGGGCAGTGACATGAGGGCCAGATGAGTCCCTTTGCCTCCCTCCTTCCTCTTCATTCTGTCCCGAGGCTACAGGTGTGCGTGCCCACCCCCCACCCCACCCCCAGCAGGCAGTGACCCCACAGGCTGGTCACTGGGACAGGGCAGGCACATGGCTCCAGCCAAATCCGGCCAGGCGAGTAGCATTACCCAAGGGTGCAAGAAAAGGTCCACATAGTGAATCAACAATCACATCATGAAGCCGAAATGAGGCCCTTACTCCGCTACCGGAGGCGAATCTGACAGTCGTCCTATTGCTTTAAATGACATCTTTTTATTTAACTTCTCTTCCCTGGTGACTTTTCTTCCCTGTGGGTGCTGGGTGCCCCTATGTCAACAGCACCCCAAGGAATGCTGGGTGGGCTGACTCCTGTCTTCCGTGGGCAGCACCGGACGGTGGCGCTGAGTGACGTGACGCAGACTGACAGCCGCAGAGCCGAGTAACAAGCATCACTTTGTGCACACGACTACTGAGGGCCAGGATGAAAGCTTTGTCTCCTGCGACAGCTAAACTGTAACATCTGCTTGACAAACACGTCTGATTGGATGATTCTTGTGGAACAAAGTCTCGGATATCAAGCTCCATTTCAAAAGAGCTTTTTCACTGCTCACCACTTAACATTAGACTAATAGCATTCAGTATTTGTGTGGTTCATTCGTGTTTTCAAAATACACAGAAACATTTAATTAGGCGGTAAATATCTATCTTTTTCTTTCAAAAAGAGCTCCGAGTAAGGTCCGTCAAAACATGATTTTAATTTGATCACCTGCCTTTTGAAGTCAAATCTCTCCAACTCCGGCAAAGTGTGGGGCTAAGGCAATTATCTAAATTATTCAGGAAGCAGAATTTTGGCCTAAATCATCACATTCCTAGAGAACAAAGAATATCTGTCAGTTCAGCCGAAAAGCAGAAAAACTGAACACTTTGCTCTTTTTCTACATGAAATAGCATATATGCTGCCTTATTTTCTCTGAGCTAATTGGCTAATGAATTCTATTTGACCCTGTCCAAAGATGGAGAAAAATCTTAAGAAGGTGAAGCCAAGAAGTTAAAGATTCCTTCTCTTTGCACAAGTCGGGGAGGAGAGATCTATATTTACCAAAGGTTTTCTGCTCTAAGTTTCTGTGCCAAACTGGACTTTCCTGGTGCTCAAGTGTTTCCTCACTGCTCCGGAGATATTTCAGTTCAATTAACCCCATTCTCCATTCATACCTTCTCACCTGAAAATATCCCATACTTACGGGCTGCATTGGAAAGAATGATTTTACATTCAAGTACCCCATTCTTTGCAAGCAACATGGCCTCTGAGAAGTCACTCACAGAGCTGACACTCAAGTTTATAAATTACACTGCTTCACTTGTGAACAACATAATTTAGGATGAAAACCGGCTTTGGGTAAAAAGCTTCTGACCCTAGAAATGGTGAGTTTAGCCAGACGCAGTGGCCATCCTACTCTGCTCATCAAAACACGAAGTTTCCTCCTGAGACGAGTCTGACTTTGAAAAAAATCAAATAAGCTCAAGTTCATTGTTGGGCAGGAAGGGAGGCGCAGGGGTGCATCATGCATTGTATGTATGTTTCCCCCCCAACCAAAGAAAACAACAGATCACCAAGTAATCAGCATCGAAAGAACGGGAAGTACCCTGCACATTTCTAATTTTGAAATCCTCAAAGTGTAAGCCCTTTGGACTCACAGAGCTTGTACGGTAACGTCGTATGTTCAGAATAAAGTCTGGGTGGAGTTCGGGTCTCTATCCTGGAGTTTAAAGGAGGGAGCGGGAGGGCGCCATTATGCGCCAACTGGAGCCACCACGGCTTGGTCAACGCCTCCCGCAGATGACGAGCCATCAGCTGATTCATCTTGATTTCGATGCTGCTGACACCTGCTCTGAGAGCCCGGCCTGTTTCCATGGCAACCAAGGGAAAGCATCCTTGTCCACATACTTTCGGAACCTCATTAAATCAGGCAGCAGGACAACAGCTGTGTTCTCTGCGCGTTCCTCTGACAGCCATGGACTAATTTTACGATGCTCAGGTGATTCTGGGCCCTTTCTGGGCCAGAGTGTTGAGAATGTGTAGCTAGTGAGACAGATGGCAGAATAAATAAATATTGCCAAAGTGTTTAATGCACACAAATTTTCTGAAAGGTGCGAACCAACAATGGTAATTTTATTGACTGAGGTAATTTGAAGCCAAAATAATAAATACGGAGGGGATGGGAAGCTCTTGGAAAATGTTAACTTGGGACACTCGGCTGA
Organism: Hyaena hyaena; assembly: GCF_003009895.1. NCBI lineage: Eukaryota > Metazoa > Chordata > Mammalia > Carnivora > Hyaenidae > Hyaena > Hyaena hyaena. Next base: position 942,161 of record NW_024080763.1, read on the forward strand.
CGGTAATCTCTTGGGGGAAATAAAGCTTCACAAGTGTCACTAAGGTGGTTCTAAGGCAGCGTGAGATGGGAAGTCCAGAACCTTCTCTCTCCTCCCCCCCCATCTTACTATTTAATGGATTCTAGAAACCCTGAAGGACATCCCCTTTACACACACCAGGAAACAGATGTTTGATAAAGCCAAGCAGTCAGCCCAAAGCCCAATTTTCACCAAAGTGCCGTGTGGGCTTCACAAATATTGAGGCAATAGCCAGATTATTCCCACTGCTTGTTTGCCCCCAACGGTGCTTGAAGATCCACATTCTGTCGTTCTGCTGAAAGGAGTCTGGGATAGATTGCTTGGCCCAGAACAAACATGTCTTGCTGATTTCCAAAGATAATCCAGAAATCTCTTCAAGCAGAGGACAGTAGGCAAGTGTTGAATTAATCAATTTTAATGGAGATGACCGAGAGCCGAGAGGAGAGTTCTCATGTAGCACAGAGTAGTGGCTCCTTCCTCAGATCTTGGGGTCCAAGCTCTGCCCCGCTGCGGCCAGGGGCATGGCCGTGGGCAAGTTGTCTAACTATCAGTGCTATGGCTTCACCTATAAACTGGAGTCACTAATGGTGCCCACCTCCTAGGGTCCTACTGAGAAGGTAATGAACTCATATCTGACAAATGCTTAGGACAGTGTCAGGTGCATAATGAGTGCTGCTTAGGGGTTAGCCAATTGGGGGCCTTCCTTCTATTATTGTCCTGCTGGATGAGTATTGTCTATTTCCTATGCTAATTCCAATTTTCCCATGAAGCTGTTATAGACAAATGGTTTGGCTTTGGAGAAAGTGAGACCTGTGCCTGAAACCTTGGTTTTTGTGCATTTATTAGCTGCACAATTGTATGTAGTGACTTCGCCTCCCCGAGCCTCAGCTTGCATACCTGCAATAGCAGAAGCTATGACCCAGGGGGATTCTGTGGATGAAATGAGTGACATTCACCTAGTGGTGTCTGGCTCAGAGGAACCGCTCAGTCCAGGTAGGCTATTAGGATCGTGCTGCTCCTGGTATTAAGTAGTCACTCTCAAAGCTGTGTTAAAATCTTAGGAAAGCGAGGCTTTATCTTATCTGACAGAGAAGTTAAAAATAATATTGAGTGAGGTAGTGGCCAAATAGATTCTGGGTTGCACATGATTTTTGAAAGCAGGAAAAAGATTCTTCCATTCCTAGTTGAAAAATATGCTCTTGACTTTGTATGCGTGTGTAGGTGTGTGTGTGGATTCAGCCCATATAGAAGCTTCTGTACCCTTAGCCTTCAAAAATTGTGTAGCAAAATGTTCTCTGTGTTAGAAGAGGTCAGGAATTATGTAAACTGTAATGTAATTAATTAGAGTCAGAATACCATTAATAGTCAAGAGTGGGAGCCCTCTCTAGATATCCCAATTCTCTATCTCTGTAATGAAAAATGTCCCTCACTAAGAGATTGTCCAATCTACAGGATGTTATTGTTACTCTGAAGTTGGATAACAGCCATATGTAATCAATTAAAATTACATTATGCAAAATAGAAAATCACCACTTTGAAGGGGGGAGTCCAAAGCCCGCGAATAGAGAAAACAGATTTGGAAAGAGAGAACGTAGCGTGGCTCAGTGACTGTACAGAGCTAATTGTGCCTCTAATACTTGTTCCTCCGGGAGTTATGGAATTCTCCGGCTTCCTTCTCCACTCTTTTATGCGGAGCAGGATTGACTTGGGAGCATGTAAAGAGCATGACAGCACTTATATTATTTTAGAATATGAAAAAACATATGTTGACATGTGTCATGCCTAAGGTCCTGTGTAATTAGCAGAGGGAACTCAGAAGTCCATCAGACACTGTCCCCATCTTTGGAGAAGCCTAAGGTCAAATGGGAAAGAGAGTCATAGACAGTACGAGGGCGGGACGGGAAAGGATGGGTGGAGAGGTGGGATGTATGATGCAGCAGCCTGTTTTGCTAAGTTAGAGTCTCGTGTTGGTGCATTTGAGATGCTGCTCACACTTAAATCCACCCTAGGGACATGGCCAGCCCTAGAAAGCCCTTCCACAGGCAGGGGTAGAGAATATTAGGCAGAGGCCCCGGCGCCCACCACCTTCTCCTAGACATCCTTCCGTCTGCCAACAAACTTCCACTTCCATGGAAGAAATTGAGGGGTTTCTATTATTTTGGTATTTCCATTTTCCTAAAATCCAGAAGCAATCCATTCTTTTAGAAACAGAAAACAAAAACAAGAACAAAAACCCTGACCATCCAAGATGACTATTTGGAATCTTATTTGATTTATTCCTAATCATTTTCTCTGTTTTCATTTCTTTGTTTGGTTTTAATGCACGTGTGATGACATAGTATATATTTAAAATTTTTTAATGTTTTATTTATTTCTGAGAGAGAGAGAGAAAGAGAGAGACAGCATGAGCAGGGGAGGGTCAGAGAGAGAGGGAGACACCAAATCCGAAGCAGGCTCTAGACTCTAAGCTAGCTGCCAGCACAGAGCCTGATGTGGGGCTCGAGCCCACGAACCATGAGATCATGACCTGAGCTGAAGTTGGACACTTAACAGACTGAGCCCCCAGGAACCCCCTGACATAGTATTTTTTAATTTTTTTTTTTTAATGTTTTATTTATTTCTAGGAGAGAGAGAGACAGCGTGAGCAGGGGAGGGTCAGAGAGAGAGGGAGTCACAGACTGAAACAGGCTCCAGGCTCTGAGCTGGCAGTCAGCACAGAGCCTGACGCGGGGCCCGAACCCACGAACCGCGAGATCATGACCTAAGCGAAAGTCGGACGCTTAACCGACTAAGCCACCCAGGCGCCCCTGACATAGTATTTTTTAAAAAATATTTTATTTATTTTTGAGAGAGAGATAGAGACAGCATGAGCAGGGGAGGGTCAGAGAGAGAGGGAGACACGAATCTGAAGCAGGCTCTAGGCTCTGAACTAGCTGTCAGCACAGAGCCTGACGCAGGGCTCGAACCCACGAACTGTGAGATCATGACCTGAGGTGAAGTTGGACGCTTAACCGACTGAGCCACCCAGGCGCCCCAGACATTGTATATTTTTATCCTGATTTTCCACTTAACATTAAAGAATGCATTTTCATGCTTTTATGAAATCTTTGCACACAGCAGTTTATGACTGCATACTGTTCCATTTTCCTATAATTTACCTAAACATCCCTTCATGTTTAGGTTGCTTTCCAATCTTTGCTATTACAGATAATTTGCAAGAAACAGCTTTGTGCTTAAAGAGGCATTTCCCCAACTGATATCTCTTTAAAGATATCATGGAGGATGTTTTAATAGGCGAGCTTAAAAAAAGAAGTGTCTGTGCTCAAATTATTTTGGAGAGGCTGGGTTGAAGAAAAAAGCTTCTTCCCAGCAGGAATTTCCAAAGCCTTCGTATGTGGCGTGTTGTGAGTCTCTAACAGAGGGCTATGCTTCCCAGAACTGTTGGACCACGGAATCCTTTCTTTTCAAGAGCTGGTTGGCACGGCGGACTCCTAAAAAAAAATTTTTTTTAATGTATTATTTATCTCTGAGAGAGAGACAGACAGACAGTGTGAGCAGGGGAGGGTCAGAGAGAGAGGGAAACACAGAATCTGAAGCAGGCTCCAGGCTCTGAGCTGGCTGTCAGCACAGAGCCGATGCAGGGCTCGAACCCACAAACCGTGAGATCATGACCTGAGCCGAAGTCGGATGCTTAACCTGAGCCACCCAGGCTCCCCATGATGGGCCCTTTTCAATAGAATTAAGATGCAATTCCTATTTTTTTTTTTTTTTTTTTTTGTAAAAACACACTTGGAGTGTCTTTCAGACACATTTTAAATGACTAACGTATTCCTGATACCAAAACCAGACAAGGACAGCTGGGACAGGAAAACTAAAGGTCATTCACTCATGAGCAAAAATGCAGAACTGAAAGAAAATATTAGCAAATAAATTACAACAGGGTATAAAATAGATTAAGAATGCCACGAGAATTCAGTCTTAAGAAATCTATTTATGTAAATCATTACAATGAAAGCTTAAGAAAACATCTTGTGATTGGTTCAGGAGACATTAACACATTCTACAAAATTTCAGATTTACTTTGGGTTTAAATAAAAAGACACAACTCTTAGGAAGTAGGTGTAAAATAAAATTTTAAAAATGAAAAAGAAAGCATACTAGAATATTAAAAATAATATTTAGAGCTATTTAAATAAAGATATTTGGGCTAAAGTTAGGATTAAGAATATCTTCTCTAAGAGCCATTAGTCGACCCTGTGTAGACTTGAGCCAGTGCAATAGAACAAGAAAAAGGAAATTAAAGACACAAGTATTGGAAATCATCATTATTAGTAGGTTATATGATTGTTTATCTCCAAAACCCAAGAGAATCAAATGAATAACTATTGTAATCAACTTTGAAATTTAGGAAGCTGGTGATTTTCTAAATACTTACAAAATTAATATACAAAATTCAATTGCTTTCCTTTATTACAGTGATAATCAGCTAGAAAATATAATGGAAACAGAGATCCTACTCACAATAGCAATGAAAAGTACAGATTTGGAGAATAAATCTGATATATGTATAACTTTGGTATAAAAAATTGATGAAGCTTTTCTGAAGGAAAATGCCACTGCTCCTTAAAATCTACTTAATGCAGTTTCTAACACAATCTCAATTTCCTTTTTAGTTCTGAGTTTGTTGGTTTTTTAAAAAATTTAATAAATTTATGCTACAAGTTACCAAAATAAAATTTCAAGACCATTTTGAAAATGGTTTGACTTTATTGGGATAGGCCAGAAGAAAAAAGAAAACAGTGCCTCCTTGTAGGGGGAAATACTTAGTATCTTAATTTAAAATAATAACTTTTTGGGGTGCCTGGCTGGCTCCTGTGCAACTCTTGATCTTGGGCTTGTGAATTTGAACCCCACATTGGGTGTAGATACTACTTCAATAAATAAATAAAAACTTTACAAATAATAATAACTCAGAAAGAGGTTTCTACTTAAGCGTCCACAGGGAAGTCCAATAACCATTTATTGAAGAGAAATGTTCACTTAAAATTCTATGTTTGTTAGGGGAAAATAAAATGAATAACTTGACTAAACAAGAAATTATTTTAAAGGAGAAAGCGGAAGCAGTAATGAAAAATCCGAAGTAAGCATAGACACAGAAGAATGAAAAATAGATATGTAAAGGCCATGTTGTTGTTGTTTTTATTTTTATTATTATTATTTTTTAATGTTTATTCATTAGAGAGAGAAAGCGCAAGTGGGGCAGGGGCAGAGAGAGAGGGAGAGGCAGAATACAAAGTAGGCTCCAGGCTCTGAGCTGTTAGCCCGGAGCCCAATGTGGGGACCAAACCCACAAACTGCAAGATCATGACTTGAGCCAAAGTCAGATACTTAACTGACTGAGCCACCCAGGTGCCCCAAGGCCATGTTATTATACAAAAAATAATTTTTTTTAATAAACATTAAAGAAACATTGACCAAAACTCTTGTAAATGAAGAACCACAGTTGTAGTTAATCACTAGGTCAAGTAGAAAATTAAAAGGAAGCCACATGCAAAAGAATGAAACTAGGCCATTATCTTACTCCATACACTAAATTTAACTCAAAATGAATTAATGACTTCAGGGTAAGATCTAAAACCATAAAATTCCTAGAAGAAAACATAGACAGTTAACTCATTGACATCAGCCTCAGTGATATGTTTATGGATCTGACTCCAAAGGCAAAGGAAACAAGAGTAAAAATAAACAAGTGAAACTACATCAAACTTAAAAAAAGCTTCTACACAGTAAAGGAAACCATCATCAAAATGAAAAGGCAACTTATTGAATGGGAGAAAATACTTGTAAATCATATATCTGATAAGGGGTTGATATCCAAAATATATAAAGAATTTATACAATTGAACAATAAAAAACTAACCCAATTTAAAAATAATGAGCGGAGGAGCTGAACAGATATTTTTCCAAAGGAGACATACAGATGGCCTACAGGCACATGAAAAGATGTTCAACATTATTAATTATTAAGGAAATACGCATCAAAACCACAATGAGGTATCTCTTCACACCTGTTAGAAAGGCTAGTATCAAAAAGACAAGAAGCAGGAAGTGTTGGAGAAGATGTGGAGAAAAGGAAAGCATCCTGTATGGTTGGTGGAATGTAAACTGGTGCAGCCACTACGGAAGACACTGTGGACATCCCTCAAAAAATGAAGAATAGATCTACCATATGATGTAGTGATCCCACTTCTAAGAATTTGTCCAAAGAATACAAAAACACTAATATGAACAGATTTATGCTTCCCTATGTTCATGACAGCATCATTTACAATAGCTGAGATATGGAAGGAAACTAAACGTCTGTCCCTTGATATATGAATGGATAAAGAGGATGTGGAATATACAAATACCACTCAGCCATAAGGAAGAAGGAAATCTTGCCACTTGTGACAACATGGAAGGACCCTGAAGGTATGACCCATGTGAAATAAGTCAGATGCAGAAAGACAAATGCCATATGATTTCACTTGTATGTGGAATCTAAAAACAAACAAATAAAACAATACAAAACAAACTCATAGATATGGAAAGCAGTGTGATGGTTACCAGAGGGGAGGGGGCTTGGTGGGTTGGGCACAGTGGGTGAAGGGGGTCAACTGCATGGTGATGGTAACCAGACTTTTGGTGGTGATCACTCTGTAGTGCATATGGATGTCAAATTATAATGTCGTACACCTGAAACTTATATAGTGTTATATACCAATTCTACCTCAATAAAAGATAAATAAATAAAATCACTAAACCATAAACACATACACAAAGAAAATTAAAGGGAAACAGCAAACCACAAAAAATAATGAAGAGAACATTTTATTCTAGAAACCTCTGGTGCATTCCAGAAAGCTTTACAACATCTGTAGATTTAAGTATTTACCTATCAAAGGTGAAAAATAAGGAAAAAATAATAAAATTTTTTAAAAGATAAAATATTAAAAATAAAGAAACCAGAAATTAGAAAAGGAACTATAAAATAAACACAGAGAAGCTGAAAAGAGAAACTTATTCATTTAAAAGAAATAGAAATCCATAGCAACAAAGAGAGTAGAAGGATAAATTAATCCGAAAGCGAGTTTTTTGCAAATAACACTGAAAAAGATACATTCCTTTCAAGTCTGATGAAGGAAAAGAGAGTGAGAGCAAAAATATGCAGGATTAAGAATGAGAAAAGAGACAGAATCACAGATAAAAGAGAACTTAGAACAAACACAAGGGAGTGCTACATGCAATAGTATGGCAAATACATCGAACATGTAGAGGTAAAAAAAAAAAAACAAATTGACTATAAATTGCCTACATTGACCCAATAAAAAGTGGAAACCTTGAATAGACCAATTACCATAGAAGAAATCGTAAAGCTGCTTAAAGATAGATACATCATTAAGAAACATACGGAACAAGGTATCTTCACAGCTGAAATTTACTTAACTTCCAAAGATCAGATAAATAAATCCAATTATGTAAACTATTCTAGGCCAGAGATAAAGAAAGAAATCTTCCCAGTTAAATTTATGAAGTTTGCATACCTTTAATACCAAAACCTGATAAAGAGTTGCCCAAAAGAAGTATAGTCTGATTTAACTTATAAAAATCGATGTAAAACTTCGAAATAAATATTAGCAGAAAGAACCCCTCAATATATCAAATGAATAATAAATTTTTATCAGAAAGGCAAGAGAGGTGAAACAATTCTATAATTGTCAACATAAGGCATTTCGTCTATAAATTAAGAGTAAAGTTACTTGATCAAATTAACAGATGCTAGAAAGGCAAATGATAAAATGTAGTGGTAATCTCATTACTAATAAAATTTTTAAGTCAGGGGCACCCGGGTGGCTCAATCAGTTAAACATCCAACTCTTGATTTGGCTTGGGCCAAGATCTCTCAGTTCATGAGATCGAGCCGCATGTCAGGCTCTGTGCTGGCAGTGCAGAGCCTGCTTGGGATTCTCTCTGTCCCTCTCTCTCTCTGCTTCTCCCTGCACTTGCGTGCTCTCTCTCTCTCAAAATAAATAAATAAACTTAAAAAAATTAAGCCAAGTGGAAAAAGAGATAATAATTTAATAACTATACTATTTGTTTACTAAACAATTTTTGACTAACTTATTTAATAGATTTATTTACCAAAAAATCAACAGCAAATATAGCCTATAAGAGGAAAACTCAAAATAATTTCAACTAAGTTAGAAATCAGACAGTGATGCCTGCCATTGCTATTATTATCAAGCACTATCTTTTTTTTTTTTTTTATTTCTAGGAGAGAGAGAGAGAGAGACAGCGTGAGCAGGGGAGGGTCAGAGAGAGAGGGAGTCACAGACTGAAACAGGCTCCAGGCTCTGAGCTGGCAGTCAGCACAGAGCCCGACGCGGGGCTCGAACCCACGAACCGCGAGATCATGACCTAAGCGAAAGTCGGACGCTCAACCGACTAAGCCACCCAGGCGCCCCATATCAAGCACTATCTTAATAATAATAATAATGTCCCCCACCCCCTGCAAAAGATGTCCTAATCCCCAGTACCAGGAGTATGACCTTATTTGGAAATAGGGTATTTGCAGCTGATCAAGTTAAAATGAGATCATTAGGGTGGGCCCTAGTCCAGTGCGACAGCTGTCCTTATAAAAGGGGGAAATTTGGATACAGATACACGCACAGGGAGCCTGCCCTGTGAAGATGAAGGCAGGGATCTGTGATTCGTCTGCTAGTCAAGGAAAGCACTGAAGATGGCCAGCATACCCCCAGAAGCTGGGCGAGGGGCACAGAACCGATTCTGCCTGGTCCTCAGGAGGAGCCAACCCTGATGCCTCCTTGAGCTCGGACCTCTAGCTCGCAGAGCCCTGGAGCAACACATTTCTGCTGCTTAAGCCACTCGATTTATGCTGCTTTGTTGTGGCAGCCCTCGCAAACCAATACCACAGGAAGCTGAAATAATTGATATAAACATCGGGCAAGAAAAGAATTGCCCGTTTTAAATAATGATATCATTGCACAGCCAGAAAACCCAAACGGATCTGGGATTTTTTTAAGTTACCAGAATTAATAAAATAATATGTAATGGGGCCTAATGCAAGATAAGGCGCAAAGATTCAATACCTTTCCTCTCTTCTAAATTTGGACATGGCACTGGACAGTCTGTCTCCCTTTGCCTTCCTTTTTTTTTTTTTTTAAATTTTTTTAATGTTTTATTTATTTCTGAGAGAGAGAGAGGCAGCGTGAGCAGGGGAGGGTCAGAGAGAGAGGGAGACACAGAATTGGAAGCAGGCTCCAGGCTCTGAGCTGTCAGCACAGAGCCCGACACGGGGCTCGAACCCACAAACCAGGAGATCATGAGCTGAGCTGAAGCCAGACGCTTAGCCAACTGAGCCCCCAGGCGCCCCTCCCTTTGCCTTCCTGATTCTCCCTTCTCACCCTTCTCTGCTCGCTGGCTTCTGGCTGGGCTCAGTCACTGGACAGCACTGGCGGAGGCAGGAGTAGAGCATCTCCCTTCCTGCTGCCCTGGGAAGGGCATCGCTGCCTCGTTCCAAAGGCTCCCGGCCAGCTGTCCTTTCCTGGCGCTGCAGCTTTCTCTCCAAGTCTGTGAAGTGCTCCCTGCTGCCCCTTGCTGTCCCACCTGGGTTTGCGCCGGCGTGCTTCTCCGTCATGGTAGATTTCCCCGACTCTTGTCCACACCTTTACAAATACTTTCTTTTAAACCTCTTCTCAGTATCCCATACCATGCGTTTCCGGCCGGGACACTGACACAAACACCGAGAAGTAAAAACTGGAAAATAGATTTCATTCACAATGGCCACAAAAGCCACGAATACTTAGAAATGGTTTTAACCAAAAAGCACAGTCACTGAAAGAAGAAAACCAAAGGCCCTAACTGAATGAATAAAACCAGATCTGAACAGATATTTTCCTTGGATTGGGAGACAGATCATATAGTCAATTCTCCCAAGTTAATACATAAAAGTAATCTAATTCTAATTAAAATCTCAATGAGTTGTTTCTAAATTGGAGGGAATGATATCGAAACTTACATGGAAGAACATGTGGGTTCAGAATACCAAAGAGAGTTATGGAAAAGAACAGTGGGTGTGCAATCAAGTCATTGTGGATTCAGGAATAGACAAATAGATCAGTGGAACTGAACAGAGAAGCCAAAATTAGATCCCAGCAAATACAAGAATATAATAGATGACAAAGTTTCATTTCAGTGGGTAAAAGGTTATTTAATAAATAGTGTCAGTACTGGGCTATCTGAAAAAAAACACAATTAGATCCTTACTTACACTAAAAATGTAATCTACATGGACTGAAGATTTAAATGTAAAAAATAGAACTTCAAAAATCTCAAGAAAATCTAGGAGTGTACACACACCATCTAGGGGCTGAAAAGGCCTTTTTAACCACCACTGGAAACCTAGAAGTTATAGATTAAAAAAAAAAAAAAAAAAAAAGACGTATGTGACTAGACATACGTGACTAGTTTTAAACTCTTTGGAGAGAAATTCGGCTTTGTACAAAGGCAATAGACAAATGGTAAATTTGGAAAAAATATTTGTAATGAAGAGTTTTGGAAAAAAATATTTGAAAATGCAAAACATTACAAAAACTATTGCAAAACTATTTGTAATATAAGTAGGTCCCTGTTTTGCCAGTAGAGGCCCTGGAGGGAAACTGGAGCAGAAAGCAGCTGTCCTTCTTGGTTCTAGAGGGTTCTGAGCATGCTCCTGCTATTAGGCTCTTACTATTGTTAGGAATGAGCCTAAAAGGATCTGCATACATGGTAAATTGTTACAGCCTTTTTTTAAGACACTGTGTTTCTATTCCTAGAAATCTAATCCACAGAAACAAAGGCAGAAGGACATAAGGACATAAGGTCATACAAGGATGATGTCTGTGCATTATTTATCCAAAAAAAGGAAATTAAATTAAACCCTATCAGTAGGAGAATGATTGAATAGATCATGTAACATCCATGTTATGAAATAATGCTTTCAAATGAATGAAAATTATACCAGTTGTTACAAAGGGATTTCCATGAGTTTTTGTTGAGTCTGAAAAGCAAGATATGTGCATATTTTGATCCTTTGTATGTATACTTAAAAATGTTAATAAAATGAAATTATTAGGGGGTGCCTGGGTGGCTCAGTTGGTTAAGCATTTGACTCTTGATTTTGACTCAGGTCATGATCTCACGGTTCATGAGATTGAGCCCTGTATCAGGCTCTATTATGACAGTGTGGAGCCTGCTTGGGATTCTCTCTCTCCTCTCTCTCTCAAAATAAATAAATTTTTAAAAATGAAATTATTAGTATTAAAAATACTGTTTGCTAATGACATAAAATGAGTGCACACAAGGTACTGAGAAATAATTCAAGCATACCATGGAAATAAAAGTAATTATTTAGCTTGAAAGATATTAATTATTCATAAAACACGCTGTTTACTTTCTTGTAGAGAAATAAAATGTTACATAACAGTAAGAATGTGGAAAAATTCCAAGGCAGTGGGGTGACTCGGTGGCTCAAAGACTTACCTGAGGATATAAGCTATAACATACATAGCTTTAAGAGAAATGATAGTTTGAATCAAAAAGAAGATAGTAAATGGCTAGCAAATCTGCTTGAGAAAAGGTTTTTACTCATTGGGCATTTCAGGCTCAAAGGCTCATGTACCTAAGTTCCACGGGCCTGGAGAATTTATACCAGAAGTTCTATAAATCAAGATGATGGGCCCATTCATAATGGTGTAATTAAATAATTTGCATCATTAGTATATCATTTTTCAAAAAAGATCATGTTGATGCATCTACTGAAGAATTATATTCAGTGTCATACGATGCGTTCATTTGGACATGATCACTCGCTTGAAAACTTTTCCAAAATAGCAATCCCTAAAAAACAGAGAGAATGTAAGGTTAACAAAGAAAATCAAATATCTGTTTGTAATAAGTAATAAGAAATTGAATTGTTTATACAATCAATAAGAATTGATTTATTGATTTATACAATCAATTATTCCTAATGTTTCTCAAACTCCATTTTTTCTCCCTGAACATGTGCATTTGAGAATGTTGGATTTTGCAAATCCTGAACAGGCAAACCATGGCTGATTTCATCAGGGGAGTCCATGTTCATTGAGGTGGGAAGTAATTAACTGCTTTAAAAACCAAACAAACTCAAAGTGTGGGAAAATTGTGAGTATGGTGCAAAGAACTTTCTATGAACCATTTCAGAGAAAGTTGCCTATATGATGCCCCAGCATCCACAAATATTTAGTATGTATTGTGTATTCCTGCAACCAAGGATGTTCTTCAGCATAAATAAAATTCAGCCCCCCCAAAATGAAGGAAATCAACATCGATATAATACTGACCCTTCATTGGCATTCAAGGTTTTCTTTTTTTTTTAAATAGTTTATTGTCAAGTTGGTTTCCATATAACACCCAGTGCTCATCCCAAGTGCCCTCCCCCATGCCCATCACCCCTCCCCCCCACCCCCATCAGCCCTCAGTTTGTTCTCGGCATTCAAGAGTCTCTCGTGGTTTGCCTCCCTCCCTCTCCCCCACCATTTCCCCCCTTCTTCTCCCCCACGGTCCTCCGTTAAGTTCCTCCTAATCCTCCTACGGCGCTCAAGGTTTTCTAATTAATGTTTTTGTAGCAAAATGATCCAGTTCAGAATCACATGTTGAGCTGAGTTGTCATTTGTCTTGGATCCCTTTGGTCTTTCCTGATTATCATGACCTTGACACTTTAAAGATTACAGGTCAGGTATCTGGCGAAATCTCCCTCCTCTCGGGGTTTGCTGTCTCCTTGTGGTTGGATTCACTACGCATGTGGGGCAGGATGAGCAGGGACACGATGCCGAGGTAGCACGCCGCCTCAGCCGCCCCGTGGCTGGTACGACTCCGGCCCGTTGTCCAGGGTGGGATCTGCCAGGCTTCTCCACTGGGTCAGTTCTCTACTATTTCTAACTAATAAGTACTTTGTGGGGAGGTGTGTTGACACTGGGGCAACATCCTATTCCTCACCCTATTTTCAGTTTACTCATTTATTTATTTGCATTAGCGTGGACTCCATGGTTTCCTAATTTTATTCAATGGGCTATAATTCATCACTAAAATTATTTAGTTTGATACTCAAATTGTACCAGATTTGGCCAGTAAGAGTCTCTTCAGTCTGGTTCCTGTGTCCCTTCGGCCTCATTCTTTAAGCTCTTTCTCATTTGCGGGCACAAAGAGAAACGTCGAGTTCATTTTGTTCTTTCTCTGAGCCAGACATGGAGTCAGCCATTTCTCCAAGGATGCGTGGTTTCATTGGGTGACGAATGGTATTCAGGAAGCAGTGTCTGGGGGTGGGTGTGCTCAGTGCAGCTGAGGAGTCCCACTTCCAGGTCCTTTTGATGATCAGATCTAAGGATATGTACATATACACACACGCATTTATACTGATACTTCTCTCTCTACGTCTACCTCTACACCTCTTCCTCTACCTCTACCTCTATCTCCCCACCATGAAGACGCCCTGCTCTCCCCATCCCCAAATCCTGAACTAGGCAGCTACCTTCCCCAAAGCATGGACACCCAACCTACTCACACCAGCCAGGTGCAAACCCCTGCTCTGGGCCACCGCAGCCCCACCCATTCCGTGACAGATGCCTGTATTGCTCAAGCCCAGTGACCAGCTTCTGCACAGGATTCCCATCAAGCTCTTTACCAGTCTGCACTGCCCTATGAGATATCGTGATCTAACTGGATCTTCTGGGGGCTGCCTAGTCTCAGAAAGGGGGGTGGTGCTCGTGGAGCCTCTGAACATGGCTTGCAGGAGACAGCCGCTCCCCTGCTCCACCTGGCCTGTCCCAACGAGAGCCGTCACTGCTACAGACATTTCCATGCCATGAATGTGAGGAATCTGCTGCTTCCTGGCACTGCGAAGTCTGCACAAGGGCCTTTGCAACTTTTAAAACCCTCTTCCTTGTAAATCCCGACTTTCTCCAAGCCATCCTCTCTGAAGTTCTGCTAAAAACAGAAATTCCAGGGTGTAGCTGACATCTGTACCACGAAATGGGACTGACTCTCCGTCCACTGCCCCCCTGCCTGCTGTCCTGTGCGCCATTTAGAGACCGGGGAACAAAGAAGGAAAGGCCTGTGGAAGAGTTTGCTTGACTATAGATCCGATATTTCAAATATGGCTGAAGATACTATGGCCTTTTGCCATGAAATGCCTGAAGGTAAAACTGAGTGAACTTCCTGTATCTAGGAGAATAATTATGGGACAATTCTGATGGCTACATCATCCCATGTAAATTAGAAATTGTCAAAAGCAGAGTCATGCTCATAAACATTTAATATTTTATACTTTATACTAATTTTTACTTTATGCCTGTAGTAAAAGTGATTGAACTGTGTTGTCTTATATTTGGAAGGTTTGGAAATGCCTGTGTTTGGACTATTATGTTTTTGGCTCTCTGACACTTATTCAGAAGGATGTCATTTCTCGGTTGGCCTTTTCCTACATTTCAACAATAATGATATGGTGAGGAGAAAACTTGCCACACTCTGGGAACTTAAATAACTGTGAGAACATTCCAGTCACAGGTTTGGATTTGTTCATATGAAATCCGAGGTGTGAGGTTGTCACAGTGTTTGCAGGTGTCTGTTTCTCAGGAATCATCTTTTATTTTGATAACAGTCACACAAGCTCCATCTCCAGAGGCCTCCAGGGAGGAGCTCTAGTCTTCCTGTTGTGTCTGAGAATCTCTCAGACATGCAGAACATTCTAGCAACTCCAAGGCGGGGCCCAGAGATCATCTAGGCATGATTGAGAATGCAGCCAAATTAGGTATGGATGTGCACTTCCCTCTGTTTAAAAAAATTTTTTTTAAGTTCCTCAAATCCAGATCAGTTTAAGTTTTTGTTTTATTTTTGTCTATTTGTGCCAGCTGTAAAAAAAAATTTTTAACCTAGCTGGCTGTGAGGAGAAGCAAGTGCCTGGAGCACAGCCACCAGCATTGCTGAAGCATTTTCCAGTTCCCTCAGGAACCGACCTGACTGGAGGAAGTGAAGAGAAAATGATTCTTCACGCTTCCCCATCAGCTCAAATTGGGATACCTGCCCAGAGCCTCTGCATATCCCAGCTCAAAAGGCCTTCAAGACTTGCTCAGGTGCTGGCTTCTCCTTGGCGCCATCTTTGACCAGCACAGAACTGTTGGCTTCTCCTTGGCGCCATCTTTGACCAGCACAGAATCGCTGTCCCTCCACGGCCTTCCTAGTGGCCCCTCACCAATTTGAACAAATTGAGATAACTACCCCTGTCCTTTGTGCCATCTTCTGATCCCTCTGGGTAACTTT
Source organism: Hyaena hyaena (assembly GCF_003009895.1). NCBI lineage: Eukaryota > Metazoa > Chordata > Mammalia > Carnivora > Hyaenidae > Hyaena > Hyaena hyaena. Next base: position 957,572 of record NW_024080763.1, read on the forward strand.
AAGCTCTGTGAGGTCAGGTACTGAATGGAATTCAGCCCTGGGATCTGTTCATGTGCCCAGTAGCACATAAACAGTCGTCAAACAAATGAGGAGAGAATCTAGAGTTTTGGAGAGGAAAACCAACATACGATGGGGTTATCATGTGGACGCCTGATATGTGCCCTGCATCAGAGCTAATGGAGAGGAGAATTTCTAGGCAAGCAAGGATGGATATTACTCTTGAATGTTCTTAGATCTCCCTGAAATCCCTTTAGCTTCAAGATCCCTGTGAGGCATTAGAGAGGTGTTCTCTACTTCACAATCTGGACCCAGGACTGGGATATGAAAAGTTCAGATAAAAGCTCAAATCTTTAATGAGAAAAAAAAAAAAAAGCCATGTTTGTTTCTCGAAGACAGAAACAAGAAGAGATCAACAGAGGGATGGGAGAAGAAGGCCCCTGGCACACCTCGGGAGCTTCCTCCAGCCCCACCTCACTGAGATGTGCCGACCTGTCCGATGTCAGTCACACACGCGCCGTGGCTCCATCAGTTAAGCTGTGCCCACAGTCCTCAAACCCGCTGTGCTGCAGTCTGGCTCACTGGGGCCATGGGGCCCCTTGTTCTCTTCCCGAACATGTGCTGTGGTTCTTTGGCCCCCGCTTCACAGAGCCGCCTCTGGATGCTCTCCAGCAACACGACTCTCCTCCCTGCTTACGGAGAGCTGGGCTGAGAGGGCAACCGGGGACCAGAGAAGTTTTTTGGAACTTCTTTTGGCGACAAGCCTAAAAGGCCATTAAAGCTAAAAGCCATGTCATTTTTCTGCTGGGCAGAGAACAGAGTAAGGGTCTGGTTCTACTTACGAAGTAAGATGCCTGCTTCTGTGGGAACTTTGTGGTAGACACAACCCACTTTGTGTTTGTAGTTTAAAAATGATTTCCTCGGCTCTGCTAGGTGAATAAGTAATTGTGCTCTGTTATGACGGAAATAGGCATTTTGTTCACATGAGAAAGCCCCCGGCATCTTGGAAACCAACAGACAGTAAACCATCCATGCCGGGTATCAGTAAGTCTTAACTTTTTCAAGTGTGTATCTTTGAGAAATGTTAAAGAATAAAGACATCTGGTAAAGGTCAAATTCATGTTCTTATTTAAGGCCTCTGTTCATTTGACATTTTGGTTGAGGAAAGACAGTTTCTCTTCTACTCAGGGAGGAAGTAAAAGTTGTCTAATGGCAGATGTAGTGCTGCTGTTAAACAAAGCCCTAATATTAATTTCCTCTCTGTTCTAAATCACTGGGGGTAGATGGGATGGCTCAGTCTTTGCCAGAGGAAGGCAGATACACAGTAAAGAAAATGAAACATTTCCCTATCCACGAGAAGACAAACACAAAAACCATACTAAATGAAACATTTTTGACAGATGTCTTTAGTTTTAACAAACAGAGAGAAATACACAACCTGAAAAATGACTTTTGGAGAAACAAGGAGACAAAATATTGGCCTACACATCTCAAATTTTGTGCTGACTTGGAGGAATAACATGTTTGACAAAGACAGTAGTGTGAGTCTGGACAGCTTGACTTGATGGACGTGATATAACAGTCGCTTAGACTAGTTGAAGGCCTTAGAGAGAAAAGTCATTGTCAAAAAGAACCTCGAACTGGTTTCTACATCTCCTCCAGTCACTTAATCCCTGGCACAGAGTCATTAAGGAGCCAGAAAGGCCTGGCCAGTTGGACTTCCGTGCTGACACACTTTCTACTGGGTCTGGGTGGGGTCCAGTGCGGAAGTCTTAACCTCTGATGACCGCCGGGCACAGGCCGCCATCCCTCCACTTGCCCACCTGTGGTCCTGGTGTCCCCCTCACCAAACCCTTCAAATGCCTCTCCAGCAGCCAGGGAGCAGGCACGCTTCTGCCGAGTTTAATTCATCTTCTACTTACAGACTGTGTTTAAGACTGGCTGGCAAAGATCAATGCCTCTCCTGCGTGCTTTAGACCAGAGAGGAAATGAGCAGAGATGTTTTCAGTTCACCGCAGCTCTAACTGTCTTTGTACAACTTAGTCTTCCCTGCCTTGACCCATAGCAGTTGCCTCGCTTGGGCCACGGCTGGCATTAGCGGGTTGAGTTCTATTCAAGAAAAATCACCTGTCCACCTTCCTGCTCCTTGACATGATTATTCCAGCTGAGATTTTCTGTAACTTACAGGGCACTTACAGCAAAATCTTTACTATTTATTGTAAATGACTACATTTTCAAGTTGCCAGAAAGATCCTTTTTTAAGAGGTTGTGGGTGTATCTTTCTTGAAACAAGAATGATCTAAAAATGTATTTAAATATTTATGGAAGGAGTAAGATAGGAAATGATTATTGCAAAAGTAATGCCTTTGAATATGATTTTCAAAAATTCGGTTTATCACTACTTTTTAAGAGTATATGCTCTGCATATGCTGTTGATATATAGGTGGGAGGGATTTTTTCCTTCATGAAGGAAGGGAAAGAACCAGAAGGAGTCTGGAATGTAGGGTTTTAACTGAGCAAGTACTTACAAGTTGTGAGCATCTCTATGCGTTTGGAGGGAAAACGGACAGGCAATGAAATGTCTTGTCTCAGCTATAGGGAGAGGGCAATAATGCTTTTGGAGTTTGCTTCAGGTCACCTGCACTCATTGTCGCAATGGTAAGTATCTTCCATCAGGGTTAAGGATCCTGGGTTGCCATCACAATGGACACCTTTGTTGAAGACTCTGAATGTTTAATTTTACTGAGATTTCTGAGAAGCACGCATTTTGATGAACTCTAAATACTATTTTCCAAATACTAATGACTAAATATGTCAGAGTTGATGACACATGTGTCCTCCTCCCTTCCCCCAACATCTCTCTCTCTGTCTCTCTCTCTCTCTCAAATTCACAGGTAAAGTCCTCATACTGTGATACTTCATGACTGTTTGTGCTTTAAGAAAATGTTGGGACGGGGTGGGAGCCAGCCTACCCAGGGTACATTTCAAGAAGGTCATGATTTTTTACCTCAGAGAAGCACTTCATTATAAATAAGAAGCAGTTCTAGAAAACACATTTGGAATCCTCTCTAAGGTCTCTCTACCTCTAACATGCCCAAATTCCTTGTGTAATTTATTGTTATTTGCTATTTGGATACCCTTCACTGAATGGTGAGCGAAAGAGGCAATTTTTTATTCTGTTTTTCAATAAGTCAATAAAAGAAAAAAAATTGCTATGCATTCTAACCTATTTGATCTCCCACAATGCCCTTTAATTTGAAAGAGAATGAAGAATTATTATAGAAATTCACCAAAAAAAATTTTTTTAATGCAAAATGAGCAGAGCTGTTTAGTTTCTGCTAGTGGTGCAATATTTTCTCATGGTTATGTTCTTGAAACATGAATCTGTGATAGTTTAAGAGCTGAATACATAATTTAATACTGCCCAAGGCCAGCATTAGCTAAAGCAGATGTTTGTGAAAGATGCATGTCTTTATTGGAGGGCTGAGCTGCCCTAATTCGGTCCATTTCACTCTGCCTCACTCTCAGTGCTCTCTTCTGCAGTGACGGAGACTGAGAACGACCCCCCTTAAAGGTACCCCAGGGGGGCCCATTACACATGACATAAAGCTGCCCGAAATGCAGAAGGTGGTTGTCTCTCAGGGTTGTTTTCTGTATCTAACAACTGTTGACGTGTCACTGAATCCCTGAATCTCACATCGAGAAGATCCTCAGAAGGTGACTGATTCTCTTGATGCTTGGACCTTCTACAATATCCCAGGAGTGCTGGGAAACATTCAGAGCCACACATCTGTTCTGTAACAACACCCTCCTCACAAGGAAGCAGTTTGGAGGTGGTGACAGAGAGGAGCCATTTTGGAATCCAAGCTCGACCTTGTCTTCACTGTGTGATGCTGAGCTAGTTAATTTACCCCCTCTGAGTCTGTTTTCTCATGACACTGTACCTCATAGCGTTGTTTTGAGGATCCAGTGAGATAATGGATATAAAATCCTTCACATGGTATCTGGAACATTGGAAAGACTAAGTGGAAGCCATTACTCTAGTTTCATTTTTAGCCAATGTCCTTTCCCCTCCACCCTTGGATTCTAGTCATGCCCCTGGAGCTAAACACAGAAGCTTTGGCACAGAGCAAACCTAACCTCTCTCCTACATACCTGTCATCCAGATAATTGAAATGTTCACCCTTTTCATCTCTTTTCCCTTCATCTTTTAGACTCTTTATTACAATGACTTCAAGTTACTCTCCTTTCTCCAAATGTCCAGTGTTCTCTCTCATCCTTGGGCTTCTGCACATGCTATTTGCGCTCAGGCTGGGCTCCTGCCTCTGTCACTTCTCCCCTTTGGGCCTCATCAAATCCATCTCAAACTTCAGGACTCAACTAAGATGTCCCTTCTGCAACAAGCCTTCCCTGATCCCTGACATATTTCCCACTACCAACTCCCCTCTATTTCCCTGGGCACTGCTTTGGTTTCACAGGAAGAAGATGTAAGGGTGAAAAATTAGGCAGAGGTGGAAGAAAAGAAAGATATACATCATTACGTGGAATTAAGCTACCTGCAGCAACATGGGAGACAGATTTAAAGTTGCTAACTGAAGATGATGCTTATAATGATGCTTTATCTCTGGGGGCTGTGACGTTACCTCTCAGTGGCTGAAAGTACCGGTCTCCAGAAGGCAGGGTCCGTGTCTTCTTCATTTCTGATCTGTAGACACTAGCCGTGTCTGGCACATAGTCTGCTGCTCACTAGGCGTTCCTTGAACATGTCAGTAGACTTCTTTCTGAGAGCTTTCACATCCCTTTTCTGATTTGCTCATCTCAACAAAACTGGGCAGCCCTCAGAGATTTTTTTACGTATGTCAATTTTCTTTGCAGAGGAGTCAACTGAGAACTAAGGAGCATTGGCTCATGAGAGACAGATCAAATCCTACATATTCAGAGTCCTACTCTAAAGGCTCTTCTATGACATGAATGTCTCTCTCTTTCCTTCCCCACTGCAGATAGAACTCTACACACCCATTGCTCAACAAACAAGAAGTTAAACTGAGTAAATAAATGTCTACCTAAACTTCTCTCCTGAAGGGAGAAAGGATTCTACTCAACATCTTTATTTCACACAGAGGGTAGAGACAGGATCAATCCAGTTTAAGCCTGATTCTTGACCTTAGCCTAAGCATTATGTTGTCACCTGAAAACAAAACAAAACAAAACAAAACAAAAACCAAAGCCTGATTTTCACACAGTATCCAATGTTGGCTATACCAGCTAGTGCCCACCACGGCCTCCTCTTAGCTAGGACGGCCTCATTATTCAGTGGGCTCTTCTAGGAAACAAACTAACGCAGGGGGGCTTTTTGGTTCTGAAGACATCTTGCCCAGCCTTTGCTGAAGTGAGGTGAAGGTCTTCTTATAGAACCTGCCCTGAAGTGAAGAACCGGTCTTCATCTTCATTTGTCTTCTGGAAAGACTTGAGCCTGAGTTGATCCTGAACACTGAGTGCACAACCAAGTGTTTGGAAACGGTTGAAGAGAATTTTGGCTGGGGCCAGAGAAACAACTGTTTGTTCCTTCCTGCTCTCCCATCTCCGGGCGTTCCCTCAGATGTATTAAGCCCAACACAGTGACAACCCTGGCCAAATGACAGGCTAAAGCTCACAGCTGTCCTTTGCTAGTGCCGGGATCCAATTGAAAAGCCATCATGAAGCTGGCTCTGAGGGCTTGGAGTAAATTGACTGCAGGCCTTGAAGGGAGGCTGCAGACTCGCCAGCCAAGAAGCCTATTTGGAGCTATGGCTATCCCAGAAGTCAACCAAGACTAATAGAGGAATCCATTGTCCCAGCCGCCCCAGCGGAATGCATTTAGCTCAGCATGAAAGAAACATGGAAGGGTGGAGAAGGAACCAACCTTGCTGAAGTAGAAGGCACCGTCATGAGCTCTGAGGCTGGTGAGAAAGCAGAGCTCACAACAATATGGCCCAGACGGGTTTTGAGCCTTTATCTCAGAAAGACTAAAATCAACATGTCAGAGATGATAGAATCTGACCCCTGAGCCAGCAAGGACAAGAAAAGAAACCATGGGATTTGGGGAGGGGGGCGGGGCACCTACTTTTATATGAGCCTTGGCCAGTATGGTTTGTGAACCTGCCCGAGCATTAAAAAATATATATCCTAAATATACTCACCAGAGTTAGATCACACCTCAGAATATAGTCTGAGTCATTGTCAAGATTACATGGGCACCGATAGGAAATTCTTTTTTTTTTTCAATTTTTTTTAATGTTTTATTTATTTCTAGGAGAGAGAGAGAGAGAGAGCGTGAGCGGGGATGGTCAGAGAGAGAGGGAGTCACAGACTGAAACAGGCTCCAGGCTCTGAGCTGGCAGTCAGCACAGAGCCCGACGCGGGGCTGGAACCCACGAACCGCGAGATCATGACCTAAGCGAAAGGCGGACGCTTAACCGACTAAGCCACCCAGGCGCCCCAGCACCGATAGGAAATTCTATGCAAGCTACTGTGGCCCTTGAACTACAGCAAACATAAAGACTTCAATTGATAGATTGCTTGACAATGACTCGTAGTACGACAATGTAAAATTATTTTTAAAAATTCTTAAAACAGTTACTTCTGGTTGTAAATAGCTAAAAGAATTCATGCTAGGTTTAAGTAATTCTTTCACCTCAAGAAGCAGCTCTGGGGCTTTGCTAGCCTGCAGAGGAGCCAAGAGCAAGCCAGAATGAATTGGCGGAGAGATACCACATTGGCATAAACAGAACAAAGAGAGCAAGAGATTCCATTGAGTTTCGGGAAAATAAGTGCCATCACTTGCAAAATACTGGGATGTTGGATATCAAAATTTGATCTGCAAGGTTTGGGAGCTCACGGAGGAGCCTGCACATGTAAAAATATGATCTCCAGAGTACAGTCAGGATTCCAGAGTTTACTGTGGAAGCTGTGACATACTCCCAGCTTCCTTTCTCTGGGAAATTATTTTATGTGATGTGTGTTGGGGACTGAAATGTAGTTCTACTGCACAATATTATCATCAGAGCCGTCTTCCTCTGTGTCCAGGCATCTGAATTACATCCGCAATATGCCTTCGGGCATATTACATACAATTAGGAAATCTTCTTTAGTAGCTCGTTTTTCCCCAAATATGTAATTTTGGCTGAATGATATTAAGGGATTAAAAAAAAGATATCATTACATTAACTGAAATTATTACTATTTTAATTTGCCTGCAAAGCCTTTATTTCAAGTATCATTTCTTATAACTTGTAACTCAGTGGGTATCATAATCCTGATAGAATTTTAGCGACTTGATAGCCTGAGACATTTTGGGGGAATCATTCCCAACAGAAAATCAGTTTAATGAGCACTTCTGGTGTTAACTGTGAACAGCTATTTTCCACACTCTTAAAGTACATGACTAAACAAGGGACTCATGCCACCTTTTGTAATGTAACACCTGGTGTTCTGTTCCTCCCCCTCCTGACCCTAACAATCATCGTCGAGTAACGCCTAGCCAATTTATGGAATTGATGGACTCCAGAGAAAGTGAGGGAGCCGAGCCAGCTTCCTGAAATAGCAAGTTTTAAGATGAATTTCTGGAACAATCACTTGAAAGTGCAATACAATGAAACTTCCTCTTATAATTTTCAACCAGCCAAGCCTTTGCCAAAAGGGTATTATTTGTTGAAGAAAGTGACATCCTTGGGAATGTGGAAAGTGAATCACTGATAGTAACAGAAATATCTAACCACTCACTCTATTTTCTCTTCAACTACAATGTGGTGAAAACCTGGCACACAGTGTCCTGGGAAATGTTAATCATATGTCCTACATATGGCGACCTTGCGGTCAAGGTGGTGCTTGGCTTTTCTCCCCTTTGCTCAGAACGACAGCAATGACAAAATATGCAGCCAGTATTTTATATGTATTTTACAAATTACATTATATATTACATATCAATTGAAAAGTGCTGCTATACTTTAAAAAAAAAAAAAAAGAGCTCAACATCCTGATGGACCAGAAACAGAGCCACAAAGCAAAGTGTGTTGCGAGCCAGAGGCCTACAGGGCTTTAGCACTGAATCAGGCAGGGTGGTGTAGATTTGACTCCTATGGGGGCAGCCCAGACAGGCACATTCTGTGTACAGCTGCGAGCCACAGCTTTACTTCCTGCATACAGCCAAGCGCTGGGCCATGCTTTCTACCATCGAAATGGAGCCAGAAAAAATCTCCAAGCGCTGTTCCCTGACGTGGCAGTGCTTGGACCTTGCTGCCCACTGGTCCCCTGGCTACCCCTGGGGCAGCACCAGGATCATTGTGGGACTGGATTCAGAATTACCAGGTTACAACCTGGGGTCCCAGGGATCTTCTTTGTGTCCACAAACAGGTTGACAAAGTGAGGAAAGTACAGAGAGCAGGGGAAAACCCCCACTCAACATGAACCTGGAAGCTAAACTGTCAAAGCTCATGAGAACAAAGTAGCCATCAGAAACGCAGCCAGCAATCTCAAAATCAGATGTCTCGGTTTCTTATTGCTGCTTTGACAAATTACCCCAAATATAGTGGCTGGGTGTAACAGCAATCTGGTGTAACAGCAATCTGGGGCACCTAGGTGGCTCAGTCGATTAGGCGTCCAACTCGATTTTGGCTCAGGTCATGATTTCACCTTTTGTGAGATCAAGTCCCACATCAGCCTCAGCGCTAACAATGTGAAGCCTGTTTGGAATTCTCTCTCTCCCTCTCTCTTCCCCTCCCCACTTGTGCTCACTCTCTCCCTTTCTCTCTCTCAAAAATAAATAAAAATAAACTAAAAAAAAAAAAAAAAAAACAACACCCTACCAATTTACTGTTCTGGTTTTACAGTTCAGAGGTCCAAACTGGCTCTCAGTGGGCTAAAATCTAGGTGCCATTAGGGCTGATTCCTTTCTGGGGAGAATCCACTACCTTTTCCCTTCCATCTTCTAGAGGCTGCCTGCGTTCTCTGGATTCCTTGGTTCATGGCTCCTCTTCATCTTTAAAGTCAGCAACAGTGCGTTGAGTCTGTCTCACACTGCAACACTCTGAACTCTTCTTCCCTCTTCCACATTTAAGGGCCCTTGTTACTACACCAGGCCCACCTGGGATAATGTGTCTTAAAGTCAGCTCATTAACAACCTTAATTTTGGGGGCACCTGGGTGGCTCAGTCAGTTAAGCGTCCAGCTTGGGCTCCAGGCATGATCTCACAGTTGGCAAGTTCAAGCCCCACATGGGGCTCTCTGTTATCAGCACAGAGTCTGCTTCAGATCCTCTCTCCCCTCCCCTCTCTGTGCCTTCCCCATTCATGTGCTTTCTCTCTCTCTCTGTCTCAAAAATAATAAATTAAAAAAATCATTTTTTAAAAACAACCTTAATTCTCCATGTAACGTAACATATTCACAAGTTCAAAGCAGTCAGGACATAAACATGTTTGCAGGAGGACACTATTCCGCCTACCACGTCAGGACCTACTTACTCCCAACAAGATGGAAGTGAGAGAACAACTTGAAAAGACTCTAAGGAAACTAGTATAAGATATCCAAAAAGATGAAAGAAGGAATAACACCAATTTTTACAAAATAGGGAACTGTGAAGGAATTGGTGCACGGTAACCAGTGGTAGAAAATGAGTCTATGGGTACTGGAGTAGATTTGCTAAACTATCTCACTATCTCTGTTCCAACCTCCTATTCCCATGCTTTCCTGGTTGGAGAAGACTAGAAAAATTAAACCAAAACAAACAAAATGTACGTTTCCCAGGTTCCCATGCAGTTAAAGGAGGCATTTAGGTTTGGCCAATCAGATGCATGATCGTGAGACCCTTACGTGGAGCCCAGTTCAGGGGAGGGAGAAGCAGAGTGGGGAGAAGACAGCCATTTTCCTTTCGTAGATTTGGGTGTGTCCCAGAAGAGTTTGGGCTGCGCTCTCTCCTCAGTGGACACAGCCTAGGCGGCGGCCTCCTGAAGCCAACATGCACAGCGGTGGCCTACGTCAGAGATCTGCTTTGACCCTGGGGGGTGCCAATTGCTACTGATGTTTCCTGATTCAGTGCCCTTGGAAGCCAGGTTCTGCAAAGCTGTCCTGGGTGTCGTTCCTGGAGGTCAGTGGAGAGCCTGCTCTTCTAAGCCTTCTAATGCGTGTTTGAGTTCCGAATTCCCTGTAAAGCACCCTTTCTGCCTAAAATAGTGAAAATGCCTCCTATCATCTACAGCAGAACCCTGATTGATATACGCACAACATACAATTCCCAAAATTGGGAGCAGAATGCTGTCAATTGTGCTTTCTTCACAAGACTCAGTGGTACTCAGTTCTCTTTCTCCGCTGTCACAGCAAATTAGCAACTATATACAGGTAAATGAGTTGTACGATAACTAAATTTTAGCTTAAATTATAAACAAGTGACTTTACAAAGTTAAAAGTATATCACTGAACAGCTGGACGGAGATAAAATGACCTTCTAGGGAGCAGGATAATTCCATTTTTCATTTTAATTAAACAAACGTCTTGGAATTGGGAAAAATGAAAGTAGACCTTAGGTAATAGATGACACCACAGAAGCATTTGGCTGACAGTATTGACAAATTATCTCTGTCTAATCTCTGGATGGCACGTGTCAGGTTAGCAGGTAAGAATCCATTTTTCTGATGACCTCTTTATTCCAAATAGGGCATCATAAAGGAAAAAGCTCGGGACTTAAGCCTTTTCAATTTTCTGTTATCAGAAAATGAGTTACATGGTCATTTGGGGAAAGCCTAACTGGCCACATCCATCTTTCCCTGCAGATTGCCCAGTGCTGTGATGGGAAGTATCATACTCCTTCACTCAAAAATTCTTCAAGAGTGTGAGTGGATCAAGGTAAGAACCAGTCCAAAATGTTGGGGTTCTTTTCAGTCTTGCTGTTTAGAAAAATGATGGCTTCTTTGATTTGTTGCGTAGCATCAAAATAGCTGAGAGCTATTTGAGAAAACTTATCAGCTATTGCTAGTGTTGTCATCTTTTTCCTATAACCAAAGAAAATCCCAAATTTCAAAGTCTGAATTTACTTCCAGAGATTTCTTGCACACTTCTTGAGATCATAAATTAAGATTTATACCACATCCTTTATCTTGTTAGTTGAAGATCACGACACGAACTCATCCAGAGGATACATTCCCACTAACTTTCCTGCCTAGGAATGGTTTCTATGAGAAAATTTTACATGCTATTTTAAAATCAGTTTTTTAAAAAATAATGTATGTCGCCACAGAGGGTGATGAGTCAATGACCATAGTAGTTGAAGCAAAAATTAAATTTTTAATTAAGAGAGAAAAGTTTGAAGAAAAAGCATCAATTATTTCATTGAAACATGACTTCTTATATTGCAGCCAGGTAGCTTTGTCATGGGCCAGTCATCTTTAATAGGACGAAGGACATCCCTGTCACTAGAGGCATTGTGATGGACACAGATGGCACTGCACTGTGAAGGGGGCTCAGGGCATCTTGGGAAGGACATTGAAAATACATGTGCCCTTTGTCTGCCATATTAAGCACCTTCTATTACCTCTTAAACTGGGAAAATGGGTTTCACTACCATATCCATATTTGGGATTTTGATCTAAAATGCATTCTATAACTCGAATTTGGCTAAATATTCCTAGGGCAGAAATACGCAGAAATTCTTATCTAGAAGTACTGCTGAGTAGGGAATCAGAAAATAAGAAAAGACTAAGTATGTCTAAGCATAGGAAATCAAAATATAGTTGAGCACCTAATTGGCCAACTGCCTTCTACCCCTTCAACACTCGACTCTCCCTGGCTACTTGTGCAGTATTATTAAGGTAGAATAAATGGTTGGACATGACTAGGTTTTAGGAAAATATGTGAGAGTCATTCAAGCAAAAAAATCAGTTTGAAATAGATGAAATTTTCCATCTGAGTGGCTTCTACCAGAAAAGAATGTTTCTGGGAGTGCAGTATTTTTAATCTTGTTTTAAAATAAATACTTTAATGTATAAATCACACAATTATAAAGGCACTTCCATTTGATTTTCCTTTGGTTTTTGAGATTTTGGAATTGCTCTGTGCAGTTCCAAGTAAAAGCTCTTAGATAAAACTCGCATGCCGAAAACCACCATCAAAAATGTGCAAGTACAACTATAAATTTATACAACACTCAAGCTGTTTGTAGTTTGCAAAATTTGCTAATAAAATGCAGAAGTAGGGTTTCCATTTAACATTCTCTGGCACTGGCACTGCATGTATATCTCGGGTGCAGGCAAGAGATGGAAAATTCCATGCATAGAGAACCTTCTGTGGTTCTGACAGTTTGCTAATATCTTAATGAGTGAATTATGATAATTATGAAAATCTTAGCTTTACATTATTTGTGAAGAGTGTCTGTGTGTGTGTGTGTGTGTGTGTGTGTGAGAGAGAGAGAGAGAGAGAGAGAGAGAGAGAGAGAGAGAGAGAGCCTTCCCAGGCAAATACAGCATCTGATTCAGCAGCATTCAATGAGGAACATTTCATGGGCTAATAATACAAAATGGATCTTAAGCTGCTGCATATTAATCAAATTCATTAAAGTACATTCATTAATTTGTGTGTATAAGAGCCAAACCGGGAATGTGGAATTTGCTGATTTTGCACAAAATGCATGCATTAATGAACGTTAAAACTTCAACATTAGTAATAGCTTTAACAATATTTTTATAAAGCAAAATTCTAAGTATTGTAAATATCTAATTGTTAATTATTTTCTTTTTAATAGTTCCATTTTTGTTTCTTTTTGTTATTTAGCTTTAAGTGGAAAAATAAATATGGAAGAAGAAAACAATTAAGAAATAAAGGGTAACCCTAAAAGACTGTAAAAAAACCATACAACAGTTAATATTAAATTTCCTACCTTTCCTTCAAATCAATTTAAAAATAGATTCAGGGCACCTTAGACATGGTCACTTTTATATGTACAAAGAAATGTGAATTTGAAGTTGAATTAGGAAAGAGTCTTTACTTTCCTCTATGGGACTGGAGTCTGGGAGGACGTGGCAAAGGAAGACAGCTTTGGAGGGTGTTTACTTAAGTGTCTACAACTCGTGGAAAGTTTTTACATTCCTTCATAGCTCAGGGGATCTAAGATTTGTGCTAACAATGAATGACTAGTGTCCCTTAGGCAGCACATACCCAGAACGATACAGAGATTCGCACCACCTCTGTGCAAGGATGAAATGCAAATTCGTGAAGAGTTTCATAATAAAAAAAAGTAATTATGTGATGGATATTAATGAAGTTGATTGTGGTAGTCATTTCAAAATGTATACATATCATCATATCGTACACTTTAAAGATAGAAACTTTTAGGGGCGCCTGGGTGGCTCAGTCAGCTAAGCGTCATGACTCCGGCTCAGGTCATGATCTCACATTTCGTGGGTTTGAGCCCCGTGTCGGGCTCTGTGCTGACAGCTCAGAGCCTGGAGCCTGCTTCGGATTCTGTGTCTCCCTCTCTCTCTGCCCCTCCCTCACTTGCCTCTGTCTCTCAAAAATAGATAAACGTTAAAAAATTAAAAAAAAAATAAAGACATAAACTTTCATTTGTCAATTACTTACCAGTTTGTCAAAAAGGAAAAAAAAATCAATAACTCCCTTTCTACCCTATGACTTTTTACCCTGGAGGCTAATTGCTCTGAAGGTAAGGCTCCTTTCCTTCCCTGAATAGCACTTAGCACAGTACCTGGCAATAGGTTCACATTTACTATCGAAATTTTAAAAAGGTATGTAGGTGTCTCAGAACAAGACTTCTCAGACCCCTTGATATGTTCATGGACACTGTAAGGCTCTGAGCCCAAAGGAACCAGAAGTATTTTACAAATGGTTAAATATGTATAAAATAGTTCACACTTTCCCCTATCTCTTCACACCTCACGAAACACGGGAGTTCTGGAGAACGCCGATGTACAGCCACGTTCCTAAGCAAGGCAGTGATTGGCAGAATAAGAAAACTCAATAGACAATGGTATCTATTAATACATCAATATATTCAATTTAAAATAACTACTGTACAAAGCAAGATATGGCAGGAGTTGTGAGACAGGCGGAAACATCACACCCACAGGTTCAGAGGCGTCGGCGCAGGAAACACGGGCAAGGCTTCTGGCCAGAAGCTGCAGGCTGTCTGGGAGCCGGCGGAGGGCGGGATCCTTCAGTCCCCTCCTCCTGCCACAGCCCTGTACCCTGTGTCTCACAGGGGCTTCGTATAGGACGTTTTAAGTGGAGAAAGTCAATTAAACAAAGAAAGGGGGGTGGGAATTTGTACTCTGCTGGGTAAGTGAAAACAGTGGGGCCAGAGCGCCTGACCCAAAGGACGAAGGGTGCTCCTTGGAACCCCGTCCGGTGTGATGTGGGGCAGGAAAATCCCCTGGTGTGGAATTACTCTTCTTGGTTCCAGACATATCGGGATTTCTTCTGAATTAGGAGGTTATCTGCCAATCTTTCTGACTTGCTTAAGAACATTGCTGTACATCGGCATTTCCAGAACTCCCGTGTTTTGTGAGGTGTGAAAGGGTAGGGGGAAAGCTCTTTATTTAGCTGTTTGGAAAATGCTTCTGATGTTCTTGTGCTCTCAGCTTTACAACGCACATGAACGTGTCAAGGGGTCTGAGAAGTCTCGTCCTGAAGACACCCATACACCTTTTGTAAAACTAGGACTTCCCCAAGTGACTTGAGCACAGAACCAATGTTCCATGGCGACTATTAACATTTCATGGACACCCCTACGCTGCATGTCTGCAGTGCCTCTGTTAAAAATTCTCTGGCATTCTGTTGGCCAGGGGAGTCACAAAACTATACGTATGAGATCCAAAGTGGATCATTGGTCAATACTTTTGCCTTGAAGAACAAACTTCAATTGTTTAGATAAGTGAGACAGTTTGCTGTCCTTTTTAAATTTTTTAAAGTTTCCTCATTTTTGAGAGGGGGCAGAGAGAGAGGGAGACACAGAATCGGAAGCAGGCTCCAGGCTCTGAGCTGCTAGCACAGAGCCCGATGCGGGGCTCGAACTCACGAACTGCGAGATCCTGACCTGAGCCGAAGTTGGGCACTTAACCGAATGAGCCACCTAGGTGCCCTGAAATTTTCCAATGTTTAATGTGATTCTTAGCTTTACTGGCTCTCCCATTTTAATTTGTCTGCCACTCCCATCAGGGGGAAATTCTCTGGTGTGTCTCCTCTCTCTTGTCCTGCCCTTTAAGAGACGGAGACAAGATGGTTCCATACTCATTATTAGGTTTCTCTCCTCAAAATGGTTCAGTTGAAACCTTAGCCTTTTCTTCCCTAAACTCATAGCATTTTCTATCTTCTCAATACTGTTGCTGATTTTTGTTATTCAGATATAACCGACGTAAAACATTATATTAGTGTAACGTATACAACATAATGTTTCAATATTTGTATGTATTGTGAAACGATCACCATAATAAGTCTGGTTACCAACCATCAGCACACAGTTACCATTTTTTTAAGATCTACTCTCTTAACAACTTTCAAATATGCAATACAGTTCTATTAACTACAGTCACCACGCTGTACATTACATCCCCAGGACTTATACCTGGAAGTCTGTGTGACCATCTTCACACATTTCGTACCCTCCTCCTCCTGCCTTCGGCAGCCACCAAGAATCTGTTCTCTGTATCCATGGGTTCAGATGTGTTGTGTCTTGTTTTAGATTCCATACATAAGTGAGATCATCTTTCTCTGCCTGACTTACCTCACTTAGCAGAATACCCTCAAGGTCCATCCATGCTGTTGCAAATGGCAGGATCTCCTTCTTTGTTATGGCTGAGTAGTCTTCCCTCGTATATTTACACATTTTCTTTATCCATTCACCCAACAATGGACATGTAGGGTGCTTCTATGTCTTGGCTATTGTAAATGCTGCAATGAACAATGGGGGTGCATATATCTTTTTCCATTGGTATTTTCACTTCCTTTGGTTAAATACCCAGAAGTGGAATTGCTGTGTCAGATGATATATCTATTTTTGACTTTTTGAAGAATCCCCACATGTTTTCTATAGTGGCTGCACCAACTTACATTCCCATCCACAGTGGGCTAGGGCTCCCTTTCCTCCACATCTTTTTTTTTTTTTTTAATTTTTTAATGTTTTTAATAAAGTTTTTTGTTTTATTTATTTCTGAGAGAGAGAGACAGCGTGAGCAGGGGAGGGTCAGAGAGAGAGGGAAATACAGAAACTGAAACAGGCTCCAGGCTCTGAGCTAGCAGTCAGCACAGAGCCTGACATGGGGCTCAAACCCACGAACTGTGAGATCATGACCTGAGCCGAAGTCGGATGCTTAACCGACTGAGCCACCCAGGCACCCTCTCCACATCTTTACCAACATTTGCTTCTTGTCTTTTTGATAACAGTCATTCTAACAGGTAGGAGTTCGTGGTTTGGATTTGCATTTCCCTGTTAGTTGGGGCTCCTTGTTACTCCACCCTAGAATCCTTTTAAGTCCTCAGAAGGAAAGAAATGTAGAACCAAGAAAACTGATCATTGAACATCTGACCGGTACTGAATGTATTTACCACATGCAAAATGTAAGTGCTTCATCACAGATGGGTGTTGGAATGTTATAATTCTGGTTGCTACATTAATTCCGTTACAGTAAACACTTCCCATCTTATACCCAAGCAGTTTGCTTTTCTTTCCTAATTTTCTATTTTTCATTGGCTCCTACTGAGTCTCTCTCCCACAAAAGTGACTTTTGATTTTGATAGTATAGTCTAATAATATTTCTCAAGATGCTGATCACTGATTGTGCTTCTTTAGGTATACTGTCTCTCAGCCAGGAATATGAAAAACCATTGTTTCCACTAAAAATGAAGGTACCGAAGTTTGAGCTGTTCATTCTGCTCATAAATAAAAATGGACTCCGATAATAACATCACCCTCATGACCTGTATTTCAACATGCCTTCTCAAGTGGGAAAGAAAGGGCCAGGTTTATAGGCTGGGGATTATATGCATCTCTGCAACTGGTGACCTGGGTAAGCCACAGGAGTGTGATCCACGCAACTATCGTCACTCGCTTCTGCTGTAGAAGGATGTTAAGAAACCTTCGTGCTTTACATAAATTCTACTTCATACTACGTGAATGTTAGGAAACATCCCGACATATCTCACATAGACATTACGGATAATGGGGAAAAAAACACGAGTCAGAACAGATTTTAATTCAAGCCCTAAATTTAATCACTCGATAATGTGGCAGTGGGAAAATGAATGATCAGAGTCCCTCTTTTCTCACCGGTACAATGAAAAACATTGACTACTGTGGGAATGAAATACTATAGCACATCTAGAAGCAGATTACAGATGTAGGGCATCATTTGGGACAACAATTTCCAAAATGTGCTCAGAAGTTCTAGGGGTTCCATGAAATGGCTTGCAAGCCATTGACGGTGAAACTACAAGGTTCCTTTAGGCCCTGCGCCCCAGCCCAGCCCCCACAAACACCTGCCTCAGAGCAGAGACACCTGTGTCTGTTTTGCAACCTGGGCTTCCAAGTAAGAACTCCTTTGAAAGATTTCATGACAGAAAGGGGGAAAAGGATGAAAACCACTAATACAAATGACTAATCCACATCATACTATACTTACAAAACGATTGTTTCAGATTTGTGCATATACTGTTCAGATCTGTTCATGTAAGATATACGTATGCTATAGGTTTGTACGTTTATACATGTAACGTGCAAATACTAAAGGTAGGCGTTTGTGGCATGTAAAATCTTTCTTTTTAGATACTATTTCTTTATTTATTTTTAAGAGAGAGAGCAAGGGGCGGGGAGTGGGGGGGAGAGGGAGACAGAGAATCCCGTGAGGTGTAGGGAGAAGAGGGAGAGAGAATATGGAGCCCAGAGCAAGGCTTGAGCTCCCCTCAAAGCAGGGCTCGAACTCACAAACTGAGATCGTGACCTGAGCCAAAGTCAGATGCTTAATCAACTGAGCCACCCAGGACCTCTGTAACATGTGAATTTTTTTGCTGTTCACACCATCACCATGAAAACCTATGTTTTGACTGTCAAAAGATGGTAGCTTGGTTTTTTGTTCTTCCTTAATAAACATATCAAGCTGTACTGTTCATTAGATTGCATGGTAGAAAACAGTATTGTACATACACATGACCAACACAACCAAACATTATGCTACACAGCATGAGCTCTCTTAATTATTAGCTGTCATATTGGGATTAAATTGGGCATTAAATTAAGTTTAAAGAGAGATTAAATTGTGACATGAGGTACTGTAAAGACATAACAGGCATTGAAAATATAAGGCAATTATTCAGAACAAAATCACAGTATTAAGGATCTGACTGGTTGTCTGCTTTCAGATTTAAATATAAGTTTATTTGGGCTTAAATATAGACATGAAAGGTGAATTTCATGATCTCAGTTCCTCAGTTTTGGAAATCTATGGTCTAACATTCATAGCCTAAAGGTGAGGTTTTCTAATGCAATATTGATTAATTTTTAATTCGGCTATCATTCAGCTAGGAAATTTCCATCAGCCTACACCATATTTTATGCTTTCATGTGATTATTTTCTCTACCTAATTCCCTTATTAAAAAAAATAAAGCATATTTATTTATTTTAAGAGAGAGAGAGAATAATCAGGGAAGGGGCAGAGGGCGAGAGGGAGACAGAGAACCCCAAGCAGGCCCTGCACTGTCAGTGCGGAGTCCGACGCGGGGCTTGGGCCCACAACCCGTGAGATCGCGGTGGGAACCGAAACCAAGAATGAGACGCTCACCCCACTGAGCCACCCAGGTGCCCCTCTACCGAAGTCCTTTCTTAGTAGATAAATTCGTCACCTTATTACCAGCTTAATATTAAGAACGCTTCCCAATCCTTATTTTTTATTTAAAATAACTTAATATAGAAGCGCTGGGGCGGCTCAGTCGGTTGAGCATCCAACTCTTGATCTCAGGGCTTGATCTCAGAGTCATGAGTTCAAGCCCCTTATCAGGCTAACTTACTTTAATCAACTTCTCCTCTTTAAACCTTGCATATCCCCCATGAGCCAAAGAGATTTTGTCAAGGTTTAAGGTCTCTGATTT
This sequence comes from Hyaena hyaena, assembly GCF_003009895.1. Classification (NCBI taxonomy): domain Eukaryota; kingdom Metazoa; phylum Chordata; class Mammalia; order Carnivora; family Hyaenidae; genus Hyaena; species Hyaena hyaena. Next base: position 976,685 of record NW_024080763.1, read on the forward strand.
ATGAGAACAGTAAGTCTGTAGACCGTCTTTCTTCACTACACCATGGAGTTTACCCTGGAAATTCCAACAGGCCCTCCACTTTCTCCGTCCCTCCTCCCGCCTGAAGATCGCGCCTTCAGGGAATACAGAGTTAAGAAATGACATTGTCAGGGCGCAGCTGGATAGCTGTCGCCTGCAGACTGGGCTTCTTGGGGACTGGAGCTTCTGCAGCGCTCCGTGTGAAGTTTATTTTCATCCACAATGCCTTCAAAAAATGTAAAAAAACACGAACCACACACAAAAATTGATCTTACCCAAAGTGTATAAACGATGCGTCATGTTTTCTTTCAGGAATGAAACGGTAAAGTCATCTATTCACTCGCATTACCAGTCAATGCCGGAAATACTGCGAAAAGCTTGCAACGTTCGTGTTTAAAGCCTGAACTTTAAGCTTCCAAGATGGAATTTTGTTTCCAGAACGGAACTGCCATATTTTGCCCCAAACGTCTTCTCTTTCTATGCCTTTCTAGGCCACGATTTGTATTTAGGTCTGGCCGGAAGTTGGAAGCTTCATCAATAGGCACAAATCCCGTTTCTGTTGATTTCTTCACAGAAGCCTTTCTGCCCCTGCAGGCTGCCTGGGGACCCCGTTCATGGGGCTTGGAGACGCGTGGTGCCTCGCAGTGGCCCCCCGGGTTCCGAAACCCAAGTCGCTCCTTCTCCACGACCACTTCCTGAACATGAGCCTGTTGACGAAATGAGTCCCGAAGGCGGCAGTCTTGCCTGCCAGTGCCTGGCACACGGCCAAGTCCTGAGGTGCCACTGAGGAGCCTGAAATTAAGTCCTCCATTAGAAACAAACCCAGGCTGCACGTAGTCCCAGCTCCAGGAGAAGCCTCAGCTGAAGCCGCCCTCGGACCGCCCTCGGATCTGCCAATCAAAAGAAATGTGTAACATTCCTGTAGTCTTGGAGACAGTCAGGGCTGGGAGCTGCAGGTAGTTACTTTGTACAAACTTGCCAATCAATCACCGCTTGCAGGAGCCCCACGTAGATTCTCTGAGCTCACCTCATAATTGGTCATTTTAAAAGACTCTCAAAGGTCACGACTGGGTCCCGACAAATGTAACGGACGCCTCGCAGATACTGAATGGTCAAAACTGTTACTATGTTGTTACTATGGGTGCTGTACAAGTATGATTGGTGCTTATGTAATGATGCAAAACGTACAACGTGTGCACGGTAACACCCCCGCCCTTCCCCCATAAAAACCCTCCTTGCCACTGTCCGCGGCTTCACCTCGCCGCCGCTGCGCCGGGAGACGGGCGAGCCCCTGCTCGAGCTTGTAATAAAGACCCTTTTGTTCTTGCATCGGTGCCGGCTCCTTGGAGGGCTCTGGGGACTCGCGATGCGGGCACAACACCACGACAGCTTCGCCGGCCACGTTTCCCAGGCCACTGTGCCAGTCCCAAAACAGAGTTCTCTAGTTCCACCCCCCACGTGCGGCTCATCCTCTCCCGCTGTTCGGGGCCCTCCTCCGCGCCAAGCCCTCCCGGGCGGACGCTCGGCCATCCCAGCGAGAAAGCCCTGGGCGGGCGTTCAGTGCGGGCGGCGCTGCTGCTAAAGGCCGGGGCCGCTCCCCCGCGGGGCTCAGCCTCTGCGTGTTCCCTCCTGCATTTCCCGACAGGCCGGGCTGAGCGCTGCCCGGGCCCGGGTGGGCCAACCGCAGAGGATGGGCCTGGCAGGCTGAGGGCACGACTATCAGGGCTAAGCAGAAGCTTCTAGTTAACCCCCTCACGTAGGCAATTTAGCTTATCCAAATCAGCGCCTTGGAAGAAGTCTCCCAACCCTAGAGCGAGAGGCGTCTAGTAAAGGAAACAGTCTCCGAATCTCTTTAGAACTCCAGGAGGATTCCAGAATGTTCTTACGCCTCTCGCAGGCTGGCGCCTTGCGCAGGCGTCCAGGTGGGCAGGCTTCGCTCAGCCTCACCTCTCCCACCACGAGGGGTCCCTTACTCTCCCTCCCCAGGAGCCCGTCCCCCCGGTCCCAGGATGCCTCGCGGAAGGTCTGGGGCCGGAACGTTCGGCGGCGCGTGGCGGGGCCCCTCAGCCTCAGAGGACTCCGGGGTCAGGGGGGAAGAGTGTGCAGCCGCCGCCTCCTGCAGGGACGCGGCTTTGTGCGTCTTGTTGGGTGGCTGGGGACACACGCGACGGCTGCCGGATAATGGCAGCAGGCCACAACCTCCGGTAATGGTGCCAGGTAACTGGATGGGGGAGAGGCTGCCAGGCAAGACAGCAGGGCAGAGGCGCGGGGCAAAGACTGCCGGGTAATGGCTGCGGGGCAAGGACTGCTGGGTAATGGCTGTGGAGCAAAGGCTGCCGGGCCCTGGCGGCTGGCTCTGCCTGTTGGGCGCCGGCCCAGCATCCAGGCCCAGCCCCAGCCCTCGGTGCGTGCGCGCCGCCTGTGAAGCCCCCACTGAGCGCACTGACACGCTTGGCGCTGTGAAGGACGTGTGGCCAATTTCTAGACTGCTGATGACCGCCGCCCTCCCCCGCCCTTTCCCCGCCGTTTTCATCCGCGCCTCATTGCACCACTGTGAGCTCACCGTCATTCCTTGGACCACCTGCACTGAAATTCATCCAGAAGCCTGCAGACATTTATTTTTCATCTCTAATTAACTGGGGTCTCATTAATAAATTTTAAATTAATATATGTAGATGGTACACAGATAACATATACTTCATCCCACTCAGTAAACTCAATGTCAAATGAGGAAAGAAAAATAGGGATGTCCTGTCGATACCGTTTCTTATGTAACTTCTCTCTACCCAGTCTTATTTGTTAAAAAAAAAAAGGGGGGGGGTGAGAGGTAGTGTGTTTTATTGTTAAACACAAATATTCAGAATCAGGTAAGCATATAAAATTTAGAAATAGTTGCCCAAAGATAAAATGATTTGCCAACGCGTACAAGTCAAAGGAATGGGCAAGACTAGAACAATATCCCATATATTTTGTTTCCCCACTCAGTGCCCTCATTTCCCCTCTTAGGATCTGTCAGAATTCGTATATACCAACTGCAAGTGCGAGCATTATTTTCTAAATCAAAGAAGTGAAAACTTTTAGAGAAAGCTCAAAGGCTCTGCCTTGATTAGCATAGACAACTACATTAAAATCAGTGACAGGATCTCTCTGAGCAAAATCTTCCAATTTTAGTCTTGTCATTCCCTGGGGAGCACTTGCAATTGTGGGTGCATTACACTCTCTGGCCTCCTTTGATCTTTTTATTCAGATCTCCTGTTTACCGTATTGAAGTGATTCACTCCATTCATTGGCCCAGTCTTTGTTCATCGAATCAGATATTTTTCACCTTTGTTTTTATCAAGTGCACAAGGAACGCATGTAGCCTTGTTTACGAGTCCTCTGACAAAGACTAAATTTTATTTTTTCCATCTTTTGAAAGAGTTGCGCCACGGAGATTTCCTAAATGGAGGCAAATATTGATTCCCTCCCCCTCCCCCAGTCCCTTCTTCTGAATGCAGAGCCCAGTTTCCTTGCTATGATTCTTGTTAACGAAAAAGCAAAGATTATCTCTTTGGAGATGTTTGGAGAGGCTGGGCACTCCATTTTATAATGATGGGCTCAAGATGTTTGGATTTGTGACAGTCCGTTGTCTGTCTTGTTCTGATTCTCTCTGGAAGAGGGAAGATTGCCTTTTCTTTCTCTTCCTTGCTGTGCCGTTATTTGTCAGTCGCCGAAGCTGGAAGGTGGTGCTGTTTAGCATGTAAATAAACCAACACTTTTTCCAGTAAATAGCTCTGTCTAGCATTATATGCCAGGAACTCTCATACACAATGATGACTTCAATTCCTGTATTGTGCCTTTCCTTTCCCGCCCCTTCATGGAGGGAAAGGTGATCACGCTGTAATTATAGAAGTCCTTTTTTTACTTTATTTTTTCTTATCGTGCCTCTAATTTTTGTCGTATCCTCCTAGCAGATAGCATTTCCCATTGCGAAAATAAAATTCCTAAGGCAGCTTTTTTGAATTAATCTACTTCCTAGAGTCCGGCAGTTTATAGATGATGTAAATGAAGGATGTGGCTTACAGATCTATCTAAAGAGACGTGCTTATCCTTCCCTGTTCTGGCCAGATGAGTGGGCATATGCTTTTGCATTTTTATTTGAAGCCCACTGAAGTTGGTCATTATATTTTGAATGCCACAGCACGTCTATACCATTATTTAAAGGATCTTGTTCATTCATCCATATAATGATTGGCATTGGCTATAACTTGATGCAATGTTACACTATTTTAATTCTTTCTCAGGCAATGTTATCTTTGATCACTTCCTATTCACTGGGGAAAAAACCCCCACACAATTGCAATCCCACATTATGTTTCAGTGATGACGCCAAGTACTCCTCGGAATATAGCTATTCAAGTCCCTTTCTCCACCCTCAGGCTGCTCATTAGAGGGATGGCAGTTTCTAACTTTAATGAATAAGGTAGAGTGCAAATTCTACTTTTCTTTCAAAGAGACTTCATGGTTTTTAAAAAAGTGTTTTCTACTGCCTATTTCTTTGTTTCATTGGAAATGGTGTACACTCCTCCATAACCATGGTCACAACTCAGTATGCAAAGTATTTCCTTGTCACATTTTCTTTTGTGTGTGAGTGTGTGTGTGATTCAAGTGTATATTTCATCAAAGAGTTCTGAGAAAGTCCTGAATCTTCCCTCAAAATATAAAAAAAGAATACACCATGTATTATGCATAGTGCATCTGGATTATCTTGTCTACGGGTAGAGTAATTCTTACGGTCTTTGGTTTTTCCTCCCTTCTTTTAACCAAGCACTGATTTAATATGTTCTTTTAACCCAGAGATATTTGTGGTTGCTCTAAACCCTCACTGGAGTTTATCAAGAAAGAGCCAAGTAAGAATGACAGAGACCGGTATTTTTAAAATATTGTCTTTTTTTTCCCCCAAAATCTGATAGCCTAACACCCAGCAAAACCTGAGTTAGTTTCCATGTTTAAAAATGCAAATTGTCTTCCTTCTTTTTTAAGAAACCAAATAGACTCCAAAGGTTTGTTTATCTCTTAGTGAATCATAACCACGTAGCAACACTCAAGCAGAGTACAGGAGGAAATGAAGATTTGAAGCCAAGAGTGGGTGACTCAAGCACCCGAGTTATACAGGGGTATGAGAGCAGATAGGAAGGAGCTTAGCTCCATTAATGCCCTCTTTGGTTTCGGAGACCTTCTCTCCTTAACTTCTAGAAATGGGCTAGTATCTGAGCTAGAAGCTAGATGCTTCACAGGTTCCCAGGGCAGCCAGATGAGACCCCCGTGTAGATATTAGCAAGTTTATTATTGAAGGGACTAATGACACCCAAACCAAATCCTGCTTCTCACGATCATTTCTTTAGTGTCCGAGCCTCCTGGAGCCCACGTAGATAATAGGTAATCAGACACATGATATGATCTGTGTTTCCCACAGAGCTTTCAAAACAGTTGGGGAGAGGCATCTAATTTATTTGAAATGAGAGAACAATAGAAAATAGTTGAAACTAAATGCTAATTTGTGCTCAGTTATTGTAGGACTACACTAACAAATGATTTATCATTTATTTATCGATTATTTATCATTTATCTGAAATTCAGGTTTAACTAGGCATCCTGTATTTAACCCAGTGACCCCAGCCCTATCACGGTGCGCTGAATTCATGAGCTGAGAGTTCTGGGCCCACTGCTGCCTTCTACTGGCTAACACATTCCACAAGCAGTATATTAACAATTTATACATTCACACTGTCTTACTATTTCCACGGTGTTCCATCCACATGTTTAAACTTGATCTTTCTTTTTTTTAAAATTTTTTTAATGTTCACTTATTTTTGAGAGAGTGGCAGAGGCAGAGCACAGTGGGGAAGGTCAAAGAGAAAGAGGGAGATGCAGAATCCAAAGCAGGCTCCAGGCTCCAAGCTGTCAGCACAGAGCCTGACACAGGGCTTGAACTCACGAGCCTTGAGATCATGACCTGAGCAAAAGTCTTGATGCTCAACCGACTGAGCCACTCAGACACCCCAAAAGTTGATCTTTCACCACAACCCTAGGAGATAGGTATCATTAATCCTGTTTTTCAGAGGAAGAAAATGAGGCTCAAAGAATTTAGCCAATTTCCTTACCCCATCTCAATGGAAATGCCCAACCCAAATTTCAGGGCTCTCAAATCTAGTGTTCCTTCACTACACCACAGTTGCCACCAGTGTTCCGCCCAGCTGGGGGATCTTCTTCAGGTCACAAAGTTTCCATCTATTCAGTACTCTGACCAAGTTTCCCATTGGAATGGCAACTTCGTAGCCAAAGCTACTTAACCATCACTCACTGTGCCTGGCTAATGCCACCATCAGGCTGCTGGGAGAGGGAAGGACTTAGAGAGTTTGTAGGAGTGACTGTGAGGGTTTTTTGTGGGGCTTTTCTCCTAATCCCATTTGTGAATGTTCTTTATGAATGAACCAGCCGTCTGGCTGAAAATTTGAGATTGCCTATGCTCCTGAACTCATTCAGCTGGCGTATCAGTCAAGTTGGTTGCCTTTTTGTTGTTGTTGTTCTAGAAATTTTCATTTTGCTAGGAAATGCAGAATATACAAGTGAGAAGAGAACCTTAACAATTTTTAAATTCTTTCTGAATTTTAAGTGTCATTTTTCTTGGTTATAGGATGGAAACTCCAAAGCAGCCAAACTATACGTAAATATAAGAAAGAGAATAGAGGTGTCTTTCCTTCACTTTTTTCCCCCACTTCTTAGAAATCGTCCTTGTAACAGATTGGCATACATTCTTCCAAGATCCTTTCCTCAATTATGCAATTATACATATGCCAATTATTTTACGAAAATGTGATCACTTCTGCTATGCAACTTTTTTCCACTTAAAAATTACCTGGGACGTCTGGGTGGCTCAGTCAGTTGAGCGTCCAACTTCGGCTCAGGTCATGATCTCATGGTTTATGGGTTCGAGTCCAACATCAGGCTCTGTGCTGACAGCTCAGAGCCTGGAGTCTGCTTTGGATTCTGTGCCTCCCCCTCTCTCTGCCCCTCCCATGATCATGTTCTTTCTCTCTCTGTCTCTCGATAAATAAACATTAAAAATGTTTAAAAAATTACCTTGAAGGCTTCCATGTCCGTACATATAGATTTACCTTTTTCATTTTTGATGGTTGCAGAGTATTCCATTATATAGATATACCACAATTTATTTCTTTAACAAATACTCTATTAGTGTACTTTGGGTTTTTCTAGATTTTTCTCTTATTGCAAACAGTACTCCACTTTTTGTGGAGAATTCAATCTAGAGAATTGAATCCTAGGAGTGGTATGTCTTGGCTAAAGAGGGTGCACATTTTGTGTGAGAAAGAATTGCTCTGTGGCACTAAATAAGGATTTTGCCTATTTCCCTTTTTGTTGCTTCCTTTTTCTGATTCGTCTTGGGATTTTTAATGTTTTCTTATTTTTCTACAAGGGGTATGAATCTTCAGCCCATATTCATGGCAGACATTTTCCGTAGCTTATCTTTTATCTTGATTTTACTTACAGTATTCCTTATCGTGCACAAGTATTCTTTGGGAGCCTACTGGTGTGATTTTGCGTGGTCTGTGCTCTCCTTGCTGTATCAGAGAAGCTTTCCCGTGCCAACATTATACAAGTCACTGTGTCTTCTTCTAGTTCATGCACAGTTTTAGATTTCTGCATTGAAATCTTTGATATATCTGCAGTCTATTTCAAGGTAAACAGTGTGATAGAGATTTAACTTAATGTTTTCCAAATGGCTAGACATCTGAGATCCCCCTCCATTATTTCCCCATTGATTTGAAATGTCACTTTTATCATATATTAAATTTACATATACTTGAGTTCACTTATGGGCACTGTAATCTGTTGACATTTCCATCTATTCCTGAGTCAGTAGGACACTTATTAACACACTGAGATTTATAACATACTTTACTATCAGTTTAGGGCAAATTTTGTACTCCCCCAACTTCATGATTCTCCGTGGTCACATGCTCCTTTCCACAGAGGAGTCTTACATTCATTTCATCATATCATCACGTCATATTATCACATAAAAATTTTTTTCCGTAGGATTTTGATTAGATTGGATTGAATAGATGTATCTTTTTTGTTTATTTTGTTCTTTATTTCTATTTTATTTTATATAATTTATTGTCAAATTGGCTCACATACAGTGTGTAAAGTGCACTCTTGGTTTTGAGGGTAAATTCCAGTGATTCATCACTTCCATACAACACCCAGTGCTCATCCCAACAAGTGCCCTCCTCAGTGCCCATCCCCCATTTTCCCCTCTCGCCCCCCCATCCACTCTCAGTTTGTTCCCTGTATTCAAGAGTCTCTTATGGTTTGCCTTTCTCCCTCTCTCTTTGTAACTATTTTTCTCCCTTCCCTTCCCCCATGGTGGATTGAATATATATATCTTATTTTAACCAAAACATTTTTTTAAATAATAGAAGATAATTGAATAAAATCCCCACCCCTTTTTAAAACCGCCGTGGCTCTGGTCAGTTCTCTGACCTCTGTAAGCAATGTGGTCTGTGTCTTTCCAGATCCTGACCTATATATTTACAGACTTGAAAACAGGAAAGCTCACATATATATGCATATATAGCTTATACCAGGGCTTCCAGTCAGCCAGAAAATATCAGGAAAGCTGTTAAATATTGTGTCCTAGTAGGGAGGCAGCCTGGCTCCCAGGGCTTTGGTGACTCATGCAGGCTACTCTGACTTTCCCCAGCATAAAATTTATTACTGCGTCAAATTTAAATGTATATTCACAAATAGCATTTTGTGTGTGTGTGTGTGTGTGTGTGTGTGTGCGTGCATGTGTGTGTGTATACTATTTTTTTGCCCTGTTTGGTGTCAGAATTATACCAGTTCTATAGAATGAGTTGGGAAACACCCCATTGTTTATGTATTTATTTTTTTTAATTCTCTGAAACAGCATTAATGTCAAAGGACTCATTGATTCCTTTGGAAAAACTTGCTTATGAAACCATCTGGGCCTGTTGCATATCTTGACTTATTGTTCTAGTTTTGTGTTCTCTTTAAGAAAATTGTGATAATTTTAATTTTTCTAGAAAATTATTTACTTATTAACACTACAGTCTGTAATGTCAGGCTGCTTTGACCGTACCCCAGCTCCACCAATTACCCATTGTTTTCCTATGTAATAAACTTGGTTTTTTGTTCTAGTTTTAGATTTTCAAGAAAATTGAGAATTCCCACATACCAGGCACCCAGTTTCTCCTATTATTAACAATCTTACGTTAGTAGGATACATTTGTGACAATTAATGAACAAACATTGATACATGATTAGTAAAGATCACAGTTAATTTAGATTCCTTTAGTTTTTATCTAAGCCTTTTTTATTTTAATTAAATTTTTTTATTTCAGAGAGAGAGTGTGAGTGGTGGAAAGGGACAGAGAGAGAGAGAGAGAGAGAGAGAGAGAGAATCTTAAGCAGGCTCCACACTCAGTGCAGAGCCCAACATGGGGCTCTATCCATGACCCTGAGATCATTACCTGAGTTGAAATCAAAGGTTGGGCGCTCAACTGACTTAGCCACCCAGGCACCCCTACCCTAAGTCCTTTTTCTGTTCCAGGACATATCCAGGACACTGCATGACATCTAGTCATTATGTTTTTGTAGGCTCCTCTTGGCTGTGGCCATTTCCCAGACTTTGTTTTTGATGACCCGGAAAACACTGTTCAGACATGTTGTAGGCTGCCCCTCTACTGGAATTTTCTGATGTTTTTTCATGATTCAACTGAAGTTATGGGTTATTGGCAGGAAGATCATAGGGATAAAGTGCCATGTTCATCACACATATCAAGCGTATACACTAGTCACATAATTTATGATGTGGCTGTTACCCTTGATCACCTAGCTGAGGAAGTGCTTCTGAGTCTCCTCCATTGCAAAGCTCTCCCCCAACCTTTCCATCCTGTGCATCTTGGAAGTCACCACACTTAGTCATCACTTAACGAGTGGTGTGGCCTCTCCCGCTCCTTGAAGACAGAGTTTCTACAAAAATTATCTGGGAGATTTCTACAAGGAGATTTATATATTCTCCCCAATTTATTAATCTATTAAATTGTTTACTTATATCATATGGACTCATGGATATTTATTTTATACTTTGGGTTATAATCCAATACTACTTTATAAAAATAATTTTTTAAAAGTAATCTCTACATCCAACATCGGGTTCAAACTCACCCCTCAGTGGAGTTGCATGCCCTACTGACTGAGCCAACCAGGCACCCCAATCCAAGACTACTTTTTAAATTTTGTTGTGTAGACTGCTCTGTCTGTCATCTTTGAGAGTTCTTTCAGTTGCCTCCTGTGTCTCTTTGACACATCCTCATCCTTGGGGGCTTTAAAAAAAGGCTTGCTTTTTGTTTTTTGTTTTAAATTTTAGCACCATCTTACTTTTCGGCCCTACCAGATGCTCCTGGATCACCTGTTATATTTTCTGCCCCAATCCTGGAATCAGCCATTTCTCTAAGGAGCCTTGGTTCCTTTCATGGGAAAATGGAACTAAAAACCAACATCTGGGCCCTGGCATGTATGTTCCTACTGGGATGTTGTTGTTGTTTTTAAATTTTCTTTTACCTTGGTATCTGCCCTTGGCTATGTCGACTATGTTATTTTCGTAGCAAGAACCTTCCAACAATGCGGTGGATTCTTCTCGGACACAGAGGAAGGTGGAATCCTTTCTCGCACTTCTGGGCCGCCTCTTCCGGTCGCTGCAGGGGCGTGCAGCTGCTTGCTTAGACTTAGGAGCTGGTCTTGAACACAACGCCCCCACTCCCTCAGTGTTTCATGTTAGTGTGAACGGTTTTAAAACTATTTTAAAACCCCATCGTGTCTAAATTTAAGCTGAAAATTCAAATGCTTGTGTTTTTCCCAGTGGAAATGACTTTATTGAGGCGGACATGGAATGCACAGTGACCTTCTAAGCAAAGCTAAGTTCTGCCATGTGCAGGCAATGACAGCCACCACGATATTCTCCTCTGCCTGGCAACGGTTATACTTCTCTTAACATAATTTATAAGATTTATTAAAACATCTTTGTAGAAGAGAGAGAGTATGCAAATATTCTGTTATTAAATTTTTTCCATGACTTTGATTATGTCTCATATTTCTTTTCTAATATTTTTATGTATGTTTTTTCTATTTTTTTCATGGTTAGAATTCCCAGAGATTTGTCTGTTTTATCGGCTCTTTTAAAAGAAGCCACTATGGATTATGATGATCGAGTTTACCATTTTGCTTTCTATTGCAGTAATTTCTGATTTTTATCCTGGAAATGAGATATGAATAAATCAGCCTTTCCTTTTAGGCTATTATTCTGTCTCTAAACTTCTTGAATTGAAGGCCTAATTATTTAATTTTTAGTCTTCATTGTCTTCTAATAAATGCACATCAAGGCATTACATTTTTTAAAATACTATTTTGAGCACATCTCAATAACTTTGAGTCATAGTACCTTGATTTTTTTTATCAGTTTCTAAGTATTCTATCATTCTTATTTTCTTTTTAACATGTGTTATCTAGAAGAAAATTTATAAATGCCTAAAGTTTAAGAATTTTTAATTTCTAGTTTAATTGAATTATAATTAAAAGAAGTGGCATTTACAATTTCTCCTTTAGGAACTGGATTTCTTTATGGTACATGTAGTATATATTATGGTATGGGTATATATACGTATATATAGGCATTTTAGAATGCTAAATGGTTCTGAATAGAATGGTTCTTTTCTGTTTGTTGGGTATGCATTTCTGGATATATTTCCAAATTAGGATTGTTCATTATGATTTTCAAATCCTCATGTCTTCATTTATCTGTCAATTTCTAAGAGAATTGTGCTAAATTATCTCACTATTATTTTCTTTTTATTAATATTGTTTTGATTTTTCTAACAATGATTGCATTACACAGTTCGAAACATTAAAATTTATGATGATTTTATCTTCTTAGGAGATTGTTTCTTGATCAAGATCAAGCATCCCTTTTTGTTCCATTTAACATTTTCCTTCATGATTTGCACTTGGTTTACTTTAATACTGCCCTTCTAGCTTTCTTTTGTTATGATTGTATTGAGTGTATAATTCAGAGAGAAAAAACTAATATTATGTTAAGCATTACCTTAGAAGAACAAGTAGATTTTGGATTTTAAGTCCCATTTTTCCAGTATGGAAAGAGTGAGCCCAAATGTCAATCAACTGATGAACGGATAAAGAAGATGTGGTGTATATAGACAACAGAATATTACACGGCAATCACAAAGAATGAAATCTTGCCATTTGCAACAACGTGGATGGAACTAGAGGGTGTCATGCTAAGCAAAATAAGTCAGTCAGAGAAAGACAACTGTCATATGATTGCACTCATATGTGGAATTTAAGATACAAAACAGATGAACATAAGGGAAGGGAAGCAAAAATAATATAAAAACAGAAAGGGAGACAAACCATTAGAGACTCTTAAATACAGAGAACAAACTGAGGGTGGCTGGAGGGGTGTTGGGTGGGGGGGTAGGCTGAAGGGATGAGGGGCATTAAAGAGGGCACTTGTTGGGATGAGCACTGGGTGTCATCGGTAAGTGATGAATCATTAAATTCTGTTCCTGAAATTATTATCATACTATATGTTAACTAAGTAGGATTTAAAATTTTTAAAAAGTCCTGTTTTCCCAAGCACGTTTCCAGTTATTTTAGCTTTTTTTTTTTGCTATTATAAATGGGAAATTTCTTCCACTATATTCTCTAATTAGTGATTATACAGTAAAGCCTATTTATTTTTGTATATTAATTGTGCAGCCAGCCACCTCATTAAGTCAGTTTAAAATTGTTTTAAATGTTTATTTATTTTTGATAGAGAGAGACAGAGAGACAGAGAGTGAGAGAGGACAGAGAGAGAGGGAGCCGAGCTGTCAGCACAGAGCCCTATGCAGGGCTTGAACCCACAAACTGCAAGATCATGACCTGAGCCGAAGTCAGACACTTAACCGACTGAGCCACCCAGGCGCCCCTAATAATGGTTTTCAGCTTATCCATTTGGGCACTCTATCAGTCATAGCATCTAAGCTCATGATAATTTGCCTTCTTCTGTTTATTGTTCATGTTTCTGATTTAGTTCTCTCATCTGTTTGTATTGGCCAACACTTCTGGCATAATGATAAACAAGAGCAGTGAGAGTGGCATCTTTGCTTTGTTCCTGTTTTTAAAATAAATGTCAGGTGCTGTCTTTGTCATAGTAGCAAAGTACATGCTCCAGCCAGAAATACATTTGTTGCGAATAACAGGAAACTTTAGTAATAAAGATTTATATAAAACATCCCTTTTCCTCCAGTAACAGGAAGCCTAGGGATAGAGAGTGTTCCTTCATTTTGTGACTCAACCATGCCCTGGTGGCTGCGAGGCTCTTCGTTTCTCCCCTATGGCTGCGAGGAGGCTGCAGCAGCTTTGGGCGTCCGTGTTTGTTCTGTAGCTGACATGCACTTCCCCACAAGCCCCCCAACAATATCCCTCCGGCAAGGGAGGCTGGGAAGCTGGGGAACAGAAATATAATAATGGACTTTTCGGCCAGGTTTTCAAACGTGTTAGCGAGGGTCATGCACAATACTGTCTTGAATTCTTTTAATTCCCTTTGTATCTATGGTTATTTTTCTATCCTTGTTTCTAATTTTGTGTTTCTGTGACTTCTCCCCTTTTTTCTTGATTAGTCTAGCAAGTAGTTCATTTTACCCTGGGTCTTTATTTCTTTCCTCTCAACCAGCTCTGGATTTTATGTATGAGTTCTGCCAGTTTTGTACGCTAATTCATTTATAGCTGCATTTATCTTTATTAAGACCCTGTTTTGTTTGTGTTTATTTTAGTGTTATTTTCCTAAATACTTGATTTGGATGTCAAATTCATTTGTTTCATTCTTTAATGATTGTTAGTGAAAGAATTTAAAATTGATGTTTTCATCGGAGTACAGCTTTAAGATTTAATGTGTATTATTTTTTATCATTTTTAGTTACTCTCTGCTTATGGTTTCCATTTCTATCTTGGCTTAAAGTAGTTGAGGAGATGTTTGTGCATTTACCACTAGTGGAGATTTTTTATTTTTACTTTTCTTTCTTTGCTGTTTACTATTAGTTTTATTGAATTGTGGTCAGAAAACCTGTACCATTTATATTTTCTTAGAATTGACTGAGATTTTATTAGTTATCCAATTTTTGCAAAATATATATAGGCACTTGAAAAGAAATGGCTATTAATTATTTTAATAGATCTAATGGGATTTTTTTTGGTCTGTTTACTTATTTACTTATTATTAGTCTATGGAAGACATTGGTGACTAAGAGAAGTGTTTAAAGTCTCATCCTATTTTGTTTCAAATACTTTATCCTTTTATTTCATGCAATTTTTACTTTTTAAAATGTTCATTTATTGATTTGGAAAGAAAGAGAGAGAGCGCGCAAGTGGGGAAGGGGCAGAGAGAGAGGGAGAGAGAGAATCCCAAGCAGACTCCATGCTCTCAGCGCAAAGCCCAACACAGGGCTCGAATTCACAAACCGTGAGATCATGATCTGAGTTAAAATCAAAAGTAAGGAACTAAAATCAAAAGTCAGATGCTTAACCAAGTGAGCCACCCAGACGCCCCACCTGCAATTTTTACTTTTTATCTACTTTGATGCTGTATTGTTTGGTGTATAAAGATGAATTAAAAATGCATTTTCATTATGAATTTTATACCTTAACATTATAATGCTTTTCCCCCTGAGTTCGTCCATGTCTAATATTCATATTGCAAACCCGGCTTTCTTTTTATTTGCGACTGCCTGGTACATCATTGGCCATTGTTTTACTTTCAAAGTTTGTCCCTAAGAGCAAATAAATGACTTTAGTTTTTGTTCTCATTTGCAGTGGTTTTTGTAATAGCTATATTTCATCTCAACTTTGTAATTCTATGTACTAATTTTTTTTTTTTTTTTGGTGTGTGTGTGTGTGTGTTCTTTCTTTCTTTCACTATATATTTTGGCTTGTTTTTGGTTGCTTATTGCCCTGGGAGGCATATGGAAGATACATAGACTGTTTTAATTTCCAACTAATGGGCTACCTTTACAGCTTAAACAATATTCTTAAATCTTTCTCCATTTATCAGTTTAGGAAATTAAACATGAGGAAATGAAGACCGTTACGTTTCTTTTCCTTGCTTCCTTCTTTTTTGGCCCTAATTTTCATTGGTATATTCTGGTGTATTTAACTGGTATATGTATATTTTTAAATTCTGATTCATGATCATTATGTTTTATTTTTGCATGAAGCATTTACATTCTCTTTGTAATAAGTTTTGTTAAATTATTAAACTTTTTCATTAAAAATTTAAAAATGTTTTTGTATAAATTTACATTCTGTTTTTGAATAACATAACAACCATAGTTTTTTACCTGTATTTATGTGGACTTCATGTTCATCTCTAGTCCTTTAGAACACGGGCTCTCCTATTTCATATCCTCTCTGAGCTCCTTGGATTGCTTCATGAAGACTTTTCTGATTCACATATAAGCACAATGTGTCTCTTTAGTCACTGGCATGCTTGTGAATATCTCTGTGTTGTCATTGCATATGATTGACAATTTGGCTGCACATAGAATCTTGAGTCATTTTCTTGTTCCTTAAAATCTATAAAGGTTGCTCCACTCTCTGTTGGCGTTGAATATTGCCAAGCTGAACTCTGTGCGGGGCCAGCTTAATTTCTCCCATCAGAAGAGACATGTCCTATCTTCTTAGCTGCGTGCAGTGGTCTTTATTTCTCAAGTTCAATAAATTTGCCTAGCTATAGCTTCCTGTTTTGATCGTTGTTTATTTGTGGAATTTGGTGAGCCTGTTTGATGGGAAATATGATGGTTAATTTTATGTGTCAACATGTCTGGTCTAAGGATGCCTAGATAGCTGGTAAAACATTATGTCTGGATGTGTATGCATGTGAGGTTTCTTTCTGGATGAGATTAGCATTTAATACTGTTGACTGGACAAAGACGATTACCCTTACCCGTGCCAGTGGGCACCACTCAATCTGTTGAGGACCGAAGAGAACAAAAATGTGGAAGAAGGGTAAATTTGCTCTCTGCTTCATCTGAGACCTCCACCTGCTCTTGCCTTTGGACATCATGCTCTTGGTTTGGGGGCCTCCAGACTCAGACTGGGACTTCTACCATTGGCCTCCTGATTCTCAGGCCTTTGGATCAGACTGAATGACACCACTGGATTTCCTGGTTCTCCAGCTCGCAGCAGCAGATCAGGGGATTTCTGAGCCTCTGTAACCACGTGGGCTAATCCCTATAATAACTCTCATATGTATCCCTATATATCATATGGTCTCTGTTTCTCTAGAGAGCCTAATACAGGCAGATTCAGGTTTTTCACTTCAAGAAGTTTTTTTCCCCCCATATATTTTGAATATATTTTTCTGCTCCTTTTGATATGTTCTCTGTCTTAGGACATTGGTTATTTGAATATCGATCTCTGCAGTCTCCTCTTCCCATATATCCTCTCCATATAATATTATCCTCTCCATATAATCATGCCTCTTATCTTTTCAGTCCCATTTCTTTCCGTGTTCTGTTTGACTTTATCAAAACTCTTCTCCGTGTCTCTGACTCAGTGGCCTACAAAGCCACATCTTCTTCTCCTTGTTTGTCATGGATTGATTTGGATGAATCCAAATTCTCCATTTGGTTTTATTTTGCCCTCAACTTCTAACTTTCCCTGCTCTCTTTTTATATTATTTTTGTGTTTCATCATCTCACTATTGATCTTGAGTTCCATGAGGAGCCTGTGTTAGCTAATATCCTTGAGAATGTTCCTATTTCTGACAATGCTATCATGTAAGCTGAGACTTATGGGATAAGAAGAATCCTCCAGGTGAAAGGTAGGGGCTTCAGAGAAATAGCATGGTAAGGGCATAAGTGGAAGAAAGCTGGGAACATTTATGGAGCCTACAGATAGAAGTGATGGTCGCTTATATATAACTGGAAAATGGTGCATGAGGAAAAGAATAGGACAATTTGGGGCTTGAGAGGTAAGCACGAGACAGACTGTGCAGGAACCTACCACCACCCATGTTTAGGAGTCACGTTTTGTTTTGTTTTTATGTCCAATGAAAACCAGTGAGTGGTTGCAAGCAAGGGACATGATCTAATGTACATTTTTAAAAACTCAGTCTTGCTGAACATTGATGATGGATTGGAGAGGGAAGTGAGAAAATGATGGTACCAGTTGGGATACAGACCCTGGTGAGGGGTTATGGTGGCTTGGATGAGAGTGATAACAGAGGAAATGGAGAAAAGTGGATGGATTCGAGGGGCACCCTGGTGACTCAGTTGGTTAAGCGTCCAACTTCAGCTCAGGTCATATATCTCACAGTTTGTGGGTTCGAGCCCCACTTCAGGCTCTGTGTTGACAGCTCAGAGCCCAGAGCCTGCTTCAGATTCTGTGTCTCCCTCTCTCTCTGCCCTTCTCCTGCTCATTCTCTCTCTCTCTCAAAAATAAATAATAAAACATTTTTAAAAAGTGGATGGATTCAGAAGATATTTCAGTGGTAGCATCAGTTGGACTCAGGAATGGATTAATGGGTGAATACAGGGTGGAAGTGAATGTGAAAAAAAATGTAGGAACAGATTTTAGAAGACGTTGAAAAGAAGCAGAAAGTCTCGTCCTGATAGAGTAGATGATGGGGAATATTTGATCGGAAGAACAATCTATGAGCACCGTTTGGTGAAGATTAAGGCCAACAATGTCCAGATGGAAGATGAAAAAGGAAAACGAGTAACCAGCCTCCACATTAGACAGGTAACAGCAAGGACATCAAGAAAGGAACAAATAGAATAGACTCAAAGGAAGGCGTTTTGGAACTTGACACCAAATCAGATGTAGACAAGCTAGAAAGCACGGTCAGTGACCTTATAATAAACAGAAATGGAGAAACTAAGAAATAAACAAAGGGAATGATAGAAGGTTGGACGGGGGATTGTATGACCGGTTTAGTTGAAAACATTCTCAACTGTTGATGCCAATGGTGTGCACGGTTTACCAAAAGTTAAATTCAATGATGTAGTTTTTACTTTCCGCAAACAAAAACACTAGATGCATAATAAACTCCTGCAGAGTTGCTCCTTAAAATTCTTGTGCTCATGATCCGTCTCCATTCACAGGCTCTCTCTCCTCCCAGCCCTTCCCGCTTAACGTGAAGCAGAGAGCCTGACCTCATCTTCGGTCTTACACTAAGTGTTTATCAAAAGTGTATACCCAGTACTGGCTAAACCACCTGTCCTATATTTAAATCCCTCCAGAGTCAATAAACACGTTGTCTTAAGTCTGCTTATGTTAAATGTTTCTTTTCTTTATCTCCATTGCTTCCTCACATTTAAGTAGCTGTATTGCTACATGGAGGAAGATAACTAAGTCACCATCGCATCTGCAAGACCAGATGGTAGAGCCTTTCACCCTGGTGTTAGCTAGTTAGAGAGCAGCTGTGTGTGTTCCTTGTGGTCGGGTGTTATCCCAAGCTGCTTCCGGGAGGGGCACCACCCTGGGGTCCTTGTCGCTCCCTCTTGTTTCCTGGCTCCCCTTCTGGTTATCACAAAGGTCCCACTGCCCTCACTCTCTCTAAGAATCTTTCAGGTTCTGCTTCTTGATCCCACTGTCTCTGTTCCCTCGCCCCCCACCCCACCTGTTTTGGATGTTTGGGCCTTCGTTTTTCCTGGGCCGGCCCTGGCCTCAGATACAGATTCGAGGAGTCCATCCCCATCCCACACTTCAGAAGTCCTGCTTGTACCGAGTTCCTGGCTCCCAGTTGCCTGGAGGTGAAGCAGGATCAGGAAGGATGCAGGACAGACAATCCCAAGGCGACAGCCACACGCACACATTCCAGAGTTCTTGGTGATGCTCATTTTTAGTGGTGATCATGGTCCGTTGAGTTGAAAGAGTTTTTACAGGTGTTTGAAAGCACATCCTAACATCCATCTCTAGGTCTCCTGATTTGAAATCATAGTTAGAAATAGGTAAGTGAGTCCTAGCCTCTTGGTGATGTAGACCGATGAATTAGCAAGGGCATGGTCTGCTCTGATGCAGGTGTGTTGCATCAAAGACTCGAATCCCACAAGAGAGATTGCTGTCAGCAATGTGATTTTCTGAAATAGTGCAAGCTCATGGTAAAATGTCCAATGAGACAAAATACAGTCTTCCCTCAATATTCCCTTTATATCGTTGCTGCATATTTGGAAAGTTCAATGTACATAGAACCCATGCAAAAAAATATTTTGTGCTTTTATGTTGAATAGAGTTAAGTTCTAGGATTGGATGATGATAATGTGCAATGGGACATTTCAAAGTTATACTGAAGGTAGGATAATGCTTTGTCGTGAATCCCATTCATTTTAGGGTATTAACCAGATACCTGCCAGTGGGGCCCACCAGTCACTGTAACAACCAAACTTAACCACTGCAGATTTCAAAATCCCCCAGTGGGTGGTGCAGCTCTTTTGAGAACTACCACGACCATGAACGGATGGTTCAGGTGGTTAAGCGTCCAACTCTTGGTTTGGGCTCGGGTCATGATCTCACGGTTCGTGAGTTCTGGCCCCACATCGGACTCTGTGTTGACAGTGCAGAATCTGCTTGGGATTCTCTCTCTCCCTCTCTCTCTGCCCCTTCCCTGCTCGTGCTCTCTCTGTGTGTCTCTCAAAAGAAGAAAGAAAGAAAGAAAGAAAGAAAGAAAGAAAGAAAGAAAGAAAGAAAGAAAGAACGAACTACTGTTTGAATAAACTGATTTTCTTTTAGGCTTCCTTTAATAGGCCCCAGGATAGATGAGCATCAAATGAGTTAATAAATATAGTTTAGAGCAATGCTTGGCAATAACAGTCAGTGATAATCCAAATATGGCCACTTTTTTTTTAAGTTTATGAGGGCTGAGCTTAGGTGACTTATGATCTTCTTTTACTGATATGAAATATACGTAACTTAAGGTGTCCATCATTTTGTAGAAGGGGAGGAAGAATTATCTATGTATTTGATCTATGTATTTAAATTTTTTAAAAAATCAATGTTTATTTTTTGGGAGAGAGAGAGCATGAGCAGGGGAGGGGCAGAAAGAGAGGGAAACACAGAACCCAAAGCAGTTTCCAGGCTCTGATCTGTCGGCACAGAGCCTGATGTGGGACTTCAACTCACAAACTGCAAGATCATGACCTGAGCTGAACTCAGGCGCTTAACCGAGTGAGCTACCCAGGCGTCCCTATATATTTACTCTTACAAACAAGGATGCATAAGAAACTAGGAACATTGTTTCCCCCTGGGGTGGAGAACTGGATAACCAAGGAAGATTTTTTCATTATATATACACTCAGAAATTTTTGTATTTTTCACAAAGTGAGTGAAATGCCTAAATCAAAATAAATAATACATATTTTTAAAATTTTAATCTAGCATATATTTCAGGAATAACAAGATTCTGTGTAGTCATGAGATATAAATAAGGGCTTACCATATATGACTGTACTATTTACTGTATTAATTTTATAGCCAAACCAACTTTTAAAAAATGTTTATTTTTGAGGTGGGGGGAGGGGCAGAGAGAAAAAGAGAGAATCCCAAGCAGTCTCCGCACAGTTAGTGCAGAGCCCGACACGGGGCTAGAACTCACAAACCAGGAGACCATGACCTGAGAGGAAATCAGGAGTTGGGATGCTTGGGGTGCCTGGGTGGCTCAGTCGTTAAGCGCCCGACTTGGGCTCAGGTCATGATCTCACAGTTCGTGGGTTCGAGCCCCACGGCTGGCTCTGTGCTGACAGCTCAGAGCCTGGAGCCTGTTTCAGATTCTGTGTCTCCTTCTCTTTCTGACCCTGCCCTGTTCCATGCTGTCTTTCTCCCTCTCTCTCAGAAATTAAAAAAAAAAAGAAAAAAAAGAGTGGGATGCTTAACCGACTCTGCTACCTAGGAGCCCCACAAACCAACTTTTTATAGTTTTTCTTTTCTTATTTGGTTCTCCATTTTCTTTCTTCTTTTTTTAATGTTTATTTATTTTTGAGAGAGAGAGACCCAGAGTGCAAGCAGGGGAGGGGCAGAGAGAGAGAGAGAGAGAGAGAGAGAATCTGAAACAGGCTCCAGGCTCTGAGCTGTCAGCACAGAGTCAGACGCGGGGCTCGAACCCACGAACCGTGAGATCATGACCTGAGCCGAAGTCGGACACTTAACCCACTGAGCCACCCAGGCCCCCCCATCCATTTTCTATTATTAAAATCAATGTCAACAATATCCCCTGACACCATATAATTTAATTTTCATTAAACTAGAAATACATTGATCTCATTGACGTTTGAACCCAAGTCGCACCTCCGATCCCTCGGTGCCTGGGACCTTGACGGCTCACAGACAGTGAAGATTCTGCAACGAACCTAAGCTCGCTGGCCCCTCCTAGGTGGTAAGACTGTGGCACAAGGGTCCTTCCAGCGGCGGGAGGGATGAGGCGGGCAGACACGAGCGAAGTAGAAGGCAAAGCAAACAAGGACACACGTATCTGAGGATTTCAGAGCCGTGGACTCTCAAGTTTGGAAGGAAGCTTTAAAGACTGCCCTCCCCCCTTCCCCTCTTCTTTTCTTCCATCTTCACCCTCTCTCCTCCCTCCCTCCTTCCTTCTTAAACAGATGGTGGGACAGAGGTTCAGAGAGAACCTCTTTCTCCAAGATTACCCAGGGCGGGAGTGACTGAATTGGAATTCAAACCCCAGTCTTGCCTCTCATGAGACGGATGCAGATATGAGAACCCATTTCCCTGTCTTCTCGACCTTTCTCCGTATCTGGTTTTCCCTCCTCCGGCGTGGAGGGCAAGGACAGAAGGCGAGGTGAAGAAGTTTCACAGGGAGCCTTCTCCGTCCCGCATCAAAGTTTTAAAAAACTCTGCGTGGCACCTAAAAGACCATAATTCTCAAGCTGAGGTGAAAACCCTTATTTGTGTGGCCAGGGTCCTTGCAGCAAAGAGTAAAAACTGAAACCCTTGTACCAAATTCGTCACAGATTTGGGAGGACCATTTGCTTCCCTTGCGGGGGGGGGAGGGGGGGAGCAGAGGCATCAGAAGTGATCCCCCCTTACCTGAGGCTTTTTTGTTTTTGTTTTTGTTTTCCTTCCTTTCTCTACAAAGAGCATAAGATGATTAAAAAGATTCCCATATCTATTTTCAAATTATGTCAGAAAAGTAGATTAAAGGTTTATGCTTAGGAAAATGGGGATAAATATTCAAACATAAATTACGGCAGTATTAATAATTGCACATTTGTGCTAAGTAACTAGAAAATTATTTGAGCATTAATTCCATTTACATATGTTTATTCAGATTTGTATCCCTGAAGCATGCAAGTATTTGGGGTTTGAAACATTTAATCACTTAGTAAGCAGCCCTCAATGGGATTGCCATTTATTTATTGTCTTTATTGATTTTTCTGCACAGGAGAAAAAAGCTTGCAGTGAATAGAAGCTAGCTGCTGAAGGGAAAGAACTCTATCTTTTCTACTGCAGAACAAAAGCGCCTAGGTTTTTTTTTTGTTTTGTTTTGTTTTGTTTTAAAGAGAAACCTGTTTTCTTCAGAGCATCCCAGCTCAGGGCCAGAACGAGGCTTCATTCATGCGCTAGAAACTCTTCTCCCCCTGGTAACACACTTTTTTGTTCCTAGACAGAAACATCGAGTGGCACTTCGTTTTCTGTCCAGGTTGAATTTTCATACTAAATTCTTATCTGGACCGGGGAGGACTCTCCAGGCTCCCAGAAATACGTTTCTTATTTGGTACATGAGACAACCCCTCCCCTTCAAGCCGGGATGCCTGCAAAAACCCAGAATCCAGTTCATTGGTCTAGACAGATCATTGTCCTTAACCCGTCTTCAAAGAAATGTCTTTGGTGACTTCATTATGAGGGTTTCATTAACAACAGGGCCCGAGGGGGTGCCTGGGTGGCTCAGTCGGTTGAGCATCTGACTTCAGCTCAGGTCATGATCTCGCAGTTTGTAAGTTCAGGCCCTGCATCAGACTCTGTGCTGACAGCTCAGAGCAGAGGCTGCTTCAGATTCTGTGTCTCCCTCTCTCTCTGTCCCTCCCCTGCTTGCACTGTCTCTCTCTCTCTCAAAAATAAATAAACATAAAGCAACACGACCAACAACAAGAGAACCTGAAATAAGCACAGGAGTCCTAACAGCAGGAAAGACCCTGAGGCCTGAGAACACTCATCAGGAGTGTCAGGGGCTCCTCAAAACTTAACTCAAACCAGCTTAGTGAAAAGAAGATGCACAAGGCCAAGGACGACTCCTCAGGGGTGTGGAACATAACTACCACCCCATGAACATCAGCTACGCTAAGTGACTTCCTTCCGTGAGGACAATATGGAAAGATGAGAAAAGCTACTGTGTGGTGGAGGGAGTTGGGAACACGGGTGACCAGGTTGAGCACTGAGAAAGAAAATGCCCCCGGGACACTCAGAGGCTGGTCTGGCTCTCACAGCTGGACCACATCAGTCTCTGATGAGACACAAGCCATCTCACAGACTATCGAGCCCAGAGTTATCCGGAGACCATGATAAAATGAGACAAAGAAAAGCCACTCTGTACTTTTGTCAAAGCACAGACAAAAACGAGGTCACTATGCCACCCACAACACAGCAAACACTCCGCTCTCAGCCACGTAGGAGCGACTGCACCTCTTTTACCGAGCACAGCTCTCTCTGCTGTTAGCCTCGTCTGCCCACCAACATGATGTAGAGAAGGACTTCTGTCTATGTGCAGCTAGATAAATATCAACGTGCCTCTGGCTACAGGTTTACTGTGTCCGCCTTTGGAAGAAGAGAAGAAAACCATAAATAGAAATAGCTGCTCCAGAATCCAATCAGAGTGTATAAACGTGAAGTGTCCCGCTTGCTGCAGGCATCAGTGTGGTCTGCGGCCGTGCTCAGACAGTGCGTCTTTGCGCAGGATTTCAACAATGCCGTGCAGACCTATCCTAGGAGAAGCCAGACTTGATGAGTGGGGAATGTTCTACGTAGAGCGATGCAGCGCTGGCCACCACACACCTTCCCGACTCTGTGTTTTGTCACGGAGGGGCCCCTCCATTCAGCAATTCTAGTGACTCTAACCAGATAACACAATTGTGTTTTATTTTGTAAGGTATACATCTGTGCTATCCTGTGTGGTATTAGTTTTTCAACAGAGTTCGATTAGGGGAGGGCCGGAGGCGAGAACTTGTGTTAGTCTCTTTGTCCTCTAGATAAGATTTACTGAGATGCCAGTCATAAAATTGCCCTGCTTTCTTTTTTTTTTTTAATTTTTTTTAATGTTTTATTTATTTCTAGGAGAGAGAGAGACAGCATGAGCAGGGGAGGGTCAGAGAGAGAGGGAGTGACAGACTCTGAAACAGGCTCCAGGCTCTGAGCTGGCAGTCAGCACAGAGCCCGACGCGGGGCTCGAACCCACGAACCGCGAGATCATGACCTGAGCAAAAGTCGGACACTTAACTGACTAAGCCACCCGGGCGCCCCAAAATTGCCCTGCTTTCTGACAGCAATCTGAAGGAAACCCCCGATTCCTTAGACCCACCCCCCAATCAACCCAACCAAAGCCCCAAAGCCTGTCATAGGTTCTTTCTAATCCCTCCAGCTGAGAAACACACAGGTCCCCACTGCATATGTGTTCCCCCACTGTGGGGGAGGGGCAGGGGGCTGGGCCCAACTCCTTTAACTGCAGGTATGCTGTTCTTGGTGGTCTCTGATGAGGGACATTCACAACCTCATCAGGGATAAATCACATACCATGGGTATCAAGCTAGGAGGCTCTAGCTGAACCTGTGTGATCTTCCTCCCAGAGCCCATGACCCCACGCCAACCATAAGAAAAGGCTCAGACCAAAGCCAAGGGGCATATTACAAAATACCTGACCAGTGCTCCTCAACACTGTCAAGGCCAATTAAAACAAGGGGAGTCTGTGAAAGTGTCAGAGCCCAGAGAGGTCTAAGGAGACCTGATGGCTAACGTCATGTGGCATCCCAGATGGGGTCCTGGAACAGGAGAGGGACATTAAGGGCAAGCTATTAAAATTGGAAAGGAGAATGGAGTTAACACAACAGCAAGCATTTTAGGAGATAGAGTTGGCTTCGGAGCACAATTAAATGATAATGTTATGTGTCTCCATCTCCTGTTTCCTGTGTGGGCATTTCTCAGTAGACTCATCTTACACTGAGCAACAAGACCACCATAGCTCAGGCCTACATGGTCCTCTTGGCCCCGGGAATAGGTTCTCCAGTGCTCTGAGTAGCTGGTTCACGTGCTCCTTCCCGGACTAGGTTGCAGAGGTCAGCTCTACTCAAATCCCAAAGACCCAGGACAGGAAGATCATTAGGGATTGAGGGAGAGCTGGTTTCTCAGAAGAAGGGATGTTTGCAGGCAAATGCATATATACCGTAAACCAACCCTACCTTCTGACTCAGCAAGAGTGCTTTGACAGCCATCTCATATGATACACCCAAACCTGGCCCACCGAGGTGAGGGCCATGAAGCACAGTACACTTGGCCTTGGAAAGGCCACATGAGTACCACCCCTGCTCCCATTCCCGTCTGTGAAATGGGAGCATGTCTAACCACACGGGACCAGTGGAAAGATTGAATGAGATACCATTTGTCCAAGTGCATAGGACACAGTAGCATTCAGTGAATGTTAGTTTAATCTGAGCCTTTCTTGTCCTTAGAATTAACATGAGTAATTCTTGCTCTGTATGAAGAGTTGAGCGATTATCATCAGGAAGCCACGCTAGCACATTTATAGAACTGCATGTCTACCATGAGGAACAATGAAGAAATCTTTTGTGCTATTAACCTGTGTACATTTTAGGATTTGTTAAAATAGGAAGTTATATAGGTCACTCTGTTGTGCCTGTAGCTAATTGTAACATTAGCTATCAATTTCTCATTGTTGGCTAATTTATCTTCAAAGACTCAAGAATGCAATTTGAGTAATTACTACCTGTGTGCCGTATTTCATTTATGGCATCTACGAGTCGTGAATCTTCTTTCCATAACTGAAAACATTGAATGCAATTAATTCAAGAGGTCTGCCACATATGTTGTAGAACCAAACTTAATGCAAATTGCAGAAATGTGTGTTGTATCTTATGATTGCGTCCTGGAATTCTCACACGGAAGATGACGTCTCCTAGTAACCCTGGTTGAGGGGGTGGGCAGGGAATAGAGAATTGTGTTCTTCTTTCTTCATGTTAACGAAGGCTTCATTAATTTTTTTTCTTAAGCTGGAGCTATAAACCCTTGAAATATCTTTGCAATGCGTTTCTCAATGTTTTTGAACTACTGAGTTATATAAACACACCTTGCTTCTATTTGATTTTGATTGCTTTCTTGGCCCAGTTTCCCTGCAAGCATTTGGTATGATTGAATAATTTTTAGTTGTGTTTTCTCTCCGTGCCCATGCTAATCTACTAACGGTTGGTTATGGAAGCACCGCTACAATCTACTGTCTTTATCTTTTGTCGGATTTGTAAAGGGGTATTTTATTGCCTGTCATTACCATTCACAGTAGCTTCTGGGCACTGTCATTCTCCCAGCCTCACGCATATTCCAGCCTGCCACTCGCTGGGCCCTCTGTTCTTGGAGAGAGAATCTCGGCACCTTCCCCAAGAGCCGCATCATTATTCCTCCAGCAGCTCTGCTTTCTGGCACACTTTTGATTTTTTTCATTTTAGACGAGTTGTTAAAGTTTCAGTATGAGAGATAATGCCATTTAAGATGACGATAAACTCCTCGATGCCTGTGATGGTTTCATTTGCACAGTATGTCTCCAAGCCTTCGCCTAGACTCCGGCATGGCCCATAATGTCGCACCCTGCGTAAGGGCGGCCGGTGTGCACTGTAGACATCCTCGAAGAACAGGATCAGGATGCTGAGGGACCAAAGCTGCCTCCTCGGCCATTAAAGAGGGTGGCAGTGTCCTTTGCAAAGGACGAATTGAGACCTTTCCACACAAAATGTCTTCACTTGGGTCGTCATGGTAGAATATGTCTTTGTGTCATACTTGGACACAGCCGAGCGGGTGAGCATGGCCACCACATTCAGGCAGCACACCTGGCTTGGCCTCAGTCAGATGGGCTTTACTGCCCAAGAGACACGGGCAGAGCCCTCATGTTTAGATGAGTTCCACCAACGTTTGTTGACCAGGAGCCAATGGCCAACAGCACAGAAGTTGGCCGTGGCACAGAAGTAAAAGAATAAGGAACTGACATCCTAATCTGTTTGCTTAGAGGTTAGCATTTCGGTCCTCATTCATTCATTTATTCGTTCAAGAAGCTTCCACTGGATGCTGACAATAGGCCAAGCATTGGGCTGGGTGTTATGGATACAGGGCTGAGCAAGGCCCCTTAGGTATTGTCTCTGTCCTCACGGAGTTAATAATCTAGCCCTATTTCCAGATTAGGAAAAGACATCATGAAAACTAGTTTAATTCACAACAGTCACCATGTAGCGGGCATGCAATTTTAAAGAGTAACTTGCTGGGGAAAAATCAAA
Organism: Hyaena hyaena; assembly: GCF_003009895.1. NCBI lineage: Eukaryota > Metazoa > Chordata > Mammalia > Carnivora > Hyaenidae > Hyaena > Hyaena hyaena. The sequence continues at coordinate 1,004,338 of NW_024080763.1, forward strand.
ATGGCTCCCTCCTATCTCTGGTAGCCTGGTGACCATGAGACCACTCCCGCTGTGTCTGTGTCTCTCCCTCATCCACAGAATGTACCTGGCTTGCTTTCTGCATCTCATCAAGTGGAGAAAGTGTTGAACTCCTATTTTGCTGCTATATGTTAGTAGGGTAACTGCCTGTGGTTTTATCATGACAAAATATTGCTCACTACATGAATGGACAGGAGACCACATACTTTCCTCCATCGTCTTAAGGTAGAATGAGGGGGGACGTCAGTAAAAAGATTTTCTAGAACTCACATAAATTGTTTATTTTAAACTACTCTTAGGTTACACTCCACAGTAACTTGGTGTGCACTTTTTTTTTTAACCAAACTTAGCATTTTACTGTAAGTGACGCCCTTTAAAGTTTTGAAGCACGTATGATTCGAGGGATAATATAAACTGGGATCGTTTATATTGTTGCTTTCTCAAGCTGGGGCAGATCTTACCCCCCAGGGACCTTGGTAATGTCTGGCGACATTTTTGGTCATCAGGACTGAGAGCAGGTGCTGCGGGCATTCGGGAGGTTATAGGCCAGGAATGCTGCTGCTCATCCCAGGAGGCAGAGGACGGCCTCACAACAAAGAATGATCTGGCCCCAGATGTAACTAGTTTCAAGGTTGAGAAAACCCCTCTCTTAAAATAATCCAGGTATAGAGATCGCGCTTGGTGTGATGTGCAGGTGAAGTTGCCCCAGAGGAATTTTGTGAAAGCAAGTCCAGCTTTCTCTCCCCACCTGCTCCCTGGTTATCTTCTTTGTCTATTTATCCATGATTCAGTTCCCGTGTGCTGCAAAGCTTTTTGTGTTTTCTTTTTGTTTTGTTTTGTTGTTTTTTTTAATGGACTCAATACTTAACTCCATGAGCTTTTCATTACCCATTCTGAAATCGTGACTGGTTGTAATGTAAATTGTATAACACATCTTTCTGCAGCTTCAGATTCTGCAACTTAAACCTCGTGGCTGCTTATCTGTCTTCCACCACCTACCTGCGTTTTATGCACTGCACTTGGCATTCTTGATTGTTCCTTTCATATTAATTTCAATGGTGCCCGGAGGGTACCTCTCACCATATAATAGGTTGCTTTGTGAACAATTCCAGTAAAAGAAGCTTTCTGCCCAACAGTGAGATACTCTGGAATGTAAAAAAGATACCCCTCAGTGTATCATTCACATTTCCCGTGTACCACAGTATTCTCCAATTGTATTGAAATTAAAATGAAGATGAATTATTTGTTTCCCCTCTCACTTGAAAAGTGCCCCCATGATTGCAGGTAATACACTCGGCCATACAAAATGGTTAGAACTTGAAAGTTACCAGTTGGACATGGATGAATATTTATCTGGTACTTAAATTTGCAAATCATTAAGTATCCCTTGTCCTGAGATCATTATTTTCATCATAATGGACTTCTGTTACATTCATGCCGTTCCAGCTTTTGATTGACCGTTTGGAATATGACAGTTGTTTGTCGCATTTCATTTGGCTGCGGCTTCCCTTAGTTCATTTGCAATTGTCCCTCGAGCGTAGTTTGCTTTATGTGATGTCTAAAGAAGCTTCCCTCTGTCTTTTCAGAAGCCCCTGTCCTGATGGGAAAACTAAAAAGACTTTCGGAAAATGGTGATCTTCCTTTTTTAATGTATTGCCTTTGCTTGGCAGGGAAAGTGGGATCTTTCAGACTTTCAAAGATGCTGGATTTGAGCTGCTCACTTGCAAATCCAGTCTGTTCAGGACGAGAGCCTATTGGCATCACTGCTCTCCTAGCAGTGGATTAAGAAAAGGAACCGGGAAAAGCTGGTTAAAAATCAACAGGCCTATTTTTCTTTATGTTTATTTATTTTTGAGAGAGAAACAGAATATGAGCAGGGGAGGGGCAGAGAGAGAGGGAGACACAGAATCTGTGAAGCAGGCTCCAGGCTCTGAGCTGTCAGCACAGAGCCCGACACGGGGCCCAAACCCACAAACTGTGAGATCATGACCTGAGCCCAGGTCCGACCCTTAACCGACTGAGCCACCCAGGTGCCCCTAAATCAACAATCCTATTTTTAAGTTGGGTCTTTCTTCGCAGAAAGGTTGTATTACCATCTTACTCTGGAGTCTCTAAAGTTTAAGTCTTTGCAGTGAATTTTAACCCCCGTGGCATCGTTGACCCTGACCCCGTGACTGCCCACCATCCCCCCAGGTGTCCAAGCACTGCCAAAGCCTCCTCTGCCTCCACTCTAGGTCTGACGTGCCAACCTCCCTGTCCCTGCTGGGCTGAAAGCCGCCCTTCTCCCATCTTGGTGCCATGTCTGATTCCTCTTGTACCCATGGGGACTTGAGGGGTCATCCCAAAGCTTGGATGGCTTCACCTCCTGCAAAGCTGACCACACTCCCTAATGCATCTGCTCAAGTCTTCTGCAGTTGGGTGCTAAGATCTTCTCCTACTTATTTCACATACTCCTTGCGAAAACTCACCTCCAGGTGAGCATCTTTATTCCCTGTCCTACAAAAATGCCTTTCCCTTTCTTTTTTTTTTTTAAAGTTTATTCATTTTGAGAGAGAGCGAGCACATGAGCAGGGTAGGGGCAGAGAGAGAAAGGAGAGAGGGAATCTTAAGCAGGCTCTCCACTGCCAGCACAGAGCCTGACGCAGGGCTCAAACTCACGAACTGTGAGATCATCACCTGAGCCAAGATTAAGACTCAACCGACTAAGCCACCCAGGCACCCCGCCTTTCCCTTTCCTATCATTGTCTCTCACCAGCAATGGACTGTTCTTTATGAAAATCCTGTGGAAATTCAAATGTAACCTTCTTCGTGAGCCTTCTCTGACCACCTTACTTGAAAGGAAACCTCTTCCTTTGAAATTTATGGGTCACTTGTTCTTACTACTTGCTTTACTGAGTTTAAGTCCAATGGCCTTGCCTCAGAAAATCTTCCTCCTTTAAAATAGCACCCCAGTCATCTTCTGTCTACTTACCCTTTTTAATCTTCCTTTTCTGCTCTTCTTACTTGTTAAAATTACATTTATTGTTTCATCTGCTTATTGTCTATTTTCCCACTAAAGTGTAAGCTTCATGAAGGGAGGGATCGTATCTGTCTAGTTCACCACTTCACCCCTTAGCAACTAGAACAGGCTCTCACTATATACTTGTTGAATAACTGTTTCTGGATCCTCATCTTCTTTGTAGTGTTAGTTCTCTTAACTCTGAACTGTGACTGCATCTTGTTTCTTGAGTTCCTTGATGGGGATAATCTTGTCTTACCTCTTGTGCCTTCTACCTCCTTTTCCCTCTCTACTGCCGTGTCTCAAAAACAAAACAAAACAAAACAAGCACCCCCATAGGGAACCATGCATATAATAGGCTTAGCACCTCGCACATGGTGGATGTTGAATAAAAAGTTGTAATAAAAGCCCTTTCAAAAGAATGTTGATCAGACTTTTGCTTTGGCCAGAATGAATAAACAGGTTTTATAGATTTACTATTCTACTAGAAACAACTGAAAAGCAAGACAAACTATATGAAACACTGGCTCTTAAGACATTCCACATCAAGAAACAAAAGAGATTCCTGAGAGGTGGGGGACCTAATGAGACGAGTCTTTTTTAAAAAATAAAGTGTATTTATTTACTTACATGGAGAGAGAGAGAGAGACAGAGAGAGAGAGAGAGAGCACATGTGAGCAGGGGAGGGACAGAGAGGGAGAGAGAAAGGATCTCAAGCAGGCTTTGCACTGTCAACACAATGCCCAAAGTGGGGCTTGATCCGTGAACTGTGAGATCATGATCTGAGCCAAAACCAAGAGTTGGACACTTAACCAACTGAGCCAGGTGGGCACCCCAAGATGAGTCTTTTTTTTTTTTTTTTACAAATAGTTTATTGTCAAATTAGTTTCCACATAACACTCAGTGCTCCGAGATGAGTCTTATAATTGCTCCAGCTTTCTGCCTAGAGAACTTTTCCAGGTCATGGTACAGGAACAGGAAATGCAGACAGAGTGGACCAAAGTCCCTGGGTTGAGGAGACAGAGCAGGGAGTCCTGGGACACCAAGGCAGCTGAGAGATAAGAAAGAAGAATACAGTAGCGAAGAGAGCTCTGTAGATCTGCAGAGGGTCCCAGGTAAGTATTCAATTGAATACTGATTAGCATATCCAAATGGGGAAACTACTCAAGGCAAAGGAAAGTCACCCAAAAGGATGAGAAAGAATAGTGCCTGAATTCATGGAAGGCAGAGAATAGTGCCTGTTTGTAAAGGCTAGAGTGGAAAGCCTCACAATTCATGAAGTATTAGTTAGAAAACCTCATAATTCATGAAATACGAAGACTCTTGCCTCAGTGATAGGGTTATCGACCCTAAACTAAGCACATTTCTGGTCCCGCCTAACAAAGCTTAAAAGTAGGACCAGAAAGATCAAATGGTTTCTAAATAACTGAATCACAGATCAAAGCTCAATAATATTTTTTAGGAATGAATAACCAATATAGAATTCCCAGGCATAGAGAGCAGCAGACAAGCAATCAACTGAAACTGACCAAGATGTGACAGCAATGATAAAATTAATGGACAAGGACAAGAAAACAATTACTATGACTATATTCTATACTCCATATGAAGAAGTTAGGACAAAGCTGAATATGTTACAGACATGGGAGATATAAAAAAGGACACACGTCAAACTCCTAGGATTGAAAACTACACTCCCCAAAATTTAAAGATAAAGTAGATGAGATTAATGGCAGATCAGACATTTCAAAAGGAAAGAATAGTGAACTTGAGGATACATCAGTAGAAATTGATCCAAAATGAAGTATGGAGAGAAAAGAAAAATGACCAAAAAATGAATAGAGCATCAACAAACCGTGACAACCTCAAGGGGCCTAATTTACCTAAGTGGAGTCTCTAAAGGAGAGGAAAGGACAAGCAAGAAAGGAAAAAGAGCCAGAATCTTTCCAAATTTGATGGAAACTACAAATTCATAGATAGAAAAAGCTCAACAAACACAAACTAAAGAAACATAAAACTACACCAATGCACATCATCATCAAATCACTTAAACACAAGTGATAAGTGGGGTGTCTGGGTGGCTCACTTGGTTGAGTGACCAACTCTTGGTTTCAGCTCATAGTTCTCAAGATTGAGCCCCACGTTGGGCTCCCCGCTGACCCCACAAGACCTGCTTGGGACTCTCTCTTTCCTTTTCCCTCTGTCCCTCCCCCACTCTCTCTGTTCCTCCTCCACTCACATGTGTGCAAGTTCACACACACATGCTCCCTCTCAAAAGAAATCAATAAACTTAAAAAAAGTGATAAGAAGCAAATCTTGACAAGAAATAGAGAAAAAAGACATCGCATACATATGAAGAAAGAAAAAAGAAAAAGAATTCTCAACCTATAATCCTTTACCCAGCAAAAACATTTTCAAAATGAAGGCAATACATAGATATGCATACAAAAGCTGGAATGATTCATCAGTAGCAGACAAGAACAATAAGAAGTATTAAAAGAAGTCTTTCTGGGGCGCCTGGGTGGCTTAGTCGGTTAAGGGTCCGACTTTCGCTTAGGTCATGATCTCGCTGTTCGTGGGTTCGAGCCCCGCGTCGGGCTCTGTGCTGACTGCCAGCTCAGAGCCTGGAGCCTGTTTCAGTCTGTGACTCCCTCTCTCTGACCCTCCCCTGCTCACGCTGTCTCTCTCTCTCTCTCTCCTAGAAATAAATAAAAAACATTAAAAAAAAAAAGAAGTCTTTCAGGCAGAAGGGAAATGATATAAGATGGAAAGATGGCTTTACACAAAGAAACAAAGAGCACCAGAAATGGTAACTACATAGATGAATATAAAGGTATTTTTTGTTTCATTTTGTTTTACTATTTTAACGTCTTTAAAAGATAATCAACTATTTAAACAAAAAATAACAAAGTGTTATGGGGCTTCTGATATTTGCAGAAGTGACATGTGTGACAGCAGTAGCACAAAAGCCAGAGGAATGACGGGGATGTATGTTCCTGGACGGTTCCTATGACATATGTGATACGGTATAGTATCACTTGAAGGCAGACTGTAGGTTACGTATGTATAATACAAACCTTAAAGCAAATGCTAAAATAACAAAATAGTTATAGCGAATAAATCAACAAAATAGACAAAATAGAATTTTAAAACAGAATGAATTCATCCTAAGAAGCTACAAAAAGAGGAAAGAGGGAACAGAGAACTGATGGAATAGCAATAACACCATCAAGATGGCTGTGTTAGATCGTGAATGGCAGAGTGAGGATCTCGGCAAATCCTCTCCCTAAGAAAACAGCACGAAACTAGACAAAATGGTCAAAAAGAATCATTCTGGGACTCTAGAAATCGAGCAAAGGCAAACAACAGCTTGAAAAATAGTCATTCGGAAAAACTATTGAACTGGGCAGGAACCACGGGAGGCTGTAGAATTTTGGCCAAGGGTGGCTGCTTTCCTCCCCTGCCCACCGGCTCCAGGGTAGAGTGCTCCTCCTGGGTGTGGCCCAGGGGCTGACTTCATTGGGGGTAGATTGCAGAAAAACCCATGCCTAAGAAATACTAAGGGAAGCTCTTTAGACTGAAAAGAAACGACAGTAGGCTCTAACTTAAATCCACACAAAGGAATAAAGCAGACCAGTAAGGTCATTACATAGATAATTATAAAAGTATAAATATATGTTTTCTTCTGGTAATTGATTTAAAAGACAATTACATGCACAATAATTACAAAGCCTTATTGCTGAGCTGATAACATATAAATACATATAAATATATGACATGCATGACAATAAAACGCAATGGAGGGGCATAGGGAAGGCAGGTATTTTGGAGTAAAGATACAACCCCAAATGGTAACCATAGGAAGAATTGAAGGGTACCAACATGATTAACGTGTAGGTTAATGTAAAAGATTCTACACATATCATTTTCTTCTTTCTTCTCCTAACTTATTTATTTAAACAAATGTTTTTTTATGTTTATTTATTATTGAGACAGGGAGAAGCAGAGCATGAGTGGGGGAGGGGCAGACAGAGAGGGAGACACAGAATCTGAAGCAGGCTCCAGGCTCTGAGATGTCAGCACAGAGCCAGACGTGGGGCTCGAACCCACAAACCGTGAGATCATGACCTGAGCTGAAGTCGGATGCTCAACTGACAGAGCCACCCAGGGACTCCTTCTCCTAACTTCTTTAAAAGACATAAGACTGTAATAAGCAATGCCTACAAAACTGTAATGTTGAGTCTGTAACATATATAGCTGAAATGTATATGCCAACCATAGCCCAAAGAACGAAGAGTATGGTGCTATACTGGAGAAAAGTATCTCCATCCTCATCAAATTAAGTTGGTATTAATCTAAAGTAGATTATTATAAATTAACATGCACAGAGCAATCCTCAGAGCAACCACCAAGAAAATCACTCAAAATAGTTAAAAAAACAACAACAAAGGAATTAATATGGCATACTAGGAAATATATATTTACTATAAAAGAATGCAGTAAAGAAGGATCAGATGAGCAAAAGAAACCCATGAAACATAGAAAACAAATAGCAAAATGGCGGATGTAAATCCAGCCACATCAATAATTACATGAAATGTCAATGGAATATACTCTTTAGTTAAAAGGCAGACATTTGACTGGATTGAAAACAACAACACCCCAAGATCCTACGATAAGTGTCTTTCTGCTCTTCAAAACATTAATAGTTAGAGAGTAGAAAGATGAACTGCAGAACTGGAAAAAATATTTGCAAATCACATGTGACTAAAATTAAATAGACTGACCAAGAAGATGTGTTGAAAAAAATGAGGAGCAACTGGAACTCTCACCGCTGGGTGTGTGTGTGTGTGTGTGTGTGTGTGTGTGTGTGTCTGTGATGTGGTACAACCAGGTAAGAAAACAGCTCAGCAGTTTCTTACAAAGGTAAGCATACACCTACATATGACTCAGGCTTTGTACTGCTATGTATTTATCCAAGTGAAGTGAAAGCTTAAATCTGCACAAAGACTTGTATACAAATGCTCATCGCTTTATTTGTAATAGACCCAAACTGCAAACCACAGAATATCTATCAACAAGTGAAGGGAAAAGGAAGTTGTATATCGTCACCATAGGCTACTACCCGGAGATAAAAAGAATAAGTTACTGATACATGTAACAACATGGATGAATCTTAAAATAATTATACTGAGTGAAAGAAAGAAAGAAAGAAAGGAAGGAAGGAAGGAAGGAAGGAAGGAAGGAAGGAAGGAAGGAAGAAATGTGCATGCTGATTTCAGTGACATGAAATTTTACAAAATGTATATTAATCCATACTGACAGAGGCAGGTCAGTGGTAACCTGAGGAATTGGGGGTAGGGGGTGTAGTATGGGATGTGGAGAGGGGTGGGAGAAAGGGATTACAAAGAGGCTTGAGGACAGTTTTGAGGGTGATGGATATGTTCATTGTCTTAATTGTGATGGAGATTTCACAGATGTATACACATGCCAAAATGTATGAAACTGTACCCTTTGTGCAGTTTATCCTATGTTAACTGTATCTCAATAAAGTTTATTTTTTGGTTTTGAATTTTATTTATTTTTTTTAGTTTGTTTTTATTTTTTATTTTTTTTTTACAAATTGTTTATTGTCCTCAATAAAGGTTTTTAACGGAATTTTAAAAGTGTTTTCAATATTTATTTTATTTTTGAGAGAGAGAGAGACAGAGCATGAGCGGGAGAGGGGCAGAACGAGAGGGAGACACAGAATCTGAAGCAGGCTCCAGGCTCTGAGCTGTCAGCACAGAGTCCGATGTGGGGCTCGAACCCACAAACTGTGAGATCCTGACCTGAGCCGAAGTCAGACGCTTAACTGACTGAGCCACCCAGGCACTCCTCAATAAAGTTTTTTTTTAAAAAGATACTAATCAATGAAGTATGCTACCCCCAGCTTACCTAAACCTTACCTCCTTCTCCCAAACAACCTACGGGTACCTCGTAACTATCCCTCATAACTATCACACAATTGCTCCTTGAACTTGTGCGTGAGCAAAAGAATGAATAAAATTCGCCCAGTCACCAACCTGTTATATGTCCTAACATAAACCCTCAATATATTCATTTCCCTCTGAAAAATGGGAATGTAAAGTTTATTCCTTTAGGATGATTTTCCTGTGTGGCCAGACATTGATCCCAATTTCAGAACACTTAAAGAATATGGAACACTAAGTAGCTTTAAAATTTATGGCTCTCAAATTTGTAGCAAACACAATGTGAGTGTCACACTCAGTAATTAGGGCTATTCATTTTGTTCTCTGAAGGTATCCAAGAACTGCTTCTGTCTTCAAACCTATTTCTTAAATCAATAAATTGATATCTCTTAGACTACAGTTCACATAAAATTAATCCAGATGATTTGTGCCTTTTATAACATTGCTGTAGTTACCTATCAGAATTTAAGGCTCCCTTCCCCATATTCTCTTAAAAATAACTAATTATGATGGTTATAAAAACTAAAACTATGAGACAAATAACTAGGGAGCCTATGAAATATTTATAAACCTTTATTGTGGGTCTTTCTAACTAGATTCTATTGCACATCGTGCTACATTTATCCAGCTTTTTCCAGATATTGGGTTCCTGCCCTTTAAAGAGTAATAGACGATTTGTGTCCAAGGTGATTTATGCAACAGCTATTAGGTAATCAATAGCGGCTCACTTTCTCAAACAGTTCCTAAGCTTAGTTAGTTTCATAACGCACCACTTGGCTATTATAAAAGCAGCATCTTCCTTGATCAGAACTAAAATGCATTAAAAGTTTTACTTGCCAACACACTGATGGTGGTTAAGCTGAAGCCAAGGGGTCGATAAAGGGCAGTATACATTTGGAAAAGAGCATGAGCCTTGGATCCATGACCTGGGTTCAAATTCTAGCTTCTCTACTTGTGACCTTGGCACATTTCTATCTGGTTTCCTCATTGGATATCGTTTATAAATACCTTGCAAAGTCCTTGTTAGGACAGGGTAAGGTAACCGTTTTTATAAAGCCCCAGCACCATGCATAGCACATAGTAGGCACTCAATAAATCAATAAATATTAGCTTATTTACTTATTGTCATGGACTTTTCAATTTTCATTTAGACTGAGTCCAAATCTTAGCTCTGCCACTTACCAGCCGTGACCTTGGGTAAGCTGGGCCTCAGTTACAGCATCTGGAAAATGAGAATAGTAATCTTGTTTTAGGATCAAAAGTAGATAATTTACATGGAAGAGTTTTGTCGGTTGCAGAGTGTATATAAATAGAGGGTGGCCTTTATCTCTCAAAGTTTGGCCAGGCATAGGATTTGCTGGAGACGGCAGAGGATCGTAATTCAATGTCAGTGCCCTCTCGGGGTGGGATTATATGCTGAGTGGACATACTTAAATAAAAATTTTCATCAAAGCTACATGAATCCATTGGCTTGCGTCTGGTTCTGGGCTCGGTCGTGGGATCCAGCACTGAATAAGCCGAATAAGCTCTTACTCCAGCAGAGCAAGGCTGGAGCCCCGTCAGTGAGGGTCTGGAGAGGGATGGTCAAATCCATTCTCGAGGTCCGTTAGATCTGCTTCTAGATTGCTCTTAGCACACTATCATCTCCGTCCACTCCACACCCCCAGTAAAACTGCTTTTACTGCATGTTTGCTACTCAGTACATACGCGGTGCTTGGCACACATTTGGGAATAATACTTATGAATAATAGGGAGCAAATTAAAAGGATGTGTCTTTACTCTCATATCCAAAGTTTGTTTTTTGCCCTGTGTATCCCGTGGTACTGGTTTTAGATTTAAGGCAGCATTGGGAGCAAAGGTAGCCTCTAAGATTTCTGCTGTGGGGAATTAGTTGAGATGTTATTTTCAGCAGAATTCCTATTTAGTTTTTGTGACTGCTTTATGGATGTTTGAAGAGAATGCTTATCTCTATTTTGGTTTCAGAAATTCTATATAGCTATTAGATCAAGCTTATAAATTGTGCTATTCCAATATTCCATGGCCTCACTTCTATTTTTGTCTATTTGATCTGTAGGTTTCTGAGAAGCATCTCCTGTGGCCATGATTTCCTCCACTCTCATTTCTCCATAAATCCTATCCCCTCTGCTTCCTTTTATCCAGGAAACCACTAAAATTCCTTTGTCTCCACAGTGTTATCAAGTCAATATTAAAAAAAAAATTGTCCTGGGGCACCTGGGTGGCTCCATCGGTTGAGCATCCGACTCTTGATTTCAGTTCAGGTCACGATCTCATGGTTTGCGAGTTCAAGCCCCCCGTAGGGCTCCACACTATCAGTGCTTGGGATTCTCTCTCTCCCTCTCTCTCTGCCCTCCCCATGCTTAAAATAAATAAATAAACTTTAAAATATTATTTTAAAAAATATCCTACTGCCAGGGCTTGGATGCAGGAGGAAGAGTAGATACATACCTCTAACCTAATTAGCCCGCCCTTGTATTATTATTCTGTGTGTCCAAAACTTCCTATTCTAGAAAGTGCTTGTGTTGGGGGGCAAAAAGGTCTGCCCAAGAATTCTAGGGGTGCTACCTTCAGTGCAGGCCTGCTGTACACACATGTGCGGTATGGAAGGCACACTGGGAACTATAGTGTGGTTCTTACCCGAAGTCTCCATTGACCTGCTGTGTTACTTAGCAAGGTATTCAATTTCCACTGCTCAGTTTCCTGATCTGTAAAATGGGGATCATCCTAGGAATGGCCTTCTGGGGTTGTTGAAGGATTCAGTGAAATAATAAAGCACTCAGAAGAGATCTAACACGGTATATAACCCCTCAGCAAATATTCCGTAGAGGGAGTCACAGCTCTATGGAGGATTTCAGTGAACAAGAGCTGCCTCTGAGACAATAAGAATGAGAAGCGAAGCTAAGCTCTGAAATCCCTTCCTATTTGCCTAGCTCAGCACTGGATACAATTAGGCACTTAATAGATCTGTCTGATTATTAGGCTGCATAGAAATACGGTTTTTACACTAGAGGAATTTTTATTCTAACAGGGAAAAAGAGAACCCAAATTCCCAAGAACACAAATTAGATTTACATAAATAGGCACAAATATGTTTCACCGATTGCAGGCTGAGGAGCTGTGGAATAATTAGAATCATCCAAACCAAAGGGGACCGGCTTCATAAATTCAGCTAAAATCAGTTACAGGCTCCTTTCAAGTACATAGACGAAAGGTCTGTATACACAATACATGTATCTATTTAAACCTTTCTTTTACAAGTGTGAGACACAGCAGTGATTTGATAAAGATACCAAAAAAGGTGCAGATAAATCCATTAAAACTAATTCATCCTGAACATCACCTGAAGGACGCTTTGTTCAGCCAACATTCCTTAAAGTTTATCCTATCTTGGACACCGGGTTATGTCTCCCCTTCACGTAACTGCCTGGAGACTTTTGAATCAGCGTGCCCTTCAGAATATTCTAATAATACCTCTAGAATGAGTAGAATTATTCTGTTGAATATATTCAATTTATCTAACTTAGAAGAGATATTTGTTTTTTTTTAAAACTAGAGATCTTTCAAATCAATCGTGATGAATAACAAGGGTGAGAGGGATCGGTAATTCATTCTCATTTGGGGTCAAAATGAAATGTGATTATATCATAATAGTAAGAGCCGCTGCTTCTAGAGTGCTTACCATATGCCAAGCACATATATTAATCAAAACATCATCAACTATCTATCTATGTACTGATTCTAATTAATCTTACAAAAGAGCTAGTTAAGTCGTAGTAAATTAGGATTGCCACAGACGCACCGCGACACGAATTCCACTCTCTTACCCACCATGTCCCACAGCCAGTTGTCAGTAATTGGACTGGTGTTCTCCTGTGACTTCCAAACTGGTTGGAGCTGGGGGCCGTACAGGGATTCTCAACAGCGGATGCTATAAAACAGATAAACCCAGTGATTGCCTTAGACGACTGGACATTTGAGATGGAGATTCATACTGACATATTAAGTGCATCACCACTGGGTTTCAAGATTATTGGGTTTCGTTTCTGATTTCTGGTGGGTTTCCATTGGAAAAATTGTTTTTTTCCTCTTGTTTCCTTACATGTAAGAGGCAAGCAGCATCTGCCCACCCCCTATTTTAAGATGATGTGAGGAATAATTACACATTGTGTGCTTAGTTTTACAGAATGCTGTGTTAGAGACTTGATATTCATTAATTATGTATTGGCCTTTATTGCATACTTTATGCTCCTTCTGAGACGATATTCTTGACTTCTTTCACTGATGTTGTTGTAACAAACACAGTGGAATTAGTTTTCTTTGATCATTGCCTGTAGTGATCAGATAAAATCCTTTCCTGAAATATTTCTCAAGGGACACTCGTCAGAGATGGAGCAGCATACCGGATTGGCTGGAGACTCACTTCCCAGAATGCGAGGGAAGCCAGGTCACAGGAGCCTGGTCACCACTGTGGGGGGCGGGGCACATAAAAAGAAGAGCCAGACAACCCCTAACAGTGTGTCTGAGAGGGCAACCTTTCCAGCTCCTCCTAGATTTTGGAGTCTTTGGGCATGAGCCAGGATGATGGGGTCCAGAGACAAATCAGAAGTCCCGCGGGCAGTGGTCATTGTTCCAGAAGATCTGACAATGAGCTCCAAGGCAGGATCAGGGCGGGATGCAGCCCCTGTGGGAGCGGTTTAGCAAGAGCTAGATGAACCAATGGGCTGGAGTTCCACCCTAGAATGAGGAACAGGGCTATGGAGGAGGACAGCCAACAGTCACTAAGTAGGGAAACTGAGTCAGAAGCCCGGTCGGAGGTCACAGAGCCAACCAGAACAGTGGAGGGAGAGGTGCCCTGGCTCAGGAGCTGCATAAATGCAGAGTTCAACCCAAGTGCAAAGGGCTTTAGGGTTGGATGCTATAAAGGATCAATATGTTTGGGAATAAGGAGCCTCAAGGCCAGGTCCCAGAGGTCAGCCAGAGGGTTGGGCTGGGGACCAACGTACATCTCCAGGGACTCTGAGCTCACTGCTGTCTGTGAATTTTGTCCACTTCACCTCCACCCAGCCGCTGGCCCACGGCCCCTTTCAGCTGTGTTCCTGGGCCATGGTTCTTGCTGCGGCAAGCCACCTGCAGACGACTCTCCTGGGAATTCAGGGAGCCGTCCGGGAGCCAGCCACATCCATCCATCCGCGGGCACCACACAGTGCCATGTCTCCAGATGCCATGCTTCCTCATCTCCCACTGTCTTATCTCACCAGAGAGTGCAGCACAAGGAGCCACGTAACAAGGAGGAAGAGCCTGGCAAAGGACGTATAAGGAAATGCCACGCCTCACTGACGTGGTTTTCTGACAGACCGTTTGCTTTCAGCAGTGCATTTCCTATCCTACTGATTTCCGATGTGCAAATCCACTGCTGTCTGGCGCACCGCGGTAACAGAGGTGTAAAGAATGCTCATGATCCTGGTTCTTTTTATTCCGCACATAGGCTTTCATTTGACTTTTAAAATAAGTCCTTGAACATGAATGGTCATGGAAAATTTACTGTTGTGTAATTGCCCGTAATCCCCAAACTCCATCCAAAAACAATTCCTGGAAAGCAGAGAACTGTCATATTTGATTGTGTTTCTGCGTAACAACTTTTGTGGGGCGAAAGCAATTCTGTTTGTTTCATCTTCATAGAGTAGAAGTCCAAAGTTGCTTTTGTGATTAAGTTCCCTCACTACAAGAGAAAAGCACATGTCCATGCAATGTGCACAGAGCCCAAATAGGAAAGTCAATTCAGAATAAAAAAAGCAGTGATTTTCTTGTGTTTATTAATGAGATAAATATTTAACAAAATATCTCTGTCCTCATCTTTCTATTAAAAGCGTGGCCACTTACAAGCATTTTTGGACCTAATAGCACATCAAGGCCTTGAATTACTACTTGGGTTGTACACTTGGAACCTCTCAACAAAGTGCCGCTGGGCCAGATCTTCACAGACGCCATGTCTGGGAATTTGTGCGACAACAGCCTCATCAAAGCCTCCTTTGGCCCAACTCGGGATCAGGTTTTGTCTGAATGTGAGAGTCCTCATATGGCTTCACAGGTTGTGCTGGGAAATCACTGGACATGGTGATGTCTGATTTCATCAACTCGTAATTTGGGGTTTTAGCAAGATTTTTTGGCCCATTTGCACCCTTGCCAGAAATCAATACCATCAAACTTCAGTGGGCCCAGAAATTCTCATCAGGAACTTGACCAGTATGTTGGGCCCACAGAAGAAGCGAGTCTGGTCCCTGAACACTGCCAGCATAGAAAGATGGAGTCACTCTTCATTTGAACCTCTGCACATCTTTCTATCTCTCTTGCTCATGTGCCCATTTCTTCCCTCTTGCCTGGGAAACACCATGGCTCAGGGGGAAAATGGAGGCTTTGAAGTCCTATAAATCAGTAGTTCAAACTCTATTTCCCTTCAGATGGGGTAGGTCAGCAAGCTGGAGACTCAGGGGGGACTTGCAGATGGAGTCCAGAGGCAGTCTGCTGGGAGAATCCCCTCTTGGTCAGGGGAGGTCAGTCTTTGTTTTTTTAAGGCCTTCAACTGATGGGATGAGGCCCACCACATTATGGAGAACAATCTGCTTTATTCAAAGTCTATTGATTTAAGAATTTTTTTAAATGTTTATTTATTTTTGAGAGAGAGAGAGCACGAGCAGGGGAGGGGCAGAGAGAGAGGGAGACACAGAATCTGAAGCAGGCTCCAGGCTCTGAGCTGTCAGCACAGAGGCCAATGCGGGGCTCAAACTCATGAACTGTGAGATCATGACTGGAGCTGAAGTTGGATGCCCAACTGACTGAATCACCCAGGCGCCCCAAAGTCTACTGATTTAAATACCAATCTCATCTGAAAAACACATTCACAGAAAAGTCCAGAAGAACAATGTTTGACCAAATATCTGGGCACTGTGGTCCAGCCAACTTGTCACATACTGTTATTACAGGGGTGAGAAACATCTAATAGCTGTGATGTCACAGCCACCCCAGGTCAAAACTGGACTTGGGCTGTAGCAAAACAGTACTGCTGAGGCCAGTGCTGTCTCTGCTATTCCCTGTGTGACCCTGGGCAAGTGACCCAATCTCTGTGAGCCTCAGTTTCCTCATCTGTAAGATGGGGTAACAACCTCTCCTTCCCAAACTCATTGAGTGCCTTGAATACAACAGCTGGCTCTGAGCTCCTTTCCAGGGCACAGAACACATGTCTTACCTTCCGCATGTTGTAGCTATTGAAGCTAAAGTTATTTAGATGAGTGCTGAGTTCAAGTGCTAGTGAACACAACATTTTGAGCACATACTGTCTGTCCAACACTGTCTGGGTGGGGGACCTTGCTGCGAATACACAAAACAGATCTCCATGCTCCTGAGCACATGGTCTTGTGGGGCAGGAGAGGGCAAAGAAACAAAAAAAAACAAAAAAAAAAAGGGGGGTTCAGGTCGGAGGATACAGGCCATACAGAAAACGTATAAAGAAAACGCATACAGAAGGCAGAGACAAGAGCAGGTGAGCTAGTCAGGGAGGGCCTCAAGGAAGAGGTGCCATCTGATCTGTCACCTGAACAGCCAGAAGGAGCCAGCCTGAGATGCTCTGAAGATCGTGCATTCCCAGCAGAGGAACCACAGGTGCAGAGGCCCAGAGGCAGTGGGGAGTTAATGAGCCTGAAGAAGAGAAGAAAGACCAGGGCCATGTTGGCAAATGGGCAGCGGGGGTGGGGTGGGGGGGTTGGTAGCTGAAGTCACAGGACGGTGGGCACTAGCAGCACAAGTAGGCTCTTAGAGGCCAGACCATAGGTTTGAATTTTATTCCCAGTGCACGGGGACTCCGTTGGGTGGAGAGTTGAACACATGGCAATGACGTAGGAAGATGTGTCTTGAACGATCCTTGAGCCCCTCAGTCGTAATGGACTCAGGGGGACTGGTTACTCCTAATCCTCACTGTCCCTATCCAGGTGAGGCATAAACATCTGTTGGATGAAGTGGGAGCAGGGAGATGGAGCCATGGGCATGGACTGGGGAAGTAGTTTGGAGGTGGAGCCCCCCGCGTGGGAGAGGCAGGGAAAGAGGAATCCAGAACAAGTGGGGCGAAGTGGGAGCGAGCGGCAGGTGGTGGAGCAGGTCTTTGCAGGGAAAAAGACTAGAGGAGAAACGCCCGTGTTTCGCTCCCAGTGTGTGACTCCATGTGCGCGTTGAGGAAGGACACGTGTAAAATCAAGAGTTTGTTTGGGGAGCACCTGGGAGGCTCAATCGCTTAAGCATCTGACTTCGGCTCAGGTCATGATCTCAGGTTCGTGAGACTGAGCCCCGCGCCGAGCTCTGTGCCGACAGCTCAGAGCCTGGAGCCTGTTTTGGATTCTGTGTCTCCCTCTCAGTCTGCGTCTTTACACTCATGCTCTGTCTCTCTCTTTCTCTCAAAAATAAATAAACTTAAAAAAATAAAAAGGGTTTGTTTGGCCAGAGGAAGTTGGAGGTGCCCGGAGACATCTGGTGAACAGCTGGATGCATGTGCCCAAGGGAGAGGTTGGGCCTGGACCCATAAACCTGGTGTCTTATCAGCCCACTGGTAGCATCGGAAGCCATTGAAATTAGTAAGAGGGCGACACAGATAAAGACGAAGTCTCAGCTTGCTGGCCTCCACACACAGGTAGATGCTAACGGAAGAAGAGAAGCCAGCAGTGGAGACTGGGGAGAAGCCGTCGGTGAGTGGGGCAACCTTGAAGCCAAGAGAAGATGAAAAACGCTTCCAAGGAGAGAGTCTCAGACATGCTAACCCATTAAATGAACTGAGGACAGGAGACCACTGTGCTGGGCGGTTTGGAAGGTTGCTGATAACTCTGACAAGAACATTTTCGGGGGATCCTGGAGCAAGAGCCTAGGTGGGGAGACGGCTGGGGAGACGATGGAAGGGGAGGAAGTGTCCGCCACGCCAGCACCTCCAAGAAGCTTCCATGTGATGGGAGCAGAGCAGGGAGCTGTGGGGTCAGGGCTGGGGTTTGGGCGGCAGCATTGACCATGGCAGATGCTCCAACCTTCTTACATGTTCGTGGAGATGATCCAGGGGACAGAAGAGATTGGTGCTGCAGAAGCGAGGGGGTTGGATTGCATGACTGGGCAAAAAGGAGCTAAAAGGCAGGACCCAAGGTGGAGAGCTACTGTGCACAGAAGCAAGGACGCTGTGTTCCTAGTGTAAGGGGGGCCTCGGAGCGCGTGGGCCGGCAGCTCGTGGGCACAGGAGGGAGACGTTTTTCTCAGGGAGGGAGCCAGTTAGGAGCTTGATACCTTATTTTTTAAGTTTTTTAAATGTGTGTTTATTTTGGAGAGAGAGAGAGACAGAGTACGAGTGGAAGTGGGGTGCAGAGAGAGAGGGAGACACAGAATCTGAAGCAGCCCCAGGCTCCCAGCTGTCAGCACAGAGCCGGATGTGGGGCTCGAACTTACCAACTGCGAGATCATGAGCTGAGCCGAAGTCGGACGCTTAACCGACGGAGCCCCCCAGGCGCCCCGAGGTTGATACCTTTAAGGAACAGAGGGGAAACCGATGCAGCCAGAATCCCGTCAGCACGTGGGAGGTATCAGCGGCTGAGGCCAGGCACACAGAGGGTGACAGAGAGTGTACAGCGCCCAGTGACCAGCAGAGAGGAAGGCTGTGGGTCCGGGGTACATGGCTATTGCGAGATGAGGAAAAGGTGCTATGCCGAAGACGTTCGGAAAAGGATCAGCAGGCGGCGTCATGTGCTGATTTTGAGCACCTTGGCTGCTGGCCTGGGGTGAGCAGACAGCTCAGTGTCACCAGAGTTTGGGACTGGCCAGGCGGGTGGGTGCTGGGAAGGGACCGTGGCTCGAAGCTGAGGGAGGAGGTGCATCTGCCTGAAGGAAACAGATGAAAGAGTCAGACGGAAGACTCAACTGGAGGAGAGCTTCGTGAAGGTTCTCTTTGCAGAGACGCTTCATGGCGAAGAGTCCCAGAGATGGGCTGCGTAAAAGCACCGTTCTTGACCCCGAAGCAGAGGAGCAAAGGGAGAGACTGATGCTACCAGGGCCCAGCAAGAGCTTGGAAGAGGGACCTCTCACAGCAGCTGCAGCCGCAGGAGCCACCAGCACTGTGATGGGGGGTGGGGAGGGGCCGCTCTCCTACGTCTACCACTCTGTCTGTCTATGCGGTCCGCTGACCCAACCCCAAATCGGAGTCCCGGGAATCCCAGGCAGTCCAGTTCCCAGAGGCCAGACCCATGGGCCACACGGCGCTCAAAGAACAGAGAATGGATCAGGAGGTTGGGGGATGGGGAGCAGCGGGAGAGAACTAGCCCCAGAGGAAAGAATGGGCGTGAAGACAGTGACGATGACGGACGAATGTTCTACTGGGGACCCCCAGCTGATAGAATAAGTGCCACTCGAGGTCAAGAAGTGCGTCGTCAATTCTTTTCCTCTCACAGAGGTTAGCCCAGGGCCCTCCATTGAGAGACCCAGCAAATGGTGGACTCGATCAGGTGGCTGATGTGACAAAGTCCTTTGGCTGCCTCAGCCACCCACAGTTAGTGATTTACGAGCTAAACACCAGCAAACGCACCATGGGCCTCAAGAGCCCTGAGATCTCACCCACTTTTAAACCTAGTAATCCCATATTTCATCCTTGAGTCAAGCAAATAATTTAAAATATAAAACCCCTTAGTGCACAAATAAGTTGCTGTGTATGTTTAATGGGAAAAGATGGGAAACCACCTGATTCTAAAGCAGTAGGAGAATGGTCGTGTCAACTACAGCACATCCACTCAAAGGAATATTTGGAAATGTATAAAATGATATTTATGAAAAATACCTAAGAGCTAGAATAGAATTATATCCTGTGATGCTCATTGAAAATGCAGAGGAGCCTGGGTGGCTCAGTCAGCTGAGTGTCCAACTCTTGATTTTAGTTCAGGTCATGATCTCAGGGCCGTGAGACTGAGCCCTGCATGGGGCTCAGCATGGAGCCTGCTTGAGATTCTCTCTCTCTTTTCTTCTGTCCCTCTCTCTCTCTAAAATAAAAGAAGGGGCTCCTGGGTGGCTCAGTCGGTTAAACCTCTGACTTCAGCTCAGGTCATGATCTCACAGCTCGTGGGTTTGAGCCCCATGTTGGGCTCTGTGCTGGCAATTGAGCCTGCTTCCGATTCTGTGTCTCCCTCCCTCTCTGTCTCTTCCCCACTTTCTCTCTCTCTGTCTCAAAATAAATAAACCTTAAGAATTTTTCAAAATAAATAAAAGAAAAGAAATTTTAAAGAAAGAAAGAAAATGGAAACTTGCACACACAATAAAATCTAAATTATGGAGGAAAAACAAGAAAAGGAAGTGGGCAGAAACCCACCAAAGAAGAACTACGTGACCACTTTTCCTTTGTTTTCTATTTTACTGTGTGCCTCAAATCTTCAATAATGGTGACTTATTTCATGACAAAAGAAATAATGCATTTTCTTCTAAACATACACCCTGAGGGGGAAAATGGAAATCTGGAAGCATTGACACCTTTCGCAAAACAGTCTCCATGGAACTTGACGAACAGGAGTCTTCCAGCATTTTCTCGCTCTGCCTCCATTGCTGGTGTTTACACCTTGTCTTTTTGTGGCCAGGACTTCAATTCAGAAAAGCTGTCTCATACTCATTAGGACTTGGTTGAAATAGTATTTGATATTCGGGACTCTAATATTTTATGGCGCCAAACGTGTCAGCCCCAATATGGTAACACGCGCTGAAAAGTCTGCAAGAGCTGGTTGCCGTGGAAGGAGGTGACTCGCTTGTTGTTGAGTTGGAGTGGATAACGTCACTGGGCCTTTTGATTATGAGTTAACATGAGATAAAACAGGGATGGGATGTCAGCTTGTTTTTAAACTACATCTATTGCTCTTGATTCTGGAAGAGACTTTCTTTGTTCACAGGCTGGGGAGGGGGGAGGGGCTCATAAACAACAGACATTTATTTCCCACCATTCTCGAGGCTGGAAGTCCAACATCCAGGCCCCCACAGATTCAGTGGTGAGAATTTGCCTCCGGGGTCGTAGATGACATTTGGCTGGGTCCTCTGGTGGCCAAAGGGGTGAGGGGGACCCTCTTGAAGGGCACACGTCCCATTAGTGATTAGGTGACCTTGTCACCTCCCAGAGCCCCACCAAGGGTCAGATTTCAGTCCATGAATTTGGGGTTGGGGGTGGGACACAAACATTCAGTCCGTAACAGACTTTCTTCCAAGAAGCAAGGAGTCCATCACATGTTGAAGACATGGCTTCTTCCCCACGTAGCAGCTTTCAAGCTTTCACAGGCAGAGACAGACACATTCCAGCTCCAGGGAACCCGACGCAGTTCATTCTGTAGACTCTGGCAACATTGAGTCTCCACGTGGCTCAAACCCCTTTTCACTTTGGGCGTCGGGGGGAGGCGGGGAGTGGGGCTAACTTGAACCTGTCTCAGCTCCGACTGAACCCTCATAAATTGTTCCGTGCCACATGCGTTAAAGCGGATGTAACTTTTTATTAGTACAGGCACTTCTTTGGAGGCACTGAGTACCATCTGGAAAGGTTTTTCCAGGCAGTAGTAATTGATCACTCAGGAATTCAACCATTCAAAAACAGAACAAGAAACAAGACATGGCTTGACAAAAACACCCATCATTCTATCTGTTGGGTGCCTTTCTTTTCTGTAGAGGTCTTCAGGAGTAAGTCCTTTGGGGTGAAGGTGCCTAGACTCCCAGAAAATGCCATTCAAATAGTCTCCAAACAAATACTTGGAAAAATCCCCAATTTTGTGTATTGCAGACACACTTATTTCAGAGCCACAGTAGGCATGAAGGCGCTTCCAACATAATAAGGTCCCATGAACTACCACGGATCAAGCATAGCGTCCTTGCTGGGAGCCGTGTGCCGAATTCTGAAAGTGCGTTATAGCATTTCGCCCTCATTAACAACTCCAGGTGGAAGGTATTATCTCCATTTTACTGACGAGGAGGCTGAAATTTAAAGAGGTCAAATAACTCTCCCAAAGCTCTCCAGCTGGTGAGTAATAGCACTGGACCCACCTCTGGCCAGCTGCTAACCCCGAACTCTAAGGGTCTAAGGAGGGCCTGGGGGAAAGGGGGTCAGACCCAGGTGGATACTATCAAGACAGGGGAGGGGGGCAGTTCAGTGACTGGGATCTCTCACTAATCTTTGTTGAAAAGTGGGACGACTAAAGTGGGGAGTGGGCTGTCATTAGCAAGAGAGCAGTAATCCCCTCGAACCATTGCACAGAAGTCTTTCCTGGACTCAACCAGGACCCTGGATAGAACAATCATTAAAGCAGTATTGTCACGACCCATTAGAAACACAGCTTGTATTTCACTGGGAACATCTTAGTCTGCCCATCGGTGGGGCCGAGCTTCACTTTCTTTTTTCTAATATTTATTTATTTTGAGAGAGAGAGAGAGAGAGAGTGCTCACGCATGGGCTGGAGACGGGGGAGGGGCAGAGAGAGAATCCCAAGCAGGCTCCCTGCTGTCAGCACAGAGCCCATTGTGGGGCTTGATCCCACAAACCATGAGATCATGACCTGAGCCGAAATCAAGAGTCGGACGCTTAACTGACTGAGCCACCCAGGCGCCCCCACTTCACTTTCTTAAGTGCACATGATATGGCTGACCATATGTGAGGTGTTGGGGGTATATCAGTGAACATGCCACTCTCAAGAGGCTTAGAGGCTCGTGAGAGAGGGCCAGGGCAGTGGCGTCCATGACTGAAGGTGACCTGTCCCCACTTTGTAACAAGGCCTTAGTCCTATTTGTTAAAATCTGCTGTTCCTCTTCCTGCCATTGGCGATGGCCGTCAGCTCCAGCCCATGGCCACTGTCCTGGTTCTCACCTCCCAGCCTCCTCGTTACCGCCAGACTGAGCTTTCTGATCATCCACATCCTCTCACCCCAGGCCCGCCCTGCACCACCATCCCCTCCCATCCCCGCTGTGCCCCCAGCTCACACCCTTCTCCCTCTGCCTAGAACGCCCTGCCTCCGACATCACACCTTGCAAAACCAACTCATTATTTAGTCTTCAGACCTTGCGGTGCCCCCTGCCTGCAACCCCCACCCCCACCCCCCGCCCAGGCCTTCTCCTGTCGGCACTGAGCAGTCCTTCCTGTCTCCTCCTCCTGGGCCGTGTCTGGAGGGAGTATTCAGTAAGTAGTAGTTAATTATTATTATTTTTGGTGGAGCTGGCTCACCAGTCTCTGTGCATTTCCTCTCCTCTCCCACCCCACCTCCCCCTACCCCACTTCCCCCAGACACACCGAAGATGGGGTGGGGGGCGAGGGAGACTCCAAGCTGCAAATCCGACAGTACCACTCAGCTGCCTAAAACTCCCCTGGCCTCAGAGCAATGTTCAGAGTTCTCGAGTTGGTCCCTGTGGCCACGCCTGCGCTGGTCCCTTGCTCAGGAACAGCCGAGGACCAGAGCGAGACTTCCAGAGGCGTAAAACACTGGGACGCTGATGGTGCTTGCAAAATGGAAGGAAATACAAAGACAGTACGAGACCACACAATCTAATTCTGAATTTTTTTTTTCTTCTTGCTGTCACTTGCGTCACTTTGTCGCAGAGCTTGCGCTAGGATGGGCGCCATGTGCCACGTGCTCCCAGCACTGGCCACGGTCATCATTAAGTAACTAGATAACCCTTTGTTTCGTGTCTGGGTCTCAGGCAGGACACCTGCGCCCCGTGAAGTCAGAGATGCTCTCTCTCATCCCCCGCAGCCCCTTGGTGTCTAGTGCGATGGGGACTTTGAAGCCCAGTGACACTCGTACATGAATGTCTTCCTGACCTCACGCTAGTCTTCCCTCTGGGACATAACCCCAGTCAAGAAGAAGGACCATGTGTTTTCATTTTCACATCTAAAAATTAGCGCAGGGCTTATCACACAGTAGGTACTCAGCAACTGTTTCCTACGAAACAAATGGAGGGGTGAACATTTTCCCCTTTAGTCACACAGCAAATCATCTTAGAACCATGAAAAGGGAGTGATCCTGTGTTCTTTTAGTTGAATAGAAATTTTACTCTCTCCAGAATTTAATCATTTTCAAGTCTCAGGAGGCGTATGAAATGTTTGGAAGCTCTACACGTTGACTTTTCATCCCGGGTCAAGTCACTGTGCTCCATGTAAAGTGGAATTCATATTTCTTGGTCCGTATGGGGCCTACGGCTCTCCAAAGAAACACAACCTTTCTCACTGAACACACTTTAACTGTGTATCCAGGCAGAACTTCTCTCCTCTCTGAAGGAAGTCTTTTTTTATTTATTTATTTTGAGGGAGAGAGAGGGAAGGAGGGGCAGAGACAGAGGGACAGAGAGAATCCCAAGCAGACTCTGCACTGTCAGCACAGAGCCTGATGTGGGGCTCGATCTCATGAATCATGAGATCATGACCTGAGCTGAAATCAAGAACAGATGCTTAACGGACTGAGCCCCTCAGGGCCCCTGAAGGAAGTCTTTGAAAAGAAGTCACCAAAATTCTTAACCTAGCAAATAAACGGAGCTACTGTACACTTAACCTTCATCACTAGGTGCACGAAGGCCGCACCTCCTATTGCCTGGGCAGGCTCGCGGGATGTGAATGGCCTTCCAGCTGGGCCCCCTCCCCAGGACAGGCCTCTCTCACCGACACTGTGCTCTCCGCCTACTGTCTCCAGCATCAGAACGCAGCCTCCGGGGCATCTTGAACAAGTAAATTACTGGGGAACTTGAGGGGCTGACAGTCTGAACGAGTGTTCGTCCAGTGACCTCGTCCGGTGTTGCATCATGATACCGGATGAAGATGTGAGTGGCCGGAGTCAGGGGCACCTGCGGATGTAGTGCAAGGGGTATCTGAGCAGTCAGGCAGGTGACACGTGGTTGACACACACTTGAGGGATGCCCAGTAGGCATGAAAAATTTACTCTTCTGAAGATTTTTCTTTCAGGCGTTGCAGCGATTTTATAGGACCCTGGCCTTCCCTTGGCTGAGAAGTTAACACGGCTCCGGGTCGGAAGTTGTAATAAAGTGACGAAGTAAGCTTTTTACAAAATGACCCTCCGGTCCCGTTGCCGATTTTCTCCGCTTTCCTTGTGCTGTTTGAACAACATGGGGCCTTGTGTTAAAAGATCACACCCGGGAGAGCAAAAGCAACGAAAGAATAGAGAGGGCATTTCTGAACTACTCTCGGGGCAACGCAAACCTGGTTACCGGGTTTCAAAGAGAAAAAGCCTCAAAGTCATTGCCTGTCTGAATACAGTGGAGAAGCCTGAGACTCGTCTTCCTGATTAAAAGGCCAAAACACCGTTGCTTTTGCGCATTCAGACTTGGCTGCCTTCTCAACCTAAAGAAACGGACCAGATTTAGAGCAACGAGAGATGGATTTGTCACTAGCTGAGCCTTTCTTCTCTTTCCCTTGGGGTACGAGGCTACACCACAAGTCTGCCCGCTGCTGACTAACGCTGCCGTGGTCCCTAGCATCTCTGTAGCTGAGAGCCAGCAGAAGGGTACAATCGAAAAGACAACAGAGCACGTCCCCAAATCTGAGAGCAGAAGCCCAGGAACTACGTCCGTGCAGCTGTGTGTCCCCAAGGCTGTGACTCTTGGCTCAGGCACTTAGGGGCTATGTGGATGGTTCTGTTTGGCGACACGTTGTATTTTGCAGTATCAGTTCTTCTTGCCATTTCAGTGCTGAGCTGGGCGGGTGGGGGGGTGGGTGCGGGGAGAGACCTAGGAGCAGTCC
Source organism: Hyaena hyaena (assembly GCF_003009895.1). Classification (NCBI taxonomy): domain Eukaryota; kingdom Metazoa; phylum Chordata; class Mammalia; order Carnivora; family Hyaenidae; genus Hyaena; species Hyaena hyaena. The sequence goes on from NW_024080763.1 coordinate 1,030,109, forward strand.
TGAATCATTGCTTTCAAGTCAAAGAAAATATTTCTAGATTTCCAGTTACAGCTTTTTGAAAACACTCTGTAAGGTCAATGGAGCTTTTAACACAAATTATTGTTCACCCAGAGTTGCAGGCGCTCCAGCAAAGAAGGGAGACTGATATTCAGGCCCACATTTCAACAGACATTCCATCAGTACTTGTGGAAGTGGCGCTGGCCAGGTAGACAGCAGGCCATACCTGTCCTGCCCCACCTGATGTGTACAGAACAAGCATCAAATACAGCCATCCCAGGAGGTGGGGGCCGAAGGCAACCCCCAAGGTTAAGGCCCGTCTGGCCTCCTCCATACTGAGTTTTCTGTAGCAAATATTCCATTCCCTGCCCACTGGAGTCATATAAGCCGAGGATTTAAAATACAAATAGAATAGTTGTATATGCATTAGACTTGAATGATGGACAGAATAACCGAGTCCCTCAATAAATATTTCCAATCAAAACCTTCAGCGTTATTATTTACTAAAAAATACCGATACAGAATTCATGTTACATTGCCACTTTATGGAGCACAATAAAGGGTTATATTTTTATTAACGTGAGTGACCTTGCATACCGTTTGAGAAAGTCGATCTCCTGTCCAGGATGTATAAAATTAATAGACCTTAAGGGAAAAGGTTATTAGTATGTAACTCAGATGGTGCAGGAAATATCACTGGTTGAATACGACGCCCATAAGCCAGATACTGGTTAAAAACAAAATATAAAAAACATGCTTCTAACATTTAGCTCAAACAAAATAATATATGCTGGCTGTATTTTCATTTAATTTATCTTGCGTGGAGAGGAGTTTAAAGCCAAATGGAGTGGAGGCGGGGAGAGCAATTACAGAAAACCAACATATTAAAAGATACCTACAATGAGTGTATTAAAATACATTATTCAGTAGCAAAATTCAGGGAGGCTGTGTTTGCGTCTAAAGTTCTCACCGTTACCAGAAAAGAATTCTTCTCCCCTTAATCTATTTTCCACCACCGACTTTACCCGAGCAGTTCTGACTTATTCTACTGATCAAACAGGCCAAGCAAGATGATTATCTATGCATGGATGCTTGGGAGCAAAAGCCATCTCGGGAGTAGTTCAACTTGCTTATTTTTAAAAAACAAAAGGGGCCAAAGAGAGGAAAAGAGGAGTGAACAGCAATTCCTACACAACTGTGAAATGCTATTGGGCCCAAATGAATTTCCAAAGAACACAAATACTTCCTTGAAATTAATTCTTCCCCTCTCCCATTGTCTTAAAAAGTGGAAGATTGAAACCTGTTTCGCGATGTTTACCATGTTTAATTTTCAATTGTTTCTTTGATGTTTCCAACGGAAAGGTTTGCACCTGCGAAGAAAAAAGGCCCTGAACAGCTTGCAAACACTCTGCAAACACTTCATCAGGAATGTTCGTAGTCAGCCTCCCCCCAGCACAAGGGAGCCTTGATGATATCTTGTGTGCCTTTGACTCCTTTTGATTAATAAATGCAAACAATTTTTCTCAGTAACCTCTGGCTCAATCTATGCATGACAATTAGAGGCAACCTCTGGTGAAGGGATGCACTGAAGTCTGTTTTTGCTTCTTCTGCTGCAAAATAAATAGTTGATGTTTAATGCTTTTTGACAATTAGAGAATGAAATCTCTGCAGCTATGCAATTTCAGGAACTGTTTATTATTTCTGTTCCCTGCAAAGAAGGATCAATGTTTATGACAATTTTAACTCCACTCTGGATGGACAATTTGATTATTTCTTTCCCTGAGTTTCATGTCCTATTATTGAATTCTTGGGTGCAAATACCATTGGCTTTCACAAAATGGATTTGTGATGTTTCCATCAAACCGGTGTATTGAGTGGGCATTATAAGGAAGCCAAGCGTGACTCTTGGGGAATATTCTGTCACTTGCTGGAGCAGAGACAGTTCTGGAAACTGGGGAGAGCCAGGGCTGGTCCTGTTCTGAACCCCGTTACCTTCCGCAGAGGACAGGCTGGTGGTACCTCGGCAGGTGCGTCCTGGGGTAGGAATTAGGGCACTGGGCTGTGCCCAGCCTTCCGGATAATGGCAATGGTTAGACTTTTCCCTGGCCAGGGAGCCTGTGTGAAACGTGGGAGTGGCAAAGGCAGGATAGAGCTGCCACTCTGCACTGCTCTTGGACGCACTGTCCCCGTGGGATGCAGGATGGGCGGGACCCTGTGCCTCACACCCAGAGGTCTGCAGGTCTGTGTGCAGCCCAAGAGGTCACGGCATGCCGCGGGGCCAGGGAGCAGAGAAAAGAGCCCAAAGCTTAGAGACTGACCAACTTGGCTCTGGGTTCAGGGGTGTGATCTTGCATGTGTGATGTGCCCCCCGACCCCCCAGGCAGAGCCTATGGCTTCTGCCAGTCATCCATTCATTTCCATCACTGGGTGATTCATTCAGTTACTCAATACATGCTCACTTATGTCCCAATAAGCAGGCCACCCAGGGGCAACGGTGGAGTGCTGGTGGCTCCGTGGAAACGGGGCTGGGTTGGCCGGTGTGTTAGCTTCAGCTACTGCAATAGAATACCGTGGACTGAGTGGTTCGGCAACAACAGACACTTGCTGCTCACAGTTCTGGCAGCAGGAAGTCTAAGATCAGGGTGCCCACACAGACACGTTGTGATGAGACCCTCTTCCTGGTTGCAGACAGCCATTTTCTCCTTGTATCGTCACGTGGTCGAGAGGGCGAGAGACCTCTCTGGGGTCTCTTTTATACGGGCACTGATGCCATCCATGAGGGTTCCCCCTCATGACCTGATCACCTCCCCACATCCCCTCCTCCTCCTACCATCCCATAGGCGGTTAGTATTTCAACAAATGAATTGAGGGTTTAGGGGAGACACGGTGAGTCCCTAAGAGAGGCTGTGGCTAGGTGGTGGACTGAGGACTAGACCGAGGCCAGCTCGGGGCAATGGGGGCAACCAGGACGGCATTCTGGGTGCTGAGAGGTAGACCAGCTCAGCAGAGGGGTGGGAAGCTGCAGGACAGAACGGCCCTGTGACCCAAGGAGGCAGTGGTACCTTCTGGAACCAGCCCAGGACAGGAAGTGTGGCAGACCCCAAAATGGTAAGGCCAGAGGAGTGGGTGGAAGATCAACAAAGGACCCGGGGGCACGAGTCAACCCTGAGGAACAAGCAGAGGAAGGAGCACGTGGCCCAAGAAGTGGAGTCTGGAAAGGGAGAGTTTCTGGATGTGGGGGGCCAGGGGGTGCCAAGGAGAGTTTTGTCAAGCTACTGTAAGCCAGTCCCACAGTCAGACAGAGCGTTCCTCAAACTCTCAGCAGTTAAGGGACGAGGCGAAATACCATAACCACTGGGCACTCACGCCATCTTGAAATCAGGAGCAATAATACCCACCTACAAGCTGGTTGGGGGGAGGAGGGGGTTTCAGTGAAACAGCAGATATGAAACAACCGAACAGAGCATGTGCTAACAAATGGCAGCCATAATGACCAGCACTGTCCTGATTAACCTCCGTTGGACACGGCCCTCTTGGGAGGAGCTCACGAGGCTGAATCAGCTCCAAATCTACAGCCTTTACATTTCTTTTTACTTGCTGTAATGATCTTGGCATCTGTATATTTGTTACCAGAAGTCACCTCAAATAATTTTTAGAGACGGATGGGGGTCTATTATAAGTCAATGTAGTTATCTGAGATAATAAGTGGATTTCACGTCCTACTGATAAATTTATGTATTATTTTCAAGGTGCTTTCTATTCAGGAAAGGACACAATCCATATCTGGGAGAAAAATAAGATGCAAGAGAGAATCATCTCCCTTTTGGATTATTATTTTTAGTTGGATGACTTCAGAGGGATAATTTCCCAAATTTTATGCAAAATGAGATTTGTGTGATATGATGTACTGCTGTCATTAGATACAGCCATGTTACATTCCAGCCGATAATCAGCGTGGCTGGGGTTCGATGTGAAGAATGGTTGCAGGTAATAAATACTCCACCCTTCATACCCAGAGCTGATGCCTCAGCCTCTCCAACACTGCCCGGATCCACTGGCACATTCTGACCCACAGCCTCAGGAGTCCGGGCGGCTGTGGGAAATGAGGGGCCAGCCTGAGTGAAATCACGAGGGACCGTGAGACGTAAGAGATGAAGCTCTCTCCCAGGTGGCAGATTTGGGAGGCCGTAGACGACAGCGAAAGTCAGGCAGGCTTAAGCTGACACTCATTGCCACTTGCTTTCCAGCTGCATGATGACCTTGCAAGAACTTTCAGTCTCTCAGCCCCCATTTTCCTTATCTGTATAATGGGTGAAAACAACGCCCACCTTGCAAGGTTTTACAAGTTACGAGTACTTACCGGGCACTTCACCTTTAGCCTGGTATACAGTTAATATATAATTTTTAAAAAAGTTTTTAAAGAAACATATCAATAATAATACTCTGGAATTTGATCTGGTTGATACCAGATTTCTACTGATATTCTAAGCCATGGAGATGTTTTTAGAAAATAAACTTTAGGGGCGCCTGGGTGGCTCAGCCCAACTCTTGATCTCGGCTCAGGTCATGATCTCACGGTTCGTGGGTTCGAACCCCACATCGGGCTCTGCTCTGACGGCGTGGAGCCTGCTTGGGATTCTGTGTCTCCATCTTTCTGTCCCTCCTCTGCTTGTGCTCTCTCTCCTTCTCAAAATAAATAAATAAACTAAAAAAAAAAAACTTTAGAGCAAATTTAGGTTAATAAAATGAAGCGACACAAGTGGAAAAGCCCTGTCGGAGCTGAATGAGGGAGGGACGCCCAGACTTCCTTACGTGGAAGGTAGATACTGAGGACCAGCCGTGCTGGCAGGCGCGGGTTTGGCCAGGGCAGCAGCAATGGTGGGTTTGGAATTTTGCTGGGCCCTGACTGGTCTAGACAGAGGCAAGATCAGCAAGGACTGTTCTTCTATGAGATGTGCCCCTGGGGCAGAGAAACGCTCCCATCCAACCCGCAGTGGTGAGACCTACATGGACCGGGTGCTTCCACGGTCGTCAGGAGGGGCTCGCATGATTCCCATTTCACAGATGAAATGGGAAACAGGCTCACAGAGGCTCACGGAACAGATGGTGTGAAGTGGACCCCCAGGTCATTCGGCCCCAGGGCCGATGCTCTTGGCCACCGTCCCTCCCCACCTGGGTACCGAGCTCGTAAAGGTGTGCCATGAAGCTGCAGACACTGGTAGCCTGCTAATGCGGACACCCCGCAGAGCGAGCGACATCACCGATTTTATTTCACATTTACAAAATGCCAGCGTAGAGAGGAAAAATATTAAAAGCACAGCGATAGATTCAAATGCCCTTAGAGAAGAGGAGTGATTAAAAAGTGAGGGTGACAAAGGCACAGGTTATTTAAAACAAAAATATTAGCGTGAAAGGAGATCTCCTCCGTGCAGCCAACAGACGAGTGTGGAAAGCCAAATCTTTGGGAAGGAGGCTGATTTGGGACGCACTGGTAACAGAAGAGTCTGTGGTCATTACGGATGGAGCCTGGCATCGGCTTCTAGTGTGAACTTGTTATCTGAGTATTTTATAGTCCACCTGACCGAAAAGAACAACTGGACTGTGAAATGATAGAGCAAATAAAAAAAGCCGTAAAAGAGCCAGAGTGATAGTAATGGGCGATTTTAAGTACCTGAGCACAGAGCAGAGTGCATTAAGTGGATGAAATAAAGCTTGAAGCGTGTGTGGAAGAGGCTTTGGGGAGGGGAGGTCGGGAGGAGGGGGAACGTGGCAGGAGGGAGGGGCATCTCTCCGGAGGGGACTCTTGAACCCCACATCTAACATATTCGCGTATAATTCGGAGGGCGTCACTGGGCCGGGAATCTGCATTAGAGCCCTTGCTGTGCCCGGCTTCCCGCATCCTTAGAAGATCCCCACTCACCTCCTCAACTCAACACATCGGAAGCTTGTTCGGTTGCGTCATTTAGTGCATTTATTCAAAATTTAAATTACATTCCTGGATTATGGTTTTAAGACACATTTCTGGATAAAGTCTCAGAGTGAAAGCTGCCTATACCAATACCCTGATAAGTTCATTACTTCAAGATGCCTGCCACATCAGGGTTGCTTTGGGGCAGTGACGTGTCAGGCCCCTCTGACATGAGGGGCCAGGGCTGCGGAGCACCCCCTCGCTCCAAGGGCAAAGTAAGGCCCGGAAAGCCCAACAGCAAATCCACAGTGACCCATGAAGCGATGCGTGTGGAGCCCGTCGGTACCAATTCAGTGCAGAGGGCGAGGGGGCTCTGGCGACAGAAAAGCTACTGTCCCTGCCTCTGTGTTCAGGGTGGTGTGTGAACCAAGCTGCCCCTGGCCCTGGGGTAAGGCTGACCCGACCTCCCCGTCTGGGCACCAAGAAACTGGATCCCAAACCAGTTGCCAGCCCAAAGGTCCAGAAAATTCGATCATGTGGGCGGGCACCCAGCCTGGCGGTGACCGAGAGAGCACGGTGAGCTAAACAAGTTGATTTATTGAGGGGAAATTATTTGGCCGAGAGACGCCATGTTCTGAGCTGGCAGATACAAGAGGCAAAATGGATGGGGAAGAATCCAGGGTCCCCAACACCACATCGGAGCACCCAGGCAGGGTGTAGAGGCTGGGCTCCCTCTCCCAACAGCATGAAGACGGAACCCAAAAGTTGGAAGAGAGTGCAATCTGCCCCCACCCCTGCCCCGTTCGCCTCAGTTTCCTTTGATTCTAAGGCCCTTTGTTCTAGCGCACCAAAGTCCACACACAGAAGGAGACGGAGCAACTGTTTAGTGTTCCCTCTTCACGACGCAAAAATAACCCCCTGGCAAAATATTATTTTAGCTATTTGTTCTGAGAGTATGCTTTCCATTTTCAGGATGTTAATAATGGGCTCTGGGGGGATTTTTTCTGGGCCCAATGGCCATGTTATAAAATTAAACATCCATGCAAGTGAGGGAAATTGAAGTAATTCTCCTGCAGATGGAAGGAGGCCTCCTCTAGTCTCGAGCACCCTCAGCCAGAGCGCAGCAAGGACACTCACAACAGCCGCCACACCAGAGGTGTAACCCCTGGTCAGGGGTAGGCCTCCACCAACATCCCGAAGCTTCCTTCCTCTGAAGTATGTCCTCAGTAAGTGCTCTGCCTTTCCCGGGGACTCTCGAGGGTCTTGCCAGGCAGAAGACAGGGCAGCCCAGGGATTTATGTGACAGACACCTGCATTCCTGCGGGTACCACCCAAGGTCGTCCCTGACAGCGCTCCTACTACCTGCTGGAGCTCACGGCTTCCCATGCGGTTTGATGACCAGGGCAGGTGAAGCTAGGGAGGGAATTGAGGTTTAGGGAAGGCAGTTTCGTATCCAGCTCAGGCCGCACTCTAAGAATGGGCCAGACCTCCAGTACCTGGAAATGTTCAGACTGGAGACCAAAGCAAACTAAGAGGCTTCTAAACCAGGGGATGTGGACCCGAGGACCGTCACAGAGCAGCGGTGTGCCTTGATTGACGTTTGCCCATACGGGGGAGGGGGAGGGGCTGCAGTCCTTGACTGGGTCATTCATTCCTTCATTCATTCAGAAGCATGCCCACTCAGCTCCTCACTGGCTATGAAATCGTTAGGCAACTCTCTGAATCTCCTTTTTCCTCCATTTCTTTTTGTAAGTTTCCAGGAACCGTCTATGAATTTCACGGGATTGGAGAACTCGATGGGTCCAAGTAATGCTCTAGGAACAGTGTTGTGTGTAATAAGTACTCAGTAGATGTCACCCATGATGATGACAACTAGGGCAATTGTCTCAGCAGGGGCCTAGCCTAGTAAACAGAAGCTACACCAGTTATTTTAAGAGAGAATTTAGTATGAGAAACTGTTTTAAAAAGCACTGGAGAGCAGAGGAAGTGAAATGGGAACACAGATAGTAACTGTAGAAAGTTGCCACTGCCTTGCGAGGGCTGGGGGAACATATGGGAACACCATATAAGTAGTACATATATAATAATATATTATTTATATTATATGTTATATATAATATATATTGTATTATATGTTATACATAATTACACATAGAATATATGTTATTATAATGTTGTGTATTATATATATACATATATAATAACATATTATTATATTATATGTAATATATACTACATATACATGCTATATACATATGTGATAATATATTGTTATATATGCATATATATTATATAGTATACATCATATGATGTATATTATATATTGTGTATATTATACACACAATACGTTATATATTATATAACCCACGCCCTTGGCAGGGACACTCTGCTGAGGGGGGACCTATGCCTCTGAGTTGGGGTGAGGGCCCACGGGGATCACAATGAGAAGGGGGAACAGAAAACCCCTGGAAACTGCTGCAGAAACTGGAGGGAAGAGCCGGCAAAAAGAGAGGAGCGAATCTCTGCTTCCGGGGACCTGCCCAGGCTGCCTCTCGAGCACCCTGCTGGGAGCAGCTGGCGGGGGAGTTGGTGTTTGCAGAGGCTCAGCACCCCATCTCCGGGGAGGGGTGCAGGAGGCTGAGGCTGGGGCATGGAAACAGAGCTTAATAGCTGACACGGTGCAGATGGGGTGCCGACAAGGGAGTAGGTTACAGCAGAGAACGAACCAGAAGGGTTCTGTGTCCCCCGTGCAGCTTAGGGCTCCTGAGGCAGACTGGCCTTAGTAAATAAACACACAGATAGATCAGTCAGTACAAAGTCTGATAAGGTCTGAGAAGGACGTGATAGTGGGACAAACTTGAATGGGCGCCTCTCTGTAAAGTTTGTTAAGCGGCAATGTGAAGCTCTCCACCCGCAGAGCCTCCCAGCGGCGTGCAGAAGGGTGATTTTCTAAGCAGAGAGAATTTGCAGACAAGTGGTCCAAAGGGGGAAGAATGTGGTGTCCTGGTGGAATTGTGTTTCCTGCTAGGACCCGTCAAAGCCCACAGGAGGCACGTGGGGCCTCGGTGCTACTCATCCTTGGCCCCAAGGCCACCGAGGCCAAGCTGCGGAGCCTCCTGGACCATGGGTCTTCCACCTTCCCGGCAGAGCACAAGGTCTGTCCCACTGTCCTCCCACAGATCCTGTGCGTGCAAATGAAGTGATGTGCAAATGCAAACTAGCATTGGCACTGCCTAGAGCTCAGATCAATCTGGTTTATCACGGGGCCACCCTGGAGAAGTACATTGGTATAGTCTTCTGGGCTAGGAGATCCCAGTTGCGTTTTAGCCCAATCACGACCATCGTAAGCTGTTCCACCGGTACACATTCGATGGCGGCGTTTGCCGACTAAGACTTGTTTACGTTGATGGCTCTCCCCGTTTGCACGCTCACTAATCTTTTTGCATAAAACAAATGCTTGCGGCAGCTCTGCCCCCAGAGCCCCACATTTATTTGCTTCGTGTGGATTGGCTTTTGTCATATTTCTGCTAAGAAGGACAGTTTGAGTATGAAGATGGAATGCTTTACTTTACTCCATGGTAGCATGTCTGTTCTTGGGGTCAGGATTCATCCCGTCATTTGATCAATAAATACTTGAGCACCCATTATGTGCCAGCACAAATTCTGAATTATGATTCTCTCTTAATAAATCTTATAGTGTTGATATTTCAAAATATTTCCTCAGATTCATATTTATAAGACTCAAGAAATCCATTTATCAAGGAAAATCGGGGTACTGGTTGCTAGCGTTCAGCAATTCACGGATCTGTTGGAGAATTTCCCCCAGGCATCAGGAGTGCCCTCTGTGTTCCGGGTTCCACCGCTCAAAGTTGAACTGCATCTAGTCTTACATCAGGCAAATTTTGTTTTGTAGCATCTTGTGAGGGCTTCTCTCCCTGGAGGCGGATAGAACCTGTGAGCCAGACGGTAGTTCCCAGGCATCCAGTGAATTTTGAATATGGAAGGACAGCTGGGAAAGCCGTTGGCTAGAGTCCACCAAGAAGAACTGAAACTCAAGGCCGTTGTCCCATGGCCACATCCCCAGGAGAAAACCAGGCTGGGGAATGGGGAGGGGGTCCCAGGACCCAGCACTCAGCCCTGGGGGCTCAAGAGAAGATGTTGGGGCCAAATACATGGTGCTCACTCCCCATCCTTGAGATGGAAGTTAATGGGAGGTGATTATTCTATTTACCATGTCCTCCACCTTTTATGGCCACTCCATGCATATCTTAATGTGCCAGTGCTTCCCGCCTGACATTTAACGCATCCCAGTGACATTTTTCCCCGGCAGTCACCAGACCCTGAATTGTTTTAATGAACCATTCCCTTTACCCACCACGCTGCTGCCTCACCTGAGTCGTAACCCAGATGCAGCCTTAGCTCATCATTTTGGCTCAGTGGGGACAAGCCACCACCACGCTGTTATTTGTTTTCCTGAATGGGTGGTTGGGGCAACTGCAGATTAGCTAATGGAGGGTGCTCCGTCTTGCCAAATGTTAATGGTGTAAAATGTGATCATTTTGCTGACAAATGTAAACAGGGTTCCTTCTGACTTGCAATAGAAATAATCCCTCAATTTTGCAACCCGGGAACAATAGCTTTGGTTGATGTTGATTACTCCATTTCTCGCTCCTTCCAGTGATATGGTGATTTCTTTCAACGGCAGCTTTCAGGTGATGGGTATATGATGTTTTCTCATTAGCGCCCTAATGATAGATACGACCGATTCCACGTCTGTATTGCGCCATCTTAGAATCGCAAATGAATTTGTCGGAGCAGTTGCTACAAGCACATTTCTGCTTCACTGTGGTCTGCCTTGAGAAGTTTCTTTCTCCTCTTCTAAAGTCACGGGGAGCGGGCAGTCTCTGAGGTGACGTCACACCCTCATGTGTCGCTTTACAGTTCAGTGTGACCCATGGAGGCAGAGGCTTTTAGTTTTAACCTTGGGTTAATATTAATAGCCTGGGAATTTTTGCAGAAAATGTCATTTTGCACACATATCTGCTTCTGCAAATCTGTGTAAAATGTCCCCCTCCCCCTCCCCCGGTGTGGCTCTCACTGTGACATTTCTCCCCAAATTTTAGTAAAAGAACTGTTTAAAATTACATAAGAATTTGGCATTAAATTCCACACTTAAGGAGCCCACTGGTAGGTCTCTGCTTGATGGCCTCTAAATTAATAATGAGGAATTCATTAATTTATATTGCGTTTCTACTACTGTCCTGGACCCTGGAGGGACCAGAGTGAGCAAAAATATTCCTCAGGGAAACTATGAGGTGGTGACAGAGACAGAACGATGGCAATGATGGCAGAGACTGAGAAGTGACATACGGCGGCACAGGCTAGCCAGGAACAGGGAGCCCCGAGAACGTGTGTCCGGGGGGCCCCCGGGGCTGCCGGGAGTGAGAGGAGCCTTCCCTGCAGGAAGGCTGTGTACACGATGTTTTGAAGGGGACACCAGGCTGAACACGGGTGTTGAGTCTCCCAGTAGAAGTGGTCCCGGAGGATGGGGGGCAGAGTGGGGACAAAGGAAGGCAGTGTGGGGACCAGCACAGCCGAGGGGCTGGGAACACGCACTCCACTGGTCCTGGCGAACACTTGCATCTACCTCCTGGGAGCAGACAGAAGCCGAAGAAGGGAATGAGTGGGGGACACATGACCACGTCTCTATTTGGAAACAATCACTGGGTCATGGATTGAGGGAATTCAAGATGGGATGTGGGTGGCTCAGTTGCGATCTTTCTTAGGAGTCCAGGAAAGACATGGGGGTGGCTGGGGCTTGGGGGAGGGGGTGGGAAGAGGGGAAGACGCACATGGACTGAAGATATTTGGGAGGTAAGATGGGCGGGACTTGGTAGTGGAGGTAGGGGGAGAGGAAATGTGAAGCGTGGCTCCCACGTGCTTGGCTGGTGTGACATTTGCTGAAACAGGCCACACTGAGAGGGCGCCTGGTTATAGATAGGATTGTGAGTTTGAGGTGCCTTCAAGATACTCGAGTGCATCTTTGGTTTTCTTTATAGAATTCTTCCTCGTAAACGAGTCCTGGTAGACTTATACATACATATCTGCTCCTGACACCCAGCAGCGGGACTTGGTGGCCATGATTTGGGGTTGGAAGGAACCGGCAGGAATTCCCACTATAGAAAGAGCTTGTACAGAGAGGTGAGCCCTGTGCACCCCACACACCCACAGAGGACAGCGTGGACCCCAGCGGGCACTGGTGGGTCACATCGTTTTAGGGGCCCACTTCTTCCCTCTACAAGTTCCCAAAAGGAAGTCACTTCTGGGGTGTGGGAAGTGAGGAAGCAGAGAGGGGGACTGGAGAGCAGAGAGAGACACCCCCCCCACCGGCTCCTTCTCCTTCTCGAAGCAATTCTGCTCACCTGCGTGGTTGACACCTGGGCACACCCCCCCCTCTGAGGAAAGGCCAGCAGTTTGGGGAGGGAAGTTTACATGGGAGGGGGACACAGGGAGCCAGCCTGTGGCTGAGGAGCGAGCCACGCTCTTCGGGGCGGGAGGGTTATCAACCCTCGAGCTGGTGCTCTGATCCACTTCGGTCGGTTCTGGGCTTCCCTCGGAGTACCTTGTTTCCACCTCCATTCCTTAGGTTCAAGCCGTCCGCCCCGCCTGGGGTGCAGGGCCCGCTGCCCTCAGTGGCGCCCCTCCCCCGTCCCGAGCGCGGCCCAGCACCGGTTAGTGGGGCCTTTCCAGCCTCCACTTCCTGCTGGCCCCCTGGATGGCTTTTCGAGGCTGCGTGTTTCTGTGGTCACCACATGCTACCAGGACCCAGGGAGTGCCTCCGTGTCACCTCGTCCTGCGCTGGCTCCCGGTGTTTGTCAAGGAACTGAAGGTGGTCACCCTTGGAGGCACAAAAGCAGAAAGGGCAGGTTTAAGTCCGGTTGCTCCACGTAACAGCGATGCCCAGAGAAGCATCTTTTCACTCTCCTTCACCCAGTGCTCACGGCCCCTGTAAGAGCAAATGGCAGCGTGGCCAGAGGAACGTGGTGACAGAGCAGTGCAGATCTGGAAGGGAGCTCCGCCAGCCCAGTTTCTCCCTGCAGTCTCTGCACGACTGGCCTTGAGAAAAAGCAGAAACAAGAAACCATGGAAAGCCTTCTACTTGTGGTCGGAGTCTAATCAAAATATTCTCTGGGAACATTACTACCCTCCAAACATGAGGCATGTTACAAGCATTATCTCATTCGATCCTCCTCCACAAGATGTGGAGGCTATTATTATCCCTGTTATACAGATGAGGCACAGAGAGGCTAAGTATCTTTTTTTTTTTTCATTTCCTTGTTGTTTATTTCTTGGTACAACCAGAAAACAGTGAGATATTAAATGTGCAACACTTTGGTCATTTTAAGGGTCGGCTTAACATTCCACAGATGGTAGTTTTTATATCTTCTTATACAAAGCATATTAGATGGCAATTTGGAGTCATACTTATACATTTACTATGCCTTGACCATTAAACATTTTTTTAATGTCTGTTTATTTTTTATTATTATTATTATTTTTTTACAAATAGTTTATCGTCAAGCTGGTTTCCATCAGAGAGGCTAAGTATCTTACCCAAGGTTACACAGCAAGAGAGTAGGAGAGCCGGATTCAAACCCAGGCTGCCTGGCACCTGAGCAGAGCTCTGCTGTGACTTTAACAGGAAGGGCAGTGGCTAGGAGTTTCAAAGTGGGAAAAGGCTTTCCTCCAAGCCTGGAAGCCTCTGTGTGATTAAAATCATATTATCATAACGCACAAGACTTTCATTATGAAGGCTGACAAGGTTCCCAAAGGATGAGGGGAAAAAAGGAGGAGGGTAGGGAGGAAGGAAGAAAAGGCAGATCGCATTTCCTCTCTTGGGGAGGGACTGGGGGTATAGGAAAGGTAAAAGAGGAGTGAAGCCACCTGGGAGCCTGGACCGGGGTGGTCACGGGGCAGGACGAGGCAAGCTTCCTCTGGATGAGACCGTAGCAAGGTACCACGATCTCTGTGTGGAAGAAAGGTGAGGATCTCAGACAATAAGGAACATGCCAGAACCTAAAGGAGGAGACTGGAAAGGAAGAGGGTATGTGTATCCACTCTGGTCACAAGCACGTGAAGCCTGGCTGACCGGGAAGAAGGGCGTCGTTAGAGATGAAGGGTCCAAATTCCCGCGTCTGGCTCAAAGCCACATTCTGAACAGCCAGGCTGAGCTGTGCCCTGCTCCCCCGCCTCCCTGCCCAAGGCCACGTCCAAACCCAGTGTCTCATGAGGGCTGCTGGAGACTGGAGCCAGTAAGGCAGGGCAGAGACGGAGTTCATCTCACAGAAGAACAAGGCGAACGCAACTAAATGCCAAGGTGATGAGAAGACAGTGAGTTTAGTTCCACGATGCAGAAGGACCATCATGAAATTCAGAGATTTTCTTCGGAGTCAGATGCTTTTCATGCTACCATGTCATTTGCAAAAGAAGAACGTAGCAAACATTCTCAATTTTCCAATTTCCTATTTAGAAACTTGATGCAAAGGATGGGCACCAGCAAGGGGAGGGGGCAAAGAGCTGGAGAAGGAGCCGGCTGGGAGGCAGAGACACGTCCTGGCAAGGGGAGGAGCAGAGGGGTCCTGACCCCCAGACACACACGGCGCCCGGGCTCCACCTGGGCCTGTGTGTCCAAACCAGACGCACAAATGGAGGCAATTGTCCCCAGGAATGAGAAAATGCTGTCACCAAAGGAATATCCGGAAGAGATCTTGGTTGAGGAAGACCGGGCCTTCCATCATCAGAGAGGAAATGAGGGTAAACATCGCAGATGTGGGGCAGCCGGTGAGTTAGAATTTCCTTGGAAGAAAACCAGACAGGTGTGAGGTTGTCTGCACGGATGACGCAGGTGAAGGGTTGCATTTTAACTGATGCACGATAAATAACTGATGCACGATAAATTACCGGAGACGTGCCAGGAGTCAGTACAAGTCAGTACAGTGCAAAAATGAAATGAACTCCTTTCAAAAAGGGGTGGGTTGGGGCACAGAAAATACTATGGATCAGGAGATATATACATATATAAGCAGACGTGAAACCACGCCATGATTTACACATAATACACGTAACGTGAAATCAACTATTTTAGTCATTTTTGATGGTACAGTTCAGTGGCACTAAGTGGAGTTGTACAGTTGTGCATTATCTCCAGACCTTTTCCATTCTCCCCAGACTGAAACTCTGTACCCATTAAAATGTACTCTGTATTTCTCTTCCCCAGTTTCTGGTAGCCTCTATTCTATAGTCTGTCTCAATGAATTTGACTATTCTGGCTACTTCCTAGAAGTGAAATTACAATCTATGTCCTTCTGTGTCTCCTTCTTTCACTTAGCAGAATGCCCTCAAGTGTCTTTCATGTTGTAGCATGTATCAGAATTTCATTCCTTCTTAAGGCCAAATAATATTCCATCACATGGACAGACCACATTGTGTTTACCCATCCATCCACCAATGGACACAGGTGGTTTCCACATTTGGGCTGTTGTGAATATGCTATGATCACTGGTTTACAAACACGTGTTCAAGTCCTTGCTTTCAATCCCTCTGAGTTAATACCGACAGTTAGAATTGCTGGATCATATGATAATACCATGTTTCATTTTATAATCTTTAAAAAATGTTTATTTACTTATTTTGAGAGAGAGCACACTCACTCATGAGCAGGACAGGGGCAGAGAGAGAGGGAAAGAAAGAGAATCCCAAGCAGGCTCCACACTGTCAGCGCAGAGCCCAACTCGGGGTTCGAACTCACAAACTATGAGATCAAGACCTGAGCCAAAATCAAGAGTTAAATGTTTAATCGACTGAGCCACCCAGGCATCGCCATGTTTTATTAAAAAAAAAAAAAAAGTCACCATATGTCTTCCACAACAGCTGTACCATTTTATATTCCCACCAGCCAATACATAAAAGTTCCAATTTGTCCACAGCCTCACCAATAGATTTGTAGTTTTCTGATGACTTTTTTTTTTTTAGATTTATAGTAGCCATTCTAATGGGTATGAGGTAGAAACCTGTGGAAAAGCATGGTATTTATGTCTTTTTAAATCATTAGAGAAATTTGGATTCAGGTTGTACCAAATTCCATTCTGGTCTGAGAATCTGGACATTCATATTCCCATAAAATGTAGAAGCAAAAACTAGCCTTGGGCAGCATTTTACAGTTTGCAAAACACTTTCAAACGCCTGGTGTGTGTGCCTGCAAAATATAACAAGGAATATTAGTGGGATGGGTGGGAGTATTATTGTGTTGTTATTGTCTTTGTTGTAAAGATGGGGAAACTGAGGCAGCGAGCACATACAATGATTTCCCAATGCCTCACCGCCAGGGCATGCAAGAGCCAGGATTTGCTCTCAGGCCTGTTCTACTAAGTGTCACACGCTTCCCCTACACCATGCTGTAGGTAAATTCCAACACTTAAACACATCCTAGAAATATGGTTTGTACATATGGCTCTATGTAAATATTTATATATGATTTATATGTGCCCATGAGCACACACACATACACATGTGTGCCTATTCGGGGCCCAGGGTAAACTCTTCATTGTAGGATAACCAGTCTCTCTCTCTCTCTCTCTCTCTCTCTCTCTGAAGTGGTCGAGATAGTCCATTAGATAATTAAATGTGAACCAATTCTGAAATAAACTTACTAGGAAATCTATGATAACTGGGAGGGACTGTGTGTAGAAAGCGTCTTCATGTTTTCTCAAAGGCATCCATTGAATGAAAGCAGGTACTGACATCAAATATTGCTACTTATTTATTAAGTCACCAAGTTGCAGATACCACCAGGCCACGCAGTGAAAATACGAGGCCAGGCAAACAAACATGGCTGCAGTATAAAATCAAAGTTTGGTGGGGTGCCCGGGGGCTCAGGCGGTTGAGCCTCTGACTCTTGATTTCAGCTTGGGTCATGATCTCACAGTTCGTGAGTTTGAGCCCTGCATCAGGCTCCACGCTGGCAATGGAGAGCCTGCTTGGGATTCTTTCTCTCCCTCTCTCTCTGTCCCTCTTTTGCTCGCTCTCACTCTAAGCTAAAATAAATAAACTTAAGAAAGAAAAGTTTGTTCGGTAAGTCAGGAGCTGCGTGTGGCCCGGGGCTCGCACACTTTCCCTCCCTCCCTGCCTCTGATGCCCCCTTCAGCCCCTTCCCCTGAAAGAACAGTATGTGCTAATGACCGACAGCAAATCCAAAGTAACAAGAATGAAAGCAAAGTGGAGGATAAAAAAGGGACCGCTATCGTTCTGCACGCGTTACCTGGAGCCCTGTGCTTGCAATGGGCCAGAGGTCCTCAAACCAGCTCTCACACAGGGGGCCCCTGCTGATTTCAGCAACGCTGGAGGGTTAATTTAGCTGCAGATCAACGGCATCGCGGCACCGGATCCTGCAAATTCAGGAAGAATTTTCTTTAGTTCACCGTACCTGATTAATGGAAAGGCTCTACTTTGCCTCCAAGAGTATAATAAATATTAATTAATTTGCAGTAATCTTACTAAACAGTTTTATAGTAGCTTCATAAAGCATAATTAAGATAACACAGTAAAAGACTATATCAATACTAGGTATTATTATCTTGCTTCATTAATTTTCAAAAATACAGTGTCTAAGCAATATCTTCATCACCCAGGTAAGTAGAGTTAGCCACAGCACTTTCCAAGGGACACTTTCCAAGGGACAAGGGGAATTAGTAGGTTTCTGGATTGGGGAGCAAGGGCGGAGGGAACGAATCAGTGACCATCTGCTCGTTGGCACTTTTTGTAGATACCATGACAGCCAATAATCAGATGACGAGACTAAGGCTCAGAGAAGCCCCTTGCAGCAAGGTTACATGATGAACGAGTCGCAGAACCCATTCCCTACTTCCTGGAGCACAAGACCCTAGGCTCCTGGAAGACGGTGCCTTTTCCCCACCGCACGCTCTCAGCCAGAGCCCTGGGAAGCCCTCCTCTGGAGAGTTGCAGGGAACATGAGAGGCACGAATGTGTGACGATGGAGAGTGATTGAATGATTCTCCTCAAGGGTATGAAAGGTTATTTTACAGAAGATGGTTATAGGCTGTGCTTCGTTGCCTTTCAGGGAAGAAAACGAAGGGCGTCAGAGGACACGGAAGCGTTAGGGATTTGGAGCGGATAAGGAGGACTTGGCAATGAAAGGAAGTTCAAACGCCCCTTGGTAAGCTGCTAGAATAAAATGGTCTTCTTGATTGGTCCTGCCTCAGGTATTCTAGACGAGAGGGAAGAGATGCAGGTGTGCAATTCATTCTAAGCCAAGGTCGCGGAGGTTGGCAGCTGTCAGAGAAGAGAAGGGACAGAGGGCCACCATTGCTGTACAGGGCTGTGGGCAATCCAGGGGAAAAGGCCCCTGAAACCCCATGAAGCAGCAGGATTAAGAGATTCTAACCCGTGTCGCTTGTCTTCAGCAAGAACCGCTTCCCAAGGGGTAGACTGTGGCTGTACAGCAAGGGAGGAGAACATGCCGTTTTTTTACAAATTCCTGCTTAAAGTCTCTATTGGTGTGGAAATTATACTTCCTTTTTCTGGATGCATTTGGAGAATGTAATTGACATGCAGTAAAATTCACTCGCTTGTAAAAAGCACAGTCGGACGATTTGGGGCGAATGTGCAGAGTCATATAACCTCCACCATAGTCACGACACAGAACATTCCATCTCTCCAAAAAGTTCCCTGGGCTCTGCTGCCACCCATCCCCCAGACTCGTGCAGCCTGAAGTCTTCTGTGTCTGGCTCTTTTCATTTAGCACGTTTCTGAGATTTACCCATGTTGTTTCAAATATCAGTAGCTCCTTCCTTTGCATTGCCGAGTAATATTCTATCAAATGGATAAATCACAATGTGTTTAACCATATAATGGACATTTGGGTTGTTTCTAGTTTGGGATTATGAAGAGCAGTGCTGCTACCAACATTCATACACAAGTCTTTGTGTGGACATATTTCATTTCTCTTGAGAATGAAAATGTCTAGATATCTATCTAGACATGGTATGCTAGAGTAATTTGGCAAGTACACATTCAACTTCAATGAAACTACCTGTTTTCCATATTCTATTTTCACCAGTGATACATGAATGTTCCATTTGCTCTGTGTCTTCTCAAATACTTGGTATCCCCAGGTGTTGTTTAGCCATTCAAAGGGTTGATTAGTGGTATCTCATTGTGGCTTTTATTTGCTTCCCAGAGCATCTTTTCATGTGCTCATTGGCCCCTCATAGGTCTCCTTTGGTGAAACATCTGTTCATATCTTTTGCTGTCTTTTAAAGAAAAGTTGGGTTGTGTGCCTTCCTATTTTTTATTAGTTGAGTTGTAAGAGTGCGTATTCTGAACACCAACCCCCCCCACCCCGTCAGATAGATGTTTCACAAATATGTCTTTCCCGGCTGTGGCTTTTCATTTTCTTAATTTTGATGAAGAGTAAAAGCGTTCTTTCTTTCTTTTCAGAATTTTTCTCTTTTTAAGAAATCCGTTTTTCTACCAATGTTCACAGAGATTTTCTATGATATTGACTTATAGAAGTTTTGTAGTTTTAAACTCAGTTAAGTCTACAGCCTATTTTACGTTAATTTTTATAGATGATGAGAGATAAGAGCTGAGATTCAATTTTTCTGTAGGACTATTCAATTTTTCCCTGAAAAGACCAAAAAGTTCACTTTGAATCACCTTGTTCTTTTTACATAAAAACAGTTAACCATATAAGTAAGAGTCTTGGTCTGTTTGTCTAAGTTTATGCCAATACTGCACTGTCTTAATTCCTGTGACTTTATACTAAAGAGATCAGGTAGTGTGAATCCTCCAATTTTGTTCTTTTTTAAATGCTCATTTTGGCTGTTCTAGGTCCTTTGAATTTCAATCTAGATTTTAGGGTCACCTTGTCAATTTCTACAACAAAGACCTGCTAAGAGTTTGATCAGAATTTCATTGAATTTGTAGATCAATTATGGGAACACTGACATCTTCACAGTACCGAATCTTCCAACCCACGCACATGTTATATCTTGTCTTCTCTTTATACTTTTAAATTTACCTCATCAAAATTTTGTAGTGTACGGGTCTTACACATGTCTTGTTAAATTTATTCCTAAAGACTTTGTAATTTTTATACTACTGTAGATGTTGTTTTAAAATTTCATTTTCTAACTGTTCATTACTAGTACATAAAAATAACGTTGATTCTTATAGTGACTCTTCTGCTTTGGGATCTTACTAAAATCACTGATTAGTCTAGGACCTTTCTGGAAATTCCTTAGGAATCATTTTCTACGTACACAATCATGTGTTCTGAGAATAAAAATGGTTTTACTTCTTCTTTTCCAGTCTCTGTGTGTGTACCTGACCGCTCTTGCTAGCTAGAATTTCCAATATCATGTGGAATAGAAGTGGTAAGGGCAGACTTCCTTTGACCATTCTGGGTCTCAGAGGGAAATATTCACTATTTTATCATTAAGTATGATAGCTGTAGGTTTTTCATAAATTCTCTTTATCAGTTTAAGAAAGTTTCATTCTGCTGGTTTGCAGAGTTTTCAGGAATTGCATTTTATCAAGCTCTTTTGGCTTCTGTTGAGATGGTCATATGGTCTTCTTATTCTGTTACTAAAATAATTAATAGTGACTAATTCTCTAATTATAAATCAATGTTGCATTCTTGGTGTGTGGGGGTTCATTTGTTTGTTTGTTTGTTTGTTACTCTGTTGAATTTTCTATTATTTGTTAAGGAGTTTTGCTTATATGCTCATGCATGATGTTGGCTCATATGTTCTTTTTCCTTCAGATGTTTTTGTCTGGCATTGATATCAGGGTAATTCTGGTCTCATAAAATAACTTGGAAGTGTTCCATCATCCTGTATTTTCAGAAAGACTCTACAGGATTGGAGTTATTTCTTCCTTTGATATTGGGTAAAATTTATCAGTAAAGTCATGAATGCCTCAAATCTTATTTGCAGAACTGATTTCAATCAAAAATTTAATTTCATTCATGTTTTTATTTCTTCTTGAGATTTTGGTAATCTGTGCTTTTCAAGGAATTTGTGCATTTCACCTGCTGTGAAGGAATGTGTATTTCACATTCTTTAGCCTAAAGTTGTTCATATGAATTCCTTATTGTTTATTTAATACCTGTGAAATCTTTAGTGATG
Source organism: Hyaena hyaena (assembly GCF_003009895.1). Lineage (NCBI taxonomy): Eukaryota > Metazoa > Chordata > Mammalia > Carnivora > Hyaenidae > Hyaena > Hyaena hyaena. The sequence goes on from NW_024080763.1 coordinate 1,051,220, forward strand.
TCACTTCTCTCATTCTTCACGATATTTGTACATCTGGCTTTCTCTTTGCCTTCTTGATCAATCTAGGTAGAAGTTTATTAAATTTATTGATATTTTCAAAAAACAACTTTCGGTATTCATTATTTTGTCTGTTTTAGCTTTTAGTTTCATTGATTTCCACTCTTCATTTCCCACTTTCTATTTACTGTGGGTTAAATTTTCTCATCTATTTCTAGCTTTTTAAAGTATAAACTTAGATTACTTGACTTGAGAACATTTTGCTTTTTTAACATAAGCATTTAAAGGTATTTATTTTCCTTTAAGCACTGATTTCACTGCATGTCACCAATTTTAAGAGTTGTGTTTTCATTTTTACTCCATTTAAAATATTTTCTAATTTCCCTTGAAATTGTTTCCTAGACCCATGGGTTACTTATTTTGTTTATTTTTCTTTTTATTTTAGGGAGAGAATTTTAAACAGGCTCCACGCTCAGCACAGAGTCCGATGTGGGCTCCATTCCACAAGCCTGGGATCGTGACCTGAGCAGAAATCAGGAGTCAAACACTCAACTGATTAAGCCCCGCAGGCACACCACCATGGGTTATTTAGAAGTGTTAGTTTAATTTCTGAATATTTGGGGGTTCCAGAGTTCATTCTGCTATTGATCTCTATTTAATTCTGTTGTGATTAGAAAACATGATATGTGCTGTTTCAAACTTTAAATTTATTGAGACTTGTTTTATGACTCAGCATCTGGTTTACCTTAGTAAATGTTCCACATGTCCTTGGAAAAAAAATGTACATTCCGCTCTTATTAGATGTAATAAATGTCAACTAGGTCTAGTTGGCTAATAGAATTGGTGAAGTCTTCCCATATTTTTACTGTTTTTTTAAATCAATATTCAAATAGAGTGCTGAAATCTCCATCTATAATTGTGGCATAATCTATTTCTCCTTTTCGTTTTGCCATTTTGCTTGGTGTATTTGTAACACTGTCATTACGTGGACCCACACTTATAATCATTGTATCATCCTGCTGTAATAACCCTGTTGCCATTATGAGTGATCCATCTTGGTCTCTAATGATTCTCTTTGACTTAAAGTTTATTCCCTCTGTTGTTGATGTAGTCACTCCAGCTTTCTTATTCTCCCTTCCTAACGGTGTATCAATTAGGGCGTGATTTTAAAAACAACAATGAGAGGGGCAACTGGGTGGCTCAGTCAGTTAACCATCCCACTTCGGCTCAGGTCATGATCTCGTGATCCACAAGTTCAAGCCCAGAGCTGACAGCCCAGAGCCTGGCACCTGCTTTGGATTCTGTGTCTCCCTCTCTCTCTGTGCCCCTCTCCTGCTGGTGTTCTCTCTCTCTCTCAAAAATAAATACACTTAAAAAACAATGAGAACCACTGGGAATGACAGGGAATATGCAGTTTATCTAAGGGAACTGACTTTGTGTACTTATGGGAGCGCATTGGCTAATCTATGTTCATTTGCTGCTTCTGCACCTCATGATGAGCTTGGACCAGGAGTCAGAGAAGCTGAAAGGACCTAGAAGGAGGTGACAGAGCTGCAGACCTGGCTGCTGCCCACCCGATCCACGAAGTGAGCGGGTAAGAGAGCGACAGCACGCGTGAGGAGAAACAGTGCCTATATCCTTGCACTCACGTGTTCAAAGAACAGCTTGCATAGTTTAGCGACCAGCTGAGGATGTAGACATAGTTTGTACTCAGATTTTAGGACTCCTCTTTGTGGTTCCCTCAACTTCCAGTTTCTCTGCCAAGTTCAAATTCTGGCCTCTGATGACTCCTGAACCTGCTTCAGGATGTTGTGCCTGATTCGCAAGTCCCAGAGACCTCCAAGGAGCCGACACCGATGCAAATACAAAAGGGTCTTTATTACAAGCTCGAGCAGGGGCTCACGTGCCTACCGGTGTCGTAGCAGCAGGTGAAGCGAAGAACAATAGCGAACAGGGTTTTTAAGGAGTAAGGGACGGGGGTGTTACAGTACATGTGGCATCATCACATAAGCACCAATTACAATTACAGCTTTGACCATTCAGTATCTGTGAGGTGTTCATTACTTTTGCTGGGACCCAATCATGACTTCTGAGGATCCTTTGAAAATGACCAATTATGAGGTGAGTTCAAAGGGCCCATGTGGGGTTCAGGCAAGCGGAGAGAAATTGGCAAGTTTGTATCTGCAGTTCCCAGCCTTGACTCAGACCAAAAGAATGTTTTTTGATTAACTGAACTGAGGGCGGTCCGAGGATGGCTTTAGCCTTGAACAGTCTGAGGCTTTTCCTGGAACTGGGATTGGGGCTACGTGCAGCCCGAGGTTGCTCTTAATGGAGGATTTAATTTTTGGCTCTTCAAGGAGACCTCACATCGAGCCTCATTTTTACCTCTGAGCAGCCAAGTGATTCGCTGAGTTCCTGCCATACCGGCCCCCAGATTTCTCTGACTCTTTAGAGTGAGGCATTGGGGTGGGACCAGGAGACCCCCAAGAGTCCTTCCAGTTCCAAATAAACTCTAAATAAATATGTATACTCTCAGGATCAGGGAAGACCTCATTTCATCATCCGATATCTTGAAGACATCCTGGCCCTGTGCAGTCTTATTTCAGATGGAGATCTAATGTGCAGTCACTTCGTTTTCAGACCGCTCATCATCCAATGCACCCAACGCATGTTGCTTAGATTCCCCCCGTAGATCCAGGAGGCCAAGAAAGCAGGAGAAAGAGATTGGCTTGAAAGATTCTTTAGGTTCAACCACATAATCCAAATCCCGTTGCTATTTCCTGGCTCTGCTGTACACACCATGTAGACTGGGTCAGTTAATTGGCTGGTTTGGGTCCCTCATGTTCAGTAATAGGCAGGTATATCATCAACAAAAGAAATTTGGTCTTGGAAGTGTGTGTGCTGACTTTATACAAGAACTGAGAGTAGTATATTCTTCTCATAAACAACACGAATTCCAGGAATCGTGTTAAGAAAAACATATTGCTGTAGTAGCCTGAGCTTTTGTTATTTTTTATGTGGAGCAAGGACTTCCCTGTCCTACCAAACTCTATTGTTGCATTCAGTAGAATAGAACAAAAATACCTTTCTATACTTCTGCTGATCTAACTGTTTATAAACAAATATACCTGGAAGTAAGTGAGGCCGAGCACTTCTTCCTTGCCTGGCAATTTATTTGCAGTATTTGCCTATGGCAGGGACTCATAACTCAAAAATCCCCACACAATTTTTAATCTAAAAAAATTTTTTTAGTGTTTATTTATTTTTAAGACAGAGAAAGACAGAGCATGAGTGGGGGAGGGGCAGAGAGAGAAGGAAACACAGAATCTGAAGCAGGATCCAGGTTCCAAACTGTCAGCACAGAGGCCAACACGGGGCTTGAACTCACGAATCGCAAGATCATGACCTGAGCAAAGTCAGGTGCTTAACTGACTGAGCCATTCAGGTGCCCCGATTTTTAATTTTTTAATGTTTATTCATTTTTGGGAGAGAAAGAGAGAGACAAGCCACGAGCGAGGTAGGGGAGGGGCAGAGAGAGAGGGAGACCCAGAATCTGAAGCAGGTTCCAGGCTCTGAGCTGTAAGCACAAAGCCGCCCGATATGGGGCTTGAACTAGTGAACTGCAAGATCATGACCTGAGCCAAAGTCGGATACTCAACCTACTGAGACACCCAGGTGCCCTAAAAAATTCCCAAACAATTTTGAAGGTTATCCACCAAATCATTTCAAATGCATTGGAACGGACTTTTCTACAGTGCATTGAAGGCAGAATTACACTTAGATTTCTTGAGCTGAGAATGGGTGAAAGAGGCTGAGAGAGAGGACCCGGGTGCATGCTGCTGACCTCCTGTTTTGACAGGCTCCCTAAGGAAAAGCATTTCTTATTCCAAGCTTTTGTAAACTTAGTGGATACATGTAAAAATACCCTAGTAATCTCCAACAGGTAGCTCACGGGTTTAAACAAAAGTCCGGGGTGGGGTGGGGAAGGAGAGAAGGCTTTATTTTCAGTTACAAATCATGTTTTGCCTGTGACAATGCATTTTGACACTTTTTTTTTTCACTTAGCCAAGGGTTTAAACTCATGGCTCTTTACTGGGGATGCAGTTCCTTCAAAATAATTTATTAGCATTAATCACGAATATGTTCTTTTACCTTGCAAACATTTGTAGTATTACGGTAGTACAATGATACACCCAGATGGTGGGAAACAACTGTTAAAAAGAATGAAGAAGGGCTTTATATGAACCACCTGGGGAAATGATGTATTTTTAAGGGATAAGAGCTATTTGTAGGACAACACATACAGCAAAATCACATTTTGTTTTTAAAAAGTATACGTGTCTACACATTTGTACCCTTCCAGAAAGAATGATCCAAACTATCATCAGTGGTTATCTCTCAGGGGTGAAATTAGAGGGACCGAAAAGGGAAAAACAGTCACTTCTTACTTTCCATATCAAGTGTGAGGTTGTGATGATTTTTCTTTACAGTGTGCCCTTTGATGTGTATTGGAAATTAAAAATAAAAATGTTTCCAGAAGGAAAAACAATGTGAAGGGTAGAAGGAACCCAAGGAATTTGCTGGCCTCATCTATTTTCAAGACTTAGCATCGTGGGGTGTGCAGTGACCCAAATGTTTGTACACGCCTCTGGACAGTGTACTTTTTACCTGGATGTTTTGGATCTTTGTAACTAAGTACACACACACACACCCATAGCCTGAGCCATCCCCTGTGCACACCTCGTCATACATTTCTTCAACAAGCCTCCTCGACATGTCTGCTAAGTGCTGAACACCTCTGCTGGACTTCTGAGCCTTGAAGGTGGCCTCAGCCTTCGGGAGCTCCCAGTGTCCAGGCTGGACAAGAAGGTGGACCATCATGTTTATGCCCAGAACAGAGAGGGGAACAAAGGCTGTGACAGCCAGGGGGGTGGCCCAACGGACTCCTCCTGGGTCAAGACGAGGAAGGCTCCATGAGGAAGTGACATTTGAACTGTGCCTTTAACATTGACTGGAACTTGGGCACCTGGGTGGCTCAGTCCATTAAATGTCCAACTTCAGCTCCAGTCAGGATCTCGCAGTTGGTGAGTTCGAGCCCCGTGTGGGGCTCTGTGCTGACGGCTCGCACCCTGGAGCCTGATTCAGAGTCTGTGTCTCCCTCTCTCTCTCCGTCTCTGCCCTCCCCTACTCACTATCTCTTAAAAATAAATAAACATTAGGAAAAAAAAAAAAAAGGTTACATGGAACTGTCAGGCCACAGGGTAGAAGAGGACATTCTAGGTCCAAGAGTTGGCCTGTGTAGAAACACACAGTCATAAGGTCCTTGGCAGGTCCAGGTGTGAGATAGGCTCACCACCCCAGAGCACACGGTGTGATGCTATCACAAACGACATCCGAAGCCGTGGGTGTTGAAATTGGGAGGAGCAAGTGACTGGATCTATAGGTGCAGAGAAGCAGCTCCGACCGTAGTATGGTCTGTGGTCAGGAGTGAGTAAAGGTCAACAGCCGAGAGCTGAAGACGCCCTCGGCTGAGGCAGTGGAGGGAAGAGGGAGTGGAGGCTGGGAACCCACTGGAATGGCCTAGGGGTGAGAGGCACCTCATGGAAAAGAAGGTTGTTGCGCAGGAGGCAGAGATGAGAACACTTGTAGCCGGGACGTGGCCAGGGTTCCTCAGCCTCGGCACTCCCGACTGTGGAGGCTAATTCCGTCCTGCTGTAGGATGTTTCGCAGTCACCACTAGATGATGCCACTCAGGACAAGACAACAAGAGGGAGGGGCACCTGGGTGGCTCAGTCGANTAATTATGACAACTCAGTCATTCCTCAAAAGAGTATCTAGAACTTAGGCTCAGACCTTAAACCACGTAGGGCCATTAGAGGCACTTTTGTCCATGTCATTTGATTTTGGGTAGGCTTCACGCCCAGCACAGAGCCCAACGAGGAGCTTGCACTCATGACCCTGAGATTAAGACCTGAGCTGAGATTAAGAGTGGGACACTTAAGGGGCGCCTGGGTGGCTTAGTCAGTTAAGCGTACGACTTTCGCTTAGGTCATGATCTCACAGTTCATGGGTTCGAGCCCCGCGTCGGGCTCTGTGCTGACAGCTCAGAGCCTGGAGCCTGTTTCAGTCTGTGACTCCCTCTCTCTCTGACTCTCCCCTGCTCACGCTGTCTCTCTCTCTCAGAAATAAATTTTTAAAAAATTAAAAAACAAAAATAAATTTTTTAGAAATAGATTTTTAAAAAATTAAAAAACAGGAGGGCAAAGGAGGACCCCAGGAGCCTGGACATGTAAGAAGCAAATAAAAGGGCATGACAGGGATTGGGCTAGAGAAGACACACCAGAGAGGCAGGCACAGAAGCCAAGAGCATGGTGCCTGCAACCCAGGTGAAGACTGGCAGCCGTGGGGTCGTCAGTACAGGCAGGACTGTACTAATGTCCCCCTAGAATCAACCCACGGAAGCCCGAAACCCCAGTGTGACTATCTCCGCAGACAGGGTGTTCAAGGAGGTAATTAAGGCTAAATGAGGCCTTAAGGGTGAGGCCTGGTGTCCTTATAAGACTGGCGTGTGCATATAGAGAGGAAAGGCCTTGTGAGGACACAGGGAGAAGGTGGCCCCAGGGACAGAGGCCCCAAAAGAACCTGCCAGCACCTTGACCTTGAACTTCCAGCCTCCAGAACTGTGAGAATATGGGTACCTGTTGTTTAGGCCACCCAGGCTGTGGTACTTGTTAGTGCAGCCCCAGCTGATTGGGACAGATGAGGATTCATCCATCGGCGGGGGCGGGGGGTGGGGGGGGGTCCTTACTTGTCTGAAGGTGAGCACAGTCCACGGAGCCACAGAGCAGAGGCCAGCTTACCAGGAAAGACAAGAGCTGTAGGTGCACAGGGAGCTAGCCTGTAGAAAACTCGAGAAGCCTGGATGTAAAAGAAAGGAGGAAGGCAAGAGTCTGCAGTCATCAGGGAGAGGTAGAACGAAGGGAAGATTTTTTAGGACAGAAAAGTCTCAATGTTTTCATTTTCTTGCAGCTCAAGGAGGGTTCTCGAGGTCACCATCCAGGCTCTTAATCCACTGCTGTGCCCTGGTCATCCTGATGCCTCTTATGTCCTGTGGTTCGAATGTCTTCAAAATTGCTTCCTGATTATAAATGTGATATATATATAACATTTACATCACATTATGTGACATATACATATATGTGTGATATATACAGGTACACACATGTGAGCACCATGCTTGTGGCTTCTGTGCCTGCATCTCTGGTATTTCTTCTCTAGCTCAATCCCTGTTACATCTTTTTATTTGCTTCTTATGTGTCCAGGCTCCCGGGGTCCTCCTTGGTCATCCTGTTGTCTTGTCCTGAGTGACCTCATCAATCTCCAGAGGTCTGTCGGCCAATGACGCCCAGACACCCACTTGCGAAAGATTTTAAAAGTAAAGAAAATCTGAAGAAGAAAGTACAATACACCCCCAATCTCACCCCCCGGCCACAAAGAGGCACCTTCCACTGGCATTGTTACCACACTGGAAATTTTCCTTCTAGTCTCTTCTCTGCACGTGTTAACATATTCTGGATATGTGATTATACAACATATAGAGTTTGAACCCTTTTTAAAACTGGGCAGTGAGCCACAGGTGTTTGCCTGTCATTAAATATTTTTCAAATACAATTTTCAAGAACTACTTTAAAGTCCAGACTGTGAAATGAGCATGCTTTAACCTTTCCCCTGATTTCGAAAGCTAAGTGGTCTCCCCGAGTTTGGTGCTTTGAATACCAGTAACGAGCCTCTCTGCACACACACTCTGGAGCGCGGGGTGCACTACACCCTCCTATTCCATCAGGGTTGTGAGTCAGCCGGTCTGTGAAGGCATCAACCCGGTCTCTTTTTGGCGGCTTCATCTTTTAAACGGATTCTCAATCCTTCAGGCTGCAAATGCCCAAACAGCCCATCGGAGAGAAACCCTGTGATTATGAAAGAAGAACAACCTACTTTCGTGAACGGCGCCTCCCCACCCCCGATTTACTTCCCACAACTTTTTATTAACTATTCAACATTGGCTTGAATTTGAACCCCATCTAGAAAACCAAAACTTGTGAAAGAATGTTAGGATATCTCAATCACCCAGGGGACCTTCAGATCAACTGGGGCAAATTCAGGGGTTCCTGGGGGCTCAGTCGGTTAAGCGTCTGACTCTTGAGTTCGGCTCAGGTCATGATCTCATGGTTTGTGGGTTCAAGCCCTGAGTCAGGCTCTGTGCTGACAGTGTGGAACCAGCTTGGGATTCTCTCTCTCTCTCTCTCTCTCCCTCAAAACAAATAAACAAACGTTAAAAAAAAAACTGCAGCAAACTCAGACAGAACTCAGTTTGTTCTTCTTTGCATATAAACAAGGTTGAATGTGTTCCCTGTCCTGCCTAAGAAATACTGGCCTATTTGCACACAGCTCCATGCAGCCCAGTGCTCACTGGGGGCTGTTTGTGGTGATATTACCAGAGAAGGAAGGAGAGGGAAGCCACTGGCGGGTGGCCAAAGAGTCTCTCTCTCTCTCTCTCTCTCTCTCACACACACACACACACACACTCACACACACTCACACGCACACCTGGTATGAGCTCCAAGGACTCAGGACTTGGTGACAAGCGTGGCCGCTCCACGGAGCTGAAGAATTAGAGCGTGTACCTGATGTCTGGTTTGGTTTGGTTTGGTTTTGGGGTACATTTTGTGTATTCAGGGGTGCCGGAGTTTTTGGCAAGGGGTTGGCCTTTACCATCTGCCTCATTCCCTGCATGGCACAGTTGTGTCCCGCTGCAGTTCCAGAGAAAATAGACGAATTCTTTTTCATATGCAGGTCTCCCCCACATGCCGAGAGAACGTCCCCGGTTTCTGCGTGAGCTTTGATTTAAGGGACAGTTTTGACACCTGGGCTCCTCCTGGTTCTTGAACCAAATTCAGCAGCAGCAAGAGCATTGCCTCACTGGAGGGAGAGCGGCCAAACTTAGGGCTTAACTCATGCCTTGGCCTCAGGCGGCTTCCAGGGCTCACCGGCCTTTGTCCCAACAGACACCCTGACCTTTCACACATGATTCCAAACCTAACTCGGTCTGAGGAACGCAAATCACTATTCCAAATCTCCTTACACACACAAGCACACACACACACACACAAGCATATGTGCACACATGCGCCATATCCTTACACATACGTGCACACAGGTGCGTGCATTGCTTTGTTGATACTGGACATCCATGAACCTGAGCTTTTCCAGCCTTAAGGAAACCTTGCCGCTAATCCCATTTTTAAGAGGTTTTGTGACTAAGGGAAGAGCCAGGGATATTTGTCCTAAATAAGCACAGGCTCTCACCTGATCAAGCCCAGGGGCAGAGCCCCTGCCCCCACCCCAGACACCATTCTCCTTGTTTGCCTCTATGTTTTGGTAGCAAGTTAAAAACCGTTGTGAATAACACCTAACTTCTGGTGAGGACTTCTGGGTCCCAGATGCTAGGCCAATCACTTTATGTGTATTATCTGATTTGCTTTTTACCAAAACAAACAAAAAATGAACCCCAACACTATGATGTAGCTGTTATCACGATCCCCATTTGACAGCTGAAGACGCTGAGGAGAGGTTAAGAAACTGTTCAAGGTCATACAGCAAGAGCGGCGGTATAGTTGGGATAAAAACTCAGGAAACAGGGGCGCCTGGGTGGCTTAAGCGTTCACCTCTTGATTTCGGCTCCAGTCATGATCTCATGGATCATGAGAATGACCCCTGCATCAGGCTCTGCACTCACTGCTTAGGATCCTCTGTCTCCCTCTCTCTCTGCCCTACCCCACTCACACGCGGTCTCAAGCTCGCTCACTCTCAAAATAAATAAATAAACTTAAAAAGAAAAAAGCTCAGGTAAGAGCTTGAGATCTTCACCACCGTGTTTTGTCTCCCAGACATCGGTCATGTTTGTATCAGCCATCCACTTACTCTTTTCTCAGTAACCCCACCGATGTCCTGGGGAAAGCCAGTCTCTTGTGCTTCTGGTGGTGGTGGCTGGACCACCAGCTCTTGGGCGAGCACGTGACGTACGTGCAAACCAACCAGCCACCTCTTTCACTGAGCCCAGGGATGCTCTGAAGGGAATGCAGGCCAGTCGGAGCCAATGGTATGTGTGTGGAGTTCCTGTAGGCTGTCCTCGAGTGTGTCATGTGGGGGCCCTGTTGGATTTGAATGGAGAAGCACCGAGTCCTGGGAGCTGCCTGTGGCTGCCTGGGGACCCCACGACCTGGGAAGTCATGGGGGCCCTGAGAGGAGGAGAGAACCCAGGTCCTGGACACATTTCTGGACCCCAAAAAGAAACCAGCCTAAAGTAAGTTTTACCTCCGACTGAGTGGGTGACACGCACCAACAAATTCCCTCCAAGTTCTCAGCTGGTTTGGACCGAGTTTGCTGCCCCACAGCAAACAGTCCCGAGTGGTTGGTGGGTGCTCTCCGCGGCTCTCCCGCGGGCCACCTGTGTGACAGCGCTTGTGAAGTCACCTCCCCTCCCTGAGACGGGTGTTCTTGCCACTAGTGCGGAGGGAGAGCACCCCCCCACACACACAGCACACCGTACTCTGCCCGCCCCGGGGCAAGAGCGAGGCCAGCGGGCAAGAGAGAGCAAAGGTTGATTTTTCTCCAACTAGAGACAAATCTCATGACTTCCTCAACTTGACCTTAATTCTTTTTATTATAACATTACTCAAATATGCGCAAACATAAATTAGATATAATCTCCTTATGTTTATAGCTTTTATACATCTATAAAAACCAAAACAAATTTAAAGATTAAATACAAACAAAACCATAAAACCTATAAAAGTCCAATTAAAAGCACGGATTTAATGTGGCAGATGATGTTGTGCCAGAACTACATCTCTGCAGTGTGGCTCTCCTCCCCGCCACTCCCCTGCGGAGTCCGGAGAGTTCTATGAATCATACCCCCAGTGTCTCCTGCAGATGCCATCCTCACCTCTGTCGGCTCTGGCAGCTTTTCTCAGCTCAACCCACAGGAATCCTGTCTGTCCAGCACACCGTGATGTTTTCTGGGCTTCTTGGTGTACACAGTCCTTTGTGCTTGTGGCCGGGCTGACCCAACATGGTCCTGGCCACCTCCAAGGGCAGGCTCTGGGGGCCCCTCAGGTCACATAGCAAGTCCCCATAATACGCTGACATGGATTTTTAGAAAAGTATTGTCAGAATAAAAGAACCACATTTTGCGAATGATTCTTAAGACTTAGAGGCATTCCAAGAATATGACCTTGAACTCTACTGAGAGACACACAGGATAGTGAACAATGTGGAGCTTAAGACCAGTCTCTGAGCACAGGCACTTTAAGCCATTGGACTTAAGGCAAGTTATTTCTAAGTCTCTGTGTTTCTGTCTGTAAGCTGAGATTTAATAAAAAATATCTGCCTCATAAGTTTGAGAAGTCGTATGAAATGAGCTAATGAATTAAAGCTCTACACTGGGTTGACTAGTGTCCCCCTAGAATTCAGGCTCATACCCGATTAGAGAACACTTTATCTCAATGCCTGGTGTCCTGAAAAAAAATGGGAAGTTTGGACACAGAGACACAGAGAGACACACACACACACAGGGAGAACACCTGTCATGCCAGGCAGAGATTGGAGAGATGTACTGCAGTCCAAGGAATGCCACGATTGCTGGCAATCGCCGGAAGCTGGGAGAAAGGCATGAACAGATTCTATCTCAGAGTTTCCGGAAAGGATCCAAACCTGCTGACGCTTCATTTTTGAATTTCCATCCTCCAAAACCATGAGGCAATGAATCTCTGTTGTTTTAAGCCTTTTGGTTTGTGGCACTTTGTTCGGCAGCCCAGGAAACTAAGCTCAACATCTATGTAAACATATGGTATATGTTTATGGTATAAACAGTATATGGTATGTGTTATTATGGTACATGGTATATGGTATATGTATATGGTAGCTTGTTTTTAGCAGATGAGACTTGCAAGCATTTCAAGCAGGTGTCTGGGAACATTTTCCCCCTCCTTTTCGGCCCCTGGGTCTGCTCCCCATGTGAAGTGAGTATCATCATCATCATCCAAAACAGCACCACGCTTTACAGTTTACAAAGCTTTTCCCTACAGATTGTTTTGGTTAATTCTCACAGTGACCCTATGAGGTCGGTAAAGTTAACAATTTTTACACTTTGGCCAAGGAATCTTTTAGAGCTAATTGGATAAATGCAATGTGGTATCTCAGATGAGATCGTGGAAGAAAAAAAAGAATGTTCGTGGAAAAATGGGCAAAACCCTGTGGCTTGGTTTACGGTAACGCACCAGGGATAATTTCTTAATTTTGACAAATTTAACATGCTCATGTAAGATGGCTGTCAGTTTATGGAACCCGGGTGAGCAGTGTAGGGAAATTCTCTGTACTATCTTTGCAACTTTTCTTGAAATTTCAAATTACCCAAAATAAAATCTGATTTTTAAAAGGCTGTTTGGAAATACACTCTGGTTAGATTTGAATGCTTTGCTGAAATGTCACAGAGAAACCCTGGCAGATAAAAATATCTGACATAGAGGGACCTATGACTACCCTCACCTTTGCTTCCATATTTTTTTCTTTTAAAAAGCTACCATTGGGGTATGTGGGTGACTTGGTTGGTTAAGCATCCAACCTCTCATCTCAGCTCAGGTCACGATCTCATGATCGTGATTTGTGGGTTCAAGCCCTGCGTCGAGCTCTGTGCTGACAGTGTGGAGCCTGCTTGGGACTCTCTCTCTCCCTCTCTGTCCTTCCCCCACTCAAGTGCTCTCTCTCTCCCCCTCAATAAATAAACTTAAATATACATATATATATATATATATATATATATATAAGCTATCATTAAATTTTCCACTATTATTAAAGCTCCATATAGGATATGTGGAAGACGGGGTGTGGGGGAGAGGGGAAGATGGGTGATGGGCGTTGAGGAGGGCACCTGTTGGGATGAGCACTGGCTGTTGTATGTAAGCCTATTTGACAATAAAATATATTAAATAAATAAATACAGGATATGTGGAAGCTCCCTAAAATTTAAAGGAGGAATAGAAAGCACTAACCCTGGCCTCACCGCTGAAAGACATGAGTGTTTCAGTGCATCTCCTGACCATCTGTTGAGCTGGGCTTCTCATACATGTGACCATCCCCGTCCCCTCCCCATGCTCACGTGTGCAGCTGGATGTTGCCAGAGAGCTCACTTTTGTGCTGGGGGGGCAGAGGGAAGGGGGTTAGAACTCACAGCCACGAAGCCAAGTGGGCACCCAGCATGACCCTACTTAGTCACTTCTCTACACTGAAGCCACACATGCACACACGTGAGCGCACGCACAAGAACTCTCCTGTGTCATCCTCATCTTCCGGTGACCAACGCCACCAGCTCAGCCACGCCTGCCCCCTGGGTCCTGTGTGCCCTGCTCCGATCTGAACACCTTCTTGGAGATGTGTTGTCCTCTGTCTCCTGAATCCCCAGCATCCCCTTCGTTCCCAGTAGCGTGACTAGGCTCCACGAGCTCCTAGCGTGTGGGAAAGACACTCCGCATCCCACAGCCTCTCCAGCTTCACCATTTGTCCTTTCACAGATGGCTCGGCTATAGGGAGCACCACTTTGTATTTTGTGTAGATTCTTTAATTGTTCATCATCATTTGAACAACTGAACATATAAATATGGAATCCTTTCTTGTGTGTGTGAGAGGGGTGGCGGGGAGAGAGAGAGAGGGAGAGGGAATCTTAAGCAAGCTCTACACCCAGCATGGAGCCCAACAGGGATTTGATTTCACACTGGTGAGATCATGACCTGAGCTGAAATCAAGAGTTGGACGCTAGACCAACTGATCCACCCAGGCCTTTCTGCCAACACTGTGAAAGGTGCTGTGGGTACAAACAAGGAACAAAAAGACTAGTCTGTAAGAAAACATTATGGAGGAACATGGAAGAACATAACCATGGCCTAACTTTGTGCAGCGTGTGTGTGATGGGTCCTTGGGCATTGGCAGAGAGGTGGGCAGGAGCTGGGAAGCCTGGTGAGTTCTCAGAGGGAGGCAATTGATTAACCCTGCTCTGGTTTTCCCATAATGCTTTCATATTGCATGTAATAATTTACACATCAACCTCACCTCAGTATCTTGGGGGGTCCTCAGACACCCCCACCCCAGAGAGGTATTCAAGAGGTAGGTGTTAGTGTCCTCACCTGCAGACAGAGTTTGGATTCTTTGCCCAGGATCACACGGATAGACTCCAAACCCAGAAGGTCCAGTTGTAAGGCTGGTGCTGGGCCCCTTGCCCCAAACCTCTCCCTTCCCCCACCTCCCCACACAGAGTAAATGTTCAAGTACATCTCTGGGTTTGTCACCTCACCGCACAGAAATGACTAGAAGGACTGACCCTGGATTTGAGGGGTGTGTTAACGGTGGGCTCAGGTAAGATACTGGCGATGTACCCACACAAGTTCATGAGAAGGGTCTACAAAGACAGACCAATGTCCCCCAAGGAAACCAAAGCGGGGGTGTGACCGGGGGCTTGTGTCTTCACGCTAAGACTGTGGTGATACATAGACAGAGACAACAGACACGTGCCAAGTCGGAAGCCCCAAGGATGCTCCCGAAGATGGTACTGGTATCAGGCCATCACCCAGGCAACGCTGAGCTTCAGCCCAATGGAGGTGGGGCTCCGGCTGGGGTTCAGTGAGAAGCACGTGAATTCATAAAATATTAAAACTGGAAGACTCTCAGAGATCATCTTGTCCCACCCATTCAATGCATCAGTGAGGAAACGAAGGCCCAGGGAGGTCAATTTCCCAAGGCCACATGGCCGGTTCACACGGGAGCTCAGACCCCGTTTTTCTCCATTATCACAGGAAGCCTCTCCTCCACAGAGTATTGTTAAAGAAACGCAACCTTGTTTTCAAGTGCTTAGAGCTACACTGGAAAAAAAAAGTATCACCTGTTCAAAGCTCTTAGGGAAAGGATTTTAATGAACAGATAAGTGACAGTTTTGTAGACAAATGGGCATTTTTGTCCCAATGGCACTTGAAAGCAATCTACATATCTTCCTTGCTCTCTTTCTCTCTGTGAACTTTCTTAGCACACTCTCTCCAGGAATGAACAAAGGTGAGCCTCAGCCCGGTCACTGTTGAGACTATCACAAACACCAGACGGTGGGGTCTGCT
The DNA here is from genome assembly GCF_003009895.1 of Hyaena hyaena. NCBI lineage: Eukaryota > Metazoa > Chordata > Mammalia > Carnivora > Hyaenidae > Hyaena > Hyaena hyaena. The sequence continues at coordinate 1,066,429 of NW_024080763.1, forward strand.
GTACAAGAACCCACGGTCCCGTGAACTAACTAGACGTCACGGCTCAGTGGCATGATCATTCATGACCACGCAGCGAAATCTGCCACATTTCCTGGGCAAGCAGACGCTTGACCCGGGCAAGGATGGGGAGACACGGTGGATTGATGGAATGGGCGTAAGGTCTTCAATATTCTTTTCTGCTGAATTACAGGCTGCTGAGATTTTGTACCCCATTTGCAGCATGGGGTCAAGAGGGGGGTGGCCAGCGGCAGAGAAGCACGTGTCTGTGTGTCTGCAGGGGAATGTTCCAGAAGACGGTGGGTGCATATCTGGAGACAGCCTCACAGTGACTTCGTCTCCCTTGTCATGTGGTGGCTGTTTTGCCGTCCCTTCAGACCTGCTCACGTGTCTTGATCACACCATTGGAATGAAGGCCACATAGCTCTTTGTTAATAACTCTTGTAAATGTTCTTTTTAAGATACACTGATGTCGCGAGAATGGATTCCCCTTGGTGACTAGATGCCATGATTAGACAATCTTTTGTGCTACATTAAAGCAATCTTTTAATGGAAATCAGACCCCTATCATCTCAAAAACAGAGGCAGGTCAATTGGGGCACCTGAAGGCTTGTTTCTGGTGGTTGGGGGGAGTTATTTTGTGCCCAAATTACTAAAATCATAATGAGATCAAGAGTGAGCCTAGATGGGCATGGAGGAGGGCACTTGTGGGGATGAGCACTGGATGTTGTAGGGAAACCAACTTGACAATAAATTACATTTAAGAAAAAAAGAGTGGGGCTAACACTGGAAGTTTTGGCCTGGTGGGTAGGGTTTTGGGAATACAAAAAAATTGTTTTTGTCTTTTTTCCACTCATTCAGTCCAAAATGACAGCCTTGAAAAGTCCTCTGTGATGTTCACCGTGCTCTAAGACATGACAGTGGCCATAATTCAATTTTATGTCTGGGTTTGTGTCGGTGCGAGTGTGTGCTTTTCTTTCTCTTTTTTAAACTAGTAATGAAGTTGTAAGCGTAGCATCTTTCATTACCTATTCATTAAAGAAATGACATGAAAACAGAGTTTCCATGGAAATGGCTTTGTGGATTCTGAGTACATAATAAGAATTTCATTGTTTACAGTACAGCACAGATAACTGACGGATGTTATTGTAGCTAGTAAAGTCTTATTTAGCCCCATGAATGCATGTAGGGGCAGAAGGGCGGTGCGTGGGGTCCCCGATGGTCTCCCGCGCGCGCCGAAGCTCTCACGCGCCCGTGGCAGTGCACTTTACGGTGGAGAGGACATTCTGAGCTATGCCTTTTCAACACCATAAAGCTTAAATATTGAAACATTCCAAATAAAAAGAGCCAAAGCAGTTCCCTTCCACATTAACATGAATCCATTTAATGTCAAGAAAGATTTTTCCCTGCTAACATTTGGGCTGTGACACAAGAGCTTGGGTTCAAATCTCAGCTCTTATGCCTATTAGGTGCAAGACCTCAGCCAAATGACCTTGCTTCTCCCTCAGCCTTAGTTTCCTTATCTGTGAAAGGGGAGTAATATGCACATGCAATACATTACACCTATTACAATTATAACTGTAAGCCATATATGATCATGATTATATATAACATAATGATTCCGTATACTTAGCGCGGGATGGTTTTGAGGATTAGAGGTGAATCCATGAAGCACCCAGCAGATGCTTGGCTCCTGTAAAACACTCCCTACCTGTGACATGGTGGTGGTGTTCTTGTTTACCATTAATAGGTTGATAAAATTGATGGGGGCTCATTTCCAGGCTCAGCTCAAATGCCTCCTCTTTTCTGAGGCTCTCCCTGAAAGTGCAGGGCCCCCTCCCCCTCCCCCGCTCCAAGCAGCAGCAGGAAGCACCTGTCCGCCCCTTGCAGTCCCTTCCAGCTCCCATCTGCCTTTATTGATTTATGGCTTAATCCCTCTCTCCTCGAGCCAGGCCCTCCTGGAGGTCAGCGGCCACCCCTGCCTTTCCTATTGTGGCCCAGGGCCCGGCACAAAGCAGAAACCCTCCCCAGAAAGGGAAGGGTTTGATTTATGAAAAATCAAGTTCATTAAAACCCTGTGAACTCAACTCAGGAAGTGAGGATTTTTATTGTTTTGGTTCGGTTTGGGAGGTGGCCGGAGCACAGGGAGACCAAGATCTTTTTTTTTTTTTTTTAATAAATGTAAAAGGATGGAGGCGCCTGGTTGGCTCAGCCGGTTGGGCGTCTGACTCTTGATTTCGGCTCAGGTCATGATCTCACGGTTCCGGGGGTTCGAGCCCCGCATGGAGATTCTCACTCTCCCTCCCTCGATGCCCCTCCCCTGCTCGCACTGTCTCTGTCTCTCTCAAAATAAATAGACTTTAAAATAAAAGAATAATTTAATTTAATTTAAAAATATAAAAGGATGTAGGATATGCATGTCCCAGAGCTGAAAACGAGTCCTTGATGACTGAGACACATGCAGTCCTGGGAGTATCCTGGGGGACCGGGATGAGGGAGAGGACCAGGGCGCACCCGGCTGCCACCTTTCACGTGGCATCCACTCGCAGGGCCGTCCCCCGGCAGCTAAGTTCTGTGCTCTAGGCTTGCCCATCTTTACCCCAGCCCCAGTCTCCCGTCCCGTACGCGCACTTCGATCCTGTTTGTTCGCTCTCGGCTATCAGACACAAAGCTCTCTTACACCCTGTCACCTAAAGTCCTTCCCCCCACCCCCCCAACATCCGAGGCAAAACTCAGAGCAGGGACAAGAATGGGCCCTGACACAGCCGACGGGGATGTGACCGGGTGACTCCGGCTGCCGCACTTTGCAAAGTGATACCATTTGGACCTTATTTACAAAACAGACATTAATCCAGTTCTGCATGACTGTAGCGCAATTTACTCAAAACATGCCAGGAAGCCTTCCAGCCTATTAAAATAAGTGTTCCACCCTCTTCATCTGCGCTGTGAATCCTGATTGCTGGCGTCCAGACGAGAGGAAGAGATTCAACCATGAAGAAATGTTTGACATAGACCATGACTATATAATAAGAATTTTAATTGCCAGAAGGATTCCTTGAATAATTAAGCAACTTAGGGGTCAGAAGTACCGGGAGATAGAGGGAGAGGAAAGCAGAGACACAGGACATCTTCCCTCCGGTGCTGTTTTACACAGAGGGCTGCACTCACCACCTTTGCAAGGTGCCCGAGGAAAGCACAAATGCCTAGAGTCCTCGCCATGCAAAAAGGTAGGTTGAAAACTGACTCTAAAATTTACATGGTGGGGGGGGGGGCACTCAGGTGACTCAGTTGGTTAAGCATCTGGCCCTTGGTTTTGGACCAGGTCATGATCTCATGGTTTGTGAGTCTGAGGCCCGCATTTGTGAGTTCGAGGCCGCTAACAGCTCAGAGCCTCCTTGGGATTCTCTCTCTCCCTCTCTTTCTGCCCCTCCCCTGCTCTTGCTCTCTCTCTCTCTCAAAATAGATAAATAAACCTAAAAAAATTTTAAATGGAAATGCAAAGGACCCAGAATATCCAAAACAACTTGGAAAAGGAGAACAAGCCGGAACATATAGATTGCAAGACTTATTAAAAAGCTACAGCATCAAGGAAGTGTGGTATTGGCACATAGAGATTAGCAGAACAGGACAGAGTTCAGAAATCAACCCCTGCATATATATCAAATATATTTATCAAAGCATAGATCACTTGCTTTTCAATAAAAGGGATAAGGTAATTTAATGAGAAAAGCATATGGTCTGGAACAATTGGATTTCCATATGCAATGCAAAACAGTAAAGACCCCAACCCTTACCTCACATTGTATACAAGACTTAACACGAGAGAGATCACATATCTAAATGTAGGTGCTAAAATTTTTAAAATTTTAGGGGCACCTGGATGGCTCAGTCAGTTAAGCATCTGACTTCAGCTCAGGTCATGATCTCATGGTTTGTGGGTTTGAGCCCCGCTTTGGGCTCTGTGCTAACAGCTCAGGGCCTGGAGCCTGCACCGACACCCCCCCCCTCCACCCCCCAGCTCATGCTCTGTCTCTCTCTGTCTCAAAAATAAATAAACATTTAAAAATATTTTTAATTTTAAATTTTTTAATGTTTTATTTGTTATTGAGACAGAGAGAAACAGAGCATGAGCGGAGGAGGGGCAGAGAGGGGGGAGACACAGAATCCAAAGCAAGCTCCAGGCATAGAGCCTGATGAGGGGCCGGAACTCAGGAACCATGAGATCATGACCTGAGCCGAAGTCGGACATTTAACTGACTGAGCCATCCAGGTGCCCCAAACTTTTTAATTTTAAATTTTAGAGAAAACATAGGTAAAAACCCTAATGACACGCACTTGCCAAAAATTTCTTAAAGATAACAAAAATAAAAAGCACATACTACATTTTAAAAAAATCAGTACACTGACTTCATTCCAATTTAAAACTTTTGCTCTTTTAAAACCCTGTTCTGAACATGAAAGGCAAGCCTTTCACAGGCTGGGACAGAATATTTGTAACAGTTTATCTGATAAAGGACTGTATCTAGAATATATAAAGAGCTTTTGAAACTGAATAATAAGAAAACAACTCAATTTAAATATGGTGAAATATTTGTATGCTTTATCAAGGAAGATCGGGACAGATGACAAATAAGAACATGAAAGACTGCGTGACATTCTTCCTTGGTGAGGGAGATACACATTAAAATCACAATGGGATATTATTACACATTCACCACAAGGGCTGAAAGGAAAAGGCACACACAGAGAGCTGGCAAGAATTTGGGAGAGCTGGCAAGAATTTGGGAGAACTGGAATGAATCCTTACGTGCTGTGGGAAGATAAAGTCATGCAACTACCTTTGCAAACATGTTGGCATTTTCTTTTTCTTTTTTCTTTTTAATTTATTTTTGAGACATAAAGACAGAGCACAAGTAGGGGAGAGGCAAAGAGAGAGGGAGACACAGGATCTGAAGCAGCTCCAGGCTCTGAGCTGTCAGCATAGAGCCCCATGTGGGGCTCGAACCCACATACCGTGTGATCATGACCTGAGCCGAAGTCGGACACTTAACTAATTGAGCCACCCAGGCGCCCCACATGTTGGCATTTTCTTAAAGATTTTGGGTTTTTTATACAATCTCTATACCCAACGTGGGGTTTGAACTCACAACCTCAAGATGGGGAGTCGCATGCTCTGTGGACTGAACCAGCCAAGCGTCCCGTGGCATTTTCTCAAAAAGCAAAGCATGTGCCTTCCATATAACCCAGCCATTCAATTCCTAGACATTTACCCCCAAGAAATAGAGTCATATGCTCACACAAAGATTATACTCAAGGGGCGTCTGGGTTGGCTCAGTCGGTTAAACGCTTGGCTCTTGGTTTCAGCTCAGGCCATAATCTCATGGTTTGTGAGTTCGAGCCCCGCATCGGGCTCTGCGTGGAGCCTGCTTGGGATTCTCTCTCTCCCTCTCTCCCTGCCCTTCCCCTGCTTGCTCTCTCTGTCTCTGTCTCTCTCTCTCAATAGAAACAAATAAACTTAAAAAAACAAAGACTGCACTCAAACATTTGTAGCAGCTCTACTTGTAATGGTTAATAGCTTGAAAAAAATACAAATGTTCGTCACCAGATGAATGTATTATCAGGTTGCAAGAAATCAGTATGACAGACTCAGCAATGTAATGGAATGAACTACTGATATGTACAATAGCATAGATGGGTCTCAAAATGATTATGTTAACAGAAGCAAGGCAAAAAAAAAAAAAAAGTCCATACTGGATGAGTCTGTTTGTATTAGAGTCAGAGAGATGCATATGCGTCTATCATGACATAAAATAGCCATGTCTGGAGATAGGGATGCAGACAGGGTCCGGGGGACAGGTTCCTAAGGGGCGCAGGAAGCTTCGAAGAAGACAGATTTATTTGTCGTCTTGACTGTGCAGCTTGAGTCACGGGTGCATACGCACATCAAAACTCATCAGGCTATACGCTTCCCATATGTGTCACTTGCTATATGCCAATTTTACCTTAATAAACTTGTTTTTACAAAAAGGCAAAACAAAGCAGTGAATGAGGGAGAAAGCTAGGATCAGCCGTGGCCCCCAGACAGTGGGGGGGGGGGGCGTGCTGCACAGACGCCCCTGACTTTCCTCTTCAAAGCCTCCCTCAGGATGAGCCAGAGGCCAGCGGGAGCACCCCTCACACCATCTCAGGAAGGGATCCGAGCATCTCAGGGTTGACTGACGGCCACTGGGACGTGTGGCCCAGTCTCCCCAGTGAAGGGCGGCCTCTCTGCTGCAGGGATGCTGTGGCAAGAGTACTTCTATCTGTAACATGAAGAAGGGCTCCCAGCTCTGGGCTCCCTAAAGCTCCTCTCCGAATGCTGCGTTGGCAGGGACCACCCCCCCTCCCTGGGTGACCAGGGGCTGTGTCCCTGGCACAGCCAGCAACTATCTCCTTGTGACACTCTCAGGAAGCCATTCACCTGATGAATAGTCTGCAGTGCCCGCTCCTAGGCCTCCAAACTCCATCCCAAACTCCTCACCGGGCGACCCACCCATGTCTGGGCACCGTGGCTCTCTGCACCCCCCCCCCGCCCTCCCCCACAATAGTCCCAGCGACAAATGACAAATACAAGCAGGACTGAGATGTGAAACTTTTTGATAGACCAATCCAATAGCGATCACAATAAATAATAAGTATTATTTTACACCCCAAAGAGACGTCCCCTTTCCATGATCTCATTCAATTAACAATAATTAAAGGATCTACACAAGGCTACACGATGAGGGACCCACAGAGCCAGGTTCAAAGCCAAGACCGCATCCAAGGTCATGTGCGAATGCTTTCCAAACTTTGTGAACTTTGTACAGCGTTTGTCCTCTTATTTAATTCACAGTTTTCTTTAAACTTGATTACCTTTCATGAAACAACACATCGGTTTTAAATTTCATGTCACTTCTGAAAATGGAAAGGAAGTATCACTTACACAAATGGGAAAAAATAAAGACAAATGCAGTAAACACAAAACAATATTATGAACAGTTGGCTTAGAGCTATTGTCCACAGAAGGCTCCGAGCCCGGGGCTGGCATCAGAAAGGTGTTAAGACAAACACCTAATGGGACTTTGTTCTGGCTGGCCGGCCCCAGAATTGCGCAAAGGGGACTGGAAACTGAGTAACTTTGTCACTGGGTGAGTCCTTGGCAACTATTGCCTAGCCTGTGCTACCAGAACCGTCCGGGTGCCTCTGTACAGGAGGCTCAGCCACCTCTCTAGCCGTTGCAGGAGCCCGTAAGCCAGTGTGGACACCACCCTGTTGTAGCACCATCTTACCAGCTCTGGGACAGCATGGCCGTCAGAAGAGCGCCAGCTTTGTGCGTCTTTGACGCAGGTCTGAGCCCTGACTCTGCAACGTGTCCTGCTCTAGCAGTCGCCTTCTGGGTTGGTCATGGGTCTCCAGAGAAAAGAACCCATCGGAGATAGATGATAGGTAGGTAGGTATGTAGGTAGGTAGTAGATAGGTAGGTAGGTAAATAGGTAGATATTCGTAAGGAGGAACTGGCTTACGTGGTTATGGGGGCCGAGGGGTCCCATGCATCCATCTGCAAGCCGGAGCCCCTGGAAAGCCGGAGGTGGAATTCCCCCAGAGCCTGAAGGCCTGGGAGCCAAAGGAACCAGTGACGTCCATCCTGGTTCAAGGGCAGGAGGAGATGGGGGTCCCAGTTCGATCAGTGAGGCAGAAAGCAAAAGGGGCAAATTCCCCTTCCTCTTCCTTTCCGCTCTGTTCCGGCCCACAGTGGACGGAAGGGCAGCCTCCCTTACTGAGTCCACGGATGATTATTCTGATGCTAATCCCCCCGCCAGAAGCACCCTCACAGACGCCCAGAAATCGTGTTCAACCCAGGCACCCTGTGGCCCACTCCAGCTGACACGGAAGATTACTCATCATTCCCTCCGAGCCTCAGCTGGCGTCTAGCAGCAGAGCATGGTCAGAGGGAGCCCGTTCCCAGCACCCCAGAACCTGGCTGGCACAGCAGCCGGTGGGACGCTCACCTGAGCTGCGTGTGCCTCAGGCCACACACAGGGGCAGTGAGCTCGAACCTGTGCTGGAACCCACCTAACCCACTTTAGCCTATTTTCCTGGCAGAAGTACCAACTCGATGCCTGAAACGTTCTGCCCTTGGGGGTGGGGGGTGGGGGGCTGGGATCAGGCCAAGGCAAAGCCATAAAAGGCAAAACGTGGGGTTCCCTTGGATCTACCTGCCACGCCCAGATCGTGGGGATCCCTCAGAGTCTGCCTGCTGGGTTGCCCGGTCCGTGTGCCTCCAGCTATTGGCAAAGCACAGCGGGAAGCCTGCGGGGCCTTGACTTCCCCTTCCGAGCAGCCTCTCCGGGACCCGGGACGTGCTTTCCCTCTCAGAGGGGATTCGACTTGCCACAGGGCCTTCCAGCAAAAAGTGTGACCGGCTCGTGCTCCCTCCTCGCAATCAATGAACTTCACCACTGACGCCCAGCGTAGCGGTGGAAGAAAACATTTCCACACATTGTCAAGGTCAGGAGGGAGAGCGAGGAGCATAAACGTGGAGCAGCCATTGCTGCAGCCAAACAAACATTGGCATCAGACACACGCAAGCAGAGATTAGCCACACACAGCTGGTTGCCAGCCTCATGCATCTCCTCTTGTGGGTTTTTTCCCTCTGGAGCGTTCCCTGGAGCTCGCTGGCATCTTCACACATTTTGCGTGGGGCCACGGAAAAATGCTGTTTCTTTAAAAAAAAAAATCCATTTTCTGTTAGATTTGATCTGTCCCCCAGTTTAAGGGCTCTGATCATCCAGAGGCAGGAGTTTGTTCTTGGACCCCACACAGCATCTCAGGGAAGGCCACTTGCTCCCCCAAAGTTGAGAGTCCAGAACTGCCCCTCCCCCTATGGTACAGCATCACCTCTCCTTGCAAAGGCTGCTGCTCCCCATTGGTCACCCCTGATTCCTCTGGGACCAATAGCAAAGGACTCGCTCCTGCAGCCTCAGGTGCGTGTGAAGACACGGCGCTGGACCACTAACTGGGAAGGCCAGGACGTGGCTGTTGTCATTCTAGTTTCATGAGATCATGATTCAGTTCGAGGGGTCCATAGGTGGGGGTCGGCTTTGTGTAGATGCAAGGCACTGTCTGGGGTTACAGGGAGCCTGGCCAACCAGGCCCTGAACCCAGCCACCTCCCGTGACCCTGGACAAGTCATTTATCTTCTCAGAGGCTTTGTTTCCCCATCTGCAAAATGAGAATAAATAAAGTTGTCCCTTACTGGTCCTGGTGAGATGCCTGCATCCCTACAGTTAGCTCCGAAGTACAGGACACGGTGTGAGGAGCTGGAGGTAGCCCATGATCATGACCATGTAAATGCCACAGGGGGTCACAGGAAGGGGGAGAATCCACAGTCATTGGGTCTCCTGCTCGGCTAACATGTGATACTGGCCACGCCGGTTCTCCCCAGGGAAAGGGGACAAGTTGTCAGCACACCACAGCCCTTACTTAACCACAGTTCACCTGCATTCAGTTTCCAAGTGAAACACCCTGATGTCAATTGCTTGATTGAAAAGAATCAAAGTTGGGGCACCTGGGTGGCTCGGTCCATTAAGCATCCGACTTTGGCTCAGGTCATGATCTCACAGTTTGTGGGTTCGAGCTCCACATCGGGCTTTGTGCTGACAGCTCAGAGCCTGGAGTTGCTTCAGATTCTGTATGTGTGTCTCTCTCTGCCCCTCTCCCTCTCATTCTCTGTCTCAAAAATAAACATTAGGGGCGCCTGGATGGCTCAGTCAGTTAAGTGTCCAACTTCGGCTCAGGTCATGATCTTATGGCTTGTGGGTTTAAGCCCCGCATCAGGCTCTGTGCTGACATCTTAGAACCTGGAGCCTGCTTCAGATTCTGTGTCTCCCTGTCTCTCTGCCCGTCCCCTGCTTGTACTCTGTCTCTCTCTCTCTCAAAAAAAAAATAAACATTTAAAAAATTTTAAATAAATATTAAAATTTTTTTTTAAATAATAAAAAAAGAAAAGAATCAAAGTAAAAACAAATGTCCCGATTACTCCCTGTGCGTGTGTCTGTTGCCTTTAGGAAGAGCATTCTATCCGGCACCTGATTTTCCAAGGAACAGTGACCTAAAAAAAGTTAAGAACCACTTTCCTATGCTTTCTAAGAGGAAAAGAAGGGAACGCTCTTGAGCCTGGAGAAGGGGAGGTTTAAAGGCACAGGAATTCCCTCTCCCAAGGTTGAAAGGTCATCCCAGGAAAAGCTGCTGTCATTAAAGGCGATGTGGTGGCACAGCGGAATGCATGTCACTGAGAGGGAGCTTCTGCTGAGGACGAAGACGACTTTCCTACCAGTGAGAGTTGTGCAAGCTGCCTCATGGGGGAGAGAAGTGTTCGTTTCATGGAAGGTTCTCTGAACCCAACTGTTTGTCAGGAGGTTCTTTAAGAAATTCCTGCCTCGGGGAGCCTGGGTGGCTTAGTCGGTTAAGCGTCCGACTTTTGCTTAGGTCATGATCTCGCGGTTCGTGGGTTCGAGCCCCGCGTCGGGCTCTGTGCTGACTGCCAGCTCAGAGCCTGGAGCCTGTTTCAGAGTCTGTGACTCCCTCTCTCTCTGACCCTCCCCTGCTCACGCTTTCTCTCTCTCTCTCCTAGAAATAAATAAAAAAAAAAAAAAGAAATTCCTGCCTCAAGGGGAACACTGAACCACATACCTTCAGGGGCCCCTCGCTCCTTGCTATAGATTTGAAGACTCTGAAACTGACCGATGTAATAACATGTGTTGGAAATTGGTCTAAACTGTGATATCCAACGTTCATTAATGAACAGCAAAATAGACACAATCTTCCTTCAGAAAGATTGTCTATCTTTTCACTTTTTTTCTCTACAGTCCACGTTTCCGGAAGGTTCCCCTCCCCCAATACCCACGTTCCTGATCGGTATTCCTCTGCATAGTCACAAACACAAATGGTGGCGAAGAGTATCATCTCCCTAAAGGAAACTAAGTCCTGGCCATTGCACAGTCTCCTGGCCTTCCTTTTTTAGGGTGTAGGGAACAGGCTCAAACATTGGAGGTGTGCAGAGGATAAAGGAACCTAAGGTCACATCTACTTGGTGCTGACAGGTAGCATTTTTAGCTGTCACTTAGTCTCCTAAGGCCATTAAGAACCATCTGAAATCTGACTTCATGAATAATTTCATTCCTCCTGTTTTCCCAAGAACCATAAACTGTAGTTACTTGGTACCATGTGTAATCACTTTCATAGGAGGAGAGCTTTAAAAATTTATGCCGCATATTTCGTACTTGTTATCTTGGCACGCTTAAATGTTTGGGAGCCGGCGTTAAGTAAGGATAAGGGTGAAATTACTCCAAGCCCAAGTTTCCAGGTCTGACTTGCAATTTGTAATTATATCTAAGAGCAAAAGGTGAAATTCACACAGTAGATAAAACAAAAAGAGCACTGGGGCGCCTGGGGGGCTCGGTCAGTTAGGGGTCTGATTTCGGTTCAGGTCATGATCTCACTGTCTGTGAGTTCAAGCCCCGCATCCGGCTTTGTGCTGACAGCTCAGAACCTGGAACCTGCTTCGGATTCTGTGTCTCCCTCTCTCTCTGCCCCTCCCTGCTCATGCTCTGTCTTTCTCTCTCTCTCTCTCAAAAATAAATAGACATTAATAAAAAATTTTTAAGAGCATGGTTTGCTCCTAAACTAAACACATACTTACATGCATCTTCTACTTGAATTTCTTGGTTTAACCCATCAAAATAATTAGGGTTGTAGCCAGGATCAATGCTGGGGTTTTCTCTTTGAACAGTTTATTTATTTAAAAAATTTTTAAATGTTTATTTTTGAGAGAGATAGAGAGTGCACTAACACAAACAGGGAAGGGGCAGAGAGAGGGAGACACAGAATCCGAAGCAGGCTCCAGGCTCTAAGATGTCAGTCCAGAGCCCAACACGGGGCTCAAACCCACAAACCACAATATCATGACCTGAGCTGAAGTCGGACGCTTAACCGGCTGAGCCACCTGGCACCCCTTCTTTGTACAGTTTAAATAATGGTTCTTTGTCTTTCACTTTTGCTGGGAGACCTTTTGGCAAACATAACCAGGGAGTAAACAGTCCTAAGGCCAGCTTCTTATGAAAGTCTTTTCCAGAAGGGGCCCCTGCCAGGACCCTCCAGTATCTCAGGAGAATGGCGTTGCTCCTCGGCATCTGACAACTATGATAGACCTCCTGGCTTAAGGACATCTTACATATTTATGGAATGACATCTTTCTCCATCAAGATTCATGATCTAGATTTTCAGCTACCAAGAGGGACCTCGGCCATTGTTCTAACAAGTGTCAACATTGATGTGGCCCTTTCATTGTTCAGATTCATAGAGCAGAGTGAACAAAAGTCAGAGGCAATGCAAACACACTCACAACTAAATCTTTCAGATTTCAAAGACAGCACAGCAGAGAACGTATTTCATCTAGGAAACCTTAACATGAGTCAGGGAAAGCTTTGTAAATGACATTTCAACGTATGACCCAATATGCTTCTTGAAGCTTGAATTTAAAATTAGTATTCATTGGGGCACCTGGGTGGCTTAGTCGATTGAGTGTCCGGCTTTCGCTTGGGTCATGATCTCGTGGTTCGTGGGTTCGAGCCGTGCGTCGGGCTCTGTGCTGACTGCCAGCTCAGAGCCTGGAGCCTGTTTCAGAGTCTGTGACTCCCTCTCTCTCTGACCCTCCCCTGCTCACTCTCTCTCTCTCTCTCTCCTAGAAATAAATAAAACATTAAAAAAAATTTAAAATTAGTATTCATTATTTTTTTATTTTTGAGAGAGAGAGTGAGAGCATATGAAATGGGGAGGGGTAGAGGGAGGAAAGAATCTTAAGCAGTCTCCAGGCCCGTGAGATCCTGCCCTGAGCCAAAATCAAGAATCAGATGCTTAACCCACTGAGCCCCCCAGGCACCCCGAAAAATAGTATTCTTCTAATTGTTTAGCAAACTCCTTCAACTGTTACAACTGTGAATTTTTAAAACATCATTCCACGCTGGTTGGAGAGCTGAAAGACTAAACTTTGAGGTTCAGTTAAAATGGTTGCTCTATAAGAATTCTGTGATAAACCTTAACTGTGCAATTAGGTGCCTTACAGGATAGCACATGTTTAACAAACCGTTTCTCTTGCACGAAAGTTGGCTGTTAGTGTGATCTCAGGATCTGTGTGTGAGAGGACTATTTTTAATGCAAATTACAGCTTCCACACAACTGTTGAGTCGTGGAGCCTGAGAGACTCACTGGGTCTTAGAACTGTTATTAGTAATTCACGGAAATTGATTACCTGAAGAACAGTGAGGTCTTTACTATTTTGTGGCAGAGATGGGAAACACAACTGTTAGTTGTCAGGGTGATTTTTTTTTCTTTAAAAAAACATTCATTAAAACTGCTGGAAAGCATGCCGGTTACAACAGGAGTTTGCAATTTTCTGAGTACTTTATGCGTCTTGGAGGAGGATTCATTATAACAACAGAGCACTGGGCTGACTCCATTTGTGAGAAACAATGGCCTCTTTGGAAATGCTAGATGTGTAACAAAATAAATGTACACTGCCCTCACAGAGATAAAAATATTGATCTTAGGAGCATCACAGCCTAAAAACTACAGGTTATTGGAAAATAATGAAATCTCTTCTTTCTGCTCCAGCATCTTAACGCCCCTGATTATCACTAGGGTACTTAATTATCTGGTGAGCACATCTTCAGTAATGGGCAGAGTTCTAAAGAGAAACAATCAAAAATTGCTGGTTTGATTTTTTGCTTGTTGCGTTTTCCCCTGAGAGGTTGAAATTAAGTGCCTTCCTTCCTCCTGTAATATATTCTTAAATCAGGACTGTCAAGAAAACATGATGCTGGAGGTTAAGAAATACCCTAGTAAATGCGAGCCACCTGGATAATTAAATTTAAAATGTTCTCCCTTCCAAATTAACCAGACACCGCCTTGGTTACTTCAATTCCCACTTTCCTGCTAATTTCCTGGACCCATCATGGTGTAATGAATTCTTTATTCTTAATTGACTCTTCTTAGCCTAATTCCACTGGATTAAAAAAAAAAGTCACAACAAAAGCAAGAACTATTTGCTCTTTACACAAGTTTCACTTTAAATATAAAGGCTATAAAGGCATTGGTACGTTAAAAGTAAAAGACGGAAAAGATATACCATAATCTTTGCTATTAGTCCAAATTATAGGAAAATTGCTGTGGCTCCATTAATATCAGACACAGGATTAAAGGAAAGGAGAACCAGAAGAGATAAAGAGGGGGTGGTAATAAAAGGGTTCACTAATCAGAAAGACATAGCAATTCTAAATATGTTTGCACCCAGTGACAGAGCACAGGGAAACCTTCAAAAATAAAGAGCTGGAGGCAGAAGGAGGGGAAACAGGATAGTTGATGATTTTAACATTCCACTCTCAGTAATTGATGGACCAGTAGACAGAAGTCGAACAAATCGCGGCTAGACATGAGAGATCTGGAATATTCAAGGAAGTCCCACAAACCATAAGTCAAGGACAGCTCCAACAGATACATGGGGGGAGGGGAGATGGGTAGGGGTGATTACGGAAGAGGAATCCGAAAAAGCTAACAGGCAAATTAAAAGACACTCAAATGTGTTAGTAATCAGAGAGGGAGAGTGAAACCAGTGAAGAGGTATCACTTGACATCTGTAAGACTGGCAAAAATTAGGACTGCAAGCATCGGAAGGGACGTGGGGATGTGAGATTTTCATGAACTGGAGGTAAAAACGTAAAAAGTTACAGCCGTTCTGAGAAAGATTTTGGCTCTTCAGAGTCAAAGTCAGTATTATGGACCCCATGATTCAGCCATCTCAGCCCGAATAAACATCCCCAAGAAACTCCCCATCAGACCCAAAGAGGGACATATCCACGTTTGTTCCCCAAAAGAGCATATACAAGCATGGAGATGGTAGCAAAGGGGCGAGGGGGAGGGGTGGGTGGTTTACTTGACACGCGCTGGGTTGCAAGCCTTGGAATGTGGACGAGGCAATGACCTTCAGCAACGTGGATGGATTGTCATCCTAGTGCTCAGCGAAGAAAGTAAGAAGCGGAGATACATAACCGAATACCATTTATGTAACATACAAATGCATGCACACAAACAACAGTGCACATTTTCAAAAAACCCTTACAAACAAAAAACAAACACACTGAATTAGAATTGTTGTTCCCTATGGCAAGGAGGTGAATAATGATGGGGATTCGGAGTAAAAGAAAATAAAGGTAAAAAACCAGGAGCAAGGAAGAAAGAAAGGAAAATGTTTTAATGTGCGTGGAAACATTCATACACACACACACACACACACACAACCTTGAGACACAACACACAATCATAGGGAATAACCAATTGGGTAGATCCACTAAATAGATTATTAAGATTGTATAGGAACTTTGTCAGTGCTTATGATATCATGGCTAAATTTTTAAAAAAAGGATATGCATTTTATCACAATGTGAAAATGACCATTTTTTTTAAAAGAAAGTTTGCATCCATACACACATAGGAAAAAAGATCAAAAGGGAAAGAATTAAAATGCTAAAAATAATAGTATTAGGATGGTGTGATTATGGATCATTGTTTTCCTTTTTACTCGGTTACATTTACATTTATTTATATTTATTTTCATGGGCTCTGTTTCAACATTTCTTCATAATCTATATTCTCATTTCTCTCTCAGACACAATGCTGATCCCTTATAAATAAATACAGAAAAAGAACAAATTTTTACCTGAACATAAAGGGTACCTAGATAACTCTCAGATCTCCAAACTGCCCAGAAAGTTGGTCAGCTGGAACACCACGTTCGGTATTTGATCACAGCACACTTGTACCTCAGTGACCCCAGTAGCAAAGGGGTGCGCCCGCTTGCTTGGGAGAAGTCATTGGACTACTTTGGGATCCAGAATTTGCTAATGGGGACCCTATGGCTTAAATTCTGTTAAAAAACTGGAAACTGCCCATGATTACTTGTGGCAGGACTTTTACTGTGTTCTCAAGGCCAGGTCGGTATAGGGAGGGAGTGCCGGCTAGTTTTGATATTTTTCCTTCTTTTTTTCTTCCCTGAATATTTGTGGTGATTTTCTTCCTATTTTAATAAGGACATTGTTAGTGCAGAGACTTATTTTGAGAAATTGTGCCATGGCGTCTTGTTTCCATTCCTCACTGTCGGTAATCCTAACAGCGAGGGAAGAACCAATTCAATGGGAAAAGATGAGTCTAGTGTTTAAAGGGTCAGTGATCAGGGGTGACTGCGAGGGGACCAAATATTCCGATTTCGTTTAGACCCACAGCCAGGACCATGTTGTCACTCTCTAGTTTGAATTCCAGTGGTTTTTTTGCAGAGACGTATAAAGTGTGGATTATGAATGAAGACAAAACCGTGGAATTTAATTTGCCAAGGGACCCTTCCACAGAAGCTCACAGAGCTGCAGACGTCAACTTTACCCCAGCAAAGGAATCCCCAGAGGGAGGCCATAAATCTCAAATATTGTCCGCAGATGTGCAGTAATCAGAAACCACCCATATAATCTAGGGCGGTTCCTTTTTTTCCTGTCCCCTCCTAATTTTTTCTGATGTCTCTTTCCACTCTCCTCTCCCCTGCTCCTATCTCTTAAGACACATAATCAGAGGACGTCTCCGGGTCTTATCAGACATCTGTGGTTTTCCTTTCCCTCCATAACTGTCAGAAAAAAGAAAGTGGATAGTAGTTATCTGCAAAGTATCCTGTATTTCACCTTTATTATCTGTAGGCTACACTATCATAGATCTAACCCCTTGACAGTAATAAAGAGAAAATCTTTTTAAGAAATTGATCTACCATGGCTGCCTATTCTTCCTCAGAGGATGTGATCCCTCCATTTATTACAGAATAATCGTCCCGATGCCAAAGTGTGTGATGTAATATGCTAAGAGCACATTGTGACCCATCCGTCAGGACACATGGCAGCGGGCACGTGGCCGAGCTTCGCTTGTCTTGCCCAGATGGTGGCCAGGTCAGGGTAGGTCCTGGCCGCCCCGAGAAGCACAGCAGCATGTCACATTTAGACAGAACATTCCAGGAGGGGAGGAGGGATACTACTGCCTTCATTCACCTTTATGGGGTTATTTTAATGAGATTGCTTTGGAACTTGACACAATAATTCTGGAGCTTTCTGGGAGAACTAACTTGTGAGAACAACAAGAAAAATTCTGAAATAGAAGAATCATTACGGAGTGTTTCCCTGGCCGACACCAGAACCCACAATGCGGGTTTCTGGAACAGCATTCCTGGCACAGCAACAATCAAACAAGTGAAATAGAACAGAATGTACGTAAGCGAACCCGAGGTTAGAGAAGGAAATAGTATTTAAGGACGATGCCTGCAATCAATGAGCGAAAGATGGATTATTTAATAAGCGGATACGGAGAAGCTCACTAGCTATTTGTATCCCCACCTTGGTCCTCACACCAAAATAAATTAGGGTTGGGGCACCTGGGTGGCTTAGTCGGTTAAGCGTCCGACTTTCGCTTAGGTCATGATCTCGCGGTTCGTGGGTTCGAGCCCCGCGTCGGGCTCTGTGCTGACAGCTCAGAGCCTGGGGCCTGCTTCAGATTCTGTGTCTCCCTCTCTCTCTGATCCTCCCCTGCTCACGCTGTCTCTCTCTCTCTCCTAGAAATAAATAAAAAAAAATATTTAAAAAAATAAAATAAATTAGGGTTGGATCAAAGGGTTCAACGTAAAGTTGTAACTATAACTCTAACACCGTTAGAATAAAACAGTGGGGAAGACTCCTCTGCTCTTGCAATCGTACTTCCTCAAAAGAAACAGGCCAGAAAACTTTCAAGATCGAATCTTTTCTTACATGGAAATCTTTACATTTCTTCTTCATGTCAAAAGATACCATCAAGATTAAAGACAAACTAGAAACTGAGAAAACATTTGTAAGATATACGACAAAGGATTAACATTGCTAATTTACAAACACAGCAATATCAAACAGAAAAATGGGTAAAGGACTAGAATAGGCTATTCACAAAAGTACACGCAGTGTTTAAATGTGTAAAAATTCAGCTTGCTGACACTTAAAATAAATGAAAATTAAAGCCACAGTGAAATATTTTTCGGTATCAAGTTGGCAGGGATTTAAAAGAGTGAAGGGGGAAAGGGGAACAGGTGTTTTCATATTCCGCTGATGGGAGAATAAATTGCTAAAACCTGTTGCATAGAAATTTGGCACTAACTCTCAAATTGTGATCATCATAATAATAACCAGCACCTTTGTCTCTTACTGCCTTTCATGGGCATCGCTTCCAAGGTTTTATTATTGTTTTGTGTAACATAATTTACACACATATCATACGCACACATACAATTTTATCTAGGAAGTATTGTTTAGTTTTGTTTTATCATGGGCTTTTTAAAGACAAAGAGTAGGGGCGCCTGGGTAGCTGAGTTGGTTAAGCATCTGACTTCGGCTCAGGTCATGATTTCACAATCCATGAGTTCGAGCCCCACGCGGGGGTCTCTGTGCTGACAGCTCAGAGCCTGGAGCCTGCTTCACATTCTGTGTCTCCTTCTCTCTGCCCCTCTCCTGCTCACACTCTGTCTCTCTCTCTCTCTGTCTCTCTCTCAAAATAAAATAAAAACATTAAAAAAATTTTAATGAATAAATAAAAATAAAGAGTAGACACTGAAGCTTGTTAATTAAATTTCTGGTATCTATTGATAATATATAGTGGGATATATTAATAGATTTCTTACTATTAAAGCAGCTTTTCTCTTCTACTAAACAATCTCCTTTAATATACCTTTAGTATCTCATAGGGTCTATACTTCAATAGAGGATTCTAATTTTTCCCCAGGTTTTGAGTGAGATTATCCTGCCATTTGTCAATACATTGGTTGGGCTGTTGCATGCTCTATTTTACAAACTCTGGCATTCAAACAGGATTTTAGTGACTTTCCTTATTTCTCTGTGCTCTCAAAGAGCTAACAAGGCACAGAAATTCTCTGTACCTTAAAGGTCTGAAGGAACTGGTCATGAAACCCTCTGGATAAAAGTCTTTACACTCTGGGGGCGCCTGGGTGGCTTAGTCGGTTAAGCGTCGGACTTTCGCTTAGGTCATGATCTCGCGGTTCGTGGGTTCGAGCCCCGCGTCGGGCTCTGTGCTGACTGCCAGCTCAGAGCCTGGAGCCTGTTTCAGAGTCTGTGTCTCCCTCTCTCTCTGACCCTCCCCTGCTCACGCTGTCTCTCTCTCTCTCTCTCCTAGAAATAAATAAAAAAATATTAACAAAAAAAAAAGTCTTTACACTCTGACTTCTTAATTCCTCTCAGCCCTTTCCTTGGTTATTACCCCATTTTGATTTTCTAGTTACCTCTCGGTTGATTAGAATCTTGAGTATTTTCCTTGAAAATCATCTACCTCATCCTTGTGTTTAAGTTGATTAGCATAGAAATAAGCAAAGTACCATCTTAGAGTCCTTCAAATTAAAAAAAAATTTATATTTATTATTGAGACAGAGAGATAGAGCATGAGTAGGGGAGGGGAAGGGCAGAGAGAGAGGGAGACACAGAATCAGAAGCAGCTCCAGGCTCTGAGCTGTCAGCATAGAGCCCGACGTCGGGCTCGAACCTACAAACTGTGAGATCAAGACCTGAGCCGTGGGGCGCCTGGGGGGCTTAGTCGGTTGAGCGTCCGACTTTCGCTTAGGTCATGATCTCGCGGTTCGTGGGTTCGAGCCCCGAGTCGGGCTCTGTGCTGACTGCCAGCTCAGAGCCTGGAGCCTGTTTCAGAGTCTGTGTCTCCCTCTCTCTCTGACCCTCCCCTGCTCATGCTGTCTCTCTCTCTCTCTCCTAGAAATAAAAAAAAATATATATAAGTTGATTTAAATACTTTAAAAAAAAAAAAAAAAGACCTGAGCCGAAGTCGGACGCTTAATCAACTGAGCCAACAAGAGCCCCCAAATCCTTCAAATTTTATCAACATCTATGCTTAGTCTCCCTGAGTGAATTCTAGTTTTGTACTGGGGCTTTCTCTCCCAGATCTTGACTGAGCTAGTTAGTAAACGAATGCGATGTGTTAATTATCCCCTGACCTCCCGAAGAACTCTCTCTTGTGTGTTTTAGTTATGCCATTTTCTAACTAATTAACATGTAATTTTAAGTCTGTTTTTCACTCCTATTTTCTAAAAATTTGTGAACTCTGTTTTAAAATAGATTTTCATTTTCAGAGCACTTTTAGGTTCACAGCAAAATGGAGCAGAATATAGATTCTTTTCTATTATCTGAATTGGATACTTGAATTATGTATTTTTCCTCTTTATTTAATAAAGTGCTTAATAGAAAATGACTGTACAGTCCACTTTTCAGCTATATCTCAAAAGTTTTAAAATTGTATTTTTATTGTCATCATTTCCTAGATATTATATATAGTTATAGAATACAGGTTTATATATATAGTTACAGATACAGGTTTTATTTCCTTTTTGATTTAAAAATGGGATAAAAGGGAGAGTTTTTGTTTGGTTTGCAGGCTTTTGGAGTTTCTTTTTCACTTTTGTTGTTAGCTCCCAGAATGTTTGGCAGGGACTGTAGTACTTTTTCTTCTTTAGGGAACACATCAAGGTTTTGTCATGATTTAACTGTGAAAATGTGCACACGTACCATTGGCATATGAAAAGGTACACTGTGTAAAGTTAATATATTTACTAGATCTGCTTTGTTAATTTTATTATTCAGATTTCTGCGTATTCACTTTTGTTTCCTATTTGGTCCCTAAAGTAGAGGTTCTTTTGTTTTAAGCTTATAAGCTTTGTGAAATCTTTTTTTTTTTTTTTTTTTTTTGAGAGACAGAGACAGAGAGAGCATGAGTGGCAGAGGAGCAGAGGGAGAGGAAGAGAGTATCCTAAGCAGCCTCCACACCCAACAGGGAGCTCAATCTCATGAGATCATTACCTGAGCTGATATCAAGATTTGGATGCTTAACTGACCAAGTCACCCAGGTGCCCCCACCCCCATCTCCCACCCAGAGGAGTTTTAAGGTCTTCCATTAAAATTTGATTTTGATTTTTTTCTCTTGCATTTCTTGAGTTTTTCCCAATGATAGATTTTATTAAGAAAGATATGACAATTCTATCTTAATTGTATACTATACCCTGTGTGTTAGTAAAAGCTCTTTACATTGCAAATGATAGAAAACCCAACTCAAACTTGCCTGAACAATAAATGGAATGAACTGGTTCTTGTAACTAACAGACAAGCTTCAGGTGAGGCTTGATCCAGCAACCTCATTTGGCACCACCAAGATCTTGGTTACTCTTCCTCTTTCTACTCTTTTGGAGTATCTATTTTTTTTTAATGTTCATTTATTTATTTTTGAGCAAGAGAGAGCGGGGGAGGGGCAGAAAGCAAGGGGGACAGAGAATCCGAAGCAGGTTCCACACTGTCAGCACAGAGTGGGACACAGGGCTTGAACTCACAACTCATAAACCGTGAGATCATGACCTGAGCCAAAGTTGGATGCTTAACCAACTGAGTCACCCAGGCGCCCCTATTGTTTTTACGGTCTCATCCCAAAGCTAAAAATTGGTCCTTCCCAACTCAAGACACATGGTTAATAATAGAAGAAAGTTAAATTCCTCAAGGGGGATCAGGACAATACAGCATTGGGGAAAAACGTTCTGGAAATGGAATTACCAACTATTCACTACCATCATAGCAATGATCCCATTCAATGCCTCTTTCCTTGAACTTTTCTTTATTTGATATTCATACTGTAATCTGTTTTTATTCGTTCTGTTTGCCATATTTTTGCCTATCGTTATACTATGTTTCAGTATGTTTTTCAATTTATGTCCTTTATTTATTTTTTTAAGTTTATTTATTTATTTTGGGAGGGGGGGAGGGGCAGACAGGAGACAGAGGATCCCAACCAGTGTGCAGAACCTGATGCGGGGCTCGAACCCACAAACCGTGAGATCGTGACCTGAGCCAAAATCAAGAGTCAGACGCTTAACCGACTGGACCACCCAGGCAGCCCTATTTGTGTCCTTTAGAAACGACACCACATCGCTGAGGCACCCTCATGACTGATCCGCCCAAACCACCCCTTTACACAGCAGGCGTGTAAAGTTAACCTCTCCTGCGGCAGCTCCAACACTCACCGGTGACCTTTCTACCCTTGCCAGAGGCAGGACCCTTGTGCTTGTCATGTCCCTGACTCTGGGCCCCCGGGTTCAGAGAAGCCCCAGGTGCTGTCACAGCTGTCACTGTCATTGTCATTGTCCTTGAAAGCCTGCACATCTGCCGCTCGGACCACTGCACTCCCTGCGGTCGCCACCTTACTTTCAACCCCTTTACTATCTCCCATCTCCTGTCCCCAGCTGGTGTCCTGCAAGGCCAGGTGCAGCGCTCCCGCCTGAGCTCCCGCCTCTCAGCTTTCTGCCCGGGCTGCCGGGGCGGGCCACATCTAGGGGCCTGCCCGTGCCGCCGCAGGTTTGCCTCCACGTGGAAGGAGGTCCTGACCACACACAGCACGGCTCTGCCCACGGGCTGCATCTGCACCGGGGCCGGGCGAGGCGCCCACGGGACAGCCAGGAGGTGTGAAGGGCCTGGGAGGCCGTGGCACCCGTGGCCAGGGAAGTGGTGACAATCACCCAGCTGCCTCAGCGTGCCATCGGGTTGACTTCCAGCTGCAGGTGGACGGATTGAGCCCATCCCAGTGACTGGCTCCAGAATTCAGCCTTTTTATTTTGGCTTCCTTGTCTGGCCTGTCTCACCTCTTCACCGCTAGCCAGTACTTCCCGGGATCCCTTTACAAATAAACCCCCTCGAATCCTTATCTCAGGATCCGCTTCCAGGGGAACCCAAATCAAGACGGCCCTGTGAAGAGATCAAAGACACTATTTTAACCGTTGCCATGCAGAACTCTGTTTATTTAAGTTATCTGATGAATAATGGAGAGTTGTCTTACTGAAGGTGATCGCTATGTTTACAAAAACCCAGTTAAACACAAGAGCGTGTGTTGGACACTTTCTCTGTCCACTGTGCTAAGTGAGGTAGCAAGGCAGACGTGAGGATTGATGCGCACTGTGTCCAGCCACCCAGGTCTTAGAAGGGGAGGGCGCTGAGCCATTTACAGAAATCTCTCTGACTCGGAGAGGGTTACTAGTGTTACAGAACATGCAATGTGTTGGAGCTTCTGACTCCGGGCCTCCCTCTCTCTCTGCCCCTCCCCTGCTCACTCTCTCTCTCTCTCTTTCTCTCTCTCTCTCTCAAAAATTAATAAGGAAAAATTTAAAAAAATTTTAATTAAATAATTTAAAAATTAAGAACTTTTAGAAAAGAAGAAATTATGTTTCTCATTTTCATTGTCTTAACAGCTACCCTAGAGATTTTAACACACACATTTAATTTACCAAAATGTGTAACTCATGACTATCCTTACTCTCCTCCAAAACAATGCAAGGCCTTATAACTGTTTAATTGTAGAGGAGCTCAGCTGGCTCAGTTGGAAGAACATGTGATTCTACATCTCTGGGTTGTGAGTTTGAGCCTTACGCTGGGTGTAGAGATCACTTAAAATATGTAAATAAATAACTTTTAAAAAAAAAACTCTTTAATTCTGAGAACGCCCTCCAGATGTTAGTGCTATTTTATAAGAGTTCTGTTTTTTCTCCCAGGAGAATTGCTAATATTGTTTTATTCAGTCTGTGTTTCCTTCACTCCTTATTTCTTCCTGCATCTCAGACCGTCTGGATTGCATTCCTTCTGCCTAACATCGATCTTTTAGGATTTCCTTTACTTAGAGGTGTACAGATAGCAAAGTCTCTCCGTTTTCTAGACAGATATTCTCCTGGGTACATTAATCTAGGTCAATAGTTGTTTTCTCCTAGGATGAGGATGGTACCATTCTTCCCTGCTTGGGCTTCTGTTGTGCCTACTGAGAAGTCAGTGGTCCATCCAACTGCCATTCATTTGCAGGTAATTTACTTCCCTTTGGATATTTTTTGGGCTTGTCTCTGTTCCTGGTGGTCTACGTGTGGTGAGGAGTCTATGTGTAGGATTTTCTTTTATTTTTCCATCTTTCCTGGGCTTCACTGGGCTTTCTCAATCTGTACACTGGCATCTTCCATGTGTTGTGGGGCTTGACTGACTAGAATCTCTTCAAACATTGCCTCCGCACCATCTTCTTCCAGTTTTCTTTCAGAAACTCTGATCAGACATTTGTTGGACCATCTCGTTCCATCCGGCACGTCTGCCACTCCTTCTCCCATTCCATGTCTTAATCTCTCTGTGTGGTTCACTGGGAAAGTTTTTAGACTTGCCTTTTCCTTGTGTCTAGTTACCTTCCACTGAGTTTTCAATATGAACCATTCTGGGTTTCATTTTAAAATTCTATTTGTTTATTTTTCAAATCTGCTCACTCATTATCTATAATCTCTTCTTGTTTAATCATCTTTTCATTAACTCATTTTATTTCTTAAAATGTTGACCTCTCCTTATTGTGTATTCTTTATGTGATAATTTCAACAATGACTCATCTGGGAATCTGATTCTCCTCTCTCCGCTGGCTTTCACTCTTGATTATTTTCTTGTGGCTTTTACTATGTATATATTTCTAGGAAGTTTATATGTGTGGGTTAGGTTGAGGCCCAAGCTGAAGGTGGATTTGCCCAGAGAAGAGAGAGGCGATTTGCTTCTGCTAAGCTTCTAGGAAGACAACCAGCCTGGAGCCCCTTTAAATTTTCTGGAGATAAATTAGCCTCAGAATACATTTTAGGTGTAAATCTTGTGCTTATAGATTGGCATGGAGGCATACTTCCTCCAATACCATGTTTCTGAAACATAATTTTACTTGCATTTTGGGGGATGGGAGAAAAGTGGTTTCATTTCCAGTTTCCTCTTTTTTTAATGTTTATTTATTTATTTTGAGAGTGAAAGAAGAGGCAGAAAGAGAGGGAAAAAGAGATTCCCAAGCCATCTCGGCACTGCCAGTGCACAGAGCCCAAAGTGGGGCTCGGTCTCATGAACTGTGAGATCATGACCTGAGCCAAAATCAAGAGTCAGATGCTTAACCGACTGAGCCACCCAGGCGCCCTCTACTTGACTCTTACACTAATGAGATAACCCTTTAGAGCAGGGTTTCTCAATCTCATCACTACTGACATTTTGGACCAGATGATTCTCTGTTGGGAGAGGCTGTCCTATACATTGTAGGGTGTTTAGCGGCATCCCTGGCCTTTACCCAGAAAATGCCAGTAGCACCTCTCCAACCATGACAATCAAAAATGTCTCCAGACACTGCCACATGGTGGGCAAGATCACGCCCAGTTAAGAAAGAACTGCTGCTTTAGAGTACCGGTAGCAATTCTTCTTTCAGACTCCATCCCTTCCCAAGGAGCTATGAAAATCAAAGTTCAAGGTTATCCTGTTCATCAAATGCTCCCAAGAGGAAAACCAGCTTACCTCAGTAGGTAGTTGGATAATGCCTAATCCATTAGGACCCACGCTCTTGCAAGAAAAAGGTAAAGACGCAGACACGCAGAAGAGGGATGGTGTGATGACACAGGGAGAAGAGGACCATCTGAAAGCCAAGGACAGAGGCCTCTGAAGACACCTTGATATCAGACCTCCAGGCCCTGGAATTATAAGAAAATGAGTGTCTCTGTTGTTTAAGCCCCTGGTCTGAGGTACCTGTTATGGCGGTCCTAACAAGCTAGTATGTCTCTTCACCTTGATTTTCTTCTATTCTTAGTGTACTATTAGTACCCAGTTTGCAGACTGGGGCCAGTTAGTACCTGTGATTAGAACATATGGAGCACCTGGGTGGTTCAGTTGGTTAAGCGTCCCACTTTGACTCAGGTCATGATCTCACAGTTCATGAGTTCGAGCCCCACGTTGGGTTCTCCGCTGTCAGCACAGAGCCCACTTCGGATCCTCTGTCTCCCTGTCTCTCTCTCTCCCCCTCCCCCATTCGCTCTCCCTCATTCTCTCAAAAATAAATAAACATTAAAATATTTTTAAAAAGAACTATCGCCAGTGACGCCAAGGTCAGGGACTCAGTCCCAGGGTGGAAATCAGAAGGGAAACATCTCCGTCACCACAGAACACCCCTAACGCCAAAGCAACAGCTAGACAGAAAGGTTTGCCTAGCATGGGGCCAAGCCAAGAGAAAGTCTGCTGGCCCATCAGCACTTCCTAAAAAACGTCCGTGAAGTCCAAGTGCTACTGGTGGTGTGATTTCATCCTCCTGAGGTGAACATATGCTCTTTTTCACAACCCTTACCCCAATACTTCCTGGTTAGAAGCTAAAAGCTGGGTCTCTCGATAAGTCCCTCCTCAGACCAGCACGATACACTCTTGAAGATGAGACGCCAATCTATTCTGGGGACGGAGAGGAGCATTTCTCAAAACCTACGTTAGCCAGGAGAAACTTTGAGACTCTGGCTCCACATGCAAATGTGGAGTTTATTTGAAGAAGTTTTCCCCTGACTCAACCAGAGAGGGGAACTGAACCCTGACCCTCAGCCCATTCATCATAGCAAAGTATGTACAAGTGCAAGGAAGAGAGATGCCAACGGAGGTTCCTCGCAGAGAGCACTCTTTGTGTCCTGTGCGTCTGATTTTCATTTCCCACCATTTCACAGCTAGGTTTTGTCTTTCTTCTATTTTCCCCTTCTTTTCTAATCAATAACTCACAGAGCCCAAAAGGGGACTTGCCCTGGCTCCTTGATTTGCTGTATACATCACTTGAAGTGTTACATTTTAGAACCCAATTTTTAAAAATCATTTATACTTCAGAGTAGAAAAATAGCAACATTACTAGAAGATTCAATTAAATTACCCCAGGTTAATGCGTTCACTGTCAGCAATGAATAAGCCACAAGTACATAGCCAATGAATAGACTATAAAGCTCTATTTCTTTCACAGATCTATAGTCTATTCTGCAAGCATATTAAAATATATTTTCTAATAGAAAAAAAAATGAGATGCCCTTTTGTTTACTCCTTTTTACAGCAAGTTAGTGCCTATCATTCCCAGGACAATGGTTTCTTTAAAACTACAATAGCTTTTATCTCTTCCAGCCCCAGAGGACACTGGGAAAATCTCTCACTTGGGTTAACTTTGCTGAATATATTTAACCAGTAAATTATTTGCCTTCCCAACTGGAAGAACCAATATACATTTATGTCCTAGGAATGTTTTGTTTTACTAACTTTATGAGTGAAGACCTCAATAGTAGCAAAGCCAGGGGACATTTAATTAAGTTATATTTGCTTTTTCATGATCTTTAGCTCTAGCTTATAAATCAAGAATCAATGAGTACTTAATTTCCTCTTATAGCATTAAAAGTAATTGCTTCATAAATTCACTTTAGTAATCCAAATATTTGCACACAGTACAGCACAAAGAGAAGTTGTTTCGCTGATGAGATCCTAACTTTTATTTTATTAGTATAAAATGGAGCTTGCTCGTTTTATAGCTTATGATTTTCCTGGCTGCCTCAAATTCCTTTTTGAAGCAGACAGGATATAAATTTAAAATAAATACAATTATGACTTCGCTTGAGAAAAAAAAAAAAAAGGCCAGTCTACTTATTTAAAATATAAAAAGACATCATCGTTGCAGATACATTTCTGCTTAGTAGAGTATAACTACAATGAGAAATTCTTTCCCCCCAAATTAGGTACACTCAGAAAGCAACAAAAAATATTTTCAAGCCTGGTATAACCTTTATCTGTATGTTTTATTGTGGGGGGGAGGGAGGAAGTCTTCATAAAATTATTACCTGTGCCGCTACACGATTTTGCTCTGCCCCAGAGGCTGAACATGTTTTGTGTTCTTTAACTGCCCTGGTCTCAGTATTTCCCTAAATTTGGATAGCACATTACGATTTCCAAAACGCATTTACAGGGGCCAAGTGGTCCAAGTCTCCATAAACTGGAGACCACGTTCCTGGCTTTAACTAAAGGAAGAGCCCAGCGAGGCGCAAGATGGGGGGAGGCACCCAGCACTCGGGTGGCGGCTGGGGCCGTGGCTGCCCCACTGCGACTGCCACCTGTGCCGTTTCATTCGATATATATATATTTTTTTAAGTATGTATTTATTTTTGAGAGAGAGACAGAGACAGAGCATGAGTGGCAGGGGGGTGGGGTAGGGGGCAGAGAAGGAGACACAGAATCCAAAGCAGCTCCAGGCTCTGAGCTGTCAGCACAGAGCCCGATACGGGGCTCGAACTCACAAACCTGGAGATCATGTGCTGAGCCAAAGTCAGACATTTAACTGACTGAGTCACCCAGAAGCCCCTCACTCAACACATATTTCAGCACCTTCTGTGTGTCAGCTACTTAAGGAGCTTATGGTCCAGCAGTAACATGGATGAACCTAGAAAACACGCCCGTGAAAGAAGTCATCAGGAAAGACCACATATTATTTGATTCCATGCATGTGAATTGTCCAAAATGGCAAATCTGGGGGGTTGAAGGGTGGGAAGGAGAGAGGAATGGGGGAAGGGGAACAGGTAACGTGTGTGGGGTTTCTCTGAGGGGCAACAAAAATGTTCTAAAATTGACTGTGGTGGTGGATCCACAACTCTGTAAACATAAAACCACTGAATTATATACACACTGAAAGTGGGCAAATTGTATGGTGTGTGCATTATATCTCAATTAAGTTGTTTTGTTTTGTTTTGTTTAAAAGCTAGACAGAGCAACTAAAGAAGCCATACCTCCTGCCCCCGAGGGGGTGGATGCTGACCTGCTCTGTCCCAGCTGTCCCCAGCGCACTGGCCCGCTCTGTGCCCACGGCTACATTCCCCAAAGGCAGCAGCAGCCCCGGAGACACCCCCGGGGGCCACGTGAAACGGCGACGCTGTTCCCTCCCTCCAGCGCCTGCCGCTCAGACCTCGTTGAGAGTGTGGGACAAACAGCATGGGTGTGGGGGTGAGTCCTTTCCTCGTCAGACACCAGGCTCTGCTAAGACCAGAGAAGCAACCTGGAGGAAGGGCACGTAGCCTGGACCCTCAGAAGGGACAGATGTCCTCAGTACCTGGGATCCTGTTACATCGGACAGCAGCCTTGGTGCTCCTGGCTGCAAGCCAGCTCCAAGAAGTTCCCGGAGGCCTCCTGCCGGGCACGCGGGGGGGGGGGGATGCTGATGCACTCGGCACATCTGAAGTCTAAGCGACCTCATTCCAGAAACTCACCAGTAGAAAAACTGCCACTACAATTTGTCTTGCCTTGATAAGCCACCCTCTTTCCGCCTCCCTATCTATCTGCACAGGCAGGTGGCGCCGTCCACAACCTGGCTTCTGTCCCTCCAGCTGGTGGCATCTTACACACCTCTTTGCAGGTCCCGCTCAGGGCCACCTCCTCCGCGAACTGATCAGTAAGCCCTTCCGGTGTTCTGTTAAAGTCAAGGTACTCATTTGGTGATATGATTTGTCTCTTGTGAGCCTGGGACCCGGGGATGCCTGCTTTATCTTCCAGTGGCCCCAGCCTAGAGCCCTGCGCCCACAGAGACGCCACCCCGCTGAGGTTATCCAACTTGAACCGAGTTCAGTCATTTCACATGCAGAGACTTGGATGAGGAGCATGTAGGCAGAAGCGTCAGAGAGCTACTTCCAAAAGCCTGAAAAGAAAAACAAGCATGTTTCTTTAGTGATATCAAACGAGACAAAGGAAAGAAGAAACCGCCGGAGGTCACAGACAACCATCAGAGTGGAAGCTTTCCACTGGAGCTCAATGGAATAATCAAGATTTATTTTTTAAATATCGTTATTAAATAAACATTATAGCAACTTTTGCATATCCAACTTATTTATAGCTTAAGGCATGAAAAACTACATTAGTATGTTGAATTATAAGAATCCAGTGCAGCCTGCTAGCTGACAGCACGTCAAATTATTTGCAAATATTTTCTGGAACAGTAACCTTGAAGGATGCCAGCCCCGTTCAGTGTAACCTTATCACAAGACAGGAAGGGAGCGTGGAGATGAGTCCAAGGCAAAGAATGCTCCAGGTCCCTGCAACCTCTGTCGGCTGTTTGAACAAGGAGCTTATCCCCCATCGCAGCCAAAAGCCGCGCGTGTATCTCTTGGGCATTTACGTCTCTCTCGGCTGCACTTTAAAAAGATGCTATGCAGAAGGCCCCCTTGAGAAATGGTGCTCTGGGCAGGGATTTGTGAGTACATTAGTCACATTTAAGAGGCTTTATATCCTCCCGTCTGCAATAACATAGTTCTGTGAAAATTATGTAATCATTTTAACAAAGAGTCTCTAATTGACATGAAAAGGCAAAGTCAAAATAAAAACTAATTTCAGCATGAGCAGTACAGACTCTTCATCTTCACCGCACCCACCCACCCCCCAGGGGAGCGTGGGGCAGGTTCGGGGGTAGAGGGGGGTAGGGGGGTTGGAGAAGCACAGCAAGACCTTTCCGTAGCTCTTGGCCTTGTGAAAACCTTAGTGGCGGATTCCTCCAGGGAGTGATTTTTCTTTAATATCCAATATCTCTACCTTTCAAACACCTCAAACGTGTTCCTTTTCTTCTAATATTCAACATTATCTTCAGTACTTTAAATACCTTTCCTTCCACCAAGAAGAAAAATACCTGTCTTTTGATGAAAAGCTATTATGGCCCATTTAAATAATCATGAAGTGGTTGGGTGGTTTAAAAATTATATCTAGATCATTTAGCAAGGTTGGCGCAACATCTGACTTCTAAAATCAGCGTTTTGCCAAATATTTTAGCCATATCACAGTTGCTAAGCTAACGAGAAAATGTTAATCGCTTGGCACAAATGTGGCCATGTTAAAATTAAGCAAAATTGATTGCCTTCAAAATAACCTTTTGTTTTTGCCTCCAAAAACCTGCTTTGCACATTTGGTATAGGTGCAAACTCATTGCTCATCCTGACACTAACATCCCTCATGTCTGAAACAGGCTCTGTGTTTTCCTTTGTTCTTCTCATCAATAACAGCGAGCCCATATTTCACCACTATTCAACAGTTGCTGCGTACCTACTACTTGCTCGGTGTTACGCTGTTAGATGTAATGAGAGCCGTGGTTATGGTAGACTGTACAGTAAATGAAGTGTCACGGGGGAAATACTACTGTATCTACTGCATCCATTGCACTGTTGCTAGATTATAACGTTTCCAGATGAGTTTATGGATTAAAATAAAAGCCAATTCATTATTTCATTGGGCTTATCTATTCTAATATGTTCTCAACAACGTAGTTTTCAAAAGCAGACCTGGGCAGCTGCTATACGCCTGTCCCTGGGGTAAGCACAAAAAGCAGAAGACATAGCCCTCTCTCTCGCCAAAGGAGTTCACAAGCTAGTTCCGAAAACAAAGCACACAGTTCGTAACACTGTGAATGATAATGAGCTCCGTAACAATCATCCCAGAAGCACGAGAAATGTATCAGGAGAAGAGGGGAGGAAATGAAATTCATTGAATACCTGCTATGTGCCAAGACGGTTCACACATACAATGAGTCTCAATCTAGGCACCCAGAGGCACCCTAGTGGCGCCCTGTGGCATTCATTGATGAGGGGGTGGGGAAATGTACACCAAAAAATGTCTGAAACTGTTCACCACTGGGGAGAAGATTTTTATCATGTATGTCCATGTAATTTTTTTAGCTTAACACATATATGTGGTTTTCAGTTAAAGCTGGCTAGTTAAATGCACATACGTGTACCTAACCCTACTCCTGATCTACCGTATCAGAATTTCTCATGTTCTCCACTAAGAATTACTAACATATATTGATCTTCCTAGCTCTGTTAATTGATTTAACCCTTTGCTGTTGAGGAAACTAAGGCTCAGCAATGTCCAGACATTTGCTAAAGACAACAAAGTCGTGAGTGGCAGAGACAGAATTTGCATGATCTCTCTGCAGCTATTGAGATGGTCATGTGGGGTTTGTCCTTTATTCCGTTAATATGGTGCATTATATGGATTGATTTTCATAGGTTGAACCAACCTTGCATTCATTCCAAAGATAAATCTCCTTTGGTCATGGTGTATAATCTTTTTCATATGCAGCTGGATTCAGTTTCCTGGTATTTTGTTGAGAATGTTTTGCCTATATTCATAGGGGATTTTGATTTGTAGTTTTCTTGTTATGTCTTTGTCTGATTTTGACATCAGGGTAATACTGGCTTCTAGAATGATTTGAGAAGTGGCCTTCTATGTTTGGAAGACTCAGCAAAGAACCAGTGTTCATTCTTCCTTAAGGTTTGGTAGAAATTACTAGTGAAGCTATCTGGTTCTGGGCTTCTCTTTGTGGGAAGTTTTTTTTTTGTTTGTTTTTTTGTTTTTTTTACTAATTCAATCTCCTTATATTCAGATTTTCTATTTTTTTTTTAAGTTAGTTTTGGTCATTTCTGTCCTTATGGGAATTTGTCCACTTCACCTAGGTTAACTGACTTTTTGGGTGTACAATTATTCATAGTACTACCTCACTGTCCTTTTTCTTAGTGGTATTTTCTCCTTTTTCAGTTCTTTCGGTGAGGGGAGGGTCAGTCTAAAGATTTTTCAATTTCTTTACCTTCTTGGTCTTCATTGATTTTCTCTATTGTTTTTCTACTCTCTATTTCACTTAGGTCAACTCCAATCTTTATTATTTCCTTTCTTCTGCTAGCTTTGGATTTAGTTTGCTCTTCAGTTTGAGTTTCTTAAGGTGTAAGTTTGGGTTATTGATTCAGGATATTTTTTCCCCTATAATATAGGTATTTAGTGCCATGTAAGCACTATTGTTACTATGTGCTGTAAGTTTTGGTATGTTGTGTTTTCGTTTCCACTCATTCAAAGGATTTTTCTCGTTTCACTTGTGACTTCTGGTTGACTCTATTGGTTATTTGGAATGTGTTGTGTGATTTCCACATATGTGTAAATTCCCCAAATTTTTGTCTGCTGTTGATTTCCAATTTCATTCCATTTTAGCTGGAGAACATATTTTGTATAATTTCAACCCTTGTAAATCTACTGAATCTTGTTTTATGACCTTACATATGCTCTATCTTGGAGAATATTCTATTTTGTACTTAAGAAGAATGTGTATTCTACTGCCAGGTGGAATGTTCTGCAGATGTCTGTTAGGTCTAGTTGGATTAAGGCACTGTTCAAATATTTTATTACCCTGTTCATCTTCTGCCTGGTTGTCTCTATTATTGAAAGTGAGGCATTAAAATCACCAACTGTCATTGTGGAATCATCTATTTCTTTCTTCAAATCTGTTAGTCTTTGCTTCATGCATTTTGGAACTTTATTTCAGATGCATGAATGTTTACTATTGCTATACCTTCTTAATTTCTTAAACTTTCATCGTTATAAATTGTCCTTCTTTGT
Organism: Hyaena hyaena; assembly: GCF_003009895.1. NCBI lineage: Eukaryota > Metazoa > Chordata > Mammalia > Carnivora > Hyaenidae > Hyaena > Hyaena hyaena. Next base: position 1,099,833 of record NW_024080763.1, read on the forward strand.
CTCTAGTAACAATTTTGTACATAAAGTCTATTTTTTTCTGATATTAGTATAGCCACTCCAGCTCTTTTTTGATTATTATTTCCATAGTATATCTTTTTTCCATCCCTTGATTTGCAACCTATTTTTGTCCTTTATCTAAAACATGTCTCTTACAGACAGCATGCAATGGAACCTTTTTAAAATCCATTTCACCAACATCTACCTTTTAATTGGAGTTTTAATCTATTTACATTTAATATAATTACTGATAGGATAAGATTCATGCCTGCAATTTTCCTATTTGCTTTACCTTATGTGTTGTTTTCCTCTATTATCACCTTCTGTATGTTAAATATTTTCTCATGTTTCATTTTAATTCCATTGTCACCTACTTCAGCTTTTTTTTTTAATATAGCTATTTTCTTACTGGTTGCCTTAGGATCATAATTAACATATTTTTAAAGTTTATTTTATTTATTTTGAGAGAGAGAGAGAACATGTATATGAGTGCATGAGTGGGCTCTGCATCAGTGTGGACCCCAGCCCAGGGCTCAAACCCACAAACTGTGAGATCATGACCTGAGCTGAAACCAAGAGTCAGGTGCTTAATTGACTGAACCACCCAGGTGACCTTAATTAACATCTTACTTTACAACTTAAATTACAACAATTTGGATTAATACCAACTTAATTTCCATATAATACAGAAACTATAGTCCTATATACTTCCATTCTCTCCCTCATCCATTGTTTTACTAGTATACAGATGACATTTGTATACATCATATGTCAATTACCACAAATTTATAACTAGTCCTCTCTGCAGTTGTCTTTTATATCAGATAGGAGAAAAGACAAATTAAAAATACATTAATACTGTCTTTTATATTTACTGCCACTATTCTTTATTTCTTCATATGGATTCAAGTTGCTGCCTCAAGTTCTTTCATTTCAGACTTGAGGACTACCTTTAGTATCACTTGTGGAAAAGGTCTGTTAGCAACAGAATGACTCAGTTTTTGTTTTTCTGGGAATATTTTAACTTCCCTATCATTTTCAAGGGATAATTTGCCAGATTTATTCTTTGTTTGGTAGTCTTTATCTTTTGGCACGTTGGATATGTCTTCCCACCGCCCTCTAGCCTCCATAGTTTCTGAAGAGAACTCAGATGTTAGTCTTATTGAGCCTCCTCTGCATTTGACGAGTTGCTTCTTTTGCAGCTGTTAAGATTCTTTGTTTTTGGTTTTCAACAGTTTGATTAGAATATGTTTAGCTGTGACTTTCTGAATATAGCCTATGTGAAATTCATTGAGCTTCTTGAATGTGTCAATTAATGCTTTTCATCAACTTTGGGAAGTTTTGGGGGCACCTGGGTGGCTCAATTGGTTAAGCGTCTGACTTAAGCTCAGGTCATGATCTCGCAGTCCGTGGGTTCAAGTCCCCTGTTGGGCTCTGTGCTGACAGCTCAGAGCCTGCAGCCTGCTTCGGATTCCATGTCTCCCTCTCTCTCTGTCTCTCCCCCACTCGTGCTCTCTCTCTATCTCTCAAAACCGAATAAAGGTTAAAAAAATTGTTTTTTTAAATTTGGGAAGTTTTTGGCCATTATTTCATCAAAGATTTTTTCTGCCCCTTTTTTTCTGTGCTCTCCTTCTGGGATTTTCAGTGTGCATATTTGGTATGTTCCATGGAATCCTACAGATCTCTGTTTATTTTTCCTCATTCTTTTTAAAAATTTTTTCTGTCCTCAGACTGGAAGGCCTCAGTTGATCTATCTTCAAGTCTTCTGACTCTTCCCTCTGCATACTCAAATCTGTAACTAAGCCCTTGTAGGGTATTTTTCATTTCAATTATTGTAATTTTCAAATCCAGAATTTCTATTTGGCTCTTTCTCATAATTTCTGTCCCTATCTGATGTTCCCTATTTGGCAAGACATCACTCATAAACTTTCATTTCATTATTTATACAAGATTTCTTTGTAGTTTTTGAACATATTTTAAATAAATAATTTCAAGTCTTTGTCTAGTAAACCTGGTGTCTGGGCTTCCTCAGGGACAGTTTCTATTGACTCCCCCACCACCCTGGATTTTAACCACGCTTTCTTGTTTATTTGCAAGTTTTGTGTTTCATTTTTGTTTGTTTCTAAAAACTAGATATTTAAAATAATATAATGGGGCAACTCTGGAAATGAGATTCTGCCCCATCCCCAGGGTTTATTGTCGTTGCTGTTTGTTATGGTTGCTACTGGATTTTTATTGACTTTTGTGAACCAATTCTGTAAAGTCTTATTCTTCATTATGTCACTAAAGTCTGTGTGGTTAGCTGTGGTCAGCTAATCATTGGGCAGAGATTTCCTTAAATACTTAAAACCAATAAATTTCCTAGTCTTCGATGAGGGGCTCTGTGTGCATGTTGGGCACTCCTTCAACACTCAGCCAGGAGATTTACAACCCTGTCTCAGCCTCACCTCCTGCTTGTGCAAAACCTCAAAGTTCTTCAAAGTTGAGAGCTTAGAGCCTACTCAGGCCTTTCCTAAGCATATGTGTCGCCCTGGTTATATGTACATCGCTAAACATGTGCATGGCCTTCTCGATTCCTAACAATATGTCAGAGATTCCCAAAGCTCTCTACGGACATCTGATTTCCTAGATTTTTCCTTTAAACCTTTTGTTTGTGTATTATTGCCCCCAGCTGTTAGTCATCACCTTATGAGTACTCACTGTGTTCTAGACACTGTGCTGGGTTACGAGAGATACATGATATACTCCCTCTGTTGTGGGGGTCACATTCTAGATAAGGAGATGGCACTATGCCTGGGGTTCACAAACGGTATGGGCAGAGTAACACCAGGAGGCTGGGGAAGTCCATGGGAAAGACACTCAGGCTCGGGGTAGAGGCAGGCTTTCCAGAAGAGGCAGCATCCCACCTGAGCTTTAAGGGACAAATTCTTGCTAAGAGTTGGTGAGGGGAGTGGTCACGGGTTAGCCTGTTCAGGCTGCCGTAACAAAATATCACAGACTTGGTGGCTTACGCGATACAAATTTACTTTCTCACATTCCTGGGGGCTAGAAGTCCAAGACCAAGGTATCAGCAGCTTGGTTTCTCGTGAGCACTCTCTTCCTGGCTTGCAGCCAGCCAGCTCCGTGTGCCCTCACCTGGCCTCCCCTCTGTAAGTGCACACTCCTGGTGTCTCTTCCTCTTCTTATAAGAACACCAGTCCTTTTGGATTAACACCCACTCTTTTGACCTCATGTAACCCTAAGTACTTTTTAAAATCCTGTCTCCAAACGCTGTCACACTGCAAGCTACGGCTTCAATGTATGAATTTTGGAAAGCTACAGTTCAGTCCATAACAGACAGTAATTCAACAAAAGTTTGGAAATGAGAGGAGACGCTGACGTGCACTAAGATGGCACTTTGATCGGCGCTTTCTCCTTTCTCCAATTCCTACTCCCAGGTCATTTTGGTTTTCTGAGTTTCTACGTCCTTGTTTCAGTTTCCTGAAATGAAATAAAATAATATAACAGAAGTCTTTTAATTACTTGCATTTATTTAAAAATACATGTAATGAAACTAAAGAAAATTTTAAGGAAAGAAAAAATATCACTGGGACAGATACAGATGATTATTAAAGTCTGAAAGTACTAACATACTTAAGTATACTACAATAGTCTGTTCCCTTCCATAGTGTGCACCTGTGATTAGGAAGCGGCAGCCCAGCTGGGACTACATTTCCCAGCCTTCCTTACATCCAGATGGGGCCATGTGACTCCCTCAGGCCAATCAAATGGGAGTGGAAATAGACTCACCTCCGGACCAGATTGGATTAGAACATGGCTCCTTATCCACCACTGAGTGGAGAAGATTTCAAAGCCCTAGAGGAGGGAATCACCGTGAGCCGGAAGGAGCCTGGGTCCCTGAATGCCCGCACTGAACTTGCTGTGAGCAAAACTTCACTTCTAGAGAGTTAATCCCCTGAGATTTCAGAGTTTTTCTTTTAGAACCACCTGCATCACCTTAACTAAAATAATCACCATAACCCCAAGGTTGTTTTTCTTTTTTCAGATCTGGTTCTTGGCAGCACAGATTCATTTTTACATACTTGTAAGCCTGGGGTACAGACCATCTTCATTCATTTTTTAACATGCAGATATTTTTTAAAAATTTCCTTGTCCATCCATTAATTTCATTTTTAGGGCCTAGATAATATTGCACTGAACAAACCTGTCCCCACTTGTTGAACATTTGGCTGTTTCCAATAATCACTTGTAAGTTTTATAAAGTACCTATTAGTCTGAAATTGGGCAGGGAAATATACCCAAAAAATTATCCAGCAAGGTCACATTACAGACATGGAAAAGAGAAGCAAACACCAGAAAAAGGGAAACAGACAAAGAGATAAAAGGAAATGATTCCCATAATAGGTCCCTCAAGGATAGCTACATTTGAAGAGCAGATTCTCAACCCACACATATCAGGTCCCTTAAGTGTAGGACATGGGATTCAATCAGATACAGTCTCTAGGCTAATGTGACAGGTCATCAAATATTTATCACCAGTTAGAACCTGAAGACGCAAAGTTAACACAGAAAAAAAAAAAATAGTTGGGGCGCCTAGATGGCTCAGTTAGTTGAGCGTCCAACGTTGGCTCAGGTCATGATCTCAGTTTGTGGGCTCCAGCCCCGCGTTAGGCTCTGTGCTGACAGTGCAGAGCCTGCTTGGGATTCTCTCTCCCTCTCTATCTGTCCCTCTCCCACTCTCTCAAAATAAATAATTAAAAAAGAAAAAAAGAAAATATTTTAGAACCAAAAGACTGAATTTCAGGATGGAACTGCCCTTATTCCCTGGGAGGCCTCTTTTTCATCTCTACAATCTGACTGTATCACTTATGTAGGTGAAAATCTTCGGTAAACTGTAAGTTGGCAACACACATGCATGCAGACGATATTTTGAAATATCATTCAACATACTTTTGTTCTGAGTGGATCCGGTGTTTTCTGTTAGAGTTCAAACACAGACTTTTGAAGTCCAAGCCTGGGCTGGCCATTATTCGACAGCCAGCCTTGCTGTCAAACCAGAAGAAATGGCTCCAGGACATTTTTACAAACAACACCCGCCCCAACCTGGGGGTCAGATGTATGAACTGCAGCAGAGAGAAGGATGTGTGGGATGCACTGGAAAAGCTAATTGAACCAGAGAAGGGGGCTGGGGTCTAAATGCTGGTAAGGGTCCTCTTTCTGCCCCTGATCCTGGGGGGCCATCTGAGATTCCCCAGATGGATCTGGAGACTCAAAATAGATAACACAAAATGTGGCCCATCAGCACTCTACGAGGGAAGAGTCTTAAAGCACAATGATCTCACAATCCCCGACAGAAGCAAGAACCCGTGATTCCCCAGGGCTTTGGAAACTGAGGCCTCACCTCCCACCTGAACGGAGTAAGCACCCAGCCGGCTCCCAGCACGTGGGGCTCCAGGGCGAGGCTGCCGGTGGGACACCCAGCCTGGCGGGGCGGGAAGATGTAACCCTTCCCAGGATGAACACCCCAGGAAACCCGGTCAGGGTGAGGCATGTCAGAGCCCCCCACCCCCAGTTCTCCAGCCAGGCCAGCCAGAGGGGACCCCCGCACAGCAGAGGCTGCCCTGGGAGCGGGCAAGGGAAGAAAATGTAGAGTTCCCTTGTGTGGGCAAGACAAATTCTTCCGCCCTCAGGGGAATCAGGGGTTTGGAAACGGGTTCACTCCCAGTATACATAAAGTGATCACCTTTGCACATCCGGGTCTGTGACTAGGAAATGTGCCCGAAATGAAAAGACAGGAATGTGGCTTTGCATTCGGAGTGCTTTGCAAACTGTAATGCAAACGTTTACGATTATCACCATCAATTGCGACAGTGGAGCTATGTTCACTTATTCAGTAAGTATTTATTGTCGACCACGTGTCAGACAGAGCTGAAGACAGAGAAGGGCCCAGAGCCGCAGAACCCCAGCCCTGGGGAGGTTCAGGTCTGGGGAGGTGAACAGGAGCAAACGTGTAGGGAGGGCACCGAGCAAGTCGGCTGGTGGTAAATGCTATGAGGGAAATAAGGCAGAGGGAGTCAAGGATGGTCAGGGCAGCCCTCCCTGAGAAGTTGCGGTCGGAGAAGGTGCGAGCGGAGGTGAGGCTCCAGGTTTGGGGAACCAGCCAGGGCGGAGGCGGCCGGTGCAGAGAGGGGGCGGGGAGGGGACGAGGCCTGACTGCAAGGAAAGGGGAGGGGGCGAGTCCCGTAAGGCCTCTCCAACCCGCCTTGCCTCCCGTGTGATCCGGCCAGCTGGAGGGCTCGAAACAGACGAGGGACAGCCCTGAAATGAAGTCGGGGAAGTGGAGGGAGAGATGCTCCGGGGGCTCCTCCCCCAGAGGGCGGCCTTTCCAGCAAGGACCCCGGTGAGCAGGGGGGTGCAGAAACGTGTCCTTCCTAGAACTCCGTGAATTTTCTTCTTGATCATCATATTTGGTCTCCCAGATTTATTACAGTAGGGAAAAACAAAAGATCCGGCCTGACTTCGCGGGGAGGGGGGAGGCGGGGAGGGACCATCATAATTTGTCCATTTTACAGCTCAGGACACACACAAGACGCTGAGAGATTTGCCCACGGTCATAAAACGCCACCGTGGGGAGAGAGGGCCGGATGTGAGGCCCCGGCTGGGGGGCAGGGCCCTGGGGAGGGAGCGGGCTTCTCACGGTGCAGGGGCCCCGTGGGGGGTGCGGGGGGGGGGGCGCAGGTAGCAGCCTGGGACCCAGCTCGCTCGCTTGCACGCCTGCCCTCCCTCTCTCTCCCTCTCCCTCTCCATCCCTCCTTGCCTCTCCCCTGCAGACTGGGGCTGAGAACAGCGAACCTCAGGAGAGTCAGAAATAACAACCCGGGAATGAAGTGCTTTATGGATGGCGGACGGATGACGCCTTGACTCCAGGTGTGCAAGGTCAGCTGCCCCCCCGCACCCCCCCCCGGCACCTGCGGGTGCTACAGCTCACTGCACAATCACAGCGCCTGGGACGGCTCCCTGCCGCTGGCTGCTGATGGATCGCCCCTCTACCCTAATGGAGACCACCCCCCGGGGTGGGGGGGACAGATGACTGGGGGGAGGGGCCATCGCCCCCCCTTGGCGCCCTCCCCCCTACCCCCTCCCAAGGCTCGCCACCGCCATGGAAGCATCGGCTAGTGCGTACATCACGGGAAATGGCACGCGGGGGTTGGAGCAGCTTTTCATTTCATTTTATTTTGTTGCCCTTCGTCAGTTGCTTTGCACCCCCCCCTCCGCATCCTTGACTCCTCGCTGCCATCCTGTTTTTACACAGATCGCCGGGCTGACCCTTATTCTTTCTCCCTTCACGTCTCTGCCCTCAGCCAACTAATTTATTGATTGGCTTTTACCTAAGGCCAAATGAAGTTCTCCTTTATTGAGACAATTTCTCAAAGTCGGTAACTTGCGCAGAACGACTTCGCCTCACGTTCTCTTTAATTAATGGAGAGGCTCTCTCCGAGCCGGGTCCCTTCCCGCCCTGCTGGCTGCACCCAAACCCCAGGAACACGAAGAATTCCCACCCACTCGGGAAGTGGCTGCATGGATAAGCACACACGCCCTGCCCGTAGGGGGCGCTGTGCGCTGGAGACCTGGATGGGCAGTGCGTTTTGAGTAAACACTTCTTGGTCCAAATGCACAAAACTAGAAATCACTGATACTTGTCCAGCATTGCTATTTACCTAAAAGCTACTTCTGTTTAAAATATCCAGGTAGGGGGCACTTGTGGGGAGGAGCCCTGGGTGTTATATGGAAACCAACTTGACAATAAACTATTTGTAAAAAATAAATAAATAATAAATAAAATATCCAGGTAATTGAGGAAGATTCCAGTGTGCTGAATTTCTCACCAAACCTTGCAGCTGGCCCCCTCTCTTTACCCCCTTTTCTCTGCCTGGGAAGCTACAAGGTTGCAACTCGAACAACCGTCCCACGGTTGAGCCTCGTTGCCCAGATGTCGGCTTCCAAAGCTCTGTCCTTTACAATGAGTCTCAAAAGTAGGTTGGGCAACACATTTAAATCCCTTTCTTTTCCCAAAAGCTATTGTAAAAATATGATTCTGAAGTAGTGCATGACTTATATCTGCTCCTGTATTAATGAAAAGACTAAACCCACAAAGACCACAAAGTCACAAATTCTCTCTCATCTTACTTTGCCAAGTCACCAGCTTAAGGAGGCAGGGCGTTTTACCCAAAACTATACCGGTGCAGACCATGATCTAATAATGTGTTTGTTTTAAACTGTTTGAATGGCTAACAAATTCACAGAGATCAAACATCGTTTTATATGAAAAGGTAATCAGGAGAGAGTCCCCTACCCACTCAACTTAAAATCACCCCCATTTCCCTGCAGAGGTTACCTGCTTTGAGATTCTTGGTATATTCCTCCAGGTTTCTTTACCCAAATCAAGCAAGTACAAATATAGACTCTTCTACTGCCCCCCCCCACACATACCTTTATGTAAAAAGTACCATACTATATATAGTGTTCTCCCTTTTTTTCCACACAACGGTGTACCCTGGAGATCTTTCTTTACCTAAATAGAGATGTGTGGATGCATCATCCGTTTACCCAGCCATCTGTTGATGAACTTGGATCATCTCCAGTCCTTCCCGATGACGGTGCTGCAGTGAATAACCTGACACCTACGCCATACTAGCGTGTGGGCTGGAAGACGTGTACACAAATTACCAGAATTGGAATTCAGAGTCACAGGGATAGTCCTTTTAGATTGTGACAGATATTGCCAAGGAGACTCCAGAAGGTTTGCACCGATTTACACGCACAACAGCCATGCATACGTACGGCTCTTCCCCTACCCCTTCACCAACATGAGACTATCACAGGTGTCTTACATGGGATGCCTGGGTGGCTCAGTCAGTTAAGCATGAGACTCTTGGTTTCAGCTCAGGTCACATTCGCACAGTTCGTGAGTTTGAGCCCTGCATCCACCTCTGAGCTGTCAGCACTGCTTTGGATTCTGTCTCCCTCTCTCTTTCTGCCCCGCCCCTGCTTGTGCTCTGTCTCTCGAAAATAAATAATCATTAACAATTTTTTTAAAAAATAAAAAAATGCAACCAACTTCTTTAAAAAAAACACACACGTTTTTCTTCTAATAAGTGAGAAATGAAGACTCCATTTTTGTTTGCATTTCTCTAATTATGAGAGAGGCTAAGTAAGCATCTTTTCATAGGTGTAAGAGGAACTTGCATTTCCTTTATCATAAAGTGTTTATATCATTTGCCTATTTTTTCTTAAGTAGGCTCCATGCCCAGCTCAGGGCTTGAACCCACCACCCTGAGATCAAGACCCGAGCTGAGATCAAGAGTCAGTTGCTTAACCAACTGAGCCACCCATCATTTACCTATTTTTCTACTGAGTTTTAGATTTTCTTTTATGATCATCAATTTCTGGGGGCTTTTTACATATTCAGAAGGTTAATCCTTTGCTACAATGTGAACCATGTGAATCACAATTTATCCGTTCAGTTTTCATTTGTGCTTTGGCTTTGCTTCGTAGGATTTTTGTTTGCCTTCTTTTATTGTGGGATGCGATTGTGGTTGTTTTGCCACACAGGAGGCTTTTATTATTGTGTAGTCAAATGTGTCCGTATTTTCTTGCTTTTGTGTCATAGTTAGAAAGGACTTCTCCACTCCAAAATTAAAAAGCCATTTTCTCATTTTTATTCTGGTAAATGCATGGTTTTCTGTTTTACATATAAATCTTCGACTCCTTTGGAATTTATCCTGATGTACGATGTAAAGTTTAGATCATATATTTACTTTTCCACATGACTACTCTTCTGTCTCATCCGATAACAGGCATTTTTGCTGTGTCATCCAGAAAAGAAAACAAGTCATTACTGTCAGAGGTTTTGTTTTCATCCTTACAGAGACTTGAGGGTATGTTCCTGATGCATTCCCTTAGCTGCTTTCCACACCTCTCTGCCACCATTCAAACCCTGGGAATTCCTAGTCATTGTGTTTGTCAAGTCCATTCTTCCAATTGCGCAGCCAGTTTTGTCCTTTGTCTTTTTTTTTTTAACATTTATTTATTTTTGAGAGACAGAGAGAGAGACAGAGCACCAGTAGGGGAGGAACAGAGAGAGAGGGAGACAGAAGCTGAAGCAGGCTCCAGGCTCTGAGCTGCCAGCAGAACCAGCCACAGGGCTCGAACTCACGGACTGCGAGATCATGACCTGAGCCGAAGTCTGATGCCCAACCGTCTGAGCCACCACAGCGCCCCATGTCCTTTGTGTTTTTAATTAAGCTTTTTGTTGAAGTATGATGCCCATACAGAAAACACAAAGGTCATAAGTGGCTTTATGAAGTCTCACAGAGTAAACAGACCAGGATCACCACCCAGCTGAAGATGGAGGACGTCACAGCATCCCAGAGCCCCTGGGTCCTCCCTCGCGGCGCCTACTCCCCCCCCAAGGTAACCATGCTCATGATTTCTGTCACCACAGGTTGGTTTGCTTGTCGTTAAAGTGTATGTAAATCGCATATACCGCATGCTCTCTCTTGCCTCTGACTTCTTTCTCCTGCGTTGTGCTTATGAGATTCAAACGTGTTGTTGACACTGCAGTTCTTCCTTTGTCCTTGTTGCTATGTGTATCGTTGTGTGAATGGAACACAATGGACTTATCCATTGTCACGCTGACACTTGCGTCGTTTCAGATTGGGGACCATTATAAGGACCGATGCTATCAACATGCTTATCATGTCCTTTGATGCACCTACATGAGCTTTTCTCCTGGGCAGATACCTCGGTGTGGGAGTCCTGAGGTAAGATACGCATATGCTCCTCTCTCTTCTCTACAGCAATGCAGTTTCTAACTATTTTTAAACTCAACTCAACAAAAATGCGGTCAGTAAAATCCACAGTTAGATACAGCCCATTAATTTCTTAGTGCCCTGCTGTCTTCAGTTACATTACATAAATTCTCTCTCTAAATACTCCCCATCACCCCAAGATGTCACTATATTATTGCCCCCACTTTACAGCTGAAAAGACTGAGCAGGATCATGTTCTCTCAGTTGAGAATTTTCACTGACTCATTGTAAAATGCTGAAGCTATCATATTTAATAAAGCTACTTATTTATGCAGGAATTCTGAGTTTCACTCCTGTGCTTTTAAGACAAATTTCAGTTATGAATATGAGAAGAAATTGCTAAGCATTAAGAGATTGATGGGATTCAAGACAATGTGTATTATGCTTAAGTTGTCATTTAAATTGCAGTGAGTTTTTATGTCTACAGGTGGTTGGGAAAGAAGTAAACATGTAAACGTGTAAACATGGAAGAGGTCATGAGTATCCATTCACTCATTCATTCATTCATTCATTCATATTTTCCAACAATGTTATTGAGCCCCTACCGAGTTCAGGACTGGAACAAAGCTCAGGGAAAATGGCAAAGTAAAATGAAGTAAAAGATTATAAATGTCCTAGACATTGAAAGCTAAGACTTCACAGTTTCTACTGAAGCCAAAGCAAAACAATTCAACACAATCTGACAAGTACTATCAAAGATTATGTGGGGCACCTGGGTGGCTTAGTCGGTTGAGCGTCCGACTTTTGCTTAGGTCATAATCTCGCGGTTCGTGGGTTCGAGCCCCGCGTTGGGCTCTGTGCTGACTGCCAGCTCAGAGCCTGGAGACTGTTTCAGAGTCTGTGACTCCCTCTCTCTCTGACCCTCCCCTGCTCATGCTGTCTCTCTCTCTCTCTCCTAGAAATAAATAAAACATTAAAAAAATTAAAAGAAAAAATGATTATGGATAGGGAGCTGGGTGGCTTAGTCGATTAAGCATCCAACTTTGGCTCAGGTCATGATCGTGAGTTCAAGCCCTGCTTGGGGCTCTGTGCTGACAGCTCAGAGCTTGGAACCTGCTTCAGATTCAGTATCTACCTCTCTCTCTCTCTCTCTCAAAAATAAACATTTAAAAAATGTAATATTCAGGGCACCTGGGTGACTCAGTTGGTTAAGCAGCCGACTTTGGCTTAGGTCATGATCTCACAGTTTGTGGGTTTGAGCCCCACATCGGCTCTGTGCTGACAGCTCAGAGCCTGGAGCCTGTTTCGGATTCTGTGTCTCCCTCTCTCTATGACCCTCCCCGCTCACACTCTGTCTCTCTCTCTCATAAAAATAAATCAACATTTAAAAATTTTTTTAATTTAATATTCTAACAAAAAAAGATTATAGACAAAGAACTATTGCAATAAAGGAGAGAATTGGAGAAGGCTTCCCAGAGATGGGACATTTGGGCTGGCCTTTGAAGGATAAATAGGAGTTCTCTAGAACGCTGAGCAAAGAAAAGAGTACAAGTTGCAAAAACTGATAATTTAGGTGTAGTTCAAGGTATACAAAGGGAAGAAGAGAGAAGTGGTGGGGAATGACAGACAGATGTTGCTCAAGTCAAAGAGATCTCTGAATGCCACACCAAGGATTTAGATTTTATTCTGTGCGTACTTGGGGGCAGGGTAACGACTCAAAGATATTGGGAACAACATGTATAAAACATACAAATTTGTGCAATTTAAACACTAAATTGCCATTCTTTAATTTTTTTAACTTTTTAAATTTATTTTTGAGCCTCCTTCAGATTCTGTGTCTCCCTCTCTCTCTCTGCCCCTTCCCTACTCACGTTCTGTCTCTCTCTCTCAAAAATAAACATTTTAAAAACACAAAACAAGTAAATTTACATGGATCTGACAATGTTCTAATGCACTTTCAGCGTAAGGCATTCAAATGCATTTCCAATGTCTTTTTTACATGTTAAATTTTTACACTATTAACACACTGGCATTCATTTTTATCTTGAGGAACTTTACAATGGAGCAAGAACTTAGACGTTTGCAAATAATCTGTTAACGTGTTCTAGCCTACTGACTCCTCAGTTTTCAATTACTCTAATTTTTTATCATTGTCTTAATTGTTCCTAATTCCATAGCAATTTTTCAATGACTTATCCATATTGTATCTTTTTAATAGCATTCCACTCATATTTTATAGATACAGGTCTTTTCCCCTTACCCCCCGTATGTCATTAATTCATTCAACATTAAATTTGATTTCTGGGTTATAATAGCAAGGGCAACAGACATAACCGGGTTTGGGGACTAACACACGGGACTCTGGGCAGTCACCCAATCCAGCTGGTGGGGAAAACGCATGGATGTTCTAAGTGAACGATCTCAAGACCAGCCACATCAGCATCCCTGACAGCTTGTGAAGAATGCAAATTCTTCTGCCCAACCCAGACCTAGTGAATTAGAAACTATGGGGGGAGGGGTAGAGCCCAGAAGCCTGTGTCTTAACAAGTCTTCCGGTGACTCTGATGTTCCCCAACATTTGAGAACCTCTGCTCTGGAGAGTAACCCGCTGGGCCCAGGCTTTCTACACAACTGTAGACCTTGTTTCATCAAGGGGACAGAGGCCATCAGTTAATCGGCTCACAGTTCAGAGGCTCCACCTGGGTGGCTCAGTCAGTTAAGCGTCCGATTTTGGCTCAGGTCATGATCTCACAGTTTGTGGGTTCAAGCCCCGCATCAGGCTGTGTGCTGACAGCTCGGAGCCTGGAGCCTGCTTCGGATTCTGTGTCTCCCTCTCTCTCTGCCCCGCCCCCAGCTCATGCTCTCTCTCTGTCTCTCAAAAATAAATAAATGTTAAAAATCTTTTTTAGGTTGAAATTAATTGGTCAAAAAGTATGAACATTTTAGGGGAACCTGGATGTCTTAGTTGGTTAAGCATCTGACTCTTAATTTTGACTCAAGTCATGATCTCACAGTCGTGGGATTGAAGATTCTCTTTCTCTCCCCCTCTGCCCCTCTCCCCTGCTTGTGGGCTCTCTCTCGCTCTCTCTCTCTCTCAATAATAATAATAATAAGTATGAACATTTTATATTTTAATTTTTTTAAATTTTTAAAATGTTTTATTTATTTCTGAGAGAGAGAGAGAGAGAGAGGCAGCGTGAGCAGGGGAGGGTCAGAGAGAGAGGGAGACACAGAATCCGAAGCAGGCTCCAGGTCTGAGCTGCCAGCACAGAACCCAATGCAGGGCTCAAACCCACAAACTGTGAGATCATGACCTGAGCCAAAGTGGGACACTTAACCAACTGAGCCACCCAGGAGCCCCAAGTATGAACATTTTAAAGGCTCTTGAAATATATTAACAAATTGCTTCCCAGAAATGTGGGTCACTCTACACACTCAACTTCCATAGATGAGAATGACTCATTCTCATGATCATTAGAAATGGAAGACATGGAATTTCATTGTTGTTTTTATTTTAGTGTATTTAATGGCTAGTAAAGCAAAACATTTTTATGTTTATTCTCCATTTGTAGTTTTTTTTAATCGACTTCTTACCCCTATCTTATTTTTTCTATCATATTGAACATTTTTCTTATTAGGTAGTAAGAACTATTTATATATATTATTTTGACACTAGGTCTCTTTTTACCTTATATCTTTTAAGGAAAATCTATTAGAAATAAACAAGATCTAAACTTAAAAACTTATAAAGCCTTTTAATGAGAGACTTTAAAGAAGACCCACATGGAGAGAAAGCATATGTTTATGGGCAAAACAACTTCTCTTTTATCTTTCTTTTTATTTTGTAATGCCTTTGGAATATACATTTTTATTACATATAGTACAATTTTACTGTGAAAATGCAAAAATGACATGTTTCTATTGAGTTGATTGTCTTCTTTTTAAGGACTTCAAGGGGATTTTTCATATTTTCCTGGCGATCAGACTTTGTCCTTTATCTCTCCTGTAGATATCTACCAGCTTGTGGCATTCCATTTCAGTTATTAAAAATGTTTGTTGTTGTTTTTAATGGTTTCAGATTAAAGAAGAAGAAGAATATGAAGAGGAAGAAGGCTTTCATTTTGATTTAGCTTTCTTGCCTATTCACTTATTGGAGTTTGGTTGAAAAAATCCATCTTGGCCCAAGATGAGAATGATATTCACCTCTATTTTTTTAAACATTTTTAAAAAATGTTTATTTATTTATTTTGAAGGAGAGACAGAGCACAAGCCGGGGAGTGGTAGAGAGAGAAAGAGGTGGGGAGACAGAGAAGCCCAAGCAGGCTCCACACAGTCAGCTCACAGCCCGACCCGGGGCTTGATCCCACAAACCTCGAGGTCATGACCTGAGCCAAAATCAAGAGTCGGATGCTCCAGCGACTGAACCCCCCCCCCCAGCACCCCATCCACCTATATTTTAAAGTTTCGCTTTAATCCACTTGGAGTTGATAGGGACCCGATTTGCTTTTTCATATGGATAATCAACTTTTCAGCTTCATTTGTTGAGGGGTCACTCTTTCCCCCATGATCTTTCAGGCCACCTGAGTTGTATTTCAAAGTTCCACATACACAAGGGTCTCTGCTCTGTTCCATCTGCATCCCTGCCCTGATCCCTGCCCTGATCCGATTCCACTATCTTCATTATTACATGTTTAAAAGAAGACTTAGGTCTGATAGGGCAAGTGTCCTAACTGTGATTACTCTTGGACCTCCTCCTACTGCCCAGTATACATTCTGGAATTAACTTGTCAAACTCCGCAGACCAGAATTGTGCTGACTCTGTAGATCCAGTGGTGGGGGAGGTGGGGGCGGGGAGGGATAGGAATCAAAATCCTATCCGTGAACATAAAACATCTCTCAACTATCTAGACCTTCTGAATGTGACTCACTAAAGAACTTTATATTTTTAAGTTTTTGCCTCGCATACCTTTTTATAGGGTTCATTGTAGGTATCGTGTAATGTTGCTTGACTATTATAAATAATGACATTCTTATTATTACATTTTCTAACTGTTTATAGCTGGTGTATAGAAATGCCCCTGGCGTTTGTCTATTGGCTCCATATCCAGCCACCCTGCTGAGGTCTCCTGTTTTAGATTATTTGGAGTTTTCTATGTATTCAGTAATGTCATCTGCAAAAAATAATAGTCATATATTTCTTTCCAATCCTAATGTCTTTAATTTATTTTTCATGTCTTTATTATTCTTTGACAGCATTGGATAGCAGTGGCATTAATGGACATTCTTGTCTTATTCCTACAAATCAATATAGCCAAAACAAACAACCTAGTTGAAAAACGGAAAAGACACAAGCCTATAAATTCAGAGGAGGAAAAAGATGTAGCCTATAAATGTATGGAAAGATTTCATTTTTATTAGAACAGTGAAAAGGCAAATCCAGACCATAGTAGGATGCTATTTGATTCCCATTCAACTGACAAAAATTAAGAAGCCTGACGTAGGAGTGTTAGGCACAGTGTGGACTGGTGGGGTCTCTGGGGCCTCAATAGTAGGACGTAGGAGATGGTGGGGGTGGGGGTGGGCAGTACACAGGAAATGTAGGCCAGTCCTATCACTTGAGAGCTCAAGTTGGTTGGTGGGCATAGACGCTCACTGCAATCAGCAGGTAAATACTCAGATTAAATATTCAAATAAGTAAATAAAAGAGAATATGAAAGGGACAATTTATGAGTGTGTGTCATAAACCGAGGCTTGTCATGAATCTTTCTCTGGGCATCAGAAGTCCAGGAGGCAAAAAAGGAAAAAGAAACAAAAAAGAAAGTCAAATCCACTCGTTAATCCCATTACTGCGGGACATGTGCCATCACCATTTCCTGAGCAGCATCCTTCCGGTCTGGTGTTATGCATACCTGTAGATAGTTTAGATTGGCAGATGAAAGATGGATACTCAAACAGCACAGCACTAACCAAACTGGGATAATAGTGTGTATGCTGCTTTATAAATTGATTGGTTGCTTTAATTTATTTGCAGTGTGTTTAAAAGTTCCTATTGGGGTGCCTGTGTGGCTCAGTCAGTTAAGCATCAGACCTCGGCTCAGGTCATGATCTCACAGTTCGTGGGTTCAAGCCCCATGTCGGGCTATGTGCTGACAGCACAGAGCCTGAAGCCTGCTTCGGATTCTGTGTCTCCCTCTCTCTCTGACCCTCCCCTGCTCACGTTGTCTCTCTCTGTCTCAGAAATAAGTAAAAAAAAAAAAAAATTAAATTAAAAAAAACATTTTAAAGTTCCTATTGTGCTCTGTGACTTAATCTCATGCTTTTCTGCTCAGAAATATTTTGAGAGAAGAATCGATAAAAATCATACCAGAAAGCAGTTAAAGAAAAGAAAAAAATTAAGTTTGACTTTAACATTTACTTTGCAGATAATTGAGAAAAAGGTGCTATGGACAGAGGGAGTGGGGGAGGGGTGAGAAAAATCTAATAGAGAGCTGGCTTGGGGAGGGTGCTGTGTAAAACTTTAGAGACTTTTGAGTTGAAGGTGAGCATCCAGTTGGGTATTTGGTTGAAAGTTCAATACTGCGTTACAAACTGTGGGGTCATCAGATTCAGGATGATGAGGGAAGGAGGGAAGATGAGCATTAGTGATGTCTAAAGAATAATAAAGATTTGAAGAGATGGTCAGCGCTGAACGAGCAATATTGCGAAGAGGTAAATTAGCAGACACTGTGAAAATCCACCATTTGGGAAAGAGAAGAAAAAGAGAGAGTGAGCAAGAGAAAGAAGAGATGCCAAAGTCCCCATAGAAGAAGGGAGCAGAGAGAAAAGAGAACAGAGCAGTGATGTGGTGGGGGGGGGGCAGGAAAGGCAGAGTTTGAGGGTCAGTAGGGTCCAATCCAATAGCGAAAGTGGAGGAAGAGAAGAAAGCATTGTGGGCAGAGTGTGTGGAACAGAAATCAAATTGGAAGGGGTCAAGGAGACTGAAAGAAATGGAAATAGACCAGCTCAGTGCCACCAGCCATTCACAGGCCACGCGGTTTATCTCCCAGCAACCTGGGGTGGGCACGTCCATCCTGGCCAAAGAGGAAGGGATCCGGGAGGTTAAGGTCACACCCTCTGCAGGGAAGCAGGCTGGGGTTCCCACCATGCCCTTTCTGCTCCGCCATGTTGCTTCCCATTCTGCCAGCCTTGAGAACCTCTCATTTCCCCAGAGCTGAACGCAGACCTGGCACTAGTAGGTGCTTAATCACTGTTTTCTGGGTGAATGGAAGAATGGAGAGAGACATTTTAAAGGAAGTTCTCAGGGGCTCCTGGTTCGACTCTAGGGAGCGGCGTGTCTTTCTCCAGCACACATTCGCATACTGTCAAAGCCAAAACACCAGGCTACTCTGGCTCTACTTAGAAAATAAATAAATGGATCCTGACATTCAGGGAGCAAACTGCTAGTGGACAAATATTTTTTAATTTTAAATAAGTGCCATGGGACTTCCGAGCTGAAGGATGAAGTCCCTTTAATTTGAACTTTAGCATCTTCATATCTGTTATTTTCTCCCACATATGGCACAAAAATACCTAGTGTACATGTACTTGCTAATGTGCCTGAAATGATTTGAAAATGAAAAGCCTTAAGAAATCACATGTGCTGTTTTCTAAAAGACATAGAGAAAATGTGATCTCTCTAGCTAAGATTACACAAGAGAGTTGTGCTTCTTTCTCTCCCTTGTTTAATCTGTTTACTGACAGGAAGAAAAAAATAGCAATAAAGTTGGGGGGGGGAATCTGCTTTCTGCCTAACACATGATTCGGCTGATGGCACAAGAATCAGATAATTCTACAGAAAACTGACAAGCTTGATCGTGATTGGGATGAAGCTGTAGACTTCTCTAAATACCCACAAATACTACCGCTGGATGCTTAACATTCACAAACCATTAGATCCAACATGTATATTTACGGTTTGATAATCAGCTGTCATTAAGAGATGAATAAACAGCATAATGCTCATGTTTAGAGGAATATACAAGTGTGGAAAATAGTGCCAACAGCCCAAGAACATTTACTTTGTCCCCCTCCATGAAAACAAAGAAGAATGAATCTCTATAGTTTTGATAGTTCCATCTTATCCTATATCCTGTCTTGTCTCAGTGGGCAGAGCCCCATATTTCTTTTTTTTTTTTTTTTTTCACATGAAATTTATAGCATCAGCCTGTCTCATCAGAAAAGGTTGCATTAAAGTTACCAGATTGGAGATAATCGTTCAAAGGCCGTCTGTACCTAATCAACCCCCAATAGCATCTATGCAAACAGAACAGGTCAACTATGCCTTTCAGGCTGACAGAACGACTCAGTAATTTTACTTGTGCCTCTCACTAGCTTAGGGAAGTCGCTTAATCTCTCTGGAGCTCAATCCCTTTGAGCTACCTCTTGGATTAGGATAATGGACCTGGAGGTGTGCCAAGTAAAATCCCTACCCCGGGGTATGTATGGGTGACAATGTGAGGGTGATGACCATCATGAGCATGAAGGCGATGATCTCAGTGCAATGGGAACTGTACACACAAATAGATCTGAGTGGCCGGGGTCTCTTGCACAGCAGCCCTTTTAAAACTCAATACTGTTAGTATAGCCATGTTCACAGCAGCATGATGGCAACGGCCAAAATGTGGAAGCCACCCAAGTGCCTATTGGTGGGTAAATGGATGAACAAAATATGGTCTACACATGCAATGGAATGTTGTTCACTCTTAAAAAGGAAGGAAATTCTGACACAGAACCCCAAGGTCCTGGATAAACCTTGAGGACACTCTACTAAGGGAATAAGCCAGTCACACAAGGACACATACTGCATGATCCCACCTACGTGGGGTACCTGGAGTCATCAGATTTATAATGACAGAAAGGAGAGTGGTGGTGCCTGGGAGGCGGGGTGGGGAACCCTGTGTCATGGTGACAGAGTTGCAATTTGCAAACGAAAAGACTCCTAGACTGACGATGATGATGGCGGTGGTCTGGTCCACGACAACAGGTGAAGGTGCTTAATGCTACTGCACTCTACCTTTCAAACCGGGAAGACGTTAAATTCCGCGCTATATGTATTTTATCACAATTAAAATTTTAAAGCAGTGAAGCTTAAAAAGAAACCGCAATGGTAGGCTTCCAGGTGAAAACTGAGCTCCAGCATTCTCTTTTCCCCCGAGACGCCATTAAAATAATATTGAAGGAATTTAAAAAAAAATGTAGGATCTCACACCAATGAAGGAAACCAAAGGGAGCCATTAGAGAATAAGTCATTTAAACCAGCTTCTAGATCATTTAAAGGTGACAGGTGAATCTTAGTTGTTAAATCAGAGCAGAGGGAGGCAAGAAGTTGCACACAAATGGTGTGCACACAAGGGGTCATTCAGCCCAGAAGTACCCAGAGAGTCTCCAGACTTGAAAATCACAGCCAGCTGGATCTTTCTCCAAGTACCTGCCCTCAGATCTGCTATATTCATGACACAAAAGGATATGTTCATAGTAAGGGCAATATTTAAAGGAACTCCCCCAGGTGCCTGTGTGGTTCAGTTGGTTAAGCGGCCGATGCTGATTTCTGCCCAGGTCATGATCCCCCGTTGTGAGATCGAGCCCCGCGTTGAGCTCCATAATGTGCATGGAGACTGCTTAGGATTCTCACTCCCTCTCCCACTGTCCCCTCCCCCCACCCCACTCACTCTCTGTCTCTTGCTCTCTCGCCCTCTCTCACTCTCTCTCAAAAACGAAATTTTTTTAAAGTTAAAAAATAAAATAACTCACCAACATGAACTGCAATATACCGCACATTACATATCGATCACCGCTACAATTTATTGAAGCTTTTCTGTGTGCCAGGCACTGTACCAAGCACTTTACTGCATTATCACATTCGATGCTCATGGCAATCCTAGGGGATGGCAGCTTTGTTATTATTTTCACTTTACACGGGAGAAAACAGAAGCTCCAAGAAGTTGCCCAAATCTCACTTCATTCGCTTAAATGTAAGTAACACCCACGTCTGGCTGACTTCATACTGTCAACCACTGCTCTATGAGGCCTCCAGTATGTCCTGTTGAGAACACTGTGGGGCTTAGAAACCCACAGATGTATGCAGCTATGGTTATCTGTACACAGATGCACACCCAACTAGGTATTACGGACCCAATATCTCAGGAGCGGGAGGAATAAATTCTCTTCGTGCCTCTACGTCTCATGGACTGGACCCAATGGGGAAAAGCTGGACGCAAGAGAAGGTACTGACGCAGTCCCCATGGACCACCAGGGGCACAGAGCCTCTCTGGGGTGAAGGAAGAAGGGGGGAGAATGGAGGTACAGAAGGCAATCTGTCACGTTGGTTTGTTTTCTGTCCCCCAATACAAATGCAAGCTCTAAGAGCACAGGACGCTGTGGACGTTTGCCTACGCTGTTCACTGATAGATCCCCAGCAGCTAGAACTGTGGGTGCTTTACAGAGCATGGAGCCGATGCACAGTGAACTTCTGTTAAATAAACGAACAATTTACTGCCTGAGCCAGCTGACCAACCAACGCCATCTAGGGCAGGAATCGGCGAACTCCAGCAAGGAGCCAAATCCTGCCCTCTTTCTGTTCTTGTTAATAAAGTTTTATAGAGACACAACGGTGCCATTTGTGTACATATTGTCCAGGGCTGCTTTACGTAATGATGGCAGGGTTGAGCAGGTGCTATGAGACTACGGCCCACAAAACTAAAACTGGCTACTATTTGGCCCTTTCCAGGCAAAGTTCGCCAATCCCTCTGGTTGTGGGACAGAGAGCCAGGGAGATACTAGGGAGCCCTGGACCTCGAGCTATTGAATCTCAATACCTAAGCAGCCCGTGGATAGGAAATGGTTTCTGAGCCCATGATTCCATCTTGTGAATTAACTCTGCACAAACCCCAAATGATCCTGAAAGGAGTCAGTCTTCTTATGCAGAAGGAAGCTCCCTCATCAGGACACCTCACGCATAGATGAGAATAAGGATGCTGTCCGTGAAGAGAAGTTTTATCTGAGGAGCTGACTGGGGCTTATCTAGTCAGTCCTGGTGATGTAGGTGGTGAAGAGGTGCCCGAGGATGGCTCTGCCCCACAAGCTTCCATTTTCCAAAATTCTTGAGCCAAGCAAGGTAGAAGGTCCACCCTCCTGCCTGCCCCCTGCTCACCAGAACCCCCTCCTCTTAGAATCTGTGCAGAGTTTGAGCTCAACGATGAATCCTGTTTTCCCCTCAGTTTTGAACCGGAAATCACAAACTTCCACCCAGCTATTGAACTTTAGGGAATAGCAAGCCGGGGGACAAGGGGCGCAGGGCAGTTTCCACTTCCAAACATCCTCATCGCGGCAGGGCTGAGGTGGGGCTTCTCAGGGCCACTCCCCCACGCCTCTCCTCCCTCCTACACCTCCACAGCCATCCTCTCCGTCTCCTCCCAAAGGGCCATCGACACATTCCTTTCTTCCGTGGACAGAAGAGTTGTGTCCCTTGAAAATGTATATGTTGAAGCCCCATCCCCAGTGCGGTGGCATCTGGAGGTGGAGCTTTGGGGACGTAATTCAGTCATGACAGTACAGCCTTCATGACTGGGACCCCCGCCCCTACAAGAAGAGATGGGATAAAGATGATCTCTCCCTCTGCCGTGTGAGGATACAAGAAAGAGGCTGTCTACAGCCCTGGCAGAGGACCCTAACCAGAACCCAACCACACGGAGATCCTGATGTTAGACTTCCAGCTTCCAGACCGTGAGACACAAGTCATCCGTTGTATGAGCTCCCTCAGCCTGTGGTATTTGCCATCGCTGAGCTGACCCTCCACCACGCCAGCTTGCTAGGGTTTTCCTCCTGCCTGTAAGCTCTCGAGCCATCTGGCCATCCACTCCACAAAGCCCACCAGAACCACCATGGACGTCAATCAGACAAAAGTTGGGTGCACCCGGAGACGCATTCTTTGCTCTTATAAAATGGCATATTCAGGGGCACCTGGGTGGCTCAGTCGGTAGAGCATCCAACTCGATTTTGGCTCAGGTCATGATCCAAGAGTCGTGGAATCGAGCCGCACTCTAGGCTCCATGCTGAGTGTGGAGCCTGCTTGAGATTTTTCTCTCTCTCCCTCTGCCCCTCTCCCCGGCTTGTTCTCTGTCTCTGTCCAAAATAAAAAAAAATTTTTAATGTTTTTCTAAATAAAACGGCATATTTATTTGCATAGACACCAACAGTAAGTCATTTGCCGCTGGGATACATAATGGATCATGAATAATGGGTCCTGACCGACAGGGGCAAGGATTTGCTGACACAGCCCTGTATTCACTTTTCCGGGTGAACCTTGATTTGGGAGAATGAGTTCTCAAGGGTTTCAGGAACTCCCCGACCAATTAATGTGCCTGGGAAACACACACCTATTATACTACATAAATCGAGGCCCTGCTAACCTGCGATGAATGCAAACATTCCTGTAAGCACAACGTATTACTGGCAGCTTCTTCATCTTGCCAAGATGCAGCTGTAGTCATACTATCAATTTGTCATTTGGAGCCAAAACCGGGGACAGAGAAGATGCACTCCCACCCCTTCTCAGCATCCTTCCAGAATCCACGAAATAGTTCCGGGACACATTTGAGTCATTCTTGGTGACTTTATTGTAACCCCTACCAGTCTTGCTTTATTTCATGACACTCTGTTGATAACAGCCTTTGAAGAGCAAACAAGGGCCGCGGAAAGGTATTTCTGGTGCCCTGGGGGTTGTCAATTTGCCTGTCCGTTGTAGCAAGTACTGGAAGTTGGTTGCAATGAAAGCATCACTACTTGTGCAAGGTGGAGAGAGATGTGCTCACATCTGTGTGTAAAATGAGCAAATAAGACGGTGCCCAAATTAGATGGGATTTTCCCACCTCGTATTGGCAGCATGCAGGCGAGGCTGGAGAGTGGCGTCGGGCATCGGGGAAATGCCACAAGCAGAAGACTAGCCCTGTCCGGGCGGCGGCTGTCAGGTGACCTGCCCTCTCCGTAAAGAAGCAAATGGAAGAGGCTACAGGGATTGGGGTGCTGGTGGCAGAACAGTGATGTGAGGAAGGCCAGCAAATCAGGGTCCAATCACAGCATTCGTCTGATGCCCAAAGAACTGCGAGCCCAACACTTAATTCACTTAACCAAATCCACCCAGCATCCCAGACGCCCGAGGACGGACAGAACGGTCCTGGTCAAATGCGTGTGTCCTAAAGGAACATGGTAAGGCTTATGGTTCAGTCTCACCAGTTACAGGGAAAATGGATAAGATGTTCCTGGTGCCATTTTGAAAAATTGAATCCAATGGATAAGCCACCCTGGAATGAAAACAAAGATGGCTTCCTGAAGGTACCACTTGGGAAAAAACAAAAGCTCTAAGGAAAAAGCACAAATGCTCTGTAATCATCAGCTAATGCCTGCAGTCAGCCCAGCCCCGGCTTGGACAGTGGGTGTTGCAATTTTCTGTTCTAAGACACTCTTCTTAACACTGACACCTTGGCCTGGAAGATGAATGTTGGCTCACTCGTTTAGAATAAGAAATGGGTTCTGCTGGTTTGGAAACATAACATGCAGTGGGACTTTTCTTTTATTCAGCATATATTACTTAGCAATGGCATGTGAGAGGTGGAAGAGGGTGACTTCAAAGCAAAAACAAGTTTCCTACGAGGCCATCCCGATGGGCTTCTTGTGGACACGTGGGAACGGCAGAGAATGGAAAATGTTTCTCCCCGCTCAGAAAACAAGACATGGTTTGCTCTCCGGCTTTGCTACTTTGTAAACAATTTGGTACAATGACGTTGCCTCCCGTTTTCGTTTGACAGCGTGAGGTCAGATGGAGGGGCTACAAGGAAGTCTTCAGAGGATGACGCCAGAAGAGGTTCGGCATTCAAGGCTCTCCTACCAGGAGGGGAGAGGGGGGAGGGGACAGGGAACGGCTTGCGGGCCACAGACCTTGAGCACCAGGCAGCACAGGCCCTGGCAAAGCAGAGGGGGGTCATGTGGAGTCAAGCTCCTCTCTGACAAAGACAGGAGATCACCTGTCCTCGAAGGCTGCGGGAAGTGGCCGCCCCTGGCTGGGTAACTGGGGAGACGATTCGCAAGGCATTCTTCCGGTATCAGCTACCTGCCAGAGAAGCTGTGTATCTGAGCAGCTTTTGATTTGGAAACGAGACTGAAAGGGAACAGAGAGCCGGAAGCCTGCGATCATCTCCCTTGCCAAAGTCATTTCTGCGGCAATGCCTCCGCTCTGCTCATACCTGTGTCCAGATGGACACTTTGACCTTGGCCGCGGCCACTCGGGTCTTCTTCTGTCCATGCCGGGCCTGCGTTTGGCTGGACTGCCGTGGAGGGGCAGGAGGGATGGCCATCTGGTGTGGGAGGCCTTGCCTGACAGGTGGCTCAGCGGCAGGAGAACTTATCGGGCCGAAACGGATCCGAGGAGAGGCTGGCTGCCGGGGATTATGAAGCTCAAGGAAACCTCCCAGGCCAGCTCCGACAACGATGCAGGGAGAGGCCAGCAACAAGGAACTGGGTCACCCGTACCACTGCTGCCGTGGCGTGGTCCTGAGAGAAGTCCCCGGACCGCAAGCCAGCCCGGGACAGAAGGGCCAGCCCCAAGGCAAGGCAAGGGGACCAGGGCCCCAGGGGGGAGGAGGGGATCGGTGAGCGGGGCCCCTGTATCTATGTCCCAAGCCACATTCACGGCAGCCTTTGATGCCCATCTCGGTGGCTTCTTCTGGAAGGTGAGTGTGGCGCGGTCCAATCCAAAGTGACTCTTGAGTGGAGGATGCCGTGAAGACGGAGCCATGGCTGAGGCTTCTATTCCTGGTGCGTGGGAACCAGCCCCCAGCAGCCTGCTGTCACCCAGAGCCGCCCCCCGTATCGAAGGACCTCTGTGGGCCACCGCCGGACAAGGAAAACAGCTGTTTGACACATTCCCTCCGACCCTGGGGAAGCTAGCAAGTTCAAGTGAAGGAGACCAATCTGGCAAACGACGGGCGTCTACATGCCTCACAGGAGGAGCCTGTGAGGAGCCAGACAATGCTGAGTTTGGTCCTGGCTCGACAACTTGCAAGTTCCGTGATATTGGCGAACTTTTTTTTTATGCTTATCCATTTCTTTTCTTTCTTAAGTTTATTTATTTTAAGAGAGAGACGGGGGGGAGGAGGGGCAAAGAGAGAGGGAGAGACAGAATCCCAGGCAGGCTCTGCACTGTCAGAGCAGAGCCCGACTCAGGGCTCGATCTCACGAACCGTGCAATCCTGACCTGAGCTGAGATCAAGAATCAGACGCTTAACTGACTGAGCCACCCAGGCACCCCTGATGTTGGGCAACTTCTCTTCCTCACTTGACCTTCATTCTGTCATTGGTAAGGTCATATAATAATGCATCATGTGATCCAAGGGCTGAGTGAGATACAAGGTCGCCTTTCTTCCCAGCCATCCTTATCCTTAGGGTCCCTCCAATTTAAAACTTCTGCAAATCCTGGAAAAGCTCGTGTTGAACTATAACATCTTTAGGATCCTGTCCTCTTCAGGCGACTTCATTTGCCCAGGGAGGGGATGTGCACAGGAGAGGAATTTGCACAGGTAAGGGATTCCATAAAAAGTTGCAGGTGCCATACTGTCACCTGGACTGGCTGTACTTGGACAAATCACCTTTCCTTCTGTATCCACAAATAAACCACACCCACCATTTCCCCAGCAGCCGCTGAGCCACAAATGGCACCCCCACAGACCTGGTGTCCTTCTTCAGGGGTGACCAGCGCTCTCAGAGATTTGCTCCATCTCGTGGGGAAGGGGTGCTCACATCCGTGGCCCGGAACCATAGGAGCACATCAGGACCACCTGAGCGGTTTGCCGAGGGGACAGCAGCCAGCACCCGCCGCCCCCCACCAGGGCTCCCGTACCAGAGGTGTGCAGAGGAGTCTGGGGGTCAGCTTTTCCAGAAGCTGAGCTTTCCTGGAAAAAGGAAACTGAAATCTAGGGGGCAAACGGCATCAAAGGAAGATTTAGAAAACGATGGGGAATTTGTTAGGGTAAAGGAGGGACTTTCTTCCAAGGCTGATTATCTTGCAACAAGTCCAGATGAGCAATTCATTCTCATGCTGGTTCAACATCAATTTATCAGCTGCCTCATTGAGCATATACATCACACCGTGTTCTGGGGGTTCAAAATCCTAAGGCTGAACAACACTTTAAAGACGGAATCTTCTACACCTCTGACTCTCTAGATGAAGAAAACGAGGCCCAAGAAGGGATGTGACTTGAGCAATGTCACACAGCCCATGGCGCTAGAGAAGCTGCATCCATGGGGCTGACCACTCCCTCCCCTCCACGCCCTGCCCTCCCCTGCCTACCCGGTGTGGACTACAGACACGCTTTGTTCCGTGCTACCATGTTTTTCTGCCAATTTCAAGGAAAAGTACAGAGAACCATCTTCTCTTATTAAGATCTGCCCATGCGGGAACACTGGGCCAGTGTTTCTCGCAGGCAGGAATCTGCTATCGGTCTTCCCTTCAAAGCGAGCCGAGGGGCCTCAATTGGCCACAGGCCTACCCTCCATGTGCTGTTCATTCCCGTTACCCGCCTGGCCCTGAAGCCTGGGTTTGCAATCTCTGCATCAGGGGGAAGCGGCCGGCACCCACCCCCCACTCCAGACCCACAAGGAAGAGCAGTCAGGTCCCCATTAACGCTCATGGCCAAACCTCAGTGAGACGTTCGAACCTAAGAACGGCCATGCAGACACAAAACTTAAGCAGTATAAGGGCACCTGGGCGGCTCAGCCGGTTAATCATCTGACTTCAGCTCAGGTCATGATCTCACAGTTTATGAGTTTGAGCCCCACGTCGGGCTCTGTGCTGACAGCTCCAGGCCTGGAGCCTGCTTCAGATTCTGTGTCTCCCTCTCTCTCTGCCTCTCCCCTGCTCCCAGTCTATCTGTTCTCAAAAATAAATAAAACACTGAAAAAAATTAAAAAAAAAAAGAAGTATAATCGACATGTTTACATTTACATTTTAGCAACACTGATTGTCCAAGGGATTTCCACTGGGCCTGAAGTCCCAGAGTATGGGGCCCCTTTTCCAGAGAACTTTGATATCCCCCATGGGCCACGAAGTTTGAAGAGGGTTCTTCTCGGCCTTTTTCCCGGCCCCACGCATGTTTCCGCAGAGAGATGCTCTTTCCGACTTCCCTTGCCAGCTGGGACCAGTTACCTCCTCGGCCAGATACTAACTCGGCTTCTCACGAGCACACCCAGGCCCTGCCTGCCCCACCATCGTAGCTGGGGTGGGGCCTGAAGAATTGGAGCTGCGTTTGTGGCCAAGTTCAGAGGAAAGGGGGTTCGCTCTGCAAATTAACTGTTAGCAGAGCAGAAAGTAAATGTTTAACCTACAGAGAAGATCCTATTTGAAAACACTTAGCTGCCCTTTTCAGCAGACAATCCACGTGCTAATTGTAAAGAATTACATTAAAATGGGCCCAGCCTGACCTGGGGGCCGGCTAAAGCACCTGACCGTGAGCGAGGCTTTGAATGTGAGCCGGCAGGCGGTTCACCAGCCAGATGAGCTTTTCCATGATCATTTCGCTTTTCAGTACCGAGCTCCCTGTGATCCGTAGCACATCTGCAAACAGTAGCGATGGGTCCAGGGTCTTCAGGTCATTTTATTAAGGGACAATGGAGCAGGGCTAGGGTAACAGACTTTGTGACCAGCACTAACCAGGAAAACATTGCCTTCCTGCCCAGAAAAAGCACAGTCCTGGCGTCCATCTGAGCCACCACTTGAGGTAAGAACCAGGGAGACCTCTGGAAACACCTTGATGCTTTTCCCCTGATCCTTCCAAAGCGGGCGGGGAACGGAATGGAACAAGAGAACAGAAGGGCGGTGTGAGCAGCACTGTGCATAGGTGTTCTGTCCGCCGGGCTGCTGGTCAGAGCCCTGCTCATCCTTCCCGCTCAGCACCAGCCAGCTCCCGGCTCCCAGTCTTCTGCCGTCTCCCCAGCTCGTGTTCGTTCCCACCTCCAGCCCCTCCGCAGCCCCCACGCCCCCTAGCGCTGGCTCCCTGTGTCCGCGCCGCCCACCGGGGTCCCTGTAGGCAGGTCCGCTTTTCATACTCATTTGTCTCCCCTGCCTTCTCCCCACCATGTCTGAGCGCCGGGACAGTGCCGAGCCTAAGACAGACGCTCAGTAACGTTTGCTGATGTGGAGACAATGAGAGTTTAGAACCACAGGAAAAGACGTGTGGGAAATCTACAAGAACACTATGTTGAAGAAAGCGTGATACAAACTTTTAGGGTCAGGGCCAGGGAATCCTAGGAAAACACCTTGTTTGGAAGTTGGAATGTTACTGACTGACTCAGTTAACACTCAGCACCTGCTCTGTGCGAGGCACCACGAGGGCTTTGGTTCTCTGGGGCTGGGTAAAACCACCCAACTTCGTGGCTGAAAACCAGGGTCCGGGTGTGGGGCGAGACAAGTGGGGGCCCCAGGGCACAAGGTCTCAGGAGGGACTCACTCTCAAGGTCAAGCAAGGACGAGGTGGGCCCCTGAGAACAAGCACCTCCTGGGTGCTTTCTTGCCTCCCCAGACCCCACGCTGCTTAAAACAACCATGTTAACATCCCACATGGGGGGCCCCTGGGGGACTCAGGCCATTGAGCATCTAACCCTTGATTTCAGCTCAGGTCATGATCCCAGGGTTGTGGGATCGAACCCCTGCGTGGGGCTCCATGCTGAGTGTGGGGCTCCGTGCTGAGTGTGGAGCCTGCTTGAGACTCTCTTTATTTTTCTCTGCCCCTCTTCCCTGCACTTTCTCTCTCTCTTAAAAAAAAAAAACAACAACAACCTCCTGGTACTGCAAGTTTAAGGGCTCCGCTGGGCAATCTTACTAGTCTCAGCTGAGATCTTGTGATCTCATGAAATTGCAGCCAGATGGCAGCTGGGGGCTGGAGTCCCCTGGATGTTTTGCCAAAGTGGACCCACAGCTGAGTATCGTGCACGTAGTATCGCCACACGGGGCTTTCCAGAAGGAGGCTCAGCCTCACAAGGCAGTTAGGAGACCCAGCAGTAAGTGATCTAGGAGGGAGGAGGGCAAAGTGGCCAGTCCTCTTAGATGCCGAACCCAGAACGGGCACAGTTTCACTTCTGTAGCCACCCTTGTGGTCAATGTCAAGTCCGTCTCCAGAGCATCCTGGATCCGGGTGCCAAGTGTGCACCACCTCTCCACAGAGAATGTCATAAAGACTTGGCAGCCATTCTAACCCATCCCAGTGAATTGAAGAGAATCAACTATTTCCTCGCTCCAGGAGGAATTATGGAAACAGGAAGGTTGGATGACCTGGGTCGGAAGCGGGGCTTTGTCACCTTCGCTGTGTTTCATTGTTGTCACTTATAAAATGGAGGTACAAATATGTGCCCAACCAATACGTATTAGACGCCGCTATGTGCCGAGCACTCTGCCAGGTGCTGGAGGTATGATGGTGAACAGGACAGCTGTCCTGGCTCCTAGTGCGATTTTATTCTGGGAGAAATAGATTGTTTAAAAAGGAAATCTAGAAAGAGGAATTGCAGCAAGTCCTGTGAAAGAAAGGGAACAGATCGGGGAGAAGGGCTGTGGACTCCTCCAGAAAGATCACAAAAGGTCTATCTCGGGAGGTAACAGTAGACTGAGATCTGAGTGCTGAGAAGGGCTAAGGATTGAAGGGAGCTGAGGGGCAGGGGAGTAGCTGGGAGCCAGGAGAGGTAGTAACACCTTGAACTGAAGGGACATGAGAAGGCTTGTACTTAACTCCTTGGCTTTCCACTAACCCTGAAAAGGTAAGTAAAATACTCAACAATCAATTTGCAAATACATTATGAGCACTGAATGCCAAGCAGTAATAGCTCTAGGACTGCGGAGTATTGGTATTGACTGTTCTGACTGAAGGCTTGAGCGATGGGGGACCAGAAATAATCCCCCTCATGATGCCATTGTTGATGTTTTTAATGGAGACGACTCTTGATTATTTGTTTATTCTGAGAGAGAGAGCACAAGAAGGGGAGGGACAGAGAGAGAGAGAGAGTGAGAATCTCAAGCAGGCTCCACACTGTGAGTCCAGAGCCCTGTGTGGGGCTGGATCTCCCCGACAGGGAGATCATGACCTGCACCCAAACCAAGAGTCCACACTTACCTGACTGAGCATCTCCCGCTGCTATTTTTTGTTCGTTTATATGCTTCACTTATTTTTGAGAGAGAGAGTGCAAGAGAGGGGAGGGCAGAGGGAGGGAGGGGATGGAGGCTCTGAAGCAAGCTCTGTGCTGGAGCAGGGAGCCCGATGTGGGGCTTGAACCGATGTGAGATCTTGTAGACCTGAGCCAAAGTCAGATGCTTAACCAACTAAGAGACCCAGGTGCCCCTTAAGAGTGATAAAGCTGAAGGGGCGCCTGGGTGGCTTAGTCGGTTAAGCGTCCGACTTTCGCTTAGGTCATGATCTCGCGGTTCGTGGGTTCGAGCCCCGCGTCGGGCTCTGTGCTGACTGCCAGCTCAGAGCCTGGAGCCTGTTTCAGTCTGTGACTCCCTCTCTCTCTGACCCTCCCCTGCTCACGCTGTCTCTCTCTCTCTCTCTCCTAGAAATAAATAAAACATTTAAAAAAAAATTTTAAGAGTGATAAAGCTGAAGCTTTGCTCCACCCCAAAGCCCTGATCTCTTGGGGGTGTTTGTGGCCCCATGTGCCGACACCACAGGGTCAAGGGTGGTGGGGTTGGACTTCAGAGCCATCACCCCTTTACCTTCAAGTCACCCCATTCGTGGGGTCCTCACCGTCGAGCCGTACCGGCCTCTACCCCATGTTCTCTCGCACTCACTCGCCCACGTTCGTGGGCGCTGACAGTTGGATCCGGCAGTGCCTTCTTTCTCCGCACCCCAGACCTGCCAACAGGCTGGGCAAGTTCATCATCTGCACACACGCTCCATCCCGCTCAGGCTGTTAGAGCTCCCCATGGCCTCCGCTGGCCTCCGCCCTCCTTGCCATCCTCCCCACGGCCGGTCCTGGGCCCCGCATCACAGAGAATGGCTCCGTTATGGAAACAGCAAATGTCAGGGCCAGTCTCTGACCTTCTCCCTCTTTTATCCCATCTCACAGGCTCTTCCCCAGTTCAGGACCTTGCAGCCAATCGAGCTTTGACTGTGAGTCTCTTTCCGGCTTCCCTTCCGGCCCCAGAACTTCCTGGCATCAGGTGCTTTTGAACATCACCTTGACGATACCCTCATTCTTATCCTTACACCCACTTGATGACGAGAGCCGCTTCTAAATAAACCCTTCAATCCCCCCAGTCCCAGCCCCTAATTCTCTCTCGAACCCACCCCAGCCAGGTTCTCACCACCAATATCCCATTAAAAATGCTCTGCTCACGCTGGCCAGTGACCTCCATGCTGCTAACGCCATTCTCAGTCCCCACCTGTCAGCTCCACTTCCTCCCTCGGGGTGCATTTTCTCTCTGTGGCTTTCAGGATACCACTCTTGGTCTCCCTCCCGTGCTCACTGTGGTTTCTTGCTTTTTTGCTGGGTCTTCTTCTCCCAACTTAATTTTGGAGTGTGCAGGGCTCAGTCTTTGGTTTTCTTCTCTGTGTCCACATTGTCAATTATCGCACCTAGTCTCATGGCTTTAAATAAAATTTGTACGCTGACAGTCCCTCAAATACATATGTTTGTCGCTGAGACGTAGTTCCTAAACTTGGTACTTGCATACCAATGGCCTGATCAGCAAACATCTCAAATTCAACATGTCCAAAACCGAACTTCTGATCTTCCTTCCACCCCACAACACCCATTCAGTTCGGAAAAAAAATCTATCTTTACCAGTTTCCAGTGAAAACTCCTTGGAGAAAAAACAAAATTCTCTCAAGCTCGACATTCTAACTTCAAAATATAGCCAATCCTGGATATATTTTTGTGAGAAGTTCTAATCAAATAGACTCTTGTGCAGATAATAAAATATAAAACTATAACTACCTAAAGGCACTGGAGACCCACCCAGACAGGTTTCCAAGGAGAGTAGATACCTGGGAGAAAGGAATAACCCTGGATGTTTCCCATGTTGTTTTTTTTTTTTTCCAAAATGTTTTCTTTATTTCTGAGAGAGAGACAGAGACAGTGTGAGCAGGGGAGGGTCAGAGAGAGGGGAGACACAGAATCTGAAACAGGTTTCCGGCTCTGAGCTGTCAGCACAGAGCCCGACGCGGGGCTCGAACCCACAAACCGTGAGATCATGACCTGAGCCAAAGTCAGACGTTCAACCCACAGAGCCACCCAGGTGCCCCTGAGTTTCCCATTTTTGATGGGTGTTACCCAAGGGAGGCCTCACATGTACACCAGGTGAGGCATCTAAAAGTTCAATAGCAAAACCTCAGTCTTGTTTGAAGAACTAGAAGACAAGGACCAAGTCAGCTGTGTCTGACAGAAAATGAGAAGAGAAAGGTTGAAAGGGAGAAAATCAAAAAACTGAAACCGAAAATTCAGGATGTAAACTCAACCCAAATCTCTGAGTGACACAAAACCATGTGTGGGAAGAGCAGACTCCAGGGTCCCAGCTTGGGCTAAAGGAACTGAACTGAGATTTGATTGGCCACTGACTGCAGGGAAGACGACATATACCTGGAATTCACCCAGTTACGTGACTGCTTTAGAAAAATAGGCACTCTTCAAAGGAATATAATGGAACCCAGTGACTGCACAACATAACTTTCATGGTACGATCCCAAATTACTCAACAAAGAAATGGGGGAAATGTGACTGTACTCTGCCCTTGGGAGCCCAAGAAAAAAGATGGCCTAGAAAAGACAATTTTTCTGTATTTAATAACCTATTGGAAAATATGATTCCAGATTCCGGAATCTGATCACATCGTAACCACCTCCTTGTCATTGCCCTGTTTACGTGACAGGTGGGAGTCCTACACTGATCTTCAGATTGATCTCCTAGTTCCACCATTGTCCCCTGTGGTCTTCTCCCAACACAGCACCCAGAGAAATCCTCTCAAAATAGA
Source organism: Hyaena hyaena (assembly GCF_003009895.1). NCBI lineage: Eukaryota > Metazoa > Chordata > Mammalia > Carnivora > Hyaenidae > Hyaena > Hyaena hyaena. Next base: position 1,133,682 of record NW_024080763.1, read on the forward strand.
AGTCTGACCATACAGCCTGTGCTCAGCACCCTCTGCTGGCTACCATTGTATTCAGAGTAAAAGCCAAAGTGCCTGCGATGGCTAATACAACTGTGTCCATCTGTTGAGGCTGCACTAACAGAATACTGGAGACTCGATGGCTTATAAACCACGGACATTGGTTTCTCACAGCTCTGGAGTGTGGAGGTCCAAATCAAGAAGCCAGCAGCTTCCATGAAAGTCCACTACCTAGTTCATGGCTGCCCATCTTCCCACTGCGTCCTTACAGGGCAGAAGGGATGAGGGAGTTCCGTGGGGCCTCTCGTATAAGGCCACCAATCCTGTCCGTGAGGGCTCCACCCTTATGACCTAGTCACCTCCTAAAGGCTCACCTCCTAATAACATCACCTTGGGCTTGGAATTAAATGTATGAATGGGGAGTGGGGGGCACACATATTCAGTCGTTAGCAACAACTTTATGTGATCCAGCTCCCGTACCTCTTAGGCCTCTTCTCTACATCTCTTCCCTTCACTCACTGGGTGCCGGTCACACCAGTCTCCCAGCTGTTCAGATGCTCCAGGCAAATGCTCCCTCCTTAGAGGCTGGTATGTCTTCTGCCTGGACGCTCTTCTCCAGATGCCTACTTGGTTACTGCTCTCCTCTTCCAGGTCTTTGCCCAGATTTCACCTCCCCACTGAGGCCACCCTGACCCCAAATACCAAATATTGCCAACAGCTTCCACCTCCACACCCACCATCCCCAGACACCCCCCCCCCAACCCCAGCCTGTTCTGATCTTTTTCCCATATGACTTCTCCCCTTCTGACATATTCTGTAATTTTTCTTTTGTTCTATTATTTGTTGTAGGTCTTCCCAGCTCTGAAGACGGGAACCTTTGTCTGTTTTGTTTACTGGTATGTCCCCAAGAGCCCAGTACAGTGCCTGGTTCATAGCAAGCACTCAATTATGAGTGAAATGAATAAATACATTAACTAGTGCTAGGGAAAGCCATGTAATTGTGAGGAAAAAACCACAGGCTAAACATACACACCCGTCTTTCCTCCCTTACAAATCCCCACTGAAATAAAAGAAAAGGAGATATTTTAAAAGATTTTAAAAATCCATCCTGAGGGGCACCTGGGTGGCTCAATCGGTTAAGCTTCTGACTTCAGCTCAGGTCATGATCTCACTGCTCATGAGTTCAGGCCCCTCAACGGGCTCTCTGCTGTCAGCATAGAGGCTGCTTCAGATCCTCCATCCCTTTCTTTGTCTGCCCTTCCCCCACTCATTCTTTCTTTTTCTCTCTCTCTCGCTGGCAAAAATAAACACTTAAAAAAATAAAGATAAAATCAGCCTTGAAAAACAAGAAAGGGAGTCTGCACCTAGTCAGAGAGTTTGTGAAAACTCTGGAAGATAAACCACAAGCGGACTGAATTGATTGTTACACAAAGCAGGTTGTCACAAAGCACTTTTATGATGAGGCCCTGTTCCCAGTGCTGAGGAGGACAGTCAGTGGATGTCCAGCTCTCAAGGAGTGTGGAGAAGGTGGCCAGAAAATAGGAACAAACCTACTGCTTTAGGCAGACAAGCGCCAGAGCTAGAATGACACCGGTAGTGGGTAGAGTGCTTAGAAGGCTGGACCCAGTGACAAAGGAGTAGGGCATGAGATTTATAAGCCGTACGAGGCGCGGGTCCTTTCTGAGACCCTGTAAGAAGGTTGGATTTTATTCTAGCTACAATGAGGACGTACTGGATGGATAAAAGCAGAGGAGTGATAGGACTTCTGTAACGACCTCTCCGTCTTTACAAAGTGATAGAGACTTTTGTAAAGACCTCTCTGGTTTCTGAGTATTGGGTGCGCTGTGTGGGCACAGGGCAAGAGGGGAGGCAGCGAGGTGAGTCAGAGACCATTGCAGAAGTCCAGACGAAAGGAGACCGTGACTGGGACAAGGCTATGGCAGTGAAGATGTGAGAAGTTCTTTGACTTTTTTTGATGTTTGTTTATTTTTGAGAGAGACACAGAGAGACTCTGAGCTGTCAGCACAGAGCCCGACGCGGGGCTTGAACTCACAGAGCGCGTGAGATCATGACCTGAGCTGAAGTCGGACGCCTGGGCCACCCAGGCACCCCGGAAGGTCTTTGAATCTTGATTTGGGGTGGAGGCACCACAACAGGAATTGGCAACCTACTGGCTGCCAAGGGTGAGGTAAAGGGAGGAAGTAGCGAGAACACTGCTTTGGGCCTGACCGCCATGGAGTGGTGATGCAGTTACTGAAAGGCACAAACGCACGAGGCAGCGGGTCAGCAGGAGTAGGCAGGTGCTCCCCGGCAGGTGCTCCCCGGCAGGTGCTCCCCAGCAGGTGTCTCCAGATTCCCATCCGTGGAGCCTCTGTAAGAACCACGATGCAGCGTGTGGGTCGCAGGCCATCTTCGAATCTGCGGTTAGCAAGGAAGGAAAATCACAGGCCAGTGTCCTTCCCGAGCACAGATGCAAAAGCCCTAAACAAATATGAGCAAGTCAAATTCAGCGATAACCTTCAGTTTCCAGTTCCGCGCATCGGGGGCTTGGAAATGGCCACTCCGTCCCAAGAAGCAAAAAGCTAAATAGAGTAAAGAAATGAACAGTTCTTCTCAAAGCCAGGAGAGAAGGGAAGGCCACCTGCACACGTCTCCCAATGCTGGAGAGATAGGTGACCGTAAGGAGTCGCAGCTTCCCAGAACAGAGATTTGCAAGCAGAAAGCCCGGAGGGAACGGGGCTGAGGTAGGGGACCCTGAGCTCTCACTGGCAAGTTGCTCGAGGCTCAGTGCAGACAAATCTGAAGTTGAAAACTCCAGGGGACCTGGTCAGAAGGGAGCTCCCTCAAATATTGTGAAATTGCCTTCCAGGAGCTTAGCCACATTCCCACAGTAAATATCAGAGGGGAAAATACCCCCTGAGGCTTCTGGCAGGGGGAGTGGAAAAAGAGCCATCTGACATATGTCAGAGGGTTCTGTCCCTCCCTGCCCTCAAGGGAAACTAGTAACCAGAGCCTCACTGATTTAGGGGAAGGGAGAGACCCACCTCCACTCCAGCCATCCTGTCCCAAGGAGGGAGAGAACACTGACCAACACGTGTGAAATTCACAGCCCAGACGGAGGGGCTCACCAGACAATTGAGACCACATCATGGGACGTAGACCTCCTCCCCACTCCCCTACCCCTCAACACCACATCACTAAAGGCCTATTTACCTAGTACGTTCCTTCTAACTGGGACATCGTATCTGGATATCAGTTTAAATTATAAGACATAAATTATAAGACACACTAAAAGGCAAAAAGTGCAATGTGAAGAGAGAGTAAGCATCCAACCAAGCACAGCAGAGGTGTTGGAATTATCAGACCAGGAATTTAAAGCAACTATGATTAATACACCAAGGGCCGTCGTGAATAAAGTAGACAGCATGCAAGAGCAGATGGGGGATCTAAGCAGAGAGATGGAAATCCTAAAAAGAACCAAAAAGAAATACTAGAGGGGCACCTGGGAGGCTCAGTCAGTTAAGTATCTGACTCTTGATTTCCACTCAGGTCATGATCGTGCGGTTCGTGAGTTCAAGCCCCGCATAGGGCTCTGCGCTGACAGTGTGGAGCCTGCTTGGGATTCTCTCTTCTCTCCTTTTCTCTCTGCCCCTCCCCTACTCATGCTCTCTCAAAATAAACTTAAAAATGAAAATTTTTTTAGAAGATACTGGAGATCAAAACGACTGTAAGAGAAATGAAGAGGGTATTTGATGGGCTTAGTAGTAGATGGACATGGCTAAGCAAAGAATCTCTGAGCTAGAGGAAAGATCAATAGAATCCTCAAAAACTGGAAAGCAAAGAGGACAAAGAATATCCAAGAATTCTGGGACAAATGCAAAAAGTGTCGTATGTGCATAATTGAAATACTAGAAGGAGAAAGAGGAAGGCACAGAGGAATCTTTTGAAAGAATGACAACTGAGAATTTCCCCAAATTAATATCAGACCCCAAATCACAGATACAGAAAGCTCAGAGAACAGGTGGAATAAATGTCCAAAAAACTTACACCTAGGCAGATTCTCTTCAATGTTCTGAAAATTTAAGATAAAGAAAAAACTTTGAAAGAAACCAGAGGAAAAGACCCAGCTCACCGAGAGAGGAACAAAGATAAGAAATACCTCTGACTCAGGGCACCTGGGTGGCTCAGTCGGTTGAGTGTCTGACTCTTGATGTTGGCTCAGGACATGATCCCAGGGTCGTGGGAGTCCCATGTCCCCCTTCCCCCCACGTCAGGCTCTGCACAGTGCGTGGAGCCTGCTTAAGATGTTCTCTCTTTCCCTCTGCCCCTCTTCTCTACTCGTGCTCGTTAAAAATTAAAAAAAATAAAAGAAAAAAAATACCTCTGAACCCCTCGGAACCATGCAAAAAAGGAAAGAGTAGAGTGGAATATTTAGTATTGAGAGAAAAAAACCACCAGCCTAGAATTCTCTGCCCTATGAGATTATCTTTCAAAAGCAAAGGAGAAATAATGACTTTTCAGATGAACAGGAGTCAAGGAAATACTTTGCAGTAGTTCTGCCTTGCAAGAAAGGTCAAAAGAAAGTGTTTTAGAGAGAAGGAAAAAATAGAGAGATCAGAAATGTGAATCTACATAAAGGAAGAAATAAGTGAAGGTAAAATAAAAGTAGTTATTTTTCTTAATTGATCAAACAGAACAGTTTGTTCAAAATAATCATAGCCACAACGTGTTCAGTCACGTTTGGTTTTGTGTATATCACAGATACGCATAGTGTTAGTTTATACATAGAGACTAGTGTATGTTTACGTTTAAGTAAAATGAATGACAGCATGAATGATGAAAGTGATATGGGAAGGAGGAGGATTATTTCATTACTATAAGACACTCACAATCCATAGTGTTCTTTGCAAGGGGATTTGGATTTGTTGTAAGTATATTTTGCAAACTCTGGGGTAACCCCTGAAAAATGTGAAAAAAAAAATAAAGTAGGTATACCTGACATGCTAAGAAAGCAGAGAAAATAGAATCATATAAGATGCTCAGTTCAAACAACAAAAGGCAGGAAAAACAAGAGTGGGAGACAAAAGTAGCAACTAAGAAGAGGGTAACAAATGGAAAATGGAAACCACTAATATCTAATGGTAGATAATAATTTATGTCAAATTCAATGATAGGTAAAAAAAAAAAAAGATAATACATCATTATTAAGTTGGGCTTATCCTAAGAATGGAAAGTTGTTTAACATTCTAAATTCAATCAAAATAATGGACCACATTATCCAATTATGCAATCATCTCCATAGATGCAGAAAAAGCATTTAATAAAATCCAATACCCATTCATAACAAAAATAGTATGAATAGTTCCCCAGATGGCAGGGAACCCCATTAAACTGAGAAAGAAGAACCAAAAACAGAAACAGAATGAACATCATCATTTAATGGTGAAATATTGAAATTTTCCCCCCTTGAGATGAGGAATGAGACAAAATCGGTCCCTATCACTTTCATCAACACTGTGTAGTAGAGGTTTTTGCTAGTGCAATAATGTAAGGCTAACGAAAGCAAAAAATTGCCATTATTCAGTCAAAATGTTTGAATATTAGCAGTTGGAAAGATTTACAGCTAAGTGAATTCAAGGTCACTGGATATGAGGTCAATATACAGAAATCTATTGTACCAGCCACAAACACCTAGAAAGTTAAATTCAAAAATGATATGATTTACCATAGCGTCAGAAAACAACATGTCCAGGAATAAATCGAACAAAAGATGTTGAGAAATCTATACACACAACAAAATGCAAAACAGTATCCATGGTAATTTTAAAAGACCTGAGGGAAGGAAGGAAGCAAGGAAGGACACATTCATGAATTTGAATAGTCAGTATTATAAAGATATTCCCAAACTGAATTTAGATTCGGCACAACCCCAATAAAAATTGAGAATTTTTTTTTCTTTAATGTGTATGTCTAAACTGACAAGTTGGTTTTTGAGTTTATGGGCAAATGAGAAAGGCCAAGAACAACCCAGATAATCGTACAGATGCACAAAGCTTGAGGACTTATGTGACCAGATGTCAAGATTTACTACAAAGCCAGAGTAATGAAGTCAGGGTGGTATTGGTGCACATACGGGCAGAGCAGTGGAGTGGAACACAGGATCCAGAAAGATCTGCGCACATACAGTCACTGGATTCATAACAAAGGAGACAGATCTGTGTGATAGGAAAAGATGGAGCTTTCTATAAATGAAACCTAGTCAGCTGGATGTCCATGTGGGAAAAACGAGTCCTCCCCAGGACCTCACACGATTAACAAAAATCAATTCCAGATTGATTGAAGATCAACTTGTGACAGGGGAAAAAAAAAGCTTTTAGAAAAAAACAAAATTATCTTCATGGCTGCAAAGTAGGCACAGATTTCTTAAGCATAATGTTCAAAGAAATAACCATGAGGAGAAAAAATTAGAGTTGTTTAAAATTTTTAAATAAAAACTTTTAACTTAAAAATTAAGTTAGGGGTGTCTGGGTGGCTCAGTTGGCTAAGCACCCGACTCTTGACTTGACTCAAGTCATGATCTCACGGTTCATCAGTTTGTGCCCTGCGTCGGGCTCCGCGCTGACAGTGTGGAGCCTGCTTGAGATTCTGTCCCTCCCTCTCTCTCTGCCTCTCCCCTGCTAGCTCATGCTCTCTCTCTCACAGACACAAAATAAATATTTTAAAAAGTCATCAAACAGACAGAAAACACCAGAGAGAATATTAAAAAGGCAAGCCATGAGGAGTGACAAGGGAGTTATTCCAAAATACATAAAGAATCCCTATAAATCAGTAAGCAAAAGACACACAATCCAGTAGGAAACTAAGCAAAATACTTGAGCAGATGCCTCACAAAAGAGGCTACCAAATGGCCCAAAGCATATGGACGTCTCTTAAACTCACAGTCATTAGAGAAATACAGATTAAAACCACAATGAATACTAACATGTATCCACCAGCACGACTAAAATTAAAAACACTGATCCTACCAAGTGCTGGTGAGGCTGTTGAACTGAACTCAACTACACGGCTGGTGGGAATTCATCAGTATCAGCTACATTTGAACGCATTCTGTGTCTCAGAAATCTATTCCCGATTCATAGACGTGAACATAGTATGTTCTTTAAAACATGTGCAAGAATGTTTATAGTAGTGCTGTTTTCAATAGCCCCAAATCGGAAATAACTTTGATAGAATTGTTAAATAAATTACAGGATTTTCATGTAATGAAATAATATTTAGAAATGCGGGTAAACTGATTACTACCTACAACACAATCCGTAAAAGTTCATTTCACAAGCATAATACTGAGTGAAAGAAATTAGACACAGAAAGATACATCCCAAATGGTTCCATTAAGATAAAGTTCAAAGTTAGAAGTCAAAATATTGGTTACCTTTTGGTTCATAGTATATGGGAGTACAAAGAAGGTTTTTGGTGTGTTGGTCATTTTATTTTTCTTTATCTCTTGGTTGGTTATATGGTTCCCTTTGTGAAAATTTATTGAATTTCACACTTATGATCTGCATTCTTTTCTGTACTTGTACAAAAAGCTTAAAAATGAATATTAAACCCCTAACAAAATTGCCGCTCCTTCTGATACGAAGAATAACCAGAGACATAAAGTTCTTAGAAATTAAAAATAATTAAAAATAGGGACCTGGGTGGCTCAGTCGGTTAAGCGTCCGATCTTGGTTTCGGCTCAGGTCATGATTTCACAATTCGTGAGTTTGAGCCCCGTGTCTGGCTCTGTACTGACAGCATGGAGCCTGCTTGGGATTCTCTCTCTCCGCCCCTCCCCTATTCTCTCTCTCTCTCTCTCAAAATAAATAAACATAAAAAATATATAATTAAAAATAATAATTGTTGAAGAAAACGTTTAGTGGACCACCTGGACAATAGAATGAGCATGGGTAAAATCCATGCTGGTGTTCTTGGACAGGAATCAGCAAATTTTCTTTGTAAAAGGCATATAGGCATTGTGAGCTGTACAGTCTCTGCCACAGCTGTGTAACTGCCAGTACAGCCAAAAGCAACCAGAGACTATATGTGAGTGAGTGGACAGGGCTGTACCTCAGGGAAACTTTATTTATGAACACTGAAATTTAAGTGTCATAATTTTCAACTGCCTTGAAATATTATTCTTTTTCTTTTTCTCCATGAGTTAAAAGTATAAATTATCCAGCAAGCCATCGAAAAACACATAGTAGACCAGATTTGCCCCGTGGGCTATAGTTTGCCAACCCGTGGTCTAGATCGGTCAAGGAAAGCTCATATAATTTAGAGCAGACACAAACAGAAAATTAGAAAAGGTGAAGAAACAGGGTGATAGACCCAGAAGGTAAAATATTACTTTTATTAGACTTCCAGAAGCAGAGGGGGGAAAAGAGTAAATAAAGGTGCAAGTGAAGGTGTAATATTCAGGTAATCTCTACGCCCAACATGGGGCTTGACCCCACAACCCTGAGATCAAGAGTCCCACGCTCCACCAACTGAGTCAACCAGGCGCCTGAAAGTGTAATATTCATACTCCCAGGGGCCACCAAGTGCCCAGAAGGCTGAAGGAAAGAAGATTCACACCTAGATATTTTGGGTGCAATTTCAGACCTCCAAGGGTAAAGAGGAAATTCAAAGTTGTTCCAGAGAGAACAAAACATTTTACCAAGTAGGCATGAGAGTCCGCCTTACCTCAGACATCTCTTTGGACATAATGAGTGCCAGAAGGTGGTGGACCCATACCTCAAAGTCTAGGGCAAAGTGCTTTTGATTTGGAAGTCTACACACAGCCAAACCGGCAGTGAAATGTAGGGGCGAATGAAGGTGCTCTGGATACACAAGGAGTCAACACTATCTCCTGTGTTAAATAAAGATCTCCAGAAAGTTTCCTGGGCATCAGGATAGGAATGTTTCTTAGGTGCTCTGTCGTAACCAAAACCTGGGGGCTGCAGACCATTTCTCCTCACTCACTTTGCTAACAAATCCCAATTTTCTCCAACACAAGGTGGCAATGTGCTTTAGGCAGGCAGCTCAGAAGGTTAAATATTAAGCTAAGCCATTCATGGTAAATACATTCCCTTTGCCACTGACCAGTTAAGGGTGGGTATATGATGAAATTCTGGACTGTGAGATGTTAGGGGAAACTTCTAGAAAGCTTCGGCACAAGTTCTTCCTTGCCGATAAAGGGAAACACGCAGAAGATGGCTCTTCCTCGCTGCTCACGTCGCCGTGTCTGCCCAGGGAGCTGGGCACCGGGGCACCGATCTGTAACATCAGGGAACTAAGCACAATAAGCAAGTGAGGGCTATGCCGGAGTGGAAAACTAAAAAGCACCTGGGTCGCTGATACTATCTGAGCCACTTAATTAACCCAGCCCGAACCAGTCTACCTCCAGAATTCTTGATACGTGAGGTAATAAATACTCTTTTGTTTAAGTCACCCCTGGTTGGAGTTCTTTCTCACCAATTGGCACCCTATTGACATAAGTACAAAAAAAAAAAAAAAAACCTGACTGGACAGCATTTCCCTGTCTCCGTGTTTGTGAAACTATGGCTCCGGGGCTGAGGCTGGGCCACCCGTGGAAGGATGGCGGAAATGACCCTGGGGCTACTGGGAAGGACAGGCTGCAAGCTTGGGGCCTCTTTGGTCTAGACAGGCCAAATCTGGGAGTAAATATGATCAAAATCCATTAAGATTTGATGTCTCTGATAAGATCAGGGTGGACTTGGATGCCACATCCTGAAATATTGGAGCAACATAAGCACCAGTGTGAACACAAGCCCTGCATACTTAGCCTGAGCTGCGAGGAGACAGTGTAGCTGAAGCGCTAAGACCTCTGGGGACTTATGACCATTGCCATCCAGCCAGGACTTAGAAGAGCAACAAGGTTCCCTGCACACTGTTCTAGAAGCACCTGGTTGGCGTCCATCAACCATACAGGAACTACGCATTATTAGATCCTGCGAAACAGGAGGAAGGTGGGCAAGGGCCAGCCTGTGGTCATTAAGCCACGAATTACTCTGCGCCATTGAGAATCCATCCATCGTGTGTGTATCGACCGGATCAACCTCAAAGCCATTTCCTCAAGGGCCTTCTAGTGAATACGGACGCTGTTAGAAGCATTTTCTTAGGTGAGCTTTGATTTCCAGGCATGCTCCTTGTGGACTCGCCAGAAGGCGTGTCTCACGCACGGCCACGACGTCACTCTGTGTTTGTACACCTACCGAGCAGCAATTCTCAACCCTGGAGGCACCTTGAAATCAGATGGAATTTTTTCTTTGTTAATTATACTGTTTCCTGGGCCAAGCTCACCAGGGGATATTGACATGTTTCACAAAAGACCCCTTTGCTAGGAAGTAGGTTGAGTGAGGCAAGTTGTGGGCCCAGAGACCCCGAGGTTAGGTGTTACTGGAAGGGCGGGGTCCTTTGGAATTCCTCTGATTGTTTGGGTGGGAGTGGAGATCAGATCTTAAGTATGTTTGGTTGTGAAGCCCACGGGCTCAACAGGTCGGACACACTTCCCTCTGCATCCTCCTCAAACGATATTGTTGTTCTCCTTCCTGCCATTGATTCTTTATGTGGACTTGTATATAACCCAGAAAGTCAGGCACAGCTGAGAAATATAAGCCGCCCCCATGTCAGGAACAAGGTATTTTCCAATATTTCATTTGTGAGTGGGTGATTTGTTGTATATAAAGGGTCACAAAATGGTGGACTGCCCTTTCGATTTTAATTGCTTGTTGCTTACTTTTTCTGCTGCTCTCAACTTGACCATGGAGCAGGCCTCGCACATTTACTCTGTCCTTCGCTGCTTATTATTCAGGTAACACACAGGAGTGTGCTGGAGCTGGCTTGTACCAGCTCACGGGAGCTAATTGTTTGTGTCCCTTCCCAACTCTGCATTCAGTGACATTACATTAGGACCCTGAAATTGGCCATGGAGGCAGTATTTGCACCATGAAAATCAGCCAATGCTACAAATCAGGGCTTTTTCCCCCAGAGAGCCACTTATTCAACATTCCCCAGTACACCACTGAGTTCACATCTTCATATTTCAGGAAGCAGATAAAACAAATGAAGAAGATACCCGCTATTCATGGTGAAGCATTGACTATGTGCATTTCTCTTTCCTGTCTCCTGTCACCCCTCCTAAATCATGGTAAACAACAGCCCCCAAAAAGGTGTAAGTTAACGGCAGAGAGACCAAGAGGCAGACCTCTGGCCGGAGTCGTGCGTGGGATACCTACCTCTTCAGCATCACTTCAGAACCTCTCATCTTAGTCACAGTAGCACCAACCCAGCAGGGAAGGCTTTTGGCCAGTTTCTCGAAGGCAGCACCTGACAAGGTCTTACCTCCTGCCCCGGCCCTCCCTGAGGCATGGGATACTGCAGGCACCCCGGCTTCTGCAACCTGGAAGTGTGGGGTGGTCAAGTCTCATGGGGATAAACCTTTGACAAACAAGGGATGGGGCCATTGGACCTGCACGGGATGGCCCTGCAAGATCCATCTGCTGCACTTAGTGGGCCAGCACCTCCTTATACGGGCTTGCCCTCCTCCCTATGGCCCTTTCACTTGGAGTGGCACTTCCTAGTAAAGTGATAGCTCACCAGCCTTTACCTCTGCTCAGCTCAGACCCGGACAAAATTTGTGGAGGATGATGAACAGATGGCAAGGAGGTAACAGCTGATGGAATGATGGCAAAGAGCACAGCGCAGGGGATGGACTCCTATGGGGCAGAACTGATCCACCCCCAAGGACCCTGGATGCCCGAGAACAAAAAATACTGTGCTGACGGAAGGTGGGACAGGGAAATAGACCAAAAAGTGTCAGAGAGGGGGGAATTCAGGGCACTCTGTAGCTTTCTGCTCCAGGCAACGCAAGATAAACATGCGGTCAAATGACACCACGGAGGATTAACCCATGGTATACGGGGCCATTCAACAAAACAGCTAGCAAGGACTCTTCCGAAGGTCAATATCCTAGGGAGAAAATCCAGATTTTAAAAACCTGGAAAAAAATGACAGTGCAGCACATAAAACATCACTGGATCCTGGTTCAAAGACTGAAAAACAGGGGCACCTGGGTGATTCAGTCGGTTAAGCATCAAACTTCGGCTCAGGTCATGATCTTGTGGTTTGTAAGTTCAAGTCCCACATCAGGATTACAATGGTGGTGCAGAGCCTGCTTGGGATTCTCTCTCTCTCTGCCCCTTCTCCACTTTCTCTCTCTCTCTCTCAAAAAAAAATAAACTTTAAAAAAAATGAGAAGCAGTGAACATATATATATACCATTGGGACAGCTGAGGAAAATTGAATATGGAATGGATATTAGGTGACATTTTGAAATTTGTGTTAATTATTTTAGGTGTGATAATAGTGCTGTGGAGATATTGGGGAAATGTCCTTATTTATTAAAAAAAAAACATGCTAATATAGTTAAGGATGAACTGACAATTTTGCCTGCAACTTACCTTCAATAGTTCTGTAAACTGTGTGTACATTAACACAGATATATTATACACAAAGGCACACACACTTACAGATAGAGCAGATATATCAACCTGTTCTCAACAGTTCAATCTAGGTAAAGGATATCGAGGCATATATTGTACTCGTTCAATTTTTCTATTCATGTTTTAAAATTTATATTAAAATGGGGATGGAGAGGCAATACACTAATGATTTCAAGAATCTGAGGAAGTGTTTTCTTTGTTAAAAAAAAAAAAAGAAAGAAAGAAAGAAAAGGCTCCAGGGGCGCCTGGGTGGCTCAGTTGGTTAAGCGTCAGACTTCAGTTCAGGTCATGATCTCACGGTTTGGAGGTTTGAACCCCGCGTCGCGGTCTGTGCTGACAGCTCATAGCCTGGAGCCTGTTTCGGATTCTGTGTCTCCCTTTCTCTCTGACCCTCCCCTGTTCACACTGTCTCTCTCTCTCTCAGAAAGAAATAAAAAACATTTTTTAAAAAGTCTCCATATGTACATACACATAAAATTTCACACACATACATAAATACACATCATCAGTGCTTTTTTTTTTTTTTGTATTTCTAGGAGAGAGAGAGAGAGAGAGAGAGACAGTGTGAGCAGGGAGGGTCAGAGAGAGAGGGAGATACAGACTCTGAATCAGGCTCCAGGCTCTGAGCTGTCAGCACAGAGCCCGACATGGGGCTCAAACCCATGAACCGTGAGATCATGACCTAAGCGAAAGTTGGACGCTTAACCGACTAAGCCACCCAGGCGCCCCACATTATCAGTGCTTTTAAAATCCTGTCTTATTTTTTGTTTTCCTTTCTCATTGACTTTGTTTCCTCCTCCTTTTTTCTTCACACCTCCCTCTAGCACCAGCATAAGTAACTTATGTTAGCAATCTACAATAAAGCCTTTATTAATTCTCCACGGTCATAAAACCGTATACAGACACAAAAATGCTCGTGTAAGTACACATTTGCATAAATACACATACACACGTAAGAGGTTTTAAACTTTATTTCACGTGCATTGTGTTATTTTACTTTTAAACACTCCTGTGGGTTTCAATGGTATTACATTGCTACTTTACTTTGAAATTCCCTTAACACCAGTAAACTTAAGCCTTTTTGCCTGTTTGCTGAACTTTCTGATTTCTGCTCTCCTGAACGCCCTATTCACATTCTTTATCCACTCTCTTCTCTATTAGATCGCTTCTATCAGCTTTTTATTGTCAATTTGTAAGAGCTCTTTGTATATAATCAATAGAACCTTGTCATCTATTAAATTTTTTTCAAAACTATTATTTAAGTTTATTTATAACATCACTCACTGTGCAAAGGTTCTTAATTTCTATGTATTCAAATACGTCTTTTTTTAACGAGATTTAAAAAAAATTTTTTTAATGTATTTATTTCGAGAAAGAGACAGCGCAAGTGGGGGAAGGGCAGAGCGAGAGGGAGACAGGATCCCAAAATTCAAACTCACGAAACTAGGAGATCATGACCTGAGCCAAAGCCAAGAGTCGGACGCTTAACTGACTGAGCGACCCAGGAGCCCCGTCCTTTTTTTTTTTTAAAGCTTTTGAATTGTCAGCCTGGTAAAGAAAGTCTCCCCACCCCTAAGTACACACAGAGTTTGCTAACTTTTGCTTCTTGTATTTATTCCATATTCTGTAATTTGTGATCAAATAGAACATAAGATATTCACTTTTATTTTCTTCTAGATGTTAGGTGGATTGTGCCACCAAGACTTATTAAATCCTCTTGTACTTTCCCCCAAACTAAGCCACCATTTGTGTCCTATATAAGTTCTCTTCTGGCTCTAATTTCAGATTCACTATTCGGATTCACTCTATTTGTCTGTTCTGAAACAAATACCGTATTGATTTCACTGCAGTAACTTTGTTGTATAGTCTGACACCAGACAAGACACGTTTCCCCCCATTAAGCTTCTCTCTTATGTATCCTTGACTACCCTCTAGGATTTATCCAGTCACAGAGTTTTTTGGATTATTTTTATCAGAAAAATCACAATGGCGTTTTTTACAGAAATAGAAAAATGAACCTAAAATCATCTGAAGCCACAAAAGACCCCGAATAGCCAAAGAAATGCTAAGAAAGAACAAAGCTGGAAGCATCATACCTCCTGGATTCAAACTATATTACAAAGCTATAATAATCAAGTCAGTATGGCGGCGGCATAGGATCAGGCACACAGCAGAGTAGAACAGAATCAAGAGCCCGAAAATAAACCCTCGCCTACATGGTCAACTAATATTTGACAAGGGAGCCAAGAGTATTCATGCAGGAAAGATGGTCTCTTCAGTCAGTGGTGCTGGGGAAAGTGGATATTCACATATAAAAGAATGAAACTGGACCCCTATCTTATACCGCTGACAAAAATTAACTTAAAATGGATTAAAGACTTAAATGTACAACCATAAAATTCCTAGAAGAAAATGTAGGGGAAAACTCCTTGACAGAGGTTGACAACCTTGACAATGGTTTTACAGACATGCCCCTAAAAGCACATGCACCGAAAACAAAAGAAGCGGGTCTACATCAAACTAAAAAGCTTCTGCATGGCAAAGAAACCATCAACCAAAGGAAAGGGCAATCTTTAATTGAATCGGAGAAAATATTTGGAAGCCATTCATCTGATAAGAGTTCATATCCAATATATGTAAGGAATTTATATAACTCAAAAGCAGCAAAACAAACAAACAAAACAATCTGATTTTAAAATGGGCAGAGAACCTAAACACACATTTTTCCGAAGAAGATATTCAAAGAGTCAATAGGCACATGAACAGGTGCTCAATATCACTAACCATCGGGAAAGAATGAAATCTGGCCTGTGTAGCAACATGGATGGACCTTGAGGGTGTTATGCTGAGCGAAATAAGTCAGGCAGAGAAGGACAAATACCATATGTTTGCACGTATAGGAGGATTAGGAGGAACTTAACTGAGGAACAAGGGGGAGAAGAAGGGGAGAAATGGTGGGGGAAAGGGAGAGAGGCAAACCATAGAGATTCTTGAATGCTAAGAACACACTGAGGACTCATGGGTGTGGGGGGGAGGGGGGAGATGGGCATGGAGGAGGGCACTTGTGGGGATGAGCACTGGGTGTTATATGGAAACCAACATGACAATAAACTATAAAAAAATATTACTAATCATTGGGAAAATGCAAATGAAAACCACAATGAGATGTTACCTCACACCTGTTAGGATGTCTATTATAAAAATGGCAAGAGATAACAAGTACTTGCAAGGACGTGGACAAAAGGGAATCCTTTTACACTGTTGATAAAAATATGATTGATATAGACACTTTGGAAAACAATATGGAGGTTCCTCAAATTAAAAAACAAAACAAAACAAAAAAACAGAACTACCATGTGATACAGCAAGTCCAGGTTGGGTATTTATCTTAAGAAAATGAAATCACTGTCTTAAAGAGGTATCTGCACCCCCATGTTCATTACAGCATTATTTACAATAGTCAAGATATGGAAACAATCTACGTATTCATCGATGGATGTATGGATAAGGAAAATGTGCTACACACATACATACAGCTTTCCTTTTGGTTTTGTCTGCTTAGTATCACTTTACCAACCCATTACTTTCAACCATTTTTATCACTTATCGTTAAATATGTATATGTTGCATTTAGCTGGCTTTTTTTCATTTTTTTAAATTTCCATATACTTAACATACAGTGTTATATTAATTTTAGGTGTACAAGGTAGTGATTCAACAATTCTATACAGTTTTCAGTGCTCATCATAAGTGTACTCTTAATTCCTTTCTTTCATCAATCTCCCTACAGGCCTTCCCTCTGACAACCATCAGTTTGTTCTCTATACTTAAGAGTCTATTTTATTGGTTTGTCTCTTTTTTTCCTTTGTTTGCTTGTTCTGTTTCTTAAACTCCACATATGAGTGAAATCATACGGTATTTGTCTTTCTCTAACTGACTTAATTCATTTAGTATTATATTCTCTAAATACGTCCATGTTGTTGCAAATAGCAAGATTTCATTCTTTTTTATGGCTAAGTAATATTATATTGTCTATTTATACCATCTTTATCCTAGTTGGCTTTGGTTTTAAACACCTAATATGACAACCTCTGTCTTAAGTGGTAGAATTTAGTTCATTAATATTTAATATAAAGACTGATATACTTGATTTTATTCCTTCTGTCTTTATTATTTAAAGTATTATGTCTTCTTTTACATTTTTCTTATTTTTGCATGTTTGATCAAGTTGCTAGTCATTCCATTTTTCCTCTTAAAATTGTCTCAATTTTTTTATTTGTCATACTCAACTTGGGCTACTGTAACAAAACACCATGAACTGAGTGGCTTATAAACAACAGAAATTTATTTCCTATAGTTCTGGAGGCTAAAATGTCCAAGATCAAGGTAATAGCAGATTCAGTGTATGGTGAGAGCCTGCTTCCTAGTATATAGATGGCTATCTTGTCACTATGTCCTCACATAGCAGAAGGAGCAAGCTAGCACTCTGAGGTCTCTTTTAAGGTCACTAATCCCAATCATGAGGCTTCATCTTCATGACCTAATCACTTCTCAAAGGCCCTACCTCATAATATCATCACCCTGGGGATTAGGATTTCTACATATAAATTTTGAAAGACATTCAGTCTATAGCATTATTATTAAATGAAACATACACCCAAAAACTACATAAAATAAGCAGATGGCAATGCATTATTATAAAGTGAACACCTTATAACCACCACTTCTGTCAAAAAAATAAAATTTGCTAGCACCCCCAGAGCCTCTCCAAAAGACCTGTTTCTTTTAGTGTAAAGGACCAGACACTGAGCAGTAGAGATGCCCGTTGTTATTGAACTAGGTTGGTGTCATGGGCTGAGCTGTGTCCCCTCCAGAGTTTGTATATTGAATTCCTAATCCCTGATACCTCAAAATGTAACTGTCTTCAGAGATAGGGTCTTTAAAGGGATAATGAAGTTAATGAGCTCATCAATGTTGACCCTAGTCCAACGTGGCCAAGTGTCCTTTTAAGAAGAAGAGATCAGGATACAAGGAGAAAAGCTTGTTGAAGACACTGGGAGAAGGCACACATCCGCAGGCCAAGGAGAGAGGCCTCACAAGGAACCATCACCTTGATCTCAGAATTCCAGTCTCCGGTCCTGTGAGAAAATACTCTCGTTTAAGCCACCCAGACTGTGGTCCTTTGTGGAGGTAGCCCTAGCAGTTGGTCACTGGATCTAGAGCTTTTCCGCAGACAGAGCTAGAAAACAAATAAGCAAATGCACATGCATCCTCTTTCTTCTCGTCTATTGCATTTCTGTCTCCCTTCTTCCCCACTGAAATCCCTGGTTTTCAAAGTCATGGGGGATGATAGAATTAGAATATCCTATAACTCATGATTTGTTTTATCCTGTGTTACACGTACAACCACCCCAGAATGATAATAATATAATTACTAGGCTTACTAAAAATATTAAATATTTTATGTGCTCTCCCATTCTCCCCCGTTATGGGAGTTTGACTATCTTAGGAGCATATGGCCATTCTACGCTGGACGTGTTCTCTCTTTCCCCTCGGTGGGTCTGCATTCTGTGGGTAATTATATTTACTGCTTCCCTAGTGATTCGTCCAGCGTTTGGGGTGTCTGAAGCTCATTGTCTAGTAGGTTCTCAGGAAGGGCTCATAGGATCAATAGTACAATTTGTCCATGATCCCTATGCCTGAAAGCTAGTTTTGCGGGATTTAAATCCTTGGCTCATATTTTCTTTCTTTGGGTTGCAGGTATCATCTGTTTCATGGGCCTGGCTTTCCTGAAGGTGTCCGTAGGCTGTTGTTCTTGCTTTTTATTTTCTCCTTTTCTTTTTTCAGTAATAATTTTGTATGAGATTTGGCCTTGATGCTTTTCTATAGTTTGTTTTTTTGGAAAATTAGTTCTTAAATTTTAGAATAAAGGGTTCAAGAAAGGGAGAGAGGCAAACCATGAGAGACTCTTGAATGCTGAGAACAAACTGAGGACTGATGGGGGTGGGGGGAGGGGGGTGATGGGCATGGAGAAGGGCACTTGAGGGGATGAGCACTGGGTGTTATATGGAAACCAACTTGACAATAAACTATTTGTAAAAATAAATAAATAAAATAAAATCAACTCAAAACCTTTAAAAAAATAAAAATAAAAATAAAAACCTTTTATGTACATACCAAAAAAAAAAAAAAAGAACAAAGGGTTCAAGAAAGTTTTCCTGACTTCAGAATTTCTTCTGTTCTTTCTGCACAGTGCCCCCAAAATTCTGTGTCTTGTCTTTTAGGCTTTTCTGCCTCTCTGCTCCTCTCCCCTGCTTTGATCTGAATTTATTCTTCCCTTCCTCTCTCTTGTCCCTGCCTTGCTCAGTTTTTATATTCCCAGAATTTTCTCCCTCGTGTAGGACCCCTTCAGTTCTTCTTACCACAGGCCCCTGGCACTTGCCTCTTGTTTAGAGAGGGAAAAACCCCTCCTGTTTCCAGCTGCTGCTCTCTCGTTTTCCTATCTTCTTTCTAGTGGATACTTGCTGGCTTTCCAGATTCTCCTGTATTTAGATTCATTAAATGCTACTCCAGCTTCTCCTCCTTCTTCCTCCTGCAGAACTGATCCCATGCAAGTCTTAACAGTTCTTCGTGTTTCTCCCACCCAGGTGTGTTTTGGTGTAGATAGAAACAATTTAGTTTTGCCTAGTTTTGTTGTAAATGTGGTCCATGGATTTGGGATTTTGCTATATAGTTTCTCTCTGTGTTTTCACACAGATTCAGAGAAAATGAAAAACTCTACTGTATTCATGAGTCCATGCTACTTGAATGAATGAATGAATGAATGAATGAATGAATGAATGAAAGAATGAATGAATGATGGGGGAGAATAGACAAAGCTTCTATACAGAAGTCCAGATAATTTAAGGGGAGGTTCCACTTTCATTTACCCACCCTTGCCATATTGTAATCAGAACGACACTTTATCTCTGTGATCTTCCTCCCCAAAACCCAAAGCCCTAGTCTAATCATGAGAAAAACATCAGACAAATTCCAATAGAGGATCCCCCCAGAACACCTGACCAGTCCTCCCCCAAACTGTCAAGGTTCATCAAAAACAAAGTCTGAGAAACTGTCACAGCCAACAGGAGCCTGAGGAGATACGATAACTAAATGTATTGTGGTTTCCAGGATAGAAATATCCATCAGAAAATGGATATTACACAGGGCACCTGGGTGACTCAGTCAGTTAAGCATCCAACTGCAGCTCAGGTCACGATCTCATGGTTCGTGGGTTCGAGCCCCGCGTCGGGCTCTGTGCTGACAGCTCAGAGCCTGGAGCCTGTTTCAGATTCTGTGTCTCCCACTCTCTCCGACCCTCCCCTGCTCACGCTGTCTCTCTCTCTCTCTCAGAAATAAATAAAACATTAAAAGAAAAGAAAATGGATATTACATTAAAACTAAGGAAATCTAAATAAATCATGGGCTTTAGTTAACAATGATGTATCAATATCAGTTCATTAATGGTGACAAACATTACTACACTAATGTAAAATGTTAATAACAGAAGAAACTGGGTGTGGGGTATATGGAAAACTCTCTGTACTATCTTCACATTTTTTCTGTGAGTCTAAAACTATTCTAAAATGGAAACGTTATTTTTTTAATCTAGGGGCAAGGGAAGGGTACAGATGTTTAAGAAAGGCAGTGCCCAAGTAGGAAGGGGGATCAAATGTGGCATGAACTTAAGGAACTGATGAAATGCAAAAATGGAGAATCCATTTGAACGTTCCTTCTTCCCTTTGAGTGATCCAGGAAAATTGATGGCAGAGCTATAGAGAAGGATATACAATCCTGGTACCAGACTTGGTTCTTTTAATGAAAAATATTTGCATCATCATGTTAATATAGATGCTGGTTACCGATTTCAATCCTATAAAGTTTATTTGAGTGAAATGTTGGCATTCTTCGCAAAACCGAAGTCAATGTACAGTTTGGAGAAGTTTGGAAAATGAAGGAGGAGAGCAGGAGCGGTGGGAGATGGGGTAACTATCTTGCCCCATGAAGAAGGAAGCGGCCAGCTCTGTTGCTAGCTGATGGAACAAGAACTAGAGAGTTGTGTTGTGTTTTATATATTTTAACAGCCTTCTTGAGGTATAACTTACATACCATAAAATTCGCTCCTGATGCACACAATTCAATGATTATTAGTCAATTGACAGATCTGTGCGACATTTCTCTCAGCTCAGCTTCATGCCATCACAGTCACTCCCCAATCCTACCCCGCCCCCCCCCCCCAGCTCCTGGCAACCGCTAATATTCTGGTCTCTATCCATGTGTCTTTTCTAGACATTTCGCACGCGTGGAATTCTACAGTACGTTGTCTTTTGTCTCTGGCTTCTTCACGTGGCACGATGTCTACAAGGCTCATCCGTGCTGTAGCAGGTGTCCGTACTTCCTTTTTGTTGGTGAATAATAGTATTGTCTGGACATAGCACACTTTACCCATTCGTAAGAGCACAGGCACTTGGGTCACTTCCACCTCTTGGTGATTATAGGCAGTGCTACCATGAACATTCTGGCTCAAGTCTTTGTGTGGACATAGGTGTTCGTTCCTCTTGGGACGCGTGGTAAATTCATGTTTAACTTTCTAAGAAACTTCCAGACTGTAGATAAATAAGTATATGTGTATAGATGCAAACTATAAAAATATTTAAAAAACTAAAAATAATTATATAATTATGGGGTGAGGGGGACTATAAGTTACCACACGATGACTTAATGGTCAAAAGGATCTCCTGTGAGAGGCAGGACTGGGACATGAATGACAAGGCGAGGGGCCCAGGATAGGTCCTTCGCGCAGCTTTGTTTTCTGACCTTGCGCACTTGTTACTTCAAATTGAATTTTCTTAAGTAAAAGATAAGCCAGTAGGTGCACCTAGATGGGAAGGGAGGCCACAGGAACCATGTGGGAGCGAGACAGTGGACTGGGGTGCTCGTGCTGGGGGTGAGGGAAAGATGAATCTTAGCGGTCTTCAGGGGGAATATTTGAAGAAACTAGAAGCTGTTGAATGTCAAGCTACTCCACTTATGTTGGAGTCACACACAGTCTTTGTAATTGTTCCCAGTCAATGCACAGTGTCAAAACTGAGAAACCTCTATGCTGAGGAGGACTCAGCTTTCTAATGGCCTGAGTTAATTAGGATTCTCCAGAATGAGACAACTTCTCTGTCTGGCATCCTGTCCTACAGAATGACAGGCTTCCAGCGGGCTTTCTTGTGTGCTTTTTAATCACAGCACCACTTAGCATATTTTCCAACCCAACATCGCATATTCAAGTAAGAGTAGCTTCGGTGTGGGGTTTATTTCTTCCCCATACCACAGAGTGTAGGCGTAAGCAGTTTCCAGGACTCTGGGGCCGTACCCTGGCAATCCTCTTAGCCTTCCCCCAGAGAATCTCAAGATGCCTTCAGCAGCTCCAGGCTTCACAGGACAACATTCAGAAGCGAAAAGAAGGGGGTGAGAGGTTCTTCTAAGGTGTGTCTATCTCTTACAGGGAGGAAAGTTTTTTTCCAGAAGCCCCCAGCAGACTTTCCTTATCTCTCATTGGCTAGCATGGGTCACGTGCCCGTGCCTGAGCTGCAGGGCGTCAGCTGGTAGCCATGGGTGGGCAGAGACAGTAAGTAGCCTACTGGGGCTGCCATAAACGCCTGGGTAGCTTAAGCAACTGGAATTTATTTTCTCACAGTTCTGGGAGCTGGAAGTTCAAGATCAAGGTGCCAGTGGGTTGGTTTCTGATGAGAGCTCTATTCTTGGCTTGTAGGTGGCCATTTTCCCGCTGTGTCCTCATACGGCCCTTTGCCCTTTCTCTGTAGGCGCCTACTCCTGGTGTCTTCTTATGCAGACGGACTCGGGCCCTACCCTTTGGACTTTATTTAACCTTAGTTCCCTTCTTAAAGGCCCATCTCCAAATACAGTCACATTGGGGTTTGGGACTTTATCTTAGGAATGGGGAGAAAGCGGGAGACACTATTCAGTCCATAACCATGAACACCCAGGGTCGTCCGCCCACCATTACCAGATTGCAGGAGATGATTCTAGCCGCTGTTCCTCTCTGAAATAAGCAGTCTTTGTGTCTATACCTGCTTGCGCTTTGCTTTATTTTCATTTTCTAACACTAAAGACCTTGGTACAACAGACTTTCTGGAAAGCCAGCGGGCAGGCAGTGCTTTTGGCTGTGAACTCTCCCCACTGTCTTCTCTATCCCAAAAAGCAGCCTCTGCCTATCACTTAACACGGCTCACAAGGGTCTTGACTTTTCAGCAATGCGACATCGGTGTGTATTTAAATGCCATCCATTACCATCAAACGGTGACATTTACTTCATTTGTAATTCAGAAAAAGAAAACACATCTTCCGCATACAGCAAAGAGACACTCATATCAAAGATAATGGACCCAAACAATTGTTGTCCCTTGTATGTCAAGTTTGGAGAACAGAGCTAATAAAAGATTAAAGGGAAGGCCCAGGAGCCGTAGGAACAAGTTTGAGCAATCACTTGTCACTTGAGGTTAGCACAGAAGTTATTTTAACAAGATATTACTCGCAAAATTTCCACCATAAATCTTTTATTAAGTCCAAGAATCTCAGTCAAGACATTTTCCATGCAGGATTGTCAGAACTAATGCCCCTTCATCGCTTCCTTTAAGATCTGAGGATGAGAGAAGCTAAGTGCTCAACAGCCTGACCTTCACATAAACCTAATATTATTATTGATTTTCCTCTACTCAAAGAGGCGAAATATATTTTTTGGAAGCTCCCATTAACGAGCCTGTTTGGATAAGCCTGGACAAAGTCAATGAGTATTTATTTTGCACTCCTATTTGCTTGGAGCAGAAGCCCCTGACTGGTTGTAATAAGCCTCGACACATTTTGATTGCTCTACATCACCCCTGGGCACGATAAAGAAAGGGCAGCAGAGACAGCCTAGTCAGGGGGTGAAAAATACTGTAGAATTCGAGCAACCTTAGCAGGCCTTGCTGACCTTCCCAATTAGGCAGGATTGTTTATTCTTAGAGATTTCGGGAGAGAAGTCCTCACTCCCTCCTCGGTAGCCCCACTCTGGCATTTCATCTAATGTTTCCTCCCCCTAACGCCTAATAATCTGGTCCCATCCATTGCAAATGTCTAGATTCTTTTTTTTTATTTTTTCTAAATATTTTTATTTATTTCTAGGAGAGAGAGAGACAGCATGAGCAGGGGAGGGTCAGAGAGAGAGGGAGTCACAGACTGAAACAGGCTCCAGGCTCCGAGCTGGCAGTCAGCACAGAGCCCGAAGCGGGGCTCGAACCCACGAACCGCGAGATCATGACCTAAGCGAAAGTCGGACGCTTAACCGACTAAGCCACCCAGGCGCCCCGCCCCCTTTTTTTTTAATTGCATGTGGTTGCCCAGGTTTTGCAGTACCGTTTGTTGAAAATATCTTTTCTCCATTCTATGGGTTTTGCTCCTTCTTCAAAGATTAGTTGGCTACGTATATGGGTCTATTTCTCTCTCTATTCTGTTCCATTGATCTGTTTGTTCTTTCCCCCAAAACCACACAGTCTGTAGCTTTATAGTCCGTCTTAAAGTCAAGTAGTGTCAGTCGTCCAGCTTTGTTCTTCTTCAATATTGTGTTGGCTCTTCTGGCCTTTTGACTCCGTATAAACTTTAGAATCAGTTTGTTGCTAGCCACAAAATAGCGTGCCGGGATTTTGACATCCATTGCAAGTGGGAAGTTCTCTCTGCCCCAAACGTGTTTTTCCCTTTTACTTACATCCTTTTCCATGTTTTAAAATTAAAAAACAAAAACAAAAACAAAAAAGAAAACACCTTTGAAGAAAGTGCCAGACTTCCCATTTCTTTCCAAAGCAGAAAGTTTCATTGGCCTTGATTTGATACAACCAAGTCTGGGGCCGAAGTTCAGTCCCCATTGAGGGACTGAGGCCATTGTGTGGCTGTCAGCATCACTGATGGAGCCAGGCTCGTGGTTTATTATGGGTCAACTGCCAACATCTTCTTATACGTTAAGATCACTCTCCTGAAATTTAAGACTAATTAAAATAAAAATCCAAAATTTAGACAATGGGGATGTTTGAAATGAAGCAGAAACAAATGCTCTGAAGAAATCATATATGTAATCTATAATTGATACAGTTACCCTCTTGGCCTTTGGTTTTAAAAAAAAAAAAAAAACACTAAATGGGTTGTGAATGTTCTGATGCATGCCAAGTTTTTTAGGTCTTCCTAAACCCTGTAAATCGGATAATTAAAATACATGGTATATTAAACAAGGGAATTTATAAGGGTGGAAAGACTTTCAAAATAAACCACCAGACAGAGTGGCTTATAGGATGCTTATGTTATGCTACATAAAGTGATTTTAAAATACTTTTAAAGTTTAGCCGTGCAGGGACTTACTATGGACTGAAGCCCAACAAGAACAAAATTCAGTAGCCGTAATATTTACGTAAAACATGCCCCATCTTCTGCTGGAACTGCCTGCCAATTCTAAAAGCAGATATACACGGTACTTACAGGCGTCTGCCATTCCTGGGGCTTGAAATTTATGCATTGAGTTTTGTTCTGTCTTTTAATTTTTTAAATAGCAAAAACGTTCACATCTATCCCATACCCTGATTGTGAGGGATAAATTGTAATAGTCTCCATAGAATTTGATGATATCAGTCAAAAATATAAATGAACACACCCTCTGACCCAACAGTTCTGCCTGTAATGATTTCTCCTACAGATCGACTCACAGACATGCAAAAAGATATATGGACCAAGGTGTTTACTGACACAGTTGTTATTTTTTTAATATTTATTTATTTTTGAAAGAGAGAGAGACACAGAGTGTGAATGGGGAAGGGCAGAGAGAGAGGGAGACACAGAATCCGAAGCAGGCTCCAGGCGCTTAGCTGTCGGCACAGAGCCCGATGCGGGGCTTGAACTCACCAACTGTGAGATCATGACCTGAGCTGAATTCGGATGCTTAACCAACGGAGCCACCCAGGTGCCCCCAGACAGCATTTGTAACAGCAAACAGTTGGAAGCAAACTCCATGTCCGTCAACAGGAGCTTAAAAAAAAGTATGGCACGTTCACAAAATAGAACGTCGTCAACCTTTTATTTTAAAAAAGTGCAGAATCTCTCTATGTAAAGAGAGAACTATCTTCAAGGTGCTTGAAGGTGCTTGACACTTCAAGGTGTCAAGTTTAAAAGAGTAAGTTTTAGGAAAGTGTGTGTAGAATGCGACCATCTGTGCAAAAAACCACACTTGTGTGAACTTAGACTGTATCTCTGGAAAAATTCCTAAGAAACTGGTAACAGTTGTTGGCCGTAGGGAGAAAATCTGGGCGAAGGTAGAGATTCTTCCCTTGTGTTGTAGTTTGTAGCTTTGACTTGGTATAGTGTGCCGCCTTACCTGTGGAGAAAAGAATCATTTGCTTAATAAGATACGTTAAGTAAATTGATAAATTTGTAATAAATTTTAAAATATAAAAATAAATCATATAAAAGCTAAATCTAACATGATAAATAATAAAAAGAATTACCACCCCCATATTCCCAGCACCCAGAAGTAACCACTTATTAACATTTTGCCATATTTGCTCCCCATTTTTTATATTTATTATTTTTAAAGATTATACAATCCATATGAACCCATTGTCCTTTTATAAAAAATTAAACTATTCCTTTGATCTTCAACACACCCAGACACCCCCTCGGACCTTGCCGGAGGGGACACCCCCACAGGTGGTGTTCAACATCATGCTCTTAGGTAATACGCTTACCGACCTATCCATCAACAGAAAACACTTTGTGCCTTTAACGTTTTACATAAACGGGGTACCCGGGTGGCTCAGTCTGCTAAGTGTCACACCCTTGATCTCAGTTCAGGTCTTGATCTCAGGGTTGTGAGTTCAAGCCCCTCATTGGGCTCCATGCTGGGCATAAAAAAAAAATTTTATAGGGGCACCTGGGTGGCTCAGGCGGTTAAGTGTCCAGCTTCAGCCCAGGTCATGATCTTGTGGTCCATGGGTTCGAGCCCCTCATCAGGCTCTGTGCTGACAGCTCAGAGCCTGGAGCCTGCTTGGGATTCTGTGTCTCGCTCTCTCTCTGCCCCTCCCCTAGTTGTGCGCTCTCGCTCTCTCTCTCTCTCTCTCTCTCTCTCTCTCAAAAGTAAACATAAAAAATGGAAAAAGTAAAATAGCATTGAAAAATTTATATAAATGATGTCATGGAATAGTCATTCTACAACTTAATTTTTTTTACTGCAATTCTATCTTTTGAGGTTCATCCATGTGAATATATACATCTTGCTCAGGGTTTGCTTTTCCAAGATAAAAAAAAAACAAAAAAAAAACTTCCCATCACTACCTTACCACCCTCTTAAAAGTATCATATCTCCTGGTTCTCGTCATCAAAATGAGCTTGTATTCCTTCATTTCTTCTCCCTTTTACAGGGCACGTAAGTCACCACGGAGGCAGGGAGACGCTGTCTGCAGGCTTGGAAGAGCTCAGACGGACGTGAGTCTCCCACGGTGCGGAAGCGGCGGCCCCAGGGGAGGCGCTGAAGGTACCGCGGGGGGGCGGGGGGGGGGCGCGATGACTTCCGGCTGAGTAAGTCCGCTGGGCGGCTCCTGGTTGGAATAACCGTGCTGTTGTCACCACCTGCGGCGGCCCAGGCCTTGTTCGGTGCGTTTCTGTGGATTTTCCCATTCAATCGTTACAACTCTCGGGGGGGGGGGGGGGGGTGCTGTGACTTGTCCCATTCTGCGGATTCGGCAAAAAGAGTCTCCGCGAAGTTTAAGTAACTTGTTCCCGGTCATGTGGCTAATACATGGGGTAGGTTAGCTCTAGGTCTTGCAAGAAGCCTGCAAAGTGGGTAGAATTCTTGGGGCGCCTGGGTAGCTCAGTCGGTTAAGTGTCTGACCTCTGCTCAGGTCATGATCTCACGGTTCGTGGGTTCGAGCCCCGGATTGGGCTCTGTGCTGGCAGCTTGGAGCCTGGAGCCTGCTTCTGATTTTGTGTGTGTGTCTCTCTCTCTGGCCCTCCCTACTCACACCGCCTCTCTTTCTCTCTCAGAAATAAATAAAACATTTTTTAAAATGTAAAAAAAAAAAAAAAAAGAGAGAGAGAGAAGAAAGTGCATGGAATTCTCAATTTACAGGTGAAGATTCAGAGGCTCAGAGGAGTTAAAGAGCTCCCCTTGAGCAAGTCACTCAGCTAGTGCTGTGTACGCCTGTTCCCAGACTGCACTCTGTCTCCTAAATCGAGGACACTTGTCCTGGCATTCAAGGCTTACACTGATGAGCTCAGGCATAGCAAGTCCTGCAGCCACAGTGGGTCTGTAGGAGGCACAGGGCAGAGGCAGCGCCTACGCCACCTGCTTGCACTGCCCCTGCTCCCCGATACCATCCCGCACCCCATCCTTAAATGTTCTGTGTCTTTAGTCACGTGACTTGTTCCTTTTGACTTGAGTTTTTCTTCCTCTCTGCCCATGAGGCTCACCACTAAGTCTACGTAGTGGCCCAGACTTCTGTTTGAACGACATTTTACGTGCCAAGTTGTACTAAATCTCTACCTGCCCCTCCTCTCTCTCTCTGTCTCTCTGCAGAGCCATCTTTCTGTCACTCCGTAGAGAACCTGCACAGTCCATGTGATTCCAGGGGCCGCCCCTGTTCCCTTACATCCACCGGAGCCCCAAGATGGGTGCAGAGAGGCCAGTGAGAGAACCCCATATCCCGAGCCACAGTGGTCGGTTCAAAGATGGACGCTTAATCTAAGTCAGGCCAATCAGAGTCTCTCCCAAACTTTTCTCTCTTTGGGATCAAGAGGTATAAGGAGACTATAAGTTCAGCTACCAGCTGCCATTTACTGCATGGAAAGAGCATTCTTGGTAATAAAAGCAGCTATAGGCAAACACACTGAGAGGCGGAAAAAGTAAAGAACTCCGATAAAATTATTTGAGCCCCTGGATCCAGCCATTCCTGACTTCCCTCCAAGATTTTCCAGTTACAGATGTAAATTTTTCCCTTTTGTGTTGTTTCTTTGAGCTGTGTTTTTGGCTTGCACCCCAAAGAGTCCTAAGTAGTTCATACCTCAATATATAAAATAGGTACTTTATAAATTCTATTTGTAGAATATTTCCTTTGAAATAAAAACAGCAAGAACTTCTATAATCACACAAAAAGGAAAACCAGGTGCTATCGATGAAGATTGCAACATCAGCACCAGCAATCAATCAAGTTCTTTATTTTGGGTTCTCAATATCCAGAGAATCCTGAGTCAAACAGATACGTAGTTGCGAATGGTAATATTTTTAAGCAGTACATAAACACCTCAGGCTTGCCTCCTAACTAATTTCAAAAGCTTGAAAGAGGACTAGGTCCATTTAGAGAACATCAAAAGCATAACACAGTTGTTCCCACGGAGGGGGGGTGGAGTTTGAACTGATGAGAGCTGAGTATTAAATTTTCCAGAATTTTGTCGCCAATTCTTGAACCAGTGCAGCTTGGAAATGGCACAGTGAGAATATTTACACCAGGGAAATTAGAAAAAGGAAGTCAGCAGGCACTTAGAAGTCAGGGTGGGCAATTTCCCCCTAGAGAATGGGGTAAACATTTGCTAGCAGGCTGCTGGCTCCTCTATCTTTTACATCTATTGCAGTGTTACATACGTACGATAAAGTGTGCAAATCTTAAGTGTCCTCTTGATGGATGGATTTTTACTATATATACGCACTTCTGTAACCACCACTCTGATCATGAAATCGAATGCTTAAGTTACCCTAGAACATTCCCACAGACCCCATCGCGTGCACGCACACACCAACACACACCAACACACACACACACTGCTTTGACCTCTGTTCTTACAGGTTTGTTTTCCTGTCCATAAACATCCTATCGATGGATACAAGGTGTATATATGCTCTTCTGCATCTGGGTTTTTTTCATTCATTATGTCTGTGAGATTCATCTGTGTTGTTTTCTACAGCAATAGTTTACTCTTTTTTATATCTGCAGTGTATTCATCCATTCTGCTCTTTTTTTTTAAAGTTTATTTATTTTGAGAGAGAGAGTACCAGAGCACACAGGTGGGGGAGGGAAAGAGAGAGGGGAAGGGAGAGAATGTCAAAGCAGGCTCCACACCGTCAGTGCAGAGCCCAATGCAAGGCTCAAACTCACTAACTGAACTGTGAGATCGTGACCTGAGCCAAAACCAAGAGTCAGGCGCTTAACCAACTGAGCCACCCAGGTGCCCCTCTATTTTTAATATTCTGAGGCGCCCCCCATGCTGTTTGTCCACAGCGGCTGCACCAGTTTGCATTCCCACCACCAGTGCAGGAGGGGTCTTTTTAGTCCACATCCTCGCCAACACTTGTTTCTTGGCTTTTTGAGTTCAGCCATTCTGACAGGTGTGAGGTGGTATCTCATTGTGGTTTTGATTTGCATTCCCCTGATGACGAGTAATGTTGAGCACCTTTTCACATATTTGTTAGCCATTTGGATGTCTTCTTTGGAGAAATGTCTGTTCATGTCTCCTGCCATTTAAAAAAAAAATTAATGTGTATTTATTTGGGGGGGTGGGGAGGAGCAGAGAGTGAGGGAGACACAGAATCCGAAGCAGGCTCCAGGCTCTGAGCTGTCAGCACAGAGCCTGATGTGGGGCTGAAACTCACAAACCGTGAGATCATGACCTGAGCCGAAACCAGATACTTAACCGACTGAGCCACCCAGGCGCCCCTCTTCTGCCCATTTTTAAATTGGATTGTTGATTTTTGAGTTGTACAAATTCTTTATATATTTTGGATACTAACCGTTTATGGGATATGTCATTAGCAAATATCTTCTCCCATTCAGTAAGTTGGCTTTTAGTTTTGTGGATCGTTTCCTTCCCTGTGCAGAAGCATTTTATTTTTGATGTCATCCCAATAGTTTAATTTTGCTTTCTGTTTCCCTTGCCTCAGGAGACATATCTAGAAAAAATGTTGCGATAGCTAATGTCAGAGAAATCACAGCCTGGGCTCTCTTCTAGGGTTTTTATGGTTTCAGGTCTTACATTTAGATCCTTAATCCATTTTGAGTTTATTTTTGTGTAAGAAGGTTGTCCAGTTTCATGGTTTCTCATGTCGTTGCCCAATTTTCTCAGCACCACTTATGGAAAAGACTGTATTCCTCCCATTACACATTCTTGCCTCCTTTGTCAGAGATTAATTGACTGGAGAAGCATGGGTTTATTTCTGGGCTCTGTTGTATTCTATTGATATATGTGTCTGTGTTGAGCCACTACCAGACTATTTTGATTACTGTAGCTTTGAAGTGCATCTTGAAATCTGGAATTGTGATTCCTCCAGCTTTGTTCCTCTTTCTCAAGATTGCTTTGGCTGTTTGAGGTCTTTTGTGGTTCCACGTACATTTTAGGATTATTTGTTCTAGTTTTGTGGGAAATGCTGTTGGTATTTTGTTGGGGGTTGCATTAAATCTGTAAATTGCTTTGGGTAGTATAGACATTTTAATAATATTTGTTCTTTCAACCCACAAGCATGGAATATCTTTCCATTTGTTTGTGCCTTCAATTCATTTCATCAGTATTTTAGAGTTTTCAGAGTACAGGTCTTTCACCTCCTTGGTTAAGTCTATTCCTTATGTATTTTGTTATTTTTGGTGCCGTTGTAACTGGGATTGTTTTCTTAATTTCTCTTTCTGCTACTTCATTACTAATGCACAGAAATGCAACAGATATCTGTATATTGATTCTGTATCCTGGATTTATCAGTTCTAGTAGTTTTTCGGTGGAGTCTGTAAGGTTTTCTGTACATAGTATTATGTCGTCTACAAATAGTGAAAGTTTTACTTCTTCCTTACCAATCCAAATGCCTTTTATTTCTCTTTCTTGTGTGATTGCTGTGGCTAGCACTTCCAAGACTTCATTGAATACGTGTGAGAGTGGACCTCTTTGTCTTATTTTCCCCATTGAGTATGATGTTAGCTGTCAGTGTTCATGTATGTTCCTTTAAATCTACTTTGCTGAGAGTTTTTTTTTTTATCATGAACGGATGTTGTACTTTGTCAAATGTTTTTTTCTATATGTATTGAGATGATCGTATGGTTTTTATCCTTTCTCTTGTTGATGTGATGTATCATGTTGATTGATTTGTGAACATTAAACCAGCTTGCCTCCCCAGAATAAACCCCACTTGATCATGGTAATCTTTTTAATATATTGTTGAATTCTGTTTGCTAGTATTTTGTTGAGGATTTCTGCATCTATGTTCATCAGAGATATTAACCTGTAGTTCTCTTTTTTTTTTGTAGTGTATTTATCTGGTTGTGGTGTCAGGGTCATGCTGGCCTCATAGAATAAATATGAACGTTTTCCTCTTCTATATTTTGGAATTTGTTGAGAAGAATATATAATTAATTCTTCTTTAAATGTTTGGTAGAATCCACCTGTAGAATTCATCTGGTCCTGGACTTTTTGCTTGTTGGGAGTTTTTTAAATTACTGATTCAGTCTCCTTGCTGATAATTGGCCTGTTCAAATTTTCTATTTACTCTTTAAAATTTTTTTAAGGTTTATTTATTCTTGAGAGAGAGAGAGAGGCAGAGAGACAGAATGCAAGCAGGGGAGGGGCAGAGAGGATCTGAAGCAGGCTCCAGGCTCTGAGCTGTCAGCACAGAGCCCGACATGGGGCTTGAACTCATAAACCACAAGATCATGAACTGAGCTAAAGTCGGACACTTAACCAACTGAGCCACTCAGGCACCCCAAATTTTCTATTTCTTCCTGATTCAATTTGGAGAGGTTTTGTGTTTCTGGGAATTTATCTATTCCTTCTTGGTTGTCCAATTTATTAACATATAATTTTTATAAATTCCCCTATAATTCTTTGTATTTCTGTGGTGTCAATTATTTCTCCTCTTTCATTTCTGATTTTATTTGAGTCCTACATTTTTTTTAATGAGTGTGGCTAAGGGTTTATCAATTTTGCTGATCTTTTCAAAGAACCAGCTCTTGACTTCATAGATCTGTTCAGTTGAGCTTTTTAGTTTCTATTTTATTTATTTCTCCTCTAATCTTTTTTTTAAATTTTCAACATTTATTTTTATCTTTGAGAGACAGAGGGCAGACAGGGGAGGGGTAGAGAAAGAGACACACAGAATCTGAAGCAGGCTCCAGGCTCTGAGCTGTCAGCACAGAGCCCAACACGGGGCTCGAACCCAAAACTGTGAGATCATGAACTGAACTGAAGTTGGACACTCAATGGACTGAGCCACTCAGGCACCCCTATTTCTCCTTTAATCTTTATTATTTCCTTCCTTCTCTTGGTTTAGGGTTTTGTTTATTCCTCTTTTTCTAGCTCCTTTAGGTATAAGGTTAATTTGTTTATTTGATATTTTTCTGGCTTCTTTATCCATTCTATTCTTAATGGGCATTTGGGTTATTTCCAGTTTTTTTTAATTGAAGTATAATTAAAATATAGTGTTATATTAGTTTCAGATGTACAATATAATAATTCAACAATTCTATGCATTTCTCAGTGTTCATCACAATAAGTGTACTCTTAATCCCCTTCACCTATTTCGCCCACCCCCTACCTACCTCCCCTTCAGCAACCAACAATCCTGTATATTTAAGGGTCTATTTTTGTCTCTTCTTTTTGTTTTGTTTCTTAGATTTCACATGAGTGAAATCATACAATATTTGTCTGCCTTTGTCTGACTTATTTCACTTAACATTATACCCTCTAGGTCCATCCATGTTGTTGCAAATCTCATTCTTTTTTATGGCTGAGTAATATTCCTCTCTGTGTGTGTGTGTGTGTGTGCGCGCACGCGCGCGTGTGCATGCACATGTGTGTGTGTGTGTGTACCACATCATCTGTATCCATTTGTCAGTGGATGAATATTTGCGTTGCTTTCATGTCTTGGGTATTGTAAATAATGCTTTGTGTCCTAGATTGTTTCCAGTTTTTTAACAAAGCTAGTATGAACACTTTTGTACATTTTTGGGAGGGATAGATAAACTTATGTCTTGGGCATATGCCTAGGAGTCTAATTACTGGGCCACAGGATATGTGTTTACACAGCTTTCATAGATTCTGCTAGATAGAGATTATGGCAATTAATTCTCCATGAGCAACATGTCCTCATCATCACCAACACTTCGTATTAGTACTCTTTTCAGTTTTAGCCATTCTAAAGAGTATACAGTGAAGTCTTCTTAGGATTTTATTTAAAAAAATTTTTTTAACATTTATTTATTATTGAGAAACAGAGACAGAGCATGAGCATGGGAGGGGCAGAGAAGAGGGGGAGACACAGAATCTGAAGCAGGCTCCAGGCTCTGAGTCATCAGCACAGAGCCCAATGCAGGGCTCGAAACCACAAGCGGTGAGATCATGACCTGAACCGAAGTAGGACGCTCAACCAACTGAGCCCCCAGGTGCCCCTGTCTTCTTATGATTTTAATTTGCATTTCCTAGTAATATTGAGCATTTTTTCACATGTTTATTTGCCATTTGAACGTTATTTTTGGTGAAGTGCCTGTTCAAGTCTTTTCCTTATTGACTTGTAGGGTCTCTTTATATATTCTGGAGACAACTCCTTTGTCAGGTATGTTACAGATATCTTCTCCAGTCTTTGTTGTACCTTTTCACTCTCTTAATATGAGCAAAAGTTCTTAATTTTAATTGTAGCTCTATTTTTTTTAATTTCCTAACCTTAATCAAGTCAAATTTGGCAGTCTTTTGTGAATCCCATTTATGAGACTGTGTGTATCCTAAGATGTCTCTGTCTAACCTGTGATCATGAAGATAGTCTCCTGTTTACTTTAGATTATATATCGTTCTACCAAGTGCCTCCATGTTTTATCAACTATAAGCCAAACAGTAAACACTTAAAATTCACTAGTTCCAAAACTACCATAAGACGGCATTATCATAACATAACTGTAACTGCCCACTTGACTAATTTTGTAGTCTAGGAACATGTATCAGGTAGATGCACTTGAATTGGCCTCACCTTTAATTGGGCACGACATGTCGGTTCTGTGATTCAGGAAAAGGCCAGTGGAGAGCTGCAATCTCCCTTACAGAAACACATTTATTGGGAGCACATACCTTTCCACAGGAATGATCCCAGAAGCCTTAACTCCAGGGTCAGCCCATGTGACTGAGCTGATAGACCCATCTGGTTAAAATTGGACTATTGGACATTTGTATGGACATGATGGAGGGGTTTTTCATTTAAAAAATTTGTTTTAACATTTTTATTCATTTTTGAGAGACAGAGAGAGACAGAACACTAGCCGGGTAAGGGCAGAGAGAGAGAGACACAGAATCTGAAGCAGGCTTCAGGCTCTGAGCTGTCAGCACAGAGCCCGACGTGGGGCTAGAACTCACAAACTGTGAGATCGTGACCTGAGCTGAAGTCAGACACTTAACCGACTGAGCCACCCAGGCGCCCTGATGGAGGTTTTTTTAATTACACTCCTATAAAACTAGCCACTAATCTATTCTAAAGGTAAATTTTAAGTTAAATAAATATTTGATATGCCATTGGTGATTGTGGCTTGAAAACCACTGTCTGAAATTTAGGTTTTATAAAATTCAGAAGAAATCTGCTATGGTCCTCCACCCTTGGAAGATGACCAAAGCCCCTTGAGCAACCTGGAAATATCTATCGATGACAAAGCAGATATTACACTCTGCTGTTCATGACCAATGGAAACCATGCCCGCCTTCGAATCGTGGGCAGATCTGTCCTTCTTCATTGGGATGATGTACAGAAATTTATAACATTCAATAAAACATGCAGCAGCAATCAATACAGATTTACAGCTGCATCTTCAATGAGTCTTTAAATATTTATGCCATTGCTTTACTTAAGTCACTCACTGAATTATATTGTATGTGATCCTTATGCATTCAACAAAAGGTTGATTAAATATCTGCTATGTTTAGTGTTCTGTATTAGAAAATTACATTCTGTGAGATAGCAAACAGGCATCAAGCAAACCAGCCTGGAAGCAGGATGAACAGAAGAACCGTGTACTGGTCTCATGTACTTCTCAGAGTCTGCACAGATGCTGGGGCGGGGCGGGGGTGGGGGGGGGGACGCAGAGAATAGAAAAGGAAACAAAGGTAAGATGTACTATCTGCCCAGTCTTACGAGAAGGCTATGTGAGGAAACTGAGGTTTTGGAGAGTTTGAGTAACTTGCGAAAGACCACACCACACCTTCTGGAAGGTGGGAGGTGAAGACTGGGATTCAAGTTTCCCTCACTCCTAGATCTGTGCCTTTTGTGGTGGCCACGTGCTGGAGAGGGAAGCAAAGCCACGGCTGCCTGGGACAGCTTGTTTTATGTCAGATGTTTCTAGGTGGATTTAAGTCTGAATATACCTAAGGTCCTTTGGTTTGTGTGTAGGGATCCATAGATTTCTCTCTTGCTGAGTTTTATAGTTTAGGCTAGTGTTTTTGCTGATAAATGTGTGTGGACAGGCTTTTCAATTTCCTTTTCATTCTTGGAGATATTATTTAGTACATTTCTTTGATGGCTGGCGATGCACAAATCGGTTTTAATATCAATAATGTACCATTTGGAAAACGTTCAGTTTCTAGGCCCGCCAAAAAAATATCCCTCTGTGTCAGAATTTATTGAATCCAATCCTAGGAGGCTGTGGGAGAGTGGAGTTCCTTCAGCAGAAGAGTAAACAGATGGTCTTTGGAAAGCGCTCACGTTCTTAAGCACTGAATTAGTTTTGGACAGAATGGAGTCACATATGCCAACGCTTGTTGGCCAGCAGGGTGGTATCGGGGAGACATCAAAACTATCATGACATTCTAGCAGCACTCTCCACAATAGCTAAAACATGGAAAGAGCCTAAGTGTCCATCAACAGATGAATGGATCAAGAAGATGTGGTTTATCTATACCATGGAATACTACATGGCTGTGAGAAAGAATGAAATCTGGCCATGTGTAGCAACATGGATGGACCTTGAGGGTGTTATGCTGAGCGAAGTAAGTCAGGCAGAGAAGGACAAATATCATATGTTTGCACGTATAGGAGGATTAGGAGGAACTTGACGGAGGAACAAGGGGGAGAAGAAGGGCAGAAATGGTGGGGGAAAGGGAGAGAGGCAAACCATGAGAGACTCTTGAATGCTGACAAAAACTGAGGACTGATGAATGTGGGGGGGAGGGGGGATGGGCATGGAGGAGGACACTTGTGGGGATGAGCACTGAGTGTTATGTGGAAACTAATTTGACAATAAACTATTTGTAAAAAAAAAAAAAAAAAAAAAAAAAACTATCATGACATTCTTCAAACCTTTGGGCCTAATCTGGGCCTCAGTGATCTGAGAGAAATGGTCACAAATTGCCAGATGCCCATTGGTTGGATAACTTAGGGAGAAAATGCATGACTGGCAGAGCAATGGGACACCCCAAAGATGCTTCGAGCAGTAGACAGCATTCGATGCCCAACATATCTTCAGGGCTGCTTCCTCCAGAAATCAGTAAAGCTGTGACTGCTAACTGCTGGCCTCATCCAAAATGGCAACCCCCAAGGTGAGCCCACTGGCATAGCATGGGCTGGGTTCAGAAGACTCGAGTTGCCACTTCATTCAAGACATCCCCCACCTAATTAACCCTTCCTTCTCTGGCTCCTTCATTCTCCTCCTCTTTGAGGGTCTCTCCCCTGCATCCTCAATGGTTCCTTCAATCCACCATCTTAGCGTGAACACTCTCACTTCAGGTTCTGTCCAGTCCCACGTCCAGTCTCTTGTCCCTCTACATCTGGTGCTTCCATTTCCTCTCCGCGCATCCCCACCCAAAACACCGAAGACCTGCCTTCCCTCCCCAGCATTCCACGAAAACCACGTCCTCAAAAAAAAAACACAGAAATCCCCATAACCAGCATGGAGCCTGCCATTTCACAGGAGCTCAGTGAATAGATGTTGGATAATTCAACCAAGTGACCTTTTCCACGGCTTCTCTTTCTTCCACTGTTCTACCTGACTGAGCGCTGCTGGCCACCTGCTCCCCAGTCATACCTCACTCCCCATCTCCTGGGGCCCTGAGTCTCGGTGTTCTACTTCTCTCTCGCCAATTCCTTGCTTCTCATTCTGTCTCCCCTACCTGCCACTTCCAGATCCCTGGACCCTCCTCTTCTCCAGTGCTCTCTTGACAGGCTAGGATTCCCAAAGTCCACCTCCTTTGAACTTATTTTATTTTTTTATTGAGGTGAAATCCACATAATATAAAAGAAGAAATTTTAGGGGCACCTGGGTGGCTCAGTCGGTTAAGTGTCTGACTTCAGCTCAGGTTATGATCTCACAGTTGGTGGGTTCAAGCCCCACATCGGGCTCTGTGCTGACAGCTCAGGGCCTGGAACCTGCTTCAGATTCTGTGTCTCCCTCTCGCTCTGCCCCTCCTCTGCTCACGCTGTCTTTCTCTCTCTCTCAAAAATAAATAAACATTAAAAAAAAACTTTTTTAAAGGAACTGTTTTAAAGTATATAGTTCAGTGTTATACACCTACCCCCTCTATCCTTACCAGAACATTTTCATCATGCCTAAAGGAGACTGAGTACTCATTAAGCAGTCATTCTTCATCCTGTCCTCTCCCTCTCTCCTGGCAACTACTAATCTACTCTGCGTCTCTGTGGATTTACCAGTTCTGGACATTTCCTATAACTGGAATCATATATGTGGTCTTTTGTGTTTGGTTTGTTTCACATGGTGTAATATCCTGAAGATTCTCCCATGTTGTAGCATGTATCAGTACTTTGGTTCTTTTTAATGGCTGAATATTCCAGTGTATGGATAGACTGCATTTTTTTATCCATTCATCTGTCAATGGACATTCGGGTTGTTTCCACCTTTACACTATAGTGGTAGTGCTGCTATGAACATGGTGTACAAATTTTCTTTGAAACCTGTTTTCCATTCTTTTGGGTATATACCCAGGAGTGGAATTGTGGGGTCAGATGGCAATTCTACACTTCACTTTTTGAGGAATTCCCAAATCTCATTTTGCAAACCTTCGGTCACGTAGGTCTGCACAGATGGGCGTAGTGCCCATCGTCACTTCGGGAGGCTGTCGTATTGTCACTGCACACCGATGAGTGTAGGGTTGCCCTTGCACCTCTGCCCCAGCCAAGCTGTGCTCCTGCCGGTGGCCCACTTGCCAGCCCGGGCCACCATCCCTCCAGTTTCCTAGGCTAAAACCCTGCGAGAGCCAAATCTTCATAAAACATAGGCTTTTGTCTGCTCCAAGCTCCGAATTCTAGCCCTCAAAACCATCCAAAGAGAAAGCCTATTGTATTGACTCATTCACTCATTCACTCATTCATTCATTAAATCACTGTCTATAATGGGCAGACCCTGTACCAAGAGCTACAGAAGACAAAGTTGTAGGAAACAGTCCTCACCTCAAAAGGCTTGAATACAACAGTGATTAAAAAAACAAACAAACAAGCGTAGGGCACCTGGGTGGCTCAGTCAGTTAAGCATCCAACTTCGGCTCAGGTCATGATCTCATGGTTTGTAGGTTCAAGCCCTGAGTCTGGCTCTGTGCTGACAGCTAGCTCAGAGCCTGGAGCCTGTCTTCGGATTCTGTGTCTTCCTCTTTCTCTGCCCCTTCCCACCTCAAGCTCTGTCTCTCTCTGTCTAAAAATAAATAAACATTTGAAAAAAAAAAAAAAACCCACAACACCACAAGTATCTACAGAGACATGATACAAATCAGCCTCTAGTACTGCAGAGGCTGAGGTGACCTAGTAAAAGCATCTTGAAAGAGGTGCATCTGAGCAGTGCCT
This sequence comes from Hyaena hyaena, assembly GCF_003009895.1. NCBI lineage: Eukaryota > Metazoa > Chordata > Mammalia > Carnivora > Hyaenidae > Hyaena > Hyaena hyaena. The sequence continues at coordinate 1,173,075 of NW_024080763.1, forward strand.
TACTAGAGGACATACTTTCTAGACGCAAGAGAGAAGGGTCAAGATGAGGCAAAGGAAGGCTCTGAACCATGTGCTTCTGCACAACAGTATGTTCATGAGAAGGAACTCCCAGATCAGAAGGTGCCTCATGAGAACCTTTGTCAAAGAACAAAGGCCTTGAGAGAAGGAAAGCAGAGACTATCCTTGGGAAGCATGGGAGCCAGTGTAGGTGTTGAGAGGAAAGATAGCATTGCCATGGCCGTGCTCCAGGAAGACTCCTTAGCAGCGATGTGGGGCATGAATATGGACGCCAAGTCTGGGTGGGGGAGGCCACTTGTTGGGCCAACATTTCCCACTGTATGTTCCTTATCACCTCAAAAGAAAAGGGATGCTTAATTTTCTTTAAATTTTTTTATGTTTATTTATTTTTGAAAGACAGAGAGAGCGCACGCATGCGTACATGTATGAGTGGGAGGGGCAGAGAGAGAGGCACAGAACCTGAAGCAGGCTCCAGGCTCTGAGCTGTCAGCACAGGGCCCAACATGGTGCTTGAGCCCACCAACTGTGAGATCATGACCTGAGCCGAAGTCATACGCCCCAGTGCCCTAGGATGCTGAATTTTCTAAGACTCTGAAATAGTAGGACAAAGTGTCCTCTATGTTTAACATGTGCTTGAAATACATCATAGTAATAATTTTTAAATTATTATTTATAATAATTTAATCATTATTATTTATAATAATTTAATCATTATTATTTATAATAATTTAATCATTATTATTAATTAAATTTTAAATATAAGCCTAAAGAGGAGTGATTGTGTCCATTTGGGACACCCTGAAGTAAAGAGTTAAATTGAGTTATTCACAGCAAGCTCTCTCAGGGCCTCCGGAATTCCAATGTGGCCTCTAAATTTCCATAAAGTGACTGTCCTTCTCCAACAGAATTCTTCCAGATCCTAACGCTGATCAGCCTAGACCAGTGTTCTGCCTACTCAGGACTTCACGAATATCCCCCAACATCTGGGGATATTGAGATGTAAGGCATTTCTTGGCCTCAAGGGTCTTAGACTCTGGGGGTAGGGGGTGTTTACTAACACATAATGAAAACCCAGAGTCTCTGAGGATCCAATAAAGACATGTGGCTTACCTGGGTGCAGGCTAATTATCTGGCCCCTTGGCCCCTTCTTCAAAACAACACATTTTAAATATTGAACGGTTGGAGAGATAGAAGAAATTCTTTTTCTGCTCATAAGAACAGCATTACTTTTCTTCATGGTCCAAATGAGCAACACATTGCATGTACTGACCATAATGCTAGGGTATATTTGGCACTGTCTTTCCTTCAGTGGGTTTCTGAGACCCCAGACTGGAGAGCGTCAGTCCCTCACATGCCTTAAGATGGAGGTGTTCTGTAGGGAGAGAGCCAAGGAGTCTCATCCAACACGCATTGCAAACTTAATGTCCAGGCTCCGTGCGTTGCTGTAGCACAGCTTTCCATTTCTGTTTTGTTCTGTGATTCACCAAACCGGGCAAGTGCTGTCGAAGGAGTGGGGGCCTTTTCGACTGGGTGAGACATAGATAATGGGAGTGATCCCTCGTTCACAGTAAAGGGAACCAGGCCATGGCCTATCATGGTCTCAGAATGTTGGTGCCCTCAGACTTCCAGGGCCAGGCAGCTGTCACTGGTGGGTCTCAAGCTGGAGGGTGTGGCCTAAGGTTGTCCTCACCTTACCCGCAACGGGTGCAGAAATTACTCGACGGGTGGGCACTAGTAAGAATTTTTCCATTGCACTGGCTTTCTCCTTTACTGATAATGGACCCAAGTTTCATTTCACCTGTCGCGTAAGGAGTCCTGTGTGAGAACTTGCACTAAGTAGCACTGATCTGTGACTGATGCCAATGATATTTTATAGAAACTGGGAGTCACCCCTCCCCCTAAGCCCTCCTCCTTCCGCTGTCATCGGACTTCGACCTGGGCACACAGCCACCGAGAATAGAAAAACTATACTTCCCAGACTCCTTGGCAGCTAATTGAGACTGATTTCTAGTCAATGGAATGTGAAATGTACAAAAGTAAAGTTGTTTCCTTACAGGAAAGGGACAAACCCTCCCCTTTTCCTTTGTCATCTCTACTGGCCAAAATAAGGACGTGGTGGTCAAGTGTCTTGGACCAAGTAGACAAGGGCAACACCCCAGGGACCGTGGCGCCATAGGAGAGAAAGAGCTTGTACCCTGATGACTCCACGGAGCAGAGCCACGTTCCTGCTCAGACCTTGACATACATGAGAATAAATACCTGCCTTGGTGAAGCCACTGGTATTAGGTCTTTGTCACACACAGCGGAAACCATCTCCTAATAATGCTGATCTTTTGGAAGCCGCCAATCTTGTCGCCCCCTCAATCACTACACAATGGAAGCATAAGGGAGGGTGTAAGCAGCCCTCCTCTTGGGTTTCTGGAAGGCTCTTCAGAGATGATATTTGACTGGGTCTTGGAGGATATGGAGCGTGGGCAGTCTGACTAGGGGAGAAGACATGAGGAGACCCAGGAAATAAAAGGGGCAGCCTAGTCCTCTGTTTTTTCAACAGTTCTGGGCTCTGGGCAGACACACAAGTCCCCAGAGAATGTAGGAAAAGAAGTGGAGGAATTCATGAGAAGCAGAACACATGTTCAGGGTAAACAAGCAAGGAGAAGGAAGGGGGGTGCGGTATCAGTTAGGAGGCTTTGGGCTGAAAAAACAAAACCCCTGCATACACCGAACTCACTGGTTCCTGGGACACTACACTCCAGGTAAACAGGACACCATTCATGGTTGACCAGGCAGCCCAATGCCACCAAGATCCAATGCCTTCCAAGATCTGTGCGGCCACTTCTTCCTCATTGGTCTCCTCCTCAAGCTGGCTCCCTCCTGGCCCCGAGACAGCTTCTAGCATGCAGAGCGGCAAGCCCCTTTGCTCGCCTTCAGAGGGAAACAGAAATCCTGCCTCTCTTATGAGGGAGGAAGAACTTTCTCAGGAGCTGTCAGAGAAAAACTCAAGTCTGAATGTCCAGAATGGAGTTCTCCGCCATGGACAACAGGCAATGGATTACCTTTCACCTGATGTTGCCCGTTCTTGATCTCAGTCAGTTCCTGACGTGGCTTGCCGCTGCGTGGTACCAGGGGCTGGTGTGCTTGTGGGGGAGTCGCCCCCATGTGCCGCTAACATTCATCTCAAGGATACGGGGCCAGAATTTTGAAATAGTTCCAAATAGCCAGCTCTAATCCTCTGAAACAGGGCAGAAAGTCTTCAGCTCAGAGTCAAAACACAGAAACTTAACAATTTACCTCCACTTCAGTCCCTTTTTCCATGTCAGCTGAAAATGTCAGCTCGGAAAGGGAGAGAAGGGAAAATTAAATGCATAAACAAGGTAGCCCTCTCCTGGGGCCGGGGAAGATCAGGCATTCGCCTGGAGGTAATGTTGAAGGTTAAATACAGAAAAAAAAATAACACGCTACACAATTATAGTTGTTCATTCTTCTGCTTAAAATGGAGACTAAAGGTCACAAATCAAATCACCACATTAAGTGCAACAGGCACCTGCCTCCAATCACCTCGGTCCCTCTGTTAGCTGGTGACAAAGGCGTCCCTGTTTCTGTTAATTAGAAGGCCAGGGCTCTCGGTGGCTGTGGAGCTAACAGGTGAGGGTCTTGGGGCCCTCTGATTAATTACCCCTTTGAGGCCGTGGGCTCCTGGGCCTTGAGGTGGCTATGAGGTTGGGGTGTCTGCCATACTGGGCGAAGTTTGCATTGGTTTGAAGCAAAAAGAGAAACAGAAGTGTGCTCGTACCAAACTAAATATATTCAGCATACAGTCCTGCGTTCTGAGGTTCAGTCCTTCCTGATTTGCGGGGCTGGAAATTCCCTTCTTTTCTGACGTGATGGTGATTGGAGACGGTGAGTTTGGGATTTGTAAATGTCTTCCCGACTCGAATAAATAACAAGCTGGCGACTCAAGGTCAGTGCCTAACATTTTGTGTTCTTGATCACGCTAGACTGTGAAACCCACATGTCTGGAGCTACTCATCAAGTCTGTCCTTGATGTGGGAGGGACTTCATCTGCACTCCTGCTTTGTCCCCAGAATGTCCACCTTTGTTCTCCCACGTCTACATAGGCGTGGCTCACCGTATTGGTTTATCTGACCAAATCCCACACTACCTCTTTTACAGACTAAGTAATTCCATGCCCGGAACCGTTTACCCAGGTCCTTATTTTCCAGCCTTTGCCCCATGTTCATCCTTTGTTTTTCCTCTAAAAAATCCCCACGTTGTCTTCATCTGCCTCATGGGAATTAGAGAGTACACGGAGCGGAGCCCAGCACAGGCACCAGGAGGCAGCCCAGCCTGGGTGCCCGGCTGGCCAGTTGTCTCTCTCCTTCCCCGCCACCTCCGGTTGTCTTCGCCATCACCCTCGGGTCCTTCCTGGCTGCCAGCTCAGCCTCCCAAACACTTCCTTCTCACCACCAGACCAGCAGCCCCCGCCCCACTGAGCATGCTCCCTTTGCTCTGCTCCTCTCCCTACGCCGGATCCCCAGCCGTCCTGGCTGTAAGGAAAAGCAATCTTCAATTCAATTCTGTTCTTCAGGGCAGTTTTCTTCTAAAATGCCTGGGATGCAGATAGTGTCTCAGCTTAAAAAAAAAAAAAAAAAAGCCCTACCAGGGCCCCTGGGTGACTCAGTGGGTTAAGCATCTGACTCTTGATCTCAGCGCAGGTCATGATCTCACAGTTCGTGAGTTGTGAGTTCAGGCCCCGAGTTGGGCTCCCTGCTGACAATGCAGAGCCTGCTTGGGATTCTCTCTCTCCCTCTCTCTCTTTCTCTGCCTCTCTCCCCCACTTGCTCACACTTTCTATCTCAAAATAAATAAACATTTTTTAAAAATCCCTACCAACCCAAGAAAATGTCGCAGGGAATATGCTGCGTTCCCAGCGAGGGTCCAACTTACGCAGAGGTCAGATGCAATGGATTCTGGATTTTCTGCTTCATCATCTGTCACCTGTCAGTTGTCAGTCGCCCGCTGCCACACTGCCACTGCCAATCACACTTCTTCCATTAATCTTAACTCCATGTCTGGCAAGCGAAAACTTCCTGTGGAGCGTATCTACAGACTTGGGGTGAAGAAGAGAGGAATATTCCACTAATTTGATCAGCATAGACATCTATAAGTGACTCTGAGTTACTGTGCATCACATCTGTGAGTTACATCTGTGAGTAACAGAAAACAGAACCGGTCCATGACACAAATCTAAGCGTCAAGACAGTGTCTTCTGGAATGGCCTCCCGAGCTCATCAGATCCCCTCGAAAATGGCCACATGTCTACCTCTCTTTAAACAGCAGCCCTGTGGTTGAGTTTGGTTTGGGATAAATCGATGCTGGGTCGATAGTGAACAAGATGATATGAAAGAAGAATTAGAAAGCATTCTAAACCCTCTTTTCCTTTGAAGCTCATGAAAGTTGATGCAGGGAAGGTATTAGGAATCTTAATTAATGTCAGAGACAATACGCTCTGGCAAATGCTACATCCTGTCCCCAGTCCTGGAGCCACTCTGGAAAAGACGTCTGATTTCAACACAACCTGAGAGAGTGTTGGTTTTCTTGCCCAGTATAAGAAATAACCTTTTATTTTGGAAACGCCAAACCTATTTTTTTAATAGTTGCAATAGTGCTGTGAGCAGCACTCACGTAACCTTTACCTGCATGGCTGTATTCATTCATTGAGCTGCATTAGCACGTCTCTCTCCCAGTCTCTCTCTCTCTCCCCATCTCATGTGTTACAGAAATTTTTTTCACTGAACTAATTGAGAATAAGTTGCATAGTCATGACCCATCACCCTTAAATATTTCAGCACAGATTTCATAAGAACAATGACATTCTCTTGTCTAAGCACAATATAATTATCAAATTCAGGAAATTTTACCTTAACACAAGATTACTCTCATAGAATCCATACCCAAATTCCCAACCATTCAAAGGATGTCTTTTAGTGCGATGTGTTTCTGACCCAAGAGCCAACCCAGGGGAATGTGTTGGATTAACATTCATGGCTCTGGTTCCCATGAACCTGGACCACATCTGCAGCTGGTCTGCCTTCTGTGACCCTGACTGCTTTAAGGAGAACGGGCCGGCAGTTTTGTAACATGGTCTCCAATTGAAATCTGTTGGGTTTGCTGTTAGATTCGGGCCATGCGCATTGAGCAAAACCACAGTACAGCTGACAATGGTCCTAAATACCCATGTCCATCCCCCATTGGTGATGCTGGCTCCGATCACTTGGTTAAGGCACTGTCTGCCAAATTTCTCTACCATAAAAAGTACTTCAAAAAAACTTTATGATTACTAAATGTGCGGGGAATTCTCTGAGACCTCCATTCAGAGTTCTTGGTTAAATCATGGAAGGAATAAGCATAACTCTTCAATAGGCCACAATCTCTGCCAAGTTCAGTCTCGAAGAAGACGCAGATAAACACCACACGTGATGCAGCCTGCGATCCTTTGAGGAAGGAAGCAGGAAGTGAAATGAACAAATTCATGGACTTCCCATATACAAAACCAAACAAAATAAGTGTTCTGATAGAGGCCTTAGCTAACTGCAGGTACCAAGGGACTGAACATCTAATTCCAAAAGTAGCAATTGAGAAACACTTCCCGGAGACACACAAAATATGGAGAGAGTCTGTAGGCAATGACTTGCAATTATACATATACATGTATATATATACACACATATATATTTTTTATTTTTATTTTTGAGAGAGAGCACCTGCAGGGGAGGGGCAAGAGAGATGGGGGGACAGGGGATCCAAAGCAGGCTGTGTGGTGACAGCAGTGAGCCCCACGAACTCTCACAAACTGTCAGATCATGACCTGAGCCAAAATCAAGAGTTGGACGCCAACTGAGCCACCCAGGTGCCCCAAGACTTGCAATCACAATGAGCAAGTCACAAAAGAAAAGGTGTAAATGAGCAACCAACATGCAAAGATGCTCAACCCCATCAGTGTCCGGAGAAATATGTGGAAATAAGGAGTTTTAAGCCATCCTAGAGACAAAACTTACAAATGTTGGTAACATCCCGGGCTGACAAGGGCTTAGGGAAGCTGGTGGGGTATGAGCTACCTCGTTGTAAAGGAATCTTGCAGGTCTCCTAAGATGTTAAACATCCCCACATTTTGACCCAGGTTTCTGTTTGAATCACTCCCTAGGATCCAGGAAGATGCCTGAAAAACAAGTGTGGGTGGTAGAAGTTTAGCTCATAGATCAAAAACTCAAGAAATGTCAAGCTTTTATTTTTCTCAGTGAAATTTAATTTTGTCAGAGCTCCATGGATCAGGCTGGCAGGTGATTCAGTTTCAGTTGGCTTGGGAGTTCCACCCCCTTCCTAGAGTCATGAAGGGTGCTAGAGATCTAGCATTATCCAGAACATTCTTAGAGGCATCATCTGGTTTCTAGACCATGTTGGCCTCCATGGTGCAGATCATGGCCCAGGAGGACGGCAGCTCCTCTGTGTCTCTGCTTGGGCACAAGGGAAATATAGGGTCTCCCCAAGCACACCCCACATCTGCCTCCACCCTGAGGGCCTGCCCGCCTCCAGAAGTCTGAGGGAATGGTCCAGGCCCCAGCACAAACCCATCCCCCTCACGCATCAGAGGATGCTCCCAAATGCTTTCACCTCTGAGGAAGTTTGTTTCCCATGTTCCCAAGGACTTTACCAGCTGGGGCCCTCCCCACACTTCACAAAAACCTGGGTGGAGGGCCCCAGGTGCCATGTGGTTACCAGGCCACACCAAAGCAGCCAACAGGCCTTGTTGGTGTGAGTGATGGAGACAACCTAGACTATGAATTCCCTGTGAGTGGGCTGTGTCCTTTACTCAGCACCATCCAAGTGCAGGATCTGGCAAGTTGTAGATTCCTAGTCAATGTTTGTGGAATGAAAGAAAAAACAAAAGCATGGATGGATAGATAAATAGATGGAGGATGGATGAGTGCGCGTGGGTGAGTAGATGGCTAGGTAGGTGGGTGAATGGCTGGATGGGTGGATAAGTATTCATGTGAGTGAATGGATGGGCAGATGGCTAGGTACACGAGCAAATAAGTTTGGTTGGATGAGCAGATGTATGGGCTGGTAGCTGAGTCAATGGATGGGGGGCGTGGATGGGTGGATGATAGATAGGTAAGCGAATGGTTGTGTGGATAGGTAGATAAGTGTATGAATGAGCAGGTGGATGGGTGGTTAGATAGATGAAGGAATAGGTAGGTGGATGAATGATGAATAGGTGGGTAGATGGATGGAACGGAAAAAATGTGACTTAAAAGAGTTTTCAGGGCACACTAGTTTTAGGAAGGCCGGAATAGAGACTTCCTTTTTCTCTCCAATCCCTTTTGAGTAAGCAGTGACCACCTAAACGTCCCTTTGGCACCAGCCAGTCTAATGTGTCACTCGCCTGCCAGAGGCCTGCCTCATTCAGTTTGGGGCTGTAAAGGATTCACAGCATGCCTGGAGCGCCACGCTCTGAGCAGCTCATGGGGAGTACCTCATTTAGGACATGCTTCTTCCAGGCCACGCCTCCCTGACTACACACGGCTCCATGGGGCAAAATAAGTGAGATGCATTGAATGAAGGAATCTATTGGCAAAAATGTGAATAAATCACCCCAAATCCTGCCATCTGGAAACAGAGTTATAGTCACCAATTTTGTGAATTTTTTGTCATTATTTTTAATTAGCACATGTGTATTTCAGTGCAAAATTATATACTACTCTATAATCAGATTATATAACAATGTATCTTGAATAAATTTCCATCTCATTCAATATTCTTTAAAAACATCATACGCCATTACATAAATGTACCATAATTTACTGAGCCAGCCCCCTTTTGTTGTTTTCAATTGTTCGTGATCATAAGCTCGACTACAATGAACATGCTTACAGCTCTATGTTTACAACCATTCAGGATTATTTCCTTAGAAGAAATCCCAATTTGCAGAATCGTGTCATTGAAAGACATGCAGAATCATAAGGCTTTTCTTGAATGTCACCTGACTGTCCTCTACAAGGATGGTGCTAATTCACACTCCAACCAGCAGGGTCAGAGAATCCATGCATCTAACACATTAACCTGGGCTGGTTTTTATTTATTTGTTTTTAATTAGTTAATTAATTTTTTTTTTGAGAGAGAGAGACAGCGTGAGCAGGGGAGGGTCAGAGAGAGAGGGAGACACACAATCCAAAGACAGGCTCCAGGCTCTGAGCTAGCTGTCAGCACAGAGCCCGACGCAGAGCTTGAACCCGCGAACCGTGAGATCATGACCTGAGCCAAAGTCAGACGCTTAACCGACTGAGCCCCCAGGTGCACCTGGGCTGGTTTTTAAACACAGAAGCAAGTCGCCATGTAAAATCTGCCTCCTCTTTACAGAGTGCAAGATTCAGTTGCTGCAATTGTTGAGAGTAATTTTCATCTCTTTTTTTTTATTTAAACATTTTTAACGTTTATTTGTTTTTGAGAGAAATGGAGCATGAGTGGGGGGAGGGCAGAGAGAATGGGAGACACAGAATCCGAAGCAGGCTCCAGGCTCTGAGCTGTCAGCACAGAGTCCGACACGGGGCTTGAACCCACGGTCCACAGGATCATGACCTGCGCCGAAGTCAGAAGCTCAACCAACTGAGCCCCCCAGGAGTGTAATTTTCATTTCTAAAAACACTCCTAGTGTTTCAAATGCCACCACAAAGGAGCTGGGTCCTCATCAAGAGCAGCAATGTGTTCCACACAAGGCAGATTGCTTGATGTTTGAGCAGGGAACAGAAGCAGAGGGAAGGAACCGACTTCTGTTCTCAGAAGTTGCACACCTGGTATGGGAAGCAGCCCTTGGGAGAAACTGCCAGCCTTCCCGGAGGTTTTACTGATGGCAGGGTAATTAGCATCCCCCCATTTCTTATTTCTAATAAATGATCTCCATCATAAAAGTAGTAATCTTCTCATTAAAGAAAAGGAGGTGAAAGGAAAGGGGGAGCAGGAGCCCTCACCTACGATTCCACGCCCCAGGAAGAACCAGTGTAATGTTGCATTCCCTTCCAGCATCTGTTTCCTCCGCTTATTTAAGTGGTTGTAATAATACAGGAATGCAGGGGTATGTCCTGTTTTTATCTGCCAATACGCTTTAAGCATGTTTCTATCCTATTATAAACTCCCAGTGAAGCTAATTTTAACAAGTGTATAATATTCCTTCACATGGTTGGGACATAGCTCAACCGTTTCCCTGCGGGACACGGAAGTTACCTTTGGTGTTATTAACCACATAGCACAAAGGCTGGCATGTGTCCGTATGTCTATGATCTCCTCGCTTTAAACGCATATGATGATAATTGGAGAACTCACCTGGGAAGGGGGGAAGGGAAAGGGACATTTAGAGACGCTGAGTCCTTGGCAAACAGTCAAGGGACTGTGGGCCTTTATGCCGTCCAGTGGTGGGATGTCACCTTGCGCCCTTTTCAGCAGAGTGTTGCCAAATTCTCAGGGTCCTGGGGCTGCAGGCCAGTGGGCGACAGCACCCCGGGGACTCCCGCCTAGCACCCCATGAGCAGTCCTGGCTCCGAACACAGAACGCAGCCAGCAGAGCAGTGGGGACCTTGCAATGAGAAGCAATTCATTCCATCTGGTTTCGCAGCAATTCCTTATTTCTGCTTATTAACTTCTTTGGCAACTTTGACTTTCCAGAGAGCCAGCATTGTACTTTTGATAACAGTCATCAGGTTCAAGTGCGTAAGTGGCGTTTTACCGCCTCCATCTCCTCCAGGAGTGTGCTACTGGGTGGGGCAGGAGTGCATAAAGAAGAAGGAATTGTTCTTTAGGAAGGCTGCTCTTACCCACTCGGCATTGCTTTCCACGTGGAAAATAAAATGTCTGGGCTGGGGGTGCCTGGGGGGCTCAGTCGGTTAAGCGCCTCACTCTTGATGTCAGCTCAGGTCATGATCTCACGGTTCCTGGGACTGACCCCTGCATCCGGCTCTGCACTGACAGCGTGGAGCCTGCTTGGGATTCTCTTTCTCCCTCTCCCTGCCCCTCCCCTGCTCGCACTCTCTCTCTCTTCATCAAAATAAATAAACTTAAAGAAAAGGACATGGGCTGAAGAACAGAAGACAAATACAAATGACTAATAAGCAGAAGGAAAATGGGCGGTCTCACTAATAATCAGAACAAAGAAAAATAAAACAGTAATACCTTCATATGTCACATCAAACTATAAACACTAACAATACTATATGGTGTGGTGACATGGATACTTTCCTGAGACCAGACTTGGGCTAGTTTAATCTTTCTTTTTTTCAATCAAATATTCTCACTTATCTACAACTACTTAGATATAAATGAGTATAAATGGCAATTAATATGAAAAATGAAGGGCGCCTGGGTGGCTCAGTCGGTTAGGCATCCAACCTTGGCTCATCATGATCTCATCATTTGTGCGTTACAGCCCCACATGGGGCACTGTGCTGACAGCTCAGAGCCTGGAGCCTACTTTGGATTCTGTGTCTCCCTCTCTCTCTGCCCCTCCCCTGCTTGCTCTCGCTCTCCCTCTCTCTCTCTCAAAATTAAATAAACATTAAAAAATGTTAACGAAATATGAAAATTGAGTAGCAGAAAATAGCATGAAGTTCCCTGTGCCCTGGAAGAGTAATACACTCACATTATGTGAAGGTTCCCAGGAGAAGAGAAGATGAATGAGCCTCTGGTTAGTTTGACCCCAGCTTCCGTGAGAATCATTAAAAGCCTCAGGGGATGTCGGCCATGAATACTTCACAGAAGTGAAGGGCTCGCCCCAGTTGGGGCATCAGACGGAGTGTGGGTGTGGGCACGTATTGGAGGTCCATCAGGGATGGGGCTAGGGGAGTGGGCTATTCTGTTTTCCTCTGCTGACCTCACCATAACTCACCCTTAGCCGTCAGGGCCAGGTCAAAACTTACCTCTCTGAACGGAATTGAATATTCTGAACTGCAAAGTGCGATGACTGTTCAGAGCTGATGCAGGCAGCAGACCTCATCAGCACATGAATCAAAGAGCCAAACATAGGACAGACTCACGCAGGCATCGTCAGACTTACAAGGACAGGGATCCATGAGTGAAGGGGTCAACAAAATATGGAATATTTGCATGGGATTCCATAAAAATGGAATATTATTCGGCCATAAAAAAGAATGAAGTCTGACGTAGGCTCTGACGTGGTGAATCTTGATGCTAAATGAAACAGCATGTTAAACGAAATAAGCCAGTAGTGTCTTGGGGGTGGGGGGCTCAGTGATTTAAGCCTCCGACTTCGGCTCAGGTCATGATCTTGCAGTTTGTGGGTTCAAGCCCTGCATTGGGCTCTGTGCTGACAACTCAGAGCCGGTAGCCTGTTTTGGATTCTGTGTCTCCCCGCCCCTCTGCCCCCTCCGCTGCTCATTCTCTCTCTCTCTCTCTCTTTCTCAAATAAATAAACATTTTTAAAAAGACATGAACTAAGCCAGACACAAAAGAATGAATATTGTATGAATCTACTTATATGTGGTCCCTGGAATTGTCAAATTCATAGAAAGAAAACAGAATGGAGGTTACCAGAGACTGGGCGGGGGTGGGGGGGGTGGGGGGGATGAAGGTGGGAATGTGGAATTATTGCTTAGTGGGTACAAAGTTTCTGTCAACAGCGATGACGGGTTTTGGAAACAGCTAATAGAGATGGTTGTACCACACTCTGAACGTAGACTAAATTGTGCCACTGAATGAATACGCTTAGAAATGGTTACAATGGCAAATTTTATATATATTTTACCAGAATTTTAAAAATGCTCTTTAATGCAGAAAATACAAAGAGAGCGAAAGAGCACAAACCATCAAGGTGGTAACAATCCTGCCCTCCTGACTCAGTCACACCGCTTTGACCCAGGGCCCTCCATGTTGGGTACTTAGCTGGGGCCAACATTCACCCTCCACCACCCACTTAGAGGCCCCTCCACCTGCCTGTCTCCTTGTTTCTTGTCCAGTGTCCTGTCTCCCAGTCTTCCTTTACGTTCACTTTGCTATTTTAGTAAAATATAAACTATGGCAGCTTTATGAGAAATGTGTGTACGGGATATAAATTTTCTGAGACTTTGCAAATACGAAAATAAGTTTATTCTACTCTCAGATTTGATTGATAGGTCAGCTGGGTAGAAAAGGGGGTTGAGAATAATTTTCCTTCCACATTCTGAAAGCATTGCTCATGGTCTTTGAGCTTCGAGGTGGCTTCCAAGCCAAGAAATCTGAAGCCAGTCTGACATCTGTCCCTACGAACAGGACTTATTCTCTTGTATTGGGTTTATTTTATTTCTTTTTTCTGTGGTAGCTCAGAGTTGGTCCTCAGTGCCTTAGAATGTCATGATGGTGACTCCATCCTAATTCAGGGTAAATTCGTGAGCCCCTTTCATCCTGAAACCTGTGTCCTTTCATTTTGAAATGTTTTATTGGATCGGGTCACTTGTGATTTTCTCCTTTCTCTTTTCTCTCTTCCTACTCTGTAAACTTCTCATTTTCTGATCTTTTTTATTTTCATTCCCATGGTCTTTTCACTCTGTTTTTGTGAGATTCCTCAACTTTATCTCTTTAAACCCTATTCTGGGTTTTTCATTTCTAAAAGAATTTTTTTGAGAGAGCGAGCAAGCAAGAGCATGAGCAGGAGAGGAGCAGAGAGAGAGGAAAAAAAGAGAATCCCAAGTAGATTCCATGCTGTCAGCACAGAGCCCAACATGAGGCTCAACCTCACAAACTATGAGATCATGACCTGAGCTGAGATCAAGAGCCAGAAGCTTAACCGACTGAGCCACCCAGGCGCCCCCATTTCTAGAAGACTTTTAGTCTTCAATTTTTTTATGGGCTGGTTTTTAAATTATTGGTTTGTAGCATTCTCTATATGATCTAGATAGAAGCCCTTTGTCTAATGTCATAATTACAAATATCTATTCCCATTCTGTGACTTACATTTCCATTCTCTAACTGGTGTCCTTTGAGGAGCAGAACTTCTAAATTTTAGTGAATTCTAATTAATTCATCTTTTCTTTCTTAATTAATGGGGTGTGTGTCTCTGTGTGTGTGTCCTATTTAAAAAATCTTTGCTGACTTCAAAGTTGTGTCAGTTCTCCTATGTTTTCTTCTCAGAGCTCTGTGATTTATTGTAGCTTTCACATTTAGACTTACGGTCCATTTCAGATCGGTTTGTGTGTGCAGCGTGAGGTAGAGGCCAGTGTTTCTGATAGTCTGCTTTGGCCCTTTCCTCCCATGTTAGAAACTTTCTTCAGGTATCTGGTAGCCCTTGGTGACCTTCACATGAATAAAGATGAGGAACTAAAAAATCAGTTTAGGAATTCTCTGTGTCGGGGGAGGGAATGTCAGCTACAAACACCCCAGAAGTGTTTGTAGAACTTCATCTGAAGTTCTGCACATTAGTATCTTTACAGTCTTTCCCCCTGTGCTGAACAGTCTCCCGACAGAAAATGCCTACAGGGGCACCTGCGTGGCTAAGTCAGTTAAGCATCCGACTTCAGCTCAGGCCATGAGCTCATGGTTTGTAGGTTCAAGCCCTGCGTCAGGCTCTGTGCTGACGGCTCAGAGCCTGGAGCCTACTTCAGTTTCCGTGTCTCCCTCTCTCTCTGCCCCTTCCCCCACTTATGCACTTTTGAGTGCTCTCGCTCTCTCTCTCTTCCTCGCTCTCTCAAAAATAAGTAAACATTTTTTTAAAATTCCTTCAGTCTCCGGCCTGGCGGTGCTTTCCTGGCTGTCCCTGTCCCGGGAGCCTGGGGAGGGTGGACCTGGGGGGGCCAGCAGCCACCTGCCTCGGTCCACTTAGACCATCAGGTATGATAAACACCCCATCCCAACCACATCTAATGGCCCAATGCGACGTTGCTTGGTTTTACCTTCTCCAGAGAATAATTGTGTCCAAATGCATGCAAGGTGTAGGGGGGTGTGGGACTCACTCCATGCCCCGCCCACAGAGTACGGGAGGAAGTCTAGGGATCTGACTGCTTCTGGAAAAACTTTCAGCTTCTGAGACTCACTTGGCGCCACCTTCTCCTGCATGTTTTGAGGACTCAGCTGAGTGCATTGAATTGGTTTTATGTTTTCTCAACTACCGGCTGGGGATTCCGCCTTCCCAAATCTGCTAAAGCAGCCACCCCTTGTCCATCCAGTTCCCAGATTCTCAGATTGTGCTGCTGTGCTCATCTCATATTCTTGCAAGTTTATGCCTCTTTTAAAAAAAAAATCTTACTATACTGGTGGGAAGGAGAGCAAATTAGTGTGTTTCATCTGCCATCTTTACCTACAAGTTGGATTAGACTTTTTTTTAAGTTTATTTATTTATTTTGAGAGAGAGAGAGGGAGAGAGAAAGAAAGAGAGAGTATGCACACATGAGGGAGGGGCAGAAAGAGAGAATCCCAAGCAGGCTCCGCACAATCAGCGCAGAACCCGGGGCAGGGCTTGAACTCGCTAACCAAGAGATCATGACCTGAGCCAAAGAATCAGACACTTAACCAAGAGTCAGACATTTAACCAACTGAGCCATCCAGGCGCCCCTGGTTTAAACTTTTTTTAAAGAAAGCAATGAGTGATGTGAACGGAGAACCTTGGAAACATTCATACCTTTTCATTCCAGTTTGAGAGTTCTAGGAATTTATCCTGAAAAACTCATCAGAAATGTGGACAAAAGGATTTATCTTAATGTTCACTGCAGTGTCCAAAAAACCGAAAACAAACTAAATGCCCCACATGAGTGAGCAGTTGAGGAACTTATGGTACATGCATATGATGAAATAGTAAGTCGTTAAACATAATATCGATGAAGAATATTTAACGGTAGGGGAAATGTTCATAACATAATCCGTAAGTGCTAAAAGGATATAAAAACTATATGTTCAATTTTATCCTGATTCTGGAGAGAGCGATAAATGAATAGAAAGAAGCCACTCATAGAAGAGGCAGTGAGGGAGGGCACGGAGGAGGAAGAATACCAACATTTGAACCACAGTTGTCTTTAGACATTTATTATTACTCTAATCAGAAACACTTAATTGTTTTAAAATTAAAATAGGGTCTTACCTCACATCAGCCACTGGTCACCCTTCCTGCCTCTAGACTTGCAAATCTCCATGTCCTGACTCATGGGGCCCTCCTGCCTGGAGCAGACTTGCTCTCTGACTCCTACTTACCCTTCAAGCGCCAGCCTCTCTTTGATTCCTGTCCAAGCTGGCCTGGGAATCCATTCTCTGGTTCCTCAGCCAAGTGTGCACGTCTGATTAGAATGCCCCGCACATTATTATGACCAATGGTTTCATGCTCTATGAACTCCTGGAAGGGGGGAGGAAAGTTTCGTTTCCCTCCAGGTCCTCAGCCTCAGCCTGGGCACCTGGCACAGAGCACAGCTTCCCTAAATGGCCATCATTAGTCTTTGAATGGGACGGGGTTGATTGGATAAAGGAACGAAGAGCGTTTTCGTGGACGGTCATTGGGTGTTGAGTGTGCCGCAGTCTGCGATTCTAGTTTTCCATGACCACGAAAGGCTAAGCTGCTGACATACAAGGCCAACCGCAAGGTATCTGGGTTCATCTGGTGACGCCTACCCAAACTGCAGTCACAAAGTTTAAGAGGAAATAATCTGCACGCATCTGTAGACTGGCCTTACAAACCCATCTCGGAGAGAAATGGCAAACCCCACGGGTCCCAGCTGCAGTTGACGAGAGTAGCTCAAGGCACGGGGCTCTGTAATAATTATCGTTATTTAACATCATTCCACCAGGAACCATTAGAGGAACAAGGCTTGAAATTAGAGTCAAATGATTCCCCCTTCCCTTCCATCCACGCACACAAGACCCCAGCCACACAGCAAGAGGGATGGGAGGGCTGTGCTCGGTTATACTGTAATTATTTCTAACTCTGTCCCCAACCCCAAAATACCCCCTTGTCACATGGCTTGTCATTTTTTTTGCCTGGCTCAGTCTATCATAACATGTCACGTTTTCCCAGTTTTTACCACAGTTTTCATGAAGCGCATGTATTCCTGGTAGAATACGGCTTACGCTGGGGAATTCTCTTTATTTTTTTTTTTTATATTTTTATTTATTTCTAGGAGAGAGAGAGACAGCATGAGCAGGGGAGGGTCAGAGAGAGAGGGAGATGCAGCCTCTGATAGGCTCCAGGCTCTGAGCTGGCAGTCAGCACAGAGCCCGACGCGGGGCTCGAACCCACAAACTGCGAGATCATGACCAAAGCGAAAGTCGGACGCCTACCCGACTAAGCCACCCGGGCGCCCCTAGGGAATTCTCTTTAAAAGCTGCGGAAAGTTTGTACTGCCTCTGCTCCTGCAAAGGCTTCGGGACGGTTGTCTCCCACTGACATGGGTCTGCTGTGGCTGGGACATGAGCTTTCTGTAGCGTAGGGGCACTTGAACTTACCTGGAGCCCCAGCCTGTATGAGGCACATGGATACTCTGAGGGTTACACTGAAGGGCAAAGGACAAACCGCCCCTGCTGACAACACTCTTGACAACCAGGCGTGAGCCACGCAGACCCTCCGGGCTCTGCGTGTGGCTCAGGGCCCCCCCCCCCGCCCCGCCATTCACCTTCCTAATAACATTCCAGTCTCTTTATGGGGAACTTACTCTACGTGTGGGATTGTAGGAGGGCCCTCCCTTCCCTGAGCCAAGAGGAAGACAGGTGGCTCACGCTAGGCTCTGAGCTGAGGCCTTGCTGAGGGCAGATCTTGAGCAGGTAGACTAGTTGCCCAGGAATGGAGACGTTCCCGGCATTCCCTCCATGAGGCTATTCCCACCCCTCAACGAGCTTCCTTGGTTTCTGCCTATTTCTGAGCCAGGTCTCCAGTCTTCCCGTTGATTCTGGATACTTCTCCAGTAAATTCTGTTTTGCCGAACTCCAGAGTTTGTTTCTCATTGCTTGCAACCTGAGCATCCTAGCCAACCTGCTTGCTCCTCCCTCTTCTCAAGGTCCTCAGAGGCCGCTGGGAAATCCTAGCCTGGGAAAGTCTGCGATAAAGCCTTTTTCTCCTAGATCAGAACTCCACGTCCTGTCCCCCAGATGAGCACCCCTCCCCAGGACCCTCCAGGTCTCTGACCTTTACCGACCCCTCCCTCTTCCCCCTGTCTCATCAGGGCCCACCGTCCTCTGGCTGACGGCCACCTGTCTGGCCGGTGAATCTTGTTCACACTGTATTCACTAACCAGAATGGCCACCCCCCAGATGGTGCGGGCCACCTGCCCCACAGAGCCGTATCCTGACACCCCAGAGGGGCACAACAGCCCCTCCCACAGCCCTTCACATGCCCCTCTCAGACACTTAGCACGCCTCACTTCTGTTACAGCTGTGTCCAGAGATGTCCTTTCAACTCCCCTAGCAGGAGAGATGTGTCAGCAAGCTATCGGGGAAGCCAGGGTCTCCCCGGCTTTGTCCCGCCACCGGCCACACTGGTGCACGGTGACTTGGCCACAACTATACACAGACTCAGCCGGGCACTGACCGAGTCCCTGCAACAGAAGCCAGACAGACACACACACCCCCACTTCCAGGATAAACTCTGGAAGAACATGTGCCCATCTTGCTCACCTTCTCTTGCAGGCCTGGACTCCTGTTTTCCAGTAAATGTCAAGTCCAGTGGTCCATCTTGATCGGAAAGGGCAGCCTTTCACTGCCATTAAAAACATCTTATTAAAAAGATGGACAGATTCAATAATTGAGTTAAAAGGTGACTCGGGTTCAAAGTCTACACCTGGGAGATAGCACCGCTTTCCACAGAATAAAACTCAAAGGGCTTGGCTGAGCTTTCAGCCTCCCTGCCCCCTCTGCTGATGCACGCACGCCGGCACACACATACCCGCACGCACACACAGCCCCGCGCACACACACGCACACACTAGGCGCATCCAGCTGAGCTCAGCGGGACCTCCCCCCCTGCCCCGCGGCCTCACTCTGTTCTCTGCTGCTGCTGTGCTCCATCCCGGACCCCTCTTCCCGTCTCCCCCCAGCAACACTCCAGCTGGTTTTTCAAAGTCCCCTCTTGAAACCCACCACTGCCAAAGGCCTCCGGACCACCGCTGAACTGAGCCCCACCCACCCCTTCTCCCGGGACCTTCTGTAGCCCTTTGATGGCACTTACCAGTGCACCCCATTCATGGAGGCTGTCGGTGCCTCCCCGCCAGAGCCTAATCCACAAGGAGAAAGAACAAACACCTCTCCTTCAGTTTCCTTACCTACGAAATTTAAAAATTAAAAAATTAATAAACATTTAAAAAAAGTAAAGAAATCACCCCAGTTTGGAACCACCTTCCCCAGCTCAGCAGAGCTCCAGCGGACCTTCAGTACCATCTTTGCGCCCCAAACAGAATCTGGTACAAGATGGGCCAAAAGGCATCAGGCGGGAGGTGAAGACGGATCTGGATGACTGAAAGCACTGTGGAACTTTCCAGAGCAGGATGGAGGAAGCCTTTTCTCTACAGAAGGAAAGCCCTCTCCAGGAACAGCCACCCGGGCATCCCTGGAACACGACACCAAGTTCCTCGGTCCCGGTGACCTCCACCCCCAACACCCAGGGCCGGAGCCGTCACGGTCTGCAGCACCCAGAACTGCAGGGGCCTGCTGTGAGGTTGGCCTTCGTAGGCTCCCCGGTGGTGGCGGCAGCACGCCGGAACAGGTCTGACCCAAAGCTTCCAGAAGCTGTTTTGCCTGCATCACCTCAGCGGGGGGTGAACCCAGTAGGTCCCGGGAACGTGTAGGTGTCCCTGAAGGCCGGGTCTGCCAGGACGCTGACACGCTGCTGAGCACCCAGCCGGGCCCTGGACCCTGTCCCCACGCGTACAGATCCCAGACAACTGGACACGGGAGACCTCCTGCAGGGTGCACACAGTTGCTCACTCTTCCCATTGACACAAATGAGGCAGCTGGGCCAGGGGAGCCATACGGTCATCAGCATCGGGTTCTTGCTGTCTGAGAGCGCGTGCAACATTGTCGGATCTGCCCTGAGGTGTGGCCCCAGCAGCTCCCGGGAAGGAGGAGTCCCATCAACGAAGGGTCCCCTAGAGATCACGGCCTCTAAGCCGACACCCTGTCCAGTGAGCAGCACTTCCCGGCCCGTTGGGCTGGCCATGGAGAGAGCAGTGTCCTTTCTGTCAAGACAGCTTCAAGTTCAACTCATTCAGAATTGTCATTTCCATTCCAAGAACTAAGATGCGCTCTCTCTCTCTGTCACACACATGCACGCACGCACACACGCGAGTGCGTGCGCACACACACACACACACACACAGAAGCATTATTTCTTAGGACACAGCTGGCCCCTTCTTCATATCAATTGTTACCAAAGAGTAGGGTTGTCAGGGGAAATAACAGAACATCCAGTAAATTTGCAGCAACAAACAATGTTTAGTCTGAGTATATCCCCAACTAGTGTGTGGGATATACTTTTCCTACAAAATGATCCCTTTTTTTTTTTTCCTCCCCAAAAATCAAATTTAACTGACCATCCGGTACTTTTATTTGCTGAATCTGGCAACCCTATCAAAAAGCTGTAATGACGAGCACAGTGCAGCTGTGGCCCCAGAGGAGGTGCTGGGAAATTGCACCCAGCGGCCTAAGTGCGCTGAGAGGTGCCTGCCGTCCATTCATACCCGGTCCCTCTGGGGGTCACCACGCATTGGTAGGTGGACAGGTGGACAGCTACTACTGCTAAAGTATTCCGTCCTTAGCCACCTTCCCGACCCCCTTGTTTCTCACCCCCTCACACACACACCGCATTTGTCACGTCCTTGCCCATGCGGAAGCCACCATGCCCTCCCGTTCAAGTGACCCCAGCAGTCATCCCTTTCATCGCCTTCTCTCCTTCATCCCTGGCACCTCAGAGCCCTCCTGCGGGTCTCTCCCTTCCCGCCGCACCCCGGTTTTTCCATCCCACCCATGGCTGCTCTGCTGTGCTCCCTAAAGCACCCTTCGCTCTCATCATGCACTCCTCTGCTCCAAACCCACCCTGGCTCCCTGGTGCTCGCTGCCTAAGATGTACATTCCTGAGCCTGGGGTCAAGTTCTCTGAGCCCCACTTCCTGCCTCTGGCCTTCTCTCTACTCTTCCACACCCTGTTCACCTCCAGTGCTGTTCCGTCATGACACGCTGCCTGGAGAGCCCTGCCCTCCTTTTCTCGGGAGCCACTTCTGCACACTCATCAAGACCCCGGACATCTTCATTCTCTGAACTCCTCACGCTCTGCAAGGCATCCTTTCCATTTACTCACTGGGGGTTCATTGTCTACCTCCACGCCTCACCTCTGCTATGTAACCTCCATGAGAGCAGGGGTCTTCCAGCCCAGGCCTTGGGGTAAGGTGGGAGCCTTCAGAGACGTGCTCAGGAAATGTTCTTGTTGTTTGTTTGTTTTAACATCTATTTATTTTTGAGAGACAGAGACAGAGCTTGGGGGTGGGGGGAGGGGGGGCAGAGAGAAGGAGACACAGAATCCGAAGCAAGCTCCAGGCTCTGAGCTGTCAGCACAGAGCCCAACGCGGGGCTCAAACCCACGAACCGTGAGATCATGACCTGAGCCAAAGTCGGATGCTCCGCCTACTGAGCCACCCAGGCGCCCCAGGAAATGCTTGTTGTTGAATGATTATAATGCCACCTCTTCCAAGAAGCCCTCCTTGATTTCCCCCAGCTACCTATGATCCCTCCGTGCTGAGCACCAAGGCATCACTGGAGTCGGCCCCTCTAATTCACTGATCATTTCTGACTCGGATTACAAAGCGTGTTTTATTCCTCCCACCAGACTGCAAGTTCCTGAAGAGCAGAAACTGCACCTTATCCCATGCATTCTGGGCAGATTGTAGGTACCCCATGTTTTGAACCAAGGCATCCGTGAAACTGTGAGTAAGTACAAGGCTCAGGTCTCTGGGAGCCACAGAATATGTCATGCAAGGGCATCAAGGCTCAAGCTCTCAGCCCCAGTGTCCCCCAAAGAAATCTCTACTTCTCTCTCCAGGCTGGCTGCGATCCCAGACCTTCTGGCTTCACCTCCGAGGGCTTCTGATCTGCCCTGGCCTGTGTCCCGGCCCCAAGCAGCAGTGCTCCGGGAATAGGGAATTCCCCCCGCCCCCCCCGCCACCACCAACATGGTCCATTCAGGGGAGAAGAGCATCTGCGTTTGAGGGGGTATTGCCACCTGATCCGCAGGCCAGAGATCCCTGGACCCCGAAAGTCCTGGGTGAGGCACAGTGCGGGTGAGAGGGTGAGTGATGGGGACTTGCAGGGGCCCTGGATGGGGTCCAGCATCCACGGATGGAGAGGTCTTGGGTTTGTGCTTGATAAGCGTCTATCTCATGGTGAAAATGACGACCCTGGGCTTTCTCCGGTTCCCATTCTGGAGCAGTGACGAATGCACACGCAAGGCCGTGCAAGTCCACACCCACACCCCAGACCACCCAGCAGTTCCACTGCGAGAACAACACAGCCGTCAAAACCACTTCAGTCAACGTGCTCCGGTGCTGGGGAGTCCAAGGGGAAGATCACCAAGGGGCGCGTCCATCTTTCCCCAATTCATTCATTCAGCAAGCATTTACTGAGCGATTACCCACCAAGGATGGAATGCCGTCCCCCACCCACACCTTCCTTATATGATGGTTAATTCACACCTCCGCTGGTTCTATAGGAAATTGAGGATTGAAAACATGATGCAACGCACCAAAGGTCACATCAAAAGTGTGTCCAGGTCTAGTTGATTCCCTCCCACTTACTCAGTGTCCATCATGTCTCTTCTTAGTTTTTCACTGTGCTTTGTTCAGGAAAAATGTGTGCTTCCGTGTGCTCTCCAAGTGTAAGTGCAGGTTTTAAGCTCAAAGGAAAAAGCTCCTTTCTTTCCATCGTCCGTTCAGCAAACACATCCTGGGCGCCAGCCTTGCATGACGTCCCAGGAATAACCTACCGGAATTACCCCCGAGCAACACCTGTCCCTCTCCACGCAGCTGGCAGTCCAGTGGGGAACGGTGTGGAAAATAGCACATCTTAAGGATGGCGCGCAAGCCACTGTTCTGACCCCTGGACTTTCACTTATCTGCAAGACTGGGATAAAAATACCAAGTGAGTTATCTCCAAACTCACATGTCACCCACACAGAGAGATCTCATGTGCGTGCACACACACGCACACACTCAAGGAAACACTTTCCCGTTGCAACGAGCATCATTTTGTTTTCATACTTCTGTTTTGGTGTCACTCATCACAGGCTAGGATTTTCCTGTTGTCTTTTTTTCCTCCCTCGTTTCCTTTCTTTATCTTCTTGCTATGACAACCCTCTTAGAGAAGCGTTGGAATATCAGGCTGGATGAGAGGTATCATTAGGAGTGTGTTGATATTATTTAAGACAGGGCTCATTAAAACAAAATAATAAAGATCCGGATGATAGCGGGGAAAGCCAGGTTGTCTGGGTACCACAGCACAAAATACTTCGTTAGTGTTCCTAATTAATACTAACAACTGTCATGAAATAAAAATATCACGCCCTTGAAGGTCTGCCTGCCTATCGGGCGCGGTCCTCGCTGAAAAGCCCCTGTGTCTATTCCACCGTGATCCCATTTGGAAATAATTGGTGCGGTTTGATTGATAATGTGGATTCCTCTTTAAAAGAAAACACACTATTTTTCATAATCAGAGCCGGAATGCATAATGAGCAGGCGGGTGATGCCTTCAGCATCAGGTCTGTCAAAGCGCGCAGTTATTTCCATATTGATGCAAACTAAGATATTACACTCCCTCATTACGTTGACGTGGCACATCTTTCAACAGTCAGCTCCAAATCATACATTCCTTGCAAACAAAATTACCTTCATTTTCTCCTTTGGTTCGGCGGAGCTAGCAGTTAAAATATGCCCTAACAAGCTAATCAACTAATTTTTAGAATATGTTGGAACCGTTTAATATTCTCAAAGAAAACAAGAAAAAGTTGCTAATGGGCCTGCAAGCACAAACAGAAATAAATAGACAACTGGTTCATTGAGCATTAGCATACTTAAGTTTGAGCCAGTCACGGTAGAATTCATTTTGCAAGTCAAAAAAGCAGTATCTATTTGTATCCATAAGCCAAACAACCTCATTTACTCGGTACAGACTTGAGCAGATAACCTTGGCGTGAAAATAACAAGGAGAAAGCGTTCTTTTAAAGAGTGGTATGCGCCCGGAGGGAAGGCAGCCCAGGGGTGGGGAGCTGGACTTTGAGGCCTGGGTTTGGCGTCCTGGTTCTGCCTGAAGGAAATGCTCAGCTTGGCCTGGCGGTGGTCCCCGAGAGCTCCAAGGAACCCCAAGGCCAAGTGCATCCCAAGCAAGAGGCTGAATGGGACTTTTGATAGACGTCATCAGTGAAGGAGCCCGGGGACACCTGTTGAGGGCCCACACCTCGGTGCGGGGGAGGGGGCCAGATTGTCTGAGAAGAGTCAGCAGGGCCAGACAAACCTAGTGCATTAGCTTGGGCGGCTATTACAAAACATCAAAGACTATGGTGTTTAAACCATAGATAGTTATTTCTCAGTTTGGGAGGCTAAGAAGCCCAAGATCAAGGTGTCTCCCCGCCCCCCCCCCCAGACCCCACACCCCAAACTAGTTCCTGGCTTCTCTTCCTGGCTTGCCTCCTCGCTGTGTTCTCACATGGAGGAGAGAGTGTAATCTCTCTCCCTCTTCTTATAAGGATGCAAATTCCATTCTGGGTCCCCCGCCCTCATGACCTCATTTAACCCTAATTACCTTCCCAAAGCCCTGTCTCCAAATACCATCATGTTGAGGGCTAGGGCTTCACTGTACGAATATGGGAGAGACAAATCAATCCATAGCATCTGGATTTAAATATCAGAGTCATTGGGATCTTACCAGCTGTTTGACCTTGAACAGGTGTCAGTGGTCTCACTGTGAAGTGAGGGAGAAGGGGATAGATGGCTCCCCGTTCTAGGGCTAGAGAAGGGGTAAGTGTAGTAACAGATACAAAGGGCTTGGTGCATGAGAGGCCCCACTTGAGAGTTAGTCATAGTCTCCCATTCCTTCTCTGTAGGGACCCTAGTACCTGCTGTCCAGGCAAACCTAAGTCCCCTCTGATCCCCAAACATGTCCATAAGGTCCCACCTTCCTGCCTTTGCTCATTGTGCCTTCCTCTGAATTGTCTTCCCTTCCTCCTTCCCCACACCCTGAGTCCTGCCCATCCTTGGCTTTCAAGGTTCTTCTCAGAGACACCAATGCCCCCAAATCCTTTCCTGGCCCCACTTAACACACTCGCCAACAGACACGGTCTCCCCTGACCTTGAGCTCGGATAGCATTGTCACAAAGTTTGCGTGAATGGTTGCCTCCGTCCACTGAGCTGTGAGGCCTTAAGGGTGAGGACAGAGTCTTGGTTCTTTGCGTTTCAACATTGGAGATGATGCCGGGCACATAGTAGACCCTCAGACCACATTTGCTGGATAGACAATGGACGGACGGACAAATGGGTGGATGGATGAAGTAATAGTGCTTTACGTACGTTTTTATTACAGTGCTTCCCGTCCTTCTCATTGGTTGACCTTCAATAGTGTCTTTTCATCCCTTTCCCTGTGCTGTCCTCAGGAAGGCCCTCCCACCCTGCCCAGTCTACACCTGCTGTCCTCTGGGTCTGGCAGGCCCCCCTTTCCACTGAGTATCTGACACTATTAAAATGTGGCATTACCTACATGTGGGGTGATAGCCAACATCTTTAACAATTATGTGGCACCAACATGGACAGATGGGACACACACTGAGAGGTGTCGTGGCCGTGTGCCAACCCAATGAGGCCCAGGCAGACCGAGGGTCAGGCTTACCTCTCTGTGCCGAGCAGTGCCCAGCACAAAGTACGTGACACTGGATGGAGGCTGGACAGAGCTAAATTGCCCCGTGCTGGCTGGGCTACCTGGAGATGCTGAGGGCCCCTGCCCCTCCTATAGGTACAGCCCCCAAGACCACCCCCGGACCACACAACAAACTCTTCTTGTCTTCAGCCAGCCCAAGTGTGCTACACAGCGAAGATCAAGGAGTGGCACTTTCTATCACCGACCCCAAAAGCTACTTTTTACAAAAATCCGACATGAAATCTAGTCTACTAGACAACAGTTCATCGTTTCCCCAGGGACCCTACTATGGTTTAGGAGTCAGTTATATGTGAGTCACAGGCCTCCCCTCTGCCTGGCCTTTCTCACAACACCCACACATCCGTTCCCCACTGGTCCCATCCCCCTTCACGTCAGACCTGGTACTGTTATCCGACTTTCCCGGTGCGGAAGGCTGATGCTCTACGGCGTTGATCAGTTTGCCCAAGTACTTTGCTAGGAGGAGCTGGGGTCAGGATTTGAACACAGGTCTCGGACAACTAAGCACACTTGCTCTCCTACACCCCAGGGGCTTCTCTAGATTCTGTGAAGTCAGCTCATCACTTAGCAAATAGCTTCTGGATATCTACTCTTCGCCAAGCCCTGTCCTGAGAACTGAGGGGAGAAAGAGCCCTGGGACAGGAAGGAGACAGATGGGTCCACGGAGAGACGGGCGTCTTGTTCTGTCCGAGTAAGGACGGCAGAGAGATAGGAGGTGAGTAACAGGTAGGAACACAAGTTGACTTTCAGATCAGAAGACTTTTAGGAAATTTGCATAATCCATGCCCTTTTGAAAACCACCATTTAAATTTATAAATACAGCCATGAATTCTCCTCTTTTGAAGAAAACCAATAGGCAGAAATTGCTAACCCATAACCCCACAGTCATGGGGAAGTAAGAACATCACGCGCTGGCTCGAAAAAGTAATTTTCCGAGCTTATCACTGGTTTAAGAAAGCGTTTGTTTTACATAGACGCACTTAGAAAGCTACGCAGGTGTCACTTTTTAATAAATTGGCAAAGGCGAAACAGGCCGAGAACATGCCATTGGCAGGTAGGTAAGAAGCTTGGGGTCGGAGGCACCCAGGCTCGAAACGGACAAGGAAAATCCGTTTTCTCCTGCAACACAAAGAGCTCTGCTCCAGCACAGCACAGAAATGGGCACTCACTGTGAAACGTTGTTTAGAGGGTAGAGTTCCATTTCATTCCGTCGCTTCCCTAAGACAGGGAGGTATCATCCTATTTTTACTTTCCCTGAATCTTTAAAAAAAGGAAATCTTAAAAAACAAATGCAAAGGACCCAGCTTCAATTTTCTAGACAGACGTGAGGAGTGGTTATAAATAAAGCCTCTAACACCGCATTTAGGGGTCACAAGGCAGCCCAAGGCGCCTGAGCTGGAGCACCAGCAAATGCACTTTCAGATGTTATGGCAACAAAACTTGTTACAGACGCAGAAAACACACGTGTTGATGTTGCAGGCTCGCTCTGTCCTTTGTGCAGCCATGACCTCAAATACCCACGTGTGAAGGGTTGTCAAGGAAACGGCAGCTCACCCTCTGGACCTGCGAGACAAAATGGCCCCAAGCATCTAAGCAACCAGCTGGGTGGCTGAGGGCGAGGGGAGACAGAAACCAGGTAGGGACAATGCGACCCACAGTGTGCGGCCCAGGACGCCTCCTTCCTGAGCCCCTGTGGGTGGCACCGGAGCCGGGGTGACCATAAAGGAGACGGGGGCTCAGCCCTCAGGAGGCTCCCGATCCAGAAAGAGCCACTGGAGTCCCCCCACTCAAGGGGACGTGGCTGGTGCCAGGACAGGCGGAGCAGAATCTGGAAGCAATGACCGTGACTGCAGAGTGCAGAGAAGCCTTTCCCAAGGATGCGACCGTTCAGCTGGGCGCCACCAAGGGCAGGGCAGGACTCTGCAGAGGGACAGCGCAGACAGAGGGACCCGTGCTTCGCTGCAGTGGAGGCTGTGCCCAGGGGTGGGAGTGGAAGCCACATCTGGAGACGCAGATGTGCAGCCCGACATCGATCAACAGCCCCAGTGTACAGACTGTTGAGATTTGTGTCTCGAGGATAAGATTCTTGGCGGAGATAACACTCTTTTAAAATGCAGGGTGCAGCTTCTTGGGGGTTACTACGCACAGATTTTAAAGACTCTGATGTTGAATGTTTCTAAACACTTTAATGGTTCCTTTCACGCCTGGACTCGTGTATGGTGGCTCAGCAAACTCCTGGAAATGAGCATCTGTAATAAATGTGGGGAGTTTTAGGATGCAGTATTTTGGGGGGATTTTGTTTTGTAATCAAATTACGGGGTGTTCTGTAGGAATCACGGGTTATGGAAGGCGGAGCATCAAGGGAGCCCCTCCCCCATGTCCTGGCTGGGAGCCTATCAGCCACGTGTCCCCTCCCGGGTTGTAGAGATGCTCACCTTGACCCTCACATGTAACCTCTGAAGCCACGCACGTGTCTTTGGGTGACAGTCATGCCAGGCAACTGGAAGAGACTTGAACCTGATCCAGATTGCATGTCAGAGAGATAATGGGACTGGATGCCTGCAAATCCAGGTGGAAAGAAACAGACAGCTTTGCTCTGGGCTCCGCCTTCCTGGGGCCTGATCTGGTTGCACCTTGGGCGAGTTTCAGGCTGGGGTGATGAATGGTTTGGGGGCAACCTGGAGGCCATCACATTCACTCCGGACTTTGGGGCCCCATTTGGGACCTCCGAGCTTTTGCTGCAGGAGCCTGATGAGGGGCTCGAACTCAAGAACTGCGAGATCATGACCCGAGCCGAAGTCAGATGCTTAACCGACAGAGCCACCCAGATGCCCCCAAATTTCATTTTTTAAATAGTTTCCCAAGATTTTATGCCCTGGCGGCCAGGGCAGATGGGTACAGGGGTCCCATCTGGGGCGACAGTGGGGAGAATCACTGAGCATGCCCAGTGGCAGTCAGACAGTCTTTCCCCCCCCCCCCCCCCCACCGCCTGACTCGGAGCTAGTCAAGTATCCACTGGCGCAGACCCACCAACAGCATCTGCAAACCCACCAGGATTTCCCACCCTAAAACACTGTGGCTGCTTCACTCAAAGTATACTTATTGACTACGGCATTCTGTTTTGTGTGTTAATTAGTTCATATTACTTATGTAATGGCCACACAGACAGTGCTCCACAGCCCTGGTGAGCCTTAAACAAAGAGCAAGTCCTGCCCCAACAGGGTTGGAAGTTTCCAACACAATTGCAAAAACAAAATGAAACAAAACACCAGCAAAATGGAGTGCAGATGAATCAGATGTTTCTGAGCATGGTGACTGGAAACCAGCGGGCAATGGAGGGATTTCAGAGCCTCGGGCAGTCCCGAAGCTGGCCCAAGGAGCATTCATTCTCTGGACACCGAGGCGTGGGAAGCATCTGAAATGAAAAGCCCTTTGTTGCTTTTGAGGCTGCACCCTGTGGACCCCATGAAGAACCTCACATACCCCCAGCTTCTCACCCAACGGCTTCACCTGTATTGTTCCCATTCTTTGGGATGGGAAAACTGAGGTGAACCTGCACCACAGATCCCCTTTCCAGGCCCCCTCTGGCCTTGACAGAATGATCTTGATGTTAACCCAGTATAAGGAGGCAGAGAAAATATTCTCCTGCAACAAGCATGTGAATTTCCCTCAGGGAAACTCCTATCTTCCGGGATGAATTAATTGACAAATCTGATTGGAACAGAAGCAAAAGTCCCAGGAGTCTGAGGGGGGGCGGGGTGTGAAGCTGCCCCACAGCGTGGTTTTGGGGGGCGGGGCAGCAAGAAGAAAAAAGACAGGACAGGGAAGGCAGGCGAGAAGAGGGCAAGAGGCTGTGCAAAGCACAACGGGGTGTTCTAGTAACTTCTGAAGTTGCCATATTCATCAAGCTCTTGGTACAAACGAATCTTTAATGGAAACCAACGAAGGAGATTGAACTTGTGTACAGGGGATGGGGAAAGAAATGAAATGCAACGTGCCGATTCAGACAGGAGTACAGGGAGGAAGGTAGAGAGAGAACTCCACATTCCCACGGGTTTGGTCTTAGGGGTTCAAGCCAGGTTTACCTAAATTCCTGCCTGACAGGCTCGGCCCTCATCAGTGACACCAGAGCTCCAAGAAGGGGGAGGGGGCACATCGCAAAGGGGGATTTGCAGAGAAGCCAACAAAACTTAAGCTCTAGGGCCTCTCGCTCCCACGGGCACCATCAGAGGCAGTGGGAAAGCCCTAGCAATTTTGTATTTGTGAGTATGTGTTCTTTTAAACAGACACCGCCAAACTGCGTAAGGTTTAGGTCACATAAACCTGGGGCCTCTTCTGCTCAACTGCCTTATTCACCACTGTATCCTCGAACCTACTACCACTGTGCCTGGTACACAGCAGGCAACTTAAATCTGTGTACTAGAGAGGTGGGTGGATGGAAGGGAGGAAACATGAACGGATAGATAGTTGGGTAGAAGACAAGATGGGGAAGGAGACATGGATGAACCGTAGATGGTTGAATGGAGGGAGGAAGGAAAGGACAGATGGATGGGGAGATGGACAGATGGATGAAAGGGAGGAAATGTGGATAAAAAGAGATGGATGAAGAAAGAGAGGTAGAGTGAGAGGAAGGAAGGGAGGGAGGGATGGTGGGAAACATGTCTGCATGGACAGTTGGATGGGTGGGGGGGTGGCTGGCTGGCTGGATGGATGGGTAAGTGAGTGACCAATGGTAGACAGATGACTGAATGGATGGGTAGATGGATGAATGGATAGATGGGTGGACAGATGGGTGGGTGGGGGGGGGTAAATGGAAGAGAGAGAGGTGTAGATAAAACTGTGATGGCCAATTTAGAACTGAAGAGAAATTGAAAGCACTTGACTAAAGTGCCACTTTGATTTGTATAATGCCCAAAAATATCTTGGAAAAGGCCTACAAAATCATATAGCTCAGATTCCTCCATTTTTACACGTGAGAATACCGAGATTGTCATACAATAGAGAATTTCCAATACAGCCA
The DNA here is from genome assembly GCF_003009895.1 of Hyaena hyaena. Lineage (NCBI taxonomy): Eukaryota > Metazoa > Chordata > Mammalia > Carnivora > Hyaenidae > Hyaena > Hyaena hyaena. The sequence continues at coordinate 1,204,020 of NW_024080763.1, forward strand.
CAAAGACTGAAGTGCTTACAGAGAGGCCTCCACGGCCACAGATAACATCAGCTGATATTCAAAGCAGGGAGAACAAACTATAAATTCTGTTTATATTCCTGGTTTCAAGGTTAGCTGTTGATTTTTCTTTCTTTTTTTTTTTTTTTAATGTTTTATTTCTAGGAGAGAGAGACAGCGTGAGCAGGGGAGGGTCAGAGAGAGAGGAAGTCACAGACTGAAACAGGCTCCAGTCTCTGAGTCGGCAGCCAGCACAGAGCCTGATGCGGGGCTCGAACCCACGAATCGCGAGATCATGACCTAAGCGAAAGTCGGACGCTTAACCGACTAAGCCACCCAGGCGCCCCTGATTTTTCAAGTTTCCATCTTGATGAGTTCATTAACCACCATTAGCAAATTTAGAAATGCTTGAATTTTGGGAAGAATGTTTCCTCTCTCCAGCCTACTGTGGCATAGCTGGGCCCTGGGGATAGCAGGAAATGGCTTGTGTTGGCGTTTCTAATGGAGTTGTAACCAACAGCAGAGGGTTCCTGTCCACACCCACAGCCCCATGAAGAGGTGAACCAAAGGAAGGCCCTACGGTGCTTGACTGCTCTTCTCTGTTTTGCCTCTCGTTCTTCATTCTTTTTTTTTTTTTTTTTTTCAAATGTTTTATTTATTTCTAGGAGAGAGAGAGAGAGACAGTGTGAGCAGGGGAGGGTCAGAGAGAGAGGGAGTCACAGACTCTGAAACAGGCTCCAGGCTCTGAGCTGGCAGTCAGCACAGAGCCCGATGCGGGGCTTGAACCCACGAACCGCGAGATCATGACCCAAGCGAAAGTCGGACGCTTAACCGACTAAGCCACCCAGGCGCCCCCTCTCGTTCTTCATTCTTGAGAGGAAATCTGAAGGCTCCAAGAGAGGGAAAAGACCCCCATTTGCTAAGAGTTGGCACTTAACAATGTGTTAATAGTGATCAGCCATCCACGTTAACCTTCAAAAGCTCTACCTGGAAAAATTATGCCCGAATGGGTTGAAATTTGCGCCGCCCCCTAAAGATGCGTCCTCTGGCCCCTCAGGATGTGACCATATTTGGAATAAGTGTCTTTGTAGATGTAATGATGGTAAAGACCCCCTGATGAGATTATCCTGGATGAGGGTGGGTTTTAAATCCCATGAGTGTCCTCATAAGGGAGAGAAAAGGAGAAGACACAGAGACACGGGGAGAAGCCCGCATGAACACAGAGTTGGGGATGGAGTCATGTGGTCACAAGCCCAGGAGTGTCCGAGGCCACCAGAAGCTGGAAGAGGAAGCCAGTGAGGATTCTCCACCTTGGAGGGAGCACAGCTCTCCTGCTCTGTTGACTTTAGACTTCTGGTCTCCAGAACCCTGTTAGGATACATTTCTGCTGTTTAAAGCCACCCAGTCTATGGTACTTGACTGCAGCAACCGTAGGAAGCTCATACGGGTATTTTCCCTAAATTGACCCAAATGGAAAAAAACCCTTTCCTCCTCCTCTGTTTCCTCTTTTGGTGATAAGGCATCTGTCTAAAGGAAATGGAAATTATCCAAGTTAAATGATCGTTGTGATTAAACTCCTTCTTCCTCCAGGAAATAAAATCCCAACTAGCGAGACAAATGGAAACGCTTGGAGAAGATAGTCTGTCCCTGCCTTTGCTGGGTGTTCTCTATGGCCTTGGTCCCGTTTTGATATCCACATAATCAGGCTGATAATTATTTGAAATGTACGTTGGCCGGATTGTAGCTAATAAAGCAAACATTCTTAAAGACTAGTCGCACGCCACATGGTACCTTTTATTGGTAATGACCCCAATAATTCCATATTCAAGCGGGTATGGTTCAGATGGCATTCATTTCAGAAGTGATACCTGCCCCATCACTTTATTCCCTGGGAAAAGAGAGAATCCAAAATTGTAGTTTAAAACTTAGGGAAAATACGTATTCCTCTGGAGGAAAACAATCCCCATTTTACCAGAAGCATGATTTCCAAGTCAGAAATTAAATACTTTGATTTGGGAAAACAAGAAAAGAAATCTGGCATCATTCCTATGTCATCATGCGTTGGGTACATTTAGCAACACAGCATTAGGCTGGAAAGCAAGAGCCTTCTGACAGCAATAATCGGAGTCAGAATAGTAGCTGCTATTGGTCAAGTGCGGGCTTCGCAAAGTGCAAAGCCAAATGCTCTACCTACCGAAGTGGTTCACAACCAAAGCCAAATGCTCTACCTACCGAAGTGGTTCACAACCAAAGCCAAATGCTCTACCTACCGAAGTGGTTCACAACCAAAGCCAAATGCTCTACCTACCGAAGTGGTTCACAACCAAAGCCAAATGCTCTACCTACCGAAGTGGTTCACAACCGGGAGGGACTTGCACCCCCCCACCCCCCCGGGGGGTTATTTGGCAATGTTTAGAGACATGCTTGGATGTCACAAAGGCAGGGTCCGGGGTGGAGGGTGTCCCAGTGCACAGGATAGCCCCCCCAACCCAGAAGTCTCCAGGCCACGGCGTCCGTTGTTGTGGGTGAGAAACCCCAGCACAGACCCACCAACAGTCCCCAACAGGCCCGGCCAACAGACAAGGACCCTGCGTTTCAGGGACAATAAATAACATGCCCGCATTCCCCTGGCAAGTTTGGAAATCCGCGGTTCACCGCATGTGAAAGATACGCCGTAATTTTCATGGCTGTGCATGTTTCTGGGTGTTGACCGTGAACAGATTCTGGTACCAAGCAGGGAAAGAACATGGTCTCTACAACCTGCCGACCTGTGTTTGCTTCGTCTCTGATTTTTTTTTTCTCTCTGCTTTATCATCCGTAATTGGATAACTTTTCTCCAATTTTCTCCTTGGAGCAGTGAAGATAAGGTTTCTGTTTAATCATCCTGCTCGAAGCACTTGCAATCAGGCAGGATATTGCTGCTTTTAAAATAAGACAATGACATTTAATGACTTTCATTTCTTCCTATACAAAAGATTAATTTATATGCTGGAGTCATCGGTTCATTGGAAAACTCAGCCTGTTCTTTGTGAAATGCTGCAGTGTGATTAACAGCTCAATCCCACCCTTATATTTTTAATTTTGTGGCTTTCTCTGTGTCTATTTACCTTCACCGTCTAATTTAGCCTTTGCTTTGCCATTAGGGTAAACTTAGCAAAGCGAGCCGAGGGGTGGTGACGTGCCCCTAGGGGGCGCCGCAGGAATCCCGTTTCCACACAGGACAGTCAGTTAATGGGGTACTTGGGACCTTGCCTGGAGGGCCTGTGTAGCCCAGCCTCTCTGGTCTGACCCTAACACCTCCACCTTCGCTGCCTCATTCCACACACCCTAGGCTCTGGCCACACCAGGTGACTCTTTTCCCCAAAATAGCCAATGTAGCCCCACATTTCCACATCTCTTTTCAAGATATTCTCTTCTGCCCGAATGCCTTCTCCTGTCTCTTCCATCAAAATCCTGTGCCCTTCAGAGTCCATCTCGAGTCCTGTGCCCAAACCTTTTGCTGACTCCCCTGAAAGTGCCTCACTCCTTCCTGGGCCCACACAGACCTTGCTCCTGAGGCTCCTGTTTCATTATGTCTTCTGTCGTCGTGCAGACAGACGCCACTTGCTGCTCATTCTCTTGGAGGCCAACTGCCATGTTGTCACAAGAGCCCTGAGCTGCTAGATCCCCCGTGTCATGGTTCAGATGAGGAAGTCAAGATTTAGAGAATGTCAGTGTCACGTTCAAGTTCATACAGTTATTAAGAGGATGTGGTGAGCTGTCGAGTCAAACTCTGAAGTGGTTTTTTTCCCTTAGAAAACTCAGAGAAGAGCCCCTTGCAAGAGAGGAGGGTCTGAATGAAAGGTTCCCCAGCAGAGAGAGATCAACATGGCGGCAGCCTGATGCCTCCACGCTCAGTGCGGGCCTGCTCCCCCAACACACTGCAAAAGGTGGGCCAGAGCTCTCCCAGGTCCCCCCGTAGACCTGTTTCCAATTAGAATTTACCACAGTTAGGGGCGCCTGGGGGGCTCAGTCAGTTAAGCATCCAACTCTTGATCTCGGCTCAGGTCATGATCTTGTGGGTTCCTGAGTTCGAGCCCTGCATTGGGCTCTGTGCTGACAGTGCAGAGCCTGCTTCGGATTCTCTCTCTCTCTCTCTCTCTCTCTCTCTCTCTCCCACCCCCCCCGCCCTCTCTGCCCCGTCCCCCCTCTCTAAAAATAAATCAACAAACTTAAAACCAAAAAAAAAGGAATTACCACATTAAACTTGCAGTGGAAAACCTTCTAAGATGGTGCCATGAATCCTAATTAATAAAATATGTTTCTCTCTCACCCACAATGAGGTTTTCTCCCACCAAAAATCCACATCACTTCACATCTCAAGCAAAGAGAAAGGGTTCAACTGATCCTCAGGCCAAGTTCTGGCCTCAGAAACTTGCTTCTAATTCTTCCTGATGTGAATGGTTAGCGTGACCTGTTTCCTAAGAGAAAAGATGCCCTTTTGGGATGGAGTCTTACAGTCCTGATTGTCCCCAGTGCTCACAGATAACTTGATCCATTGTGACAACTTCTTGGTGTCCTCAAAGCTATATATTACAGAAACTAAGAATTCTTACTGCAAAGGGTTGAGTAGATGCTGTCAGGAGAAAGAAATCATAGCTCTAACAGTTTTGCCTGAGAAAAGTGACCGACTCGTCTCTGGTGCAGAGAGCCCCCACCTGCCTCTCGGCTCCTTCCCAGATGTGACATAGCCCTGTGACAGCAGATAGAGAGGGTGGTCCCAAGTTCCCTTCCAGTGCCCCCCACCTCCTCTCTCTCTTGGACACAGAGACAACTTTAACTCCACCCTGACTTTCAGCTCGGTGCCACCAAGTATAAGATACACCCTCCATGGCATAAAATTGCCTGTGGCCAGGAAATTGTGACAGGTAAAGCTTTAGGTGACTTGGGGATCATCTTTTGAATGACTCTTAACCTTTTTAGGTTCCAGACACCTAAGAGAATTTGGTAAAAAGCTCTGGCTCTCTCCCCCAAAACACACACACACACATACACACACACACACACACACACACACACACACAGGCTTACAGCTTCAGGAATCTATAGATCTACAAAGCCCAGCCATGAAGCCCCGTGGTTGAAAACCCATGATCCAGTCCAAGAGAGACCCAGAAAACCATCACAACTGGCCCAGATCTTGCACCCGAGGGCGGAAGTAGGGCAAAAATTCAGATTCTGCGTCCCTTGGGCAGTACTGGTAAAGCTGCCCCATGCTGCCCCCAGTTGCCCCCCATGGCCCCTCCCAGTAACACCCCCCACCCGCATACTCCCCTCAGACTGAATCAGGCATACCTCTCCCATGACCATACCTGGGGTCACTCATTAAGCTCTTTAAACTTTTTATTTAAGACTAGCACGCGTGCCAGAACGAACACGGCTCAGTAAACATTCACAAAACAAGCACAACAACTGAATCAACATATAAGGCACTCTGAGCGCCCCATCGTCTTCCTGACACCCCCTGGCAGTCACCCCCCCACCCAGGAAGATAAACACTATCCTGATTGCCATCGCTCTAATTCACTTAGCTTACTTTTTTTTTTTTAATGTTTTATTTATTTCTGAGAGAGAGAGAGAGACAGCGTGAGCAGGGGAGGGACAGAGAGAGAGGGAGACATAGAATCCGAAACAGGCTCCAGGCTCTGAGCTGTCAGCACAGAGCCCGACGCGGGGATCGAACCCACGAACCGTGAGATCAGAACGCTTAACTGAAGTCGGACGCTTAACCAACTGAGCCACCCAGGCTCCCCAGCTTATTTTGAACCTTATATCCATGGAATCAAATCATACATTCCCTTTTGCATGTAGATTCTTTCACTCAAAGCCATGCTGGGAGATTCATCCAGATTGTTGTATAGGATTATAACTTGTTCCTCCTCATCACTGTAGAGTGTTCCATGGTATGAATATACCAACAATTTAAGTTTCCATCTTATTGTTGATACACATTATACTTCCAGTGTGGGGCTGACAGACTGTGCTGCTGTGAGCTTTCTCATGCATGTCTTTCGATGAATAAATGTGCTATTTTGAGCATATACCTAGGCATCAAGGCACTGGGTCACAGGGTGTATATGTGTTCAAATTTAGTAGATAATGCCAAAACATTTTCCAAAGTGAATGTCCCAGTTTACAATCCCACCAACACCCAATAGAATTCCAACTGCAGGGCCCCTGGGTGGCTCAGTCAGTTAAGCATCCGTCTTTGGCTCAGGTAATGATCGCATGGTTCCTGAGCTTGAGCCCCACATCAGGCTCTGTGCTGACAGCTCAGAGCCTGGAGCCTGCTTCGGATTCTGTGTCTCCTCTCTCTGCCCCTCCCCCTCTCATGCTCTGTCTGTCTGTCTCTCTCAAAATAAATTAACATTTAAAAAGTTAATAATAAAATAAAATGCAAACTCATTTTTAAAAATTCTAATTGCTTCACATGTTCTCCAACACAAGGTAGTAAAGGTCTTTTTAATTACATTGTGGCTTTAAATACATTTTCCTGGTGATTAGTACAGTGATTAAACTTTTCAGGTATTTATTGGGATGCCTGGGTGGGTCAGTCGGTTAAGCTCTTGGTTTCAGCTCTGACTCTTGGTTTCTGCTCAGGTCGTGATCTCACAGTTCATGAATTGGAGCCCCACATCGGGTTCTACACTGACAGTGCAGAGTCTGCTTGGGATTCTCTCCCTGCCTCTCTCTCTCTCTTTCCCTCAAAATAAATAAACATTTAAAAATTAAAAAAACTTTAAGATATTGATTGGTCTTTTGTAAAACATTTATTCAAGTCTTTTTGCCCATTTTTCTATTGAGTTGTTTATCTTTTTCTTGTTGGTTTGTGAGGTTTTTAAAATACATTCTAGTACGAGTCCTTAGTCAGATATACGTGTGGTAAATATCTTCTACCCTGAGGTATGACTTTTTATTCTTTATTAAGGGCCTTTTTGTGAACAAAAATTCTTAATACAGTCCAACTTATTAATCCTGTTCTTTATAATTAGTACTATTGGTGTCATGTTTTAGAAATCTTTGCCTAAGCCAAAGATCATAAAGGTATTCTCTACATTTTCTTCTAGAAGCTTTATTAATTTATTTTTCTTATTTAAATCTTGGGACACATGGGTGGCTCAGTTGGTTAAGAGTCTTGACTTCGGCTCAGGTCATGATCTCATGGGTTTGTGAGTTCAAGCCCAGCATCGGGCTCTGTGCTAACAGCTCAGAGCCTAGAGCCTGCTTCTGAATCTGTCTCTCCGTCTCTCTCTGCTCCTCCCCTGCTTACAGTCTGTCTCTCTCTCTCCAAAATAAATAAACATTTAAAAAAATTTAAATACAGGGCGCCTGAGTGGCTTAGTCGGGTAAGGGTACAACTTCAGCTCAGGACATGATCTCACGGTTCGTGGGTTCAAGCCCCGTGTCAGGTTCTGTGCTGACAGCTAGCTCAGAGCCTGGAGCCTGTCTTCAGATTCTGTGTCTCCCTCTCTCTGTGACCCTCCCCTGCTCACGCTGTCTGTCTCTCTCTCTCCCCTAAAAATAAATAAAACATTAAAAAAAAAATTTTTAAAAATCTAGAATCTATAAATCTAGAATCTTTAAATCTATAATGGAATTGTTTTGTGTATGGTATAAAATAAGAGTCAGGCTTTTTTTTTTTTTTTTTTTTTTTTGATATCCAGTTGATTTAGTACCTCTTGTTGAAAAGAGTTTTCTTTCCCAGGGCACCTAGGTGGCTCAGTCGTTTGAGCATCCAACTTCGGCTCAGGTCATGATCTCATGATTTGTGGGTTCAAACCCCACATTGAGCTCTGTGCTGAAAGCTCAGAGCCTGTAGCCTGCTTCAGATTCTGTGTCTCCCTCTCTCTCTGCCTCCCCTGCTCATACTCTGTTTCTCTCTCAAAAATAAATAAATGTCAAAAGAAATTTTTTTAAAAAAGAGTTTTCTTTCCCTAGTGTACTGCATATAAACCAACTAACTTTAATGTGTGGGTCTATTTCTGGACTCTATTCTCTTTCTTTGGACAATTTTTTTATGCTTGCATCAATGCCATGCTCTCTTAATTATTGAGGCTGTACAATAAATCTTGATATCTAATAATATAAGTTTTTTGCCCTTCTTTAAGATTGTCTTGACTCTTTTAGGCTCTGTGCATTTCCATATAAATATAAGAATCAGACTGTAATTTGCACAAAAATTATCCAAGAATTTGAATTCAGATTGCATTGAATCTGTATTTATTTACTTACTTACTTATTTATATTTTAGAGAGAGAGAGTGGCAGAGGAAGGCAGAGGGAGAGAGAGAGAGAAAGGAAGAATCTTAAGCAGGCTCTACACTCAGCACAGACCCCAACATGGAGCTCAATCCTACAATCCTGGGATCATGACCTGAACTGAAATCAAGAGTCAGATGCTCAACCAACTGAACCACCCAGGCACCTCAAATTTATACTTTGATATGAGAAAGATTTGATATCTTTATGGTATTTCATTTTTCTAATCCATGAACATGGTATATGCCTCCATTATTTGTCATCTTTAATTCCCCTTCAATAATATTGTATACTTTTCAGTGTTGAAGAGTTACACATTTTTCATTAGATTAATTCCTAGAAATTCAATGTGAGTCTTTTGGTTGTTTGGGAGTGGGGTGGGTGGGTAAAAGGGGTTGGTGCTACAGGATGTGATTACTGTATTTTATTGTGTGATTTTTTTTTTGTTACTGCTATTAAAAAATACCATTTATTTATATAAGTAGACTTTGTATCCAGATCTTGCTAGGCTGATTTATTAATTCTAATTTTTTATATATTACTTTGTGTTTTCTAGATACACAATCATGTTGTCTGTAAAGAACAGTTTTATGTCTCCTTTTAAATTTTTTTAAATCCAGATTTGGGTACATAGTGCTCTCTCTCAGTTTTTAGAGGGTTACAATTTTATTAGTCTTTTTGAAGAAGGAACATATGGCTTTATTTTATGTTTGTTTTCTATCTTATTAATTTTTGCTGACCTGAGGCTGGATAACAGTCTTTGTAAAACTCTAGTTTCCCTGCTAAGGGGGTAGCCTGCCAGTTTATAGTCTGGAATATGTACTAGGTCCCCTCCTTCTGCATGTCTCCTGAATACAAATGTTTCTTACTCCAGTTCCATAAAACTGCCAATAACATGCTATTTTTTCAGCCACTTCTTTGCCTCTTAGCATCTTGCTCTGGGTAACTTGGTAAATGCCTAAAGGTGGAAAACATCGAGTGTGGGGCTCACTTCTATTCACTTCTCTTCTCTTTGTGATGATTGCTTAATTTCTGGCTGCCTGAGCAATCTCAAACTGTAATGTTTGTGCTCCCCCAGCCTTGCAGGATTGCCAGAAATTTCTGCTGGCTTCCCTCTCAGCAAGGGCCTTTTAGCAAGCATCTCAGCCTCTTGTCACAACCAAATATCAACAAAGCACCCAAAAGGGAAAGTGGCAGATAGAATGTTGATCTGCCCTCAAGGATCCCTGCGTCCTAAGCCCTTCCCCTTCAAGTCCTGACCGCTTTCACAGCTTTCTGATCTCCTCAGACAGATGCTTTGGGAGGGATTGGTTTTTATTTAGTTTTGTGTGGGTTTTCTAGTTGTTTCTATGGGTCTGTTGGTTTGATAAAAGCCACTCCATCAAACACAGAAGGCAAAATCTCATTTTTATTTCAGCCTGGGATCCAGGATCCAAACAACATCCGAGGCCCCCACTCTTCCTTCCAATTTTATCTCCTAGCTTCTCCCCACATGTGACACATTCTGCTTCCCCTCTCAGCACTTGGGCCTGCTGTGTTCCTTCCCAGAAATTCTATCACTCACCAATTCCACCTGTCAAAGTCTTGGACATGTTCTAAGACTCGTCAGAAATGTCACTTTCTCTCTCAATCCTGTCCTTATCCTTCTGGCTGCGGGTGACCTTTTCCTTCTCTGGCCATCCTGCCTGCTGCCGCCTTGTCTGTGGGACATGGAGCTCCTGCCCAAGACTACAAGATCCTTGAAGGAAGGACTGGGACTCATTTATCCACCTGCAGTCAGTGCTAAGCAAGAGACTTGGCCCATTCACATAGGCTCAATAGCTACATTATCCCATTTATTAA